>NC_134293.1:9481590-10082727 GCF_949628215.1 Phalacrocorax aristotelis | reverse complement strand
TTTTCTGCAGGGTCAGCATGCATGGCTCCCAGCATCCCTGGTTCGTCAGGCTGCCTTAGGGCACACCTAACTTCAAGCACATGAGTCACTCCATTTAAAATTTATTAGCTAGGTATGTGATTAACTTGATAAATTGGGAAGGCAAGTTGTAAGTAGGGACTGGAGGGGCTGTTCCCCAACTCTCTCGTCTGGTTGTAACCCCTTCTGTGGTGGTGTAATTGCCAGATCTGTTTGCTTCTAAGATTTACAAACAAACTTTAAAAAAAGTTTGGCAGAAAAAAGTCAAGTGATTCTTTGAAGACCGGCTTGTGGGATTCAAAGGTGATAAAACCAGAAATCTTCTTTTAAAAGCAACTAAATTCTGCACAGTATCATTAAGAATAATTCTTTGTCCATAGCTGCCTGAATCATTTTAAGTATTTGATATACAAGGGTTACAATTTCTTAAATGCTTTACAGAGATATTAACTTTCTGTAAGTCCTTATGATATTCCTCAATACTTTTTCAACAAGATACATAAAGGATATATTAAAAAATAATAAAATCAGTAATACTGATGCCTGCAAGGTAGCAAGGGAGATTTTACAACCTGCTCACGCCTGTGGCTGTTCTCCTTGTTGGATTCTAGAGTTTAAAAAATGCAGGATAGATGGTTGAAACATTTTCACTCAGATCAACTATACATACATCATCAAAACAATTGAATTAATTTAAAAATATTGATTATTTTTTTTTAAAATAACAATAGAGCTATTCTTATTTACGTTCCAGTCTGAGCCTCTTTAGTTACGGATGTGTTATGTTTACCTTTCTTTTTGTGTTCAAGTGTCTAAAATACATATCCTTGAGCTTGATATGATTTATAAAGTGGAGTTTTAAAAATAGCATATATCATGAGATCGGTGACATTAAAACAGATCAGCAATGCTGAATTTTATTCCAAGTGGAATCCCAAATAGTGTCATGTATGCTCGACAGTTGGAAGCTAAAGAAAAGATATGGAAATTACTTTTTTTAAAAGTTTGAGTGTCTAACTATCTTCAGCTGAAGAACAGTCTCAGATCTGATTTGAAGTGATTGAGCCAATTTTGAGCCTTTATGGGGCTTCTCAGATGACCCTCAAAGTTGTGAATTTGGGTTGTACATCTGAAGAGCAACTCTATTACATTCCCAGCTAAGGGTAGCTTTGTTCAACATCGCCTCTTAGCACGGTTCTAGCAGCTGATACTGACTTCACAAATATAATTGTATAGTGTCAGTTGTGTTGGAGACAACATTTAAATGCAGACTTGTGCTTAGGGATCTGGATAAGAAACTGTTCTGGTTTAATGTTTAGCCATCTTTTGCCATCAGGTGAACATTCAGGTTGTAAAAGCTGGTTTGTTCTTTTAAGCAGCAGAAGGGTGGAATAAGTAAAAAAAAAAAAATACAGCACAACGTGGACAAGTGCTGGTGGCATCTGTTCAAACAGGCAGAGACTTGCCAGAGGCCAAATGGAAAGAATGTGATGCAGTGGGCTTGTTGGAGTTCCTTCTCCAGGTTGCTACGGTAAAGGATCTTTTTTTGATTATTGCTGTGTGGAATATGAGCATAAAGGATGAAAGGATGTGCAGGCAGCTGACTCTGCTGGCTGGGCTCTTCTAGCTTCTGCTTGGTCGCTTCTAGCCTGGGTATGCAAGGTGAGTGCTGCACAGTAGCTAGGTAGAATCAGAGGATACACTGCTCGGAGACCTCTCATAGCTGGCCAGCTATTTTAGGAATGGTGTTACCACAAACTGAATAGAAATGCCTGTCAAAGGACCAGCAGCATTTCATTAAGAGTGCTGTAGCTGCAGAACACCTGTGCGAGGTAGGTGTGGGCTGGACATTCCATTTTCAGCATCAACATACCCAGACATCCGAAAACCCCAGGAGGCTGAGCCCCAAGAAGTAGGAAGACTGGCTTTAAAATGTGAGTTTTAAATAAAAGCATTTAATTTGCATTTCTTTCCCCAAATAGTATCCAGGTTTTCAGTTTAAGTTTTTCTGCAAACAAGCCTGAACCTCTTTATTGATTATTTTTGTTTGGTCATGCGTGATCACATTATTCTAGGTAGACATTTGGAGAAAACAGACCTACTTTCTTAACCATGTTGCAGTGAATGATGGCCCAGTGTTACGCAGGAAGCTAAAAGAGGAGAGTGGTTTGCTCCAAAGCTGCAGTACCTCAGCAGTTCCCGACCTCTCTAGGTTTATGGTGGTCATTCATCGGAATGTGATCCCATGACTTTGCAGAAGAAGGGTCTCCCTTGTGTCAAGCTGCATCCCACCCCCTTCCCCACTGGCCCAGAAGACCTTGATGTAAACTCTGGATGTGCATATGTTTCTGAAGAAAACTGATATGGAGGCTTTGGATACCAGAGAAGGCTTGATTAATTGACTTTGAGGTAGCAATAATGAACATGTGGCTCTCATGTGATAGAGGTTTAAACTAAATACTCATGGCTGTATGACAGTGCTCGGAAGACTTGTATGACATCGGAACACAAAAAGCTTTTATTTCTTGTCTCAAGCCAAGTTTTGACAAAGCCTGGAATTTCCTGCATGAGAGATTGCAGGGATGTGGCTTCTTGGTATGTGATCAACGTGTTGAGCAATAATGAGATTCAGTAACAAAGAGCATCTCTTGGAAACTCTTCTGGAAGAACAGTGCCAGACCCTGGTTGATGAGCAGGAGGAAGTAAGTAAATGAAGGAGAAAGGAGGTTTCTTTTTCCTCTTTTTGCCTTTGAAATAGCCATCATTGCAAGTTTTGAGACTGTGCTGTTGAAGGATAATAACCGTTCACGTTGTATTGGCTGGTGCTTGAATGGATAAATGGCTGCACACCTTTGGATTATGGAAGATCAACACTGCTCTCAGCAAGTAACTCCATGAAATCCCTGTCTGAAGAGCTCCCAGGCTGAGCCTTGCAGATAAACTTTTAAGGGCGGTGGGCAGGGCTGCCCAATGCTCAGCCTGTGTAAGTGCCATGTGCGGGCCTGGCTCCTCTGCTTTTTTGACCAGCACCAGGATCTTGGCCAGCCAGTGGGCACAGGCACGCATGGTACACATGCACTTTTTTCAGGGTGCCTTTGGAGCTGCTGGGGGAACCTTCTCCCTTCTGTAACGCTTAGTTTCTTCTTTCTGACCTTGATCTTCACATTTCCTCCTTCCAGGAGGCTTCGTACTGCAATCACAGGAGGCCTGTCATTGCTCAGCATAGGGAGAGCCCTGATTTGCATCTCTTTGTAGCACAGTGACTGATCTTTCCACCGTGCCTTCCTCCTGCGAGCTGCCGTGCGGCTGTGTTACAGCACTATGAAGCTTGTGCTCGCTCAGTGTTTGCCAGGGGGTGCGTGAGGAAATAGTGAGCAGGGGGAAAAAGTAGAACCGAAGAGCTGCAGGAGTCAGGGTGGTACTAGAGATAAAATAAGCCATGTTACCTAACTTAATGCTGGGGGGGGTGGGGGTGAAATGTGTGCCATCATTGTGTGCTGGTAGTGTTTGACCATTCATGAGGCTTTACTTCATGGTCAAGTATTACTTGCACAGACACCCTGTGGCCAGCTAAAGCACGGAGAGTATCTCAGGGTGAAGGCAGCTGAAGGATGGCTGCATGGCCGGGGCCGGCAGGCAGGATGGCTGGTTGGTGAAGGCATTTTGTTTTGCAGTTGTTTTCCTTGTGGCAGGCATTTATTTTAAAGTCACACTCAATCCTTCTGGCAGCTTCTGCATCACATCTGAGACTTGTTGGCCAGCCAGTGCATAGGACCTGAATTCTCTCCCTTGTACCTCAGGCTTGTTTGGTTCCTGTTACAGGTGGGAAGCTCAAGACCCTGAGCCAGTATGACTGTAGGTCCCACGTTTTTCATGGAAGATGCCTAGCTGAAACATAGTTGGGATATCAGAATGGCTCTCTGCCACAACTTCACACCCTATAGGAGAGATTTAAAATGCGTTTGAATTTTTGTTATGTTATTTGTGATCATATAAGCCAAATATTTCTTCTTTCCCTCATCCTGCACTATACAAACTACTTCTTGGCCTGTCTGAGGCAGCTTTGTGGTGATGCCAGGGACTGAAAGTCCTTGTTTTCTGACATCAGATATTTAAAAAAGATCCGCATAGGTACAGAGAGCAGCTTTCCTCAAAAATGGACTGTTGCGTGTGTGCCCTCGTAGCAGTCAAAAGCCTATGCAATGGAGCAGTGGCCCTGTAGTGAAGAACTGGGCTGTTTACTGAATTGTTAGTGTTTAATCAGCTTTCTGTTTTGATGATTATCTCATGGGCTTGTAAGATATCTTCTTTCCAGACACCTGCACTTGTGTTTTTCAGTTGTGCTGCCCTGAAGTGTGATAAGGAACTTCACAGACATGCATTGGAAGAGATGGTCCCAGCCCTAAGGTGCTTACGCAGATCGGAGACCTGTCTTAGCATGCAATTTTGATGAGGAGATAAATGTCATTTGGAAAGGCAGTTTCCAAGAAAGTAATGTTTCCCAGAAAGTGCATTTGGAATATTTTTATGACATGGGCAGATTTAGAGGAAGAATTGTTATTCCTCAAGCTTTTTCTGAGTTTTTACTTGATAGCTTATGTAAACAGGCCAGTTTAGACAGCAGAGTAAAATGACCATTGCCCTTTACCTTGCTGAACTGAGCTACAAAAGGAGCATAAAGAGCATTTCCATGTGCAATATTTTTCTTGTTGTTAATGTCTCAAATAAGTTAAGCCCTCAGTTCCTGACACAGGCACTTCTGACTTCCTGGGTTTATTTGAAAGGCTCTGCTTTGGGCCCCCACACCGCTGTGGGTGCAGGCAAGTACATGCACCCAGTGAGTCAGGGCAGCAGAGCCACGTTCTGTTCGGTGGCTTCCCAGGCGCTGTGCCTGCTCCCTCAGCAGCACAAGTTTGCAGTTGGAAAAAGCTGCAGATAAACAGCTAGCAGTGGTTAAATCCACCAAAACTGCTGGAAATACACTGGCAAGTGAGCTTAAACAGAGTCTAACTTCTGTTTTGTTCTTGCTGCTAAAGCTGTACAGTTTCCTGCCAAAGCACTTGCCAGGGCATATTGCATATGTAGTTGCATCAAGCAAATCCCTTAAGTTTTAGGTATTTTCAGAGACATGGAAGTCTTTTTTTTTTCCAGCTTTCAGCAAGCTTTCTTACAGTTCAGGGTGGTGGCTAGGATGACGACTGAAGTTAACACAGGAATGGCCTTCCCCATCCTGTGGCCCTGTGGTAGTTGCTCTGCTCTTGCAGCGTGATCCTCTGCTGCCTGGCTCCGTCCCAGGTCGGGGGTGTTACTTTCATGAGCTTATATTTGGGGACAAGAGCAGACTTTACAAGCAGGAGGCCCTGAGAAGTTCTCTGAAGCATTGCTGCAGTAGAAGAGGGCTGGTGCCAGGGGAAGGGTGGCTGGCCCTCATCGCTGCCTCGAGTGGGTCAGGTCTCTGATGCCAGGTGATCTGGCCTGAGGCTCTATTGCTGGGTCTGGGAATCAGTGTGTTCAGCCTTTACTGTGATACCTGGGCTAGTTTTGGGGGGGTTTGGGGGAAATCTGTCAGTTCTTTACTTTTTCTCCACATTGTCAGATCAGGAGAGCGTTGACACCCGCAAACCTTTCACAAAACCACAATTTTTAATCAACAAACTCACCCACCTCTCTACCCCAAAACACTTTTGGCCAAGGAATTTCCTGCCTACTATAGTTTCAATGAAAGAGTTTTAAAAGGCTGGATGTCGGTGTGAGCCCCTACTTGTTGAGTCTCCGGCCAGGCAGCCCATCCTCCCTGTCTTCTGAAACTGGAGAACGAGGCGGGAAATTCTCTTGTTACCCAGTAGAGCTAATCAATTAATTAGCAGGGGGTGAAATGCACCAAACAATCTGTTATGCCAGATGGATGCTTCGGTGTTAATTTATGTTCTCAAAATAACTGGACATAGGTATGCTCAGCAGTGTGGCCTAAATCCTGCTTTCATTGCATTCAGCGGTGAAAATTATGTTGGCCTCAGTGATCCAAGTGCATAATTCTTCAGGAAAAATGCATTTTGGCATCAAACAGTAACAGTAAAAATGAAATGAATAAAAGCTGTCCAGAGCAATGGACTTTACCTTCTTAAACAGGCATACATTAGTGCAAAAACTGAAGGTTTGCTTTTATCTCCCTAGAGCATTCATATAGCCTGAATGCCAAGAAATGAGTAATTTGGGGTTGGGTTTTTTTTCCCCTTTTCATTCTTTTAAATAACTTTTGTTGTATTTTCCTAAGGAAGTCTGAACTAAAACGTAGTGCTGGAAAAGTTAAGATGTACGTTGCTTTCTCTTTGAAGGCACTGTGGAGGAGACTGGAAGAAAAAAGCAATTTTGTTAAAGTCATGGTGGTGGCTTACTCTACCACGCTTACTTTTAAATGAAGGAGGCTTGCTGCAAATTTCCTTCCATATTTTTCTTCCATTCTTTCTTTTGTATTTTATTTCCCTCAAGCTTTTCATAGCCAAAAGTTGGAGTGCCAGACATCCATTTCTTATGAACTGCCTGTTGGAGAACCGCAGAAATCACTGACAGTCTGTGGTCAGACTTCAGCGGGAAACTGAAGGCTCTTACTGCGTGCTGGAGGGAGAACGTGGCCCAATACCTCTGTGACACTGGGGGAGGTTGCAGATCAGAGTTAGAGGAGCTCTGTGTCATATCAATAGTTCATCCCTGTTTCATAAAAGGCAGTAGATTTGTTCTGTCATGTTCATGCAACGAGCCAGGTATCTACTTAGGGTGTTCTTCGTAAAGCTGGAGAAAAGACAGGCCCTGGAGGAGGGAAGAAATTAGATTTTTTTCTAGTTTTGTTTTTTTCAAGTGAAATTCAAAATATTGATGATGCATCTTAGCAGTTTTTAGTGCTGGGGAAAAAAAACCTCTCATGAGCTTTACCTATGTCCAGATGGTTTTCTTATAGTTACTTCCAGGTTAAATTGTGTGATTAAGAAGCCAATTCAAATCACTTTTCTTTTTGCTCCATTAGTATGCTTAAAAAATAAAGTACTATTTAGTGTGCACAGGGTGATCTCACAGACTTTCATCTGTTTTCAGTGTTTAACCAAAACATTGAATTACTTTTACCTTTGTGATACTGTTAGGATTATTTTTAATTAAGTGAAGTGTTTTAACATGCTCTAATTTGTTTTTCAGCAAATATGTCTAATGCTTGATAGAGAGGGGCTGGTTCTGGGAACAAGACGTGCTCTGTCTTGACTCATTTACCTGAGAGTTGGGTAAATATTCCTTGAGGACCTGGGAAGGAGAGGTTATTGATGAATTACCTCCTATTGTAGCCATGTACAGATCCCAGAATACTTGTGTGTGGACTGCAGGGAGGGGACAACGTGTACAGGTTAAATGCTCTGATACTGAGTTGTGCTGTAGGAGCAGCTTATTCCCTCAAGAAACAGTGCAGAAAGCAGAGGCTGAATCTGGGCAAGTCATTAGCTCAACTCATTCTTACTCCCTGATGTACTCTCAGCCTACTTTTAAGGTTATACTCAAGCCTGAATATATATTTCTCTGAAAAAACATGCCATAAATAATAAACTATTTCTTCACCAGAACAACATTGCACAAGCAGTTCTGTACTTCTTAAAACAAGGCAACCGACGAACTTGTGAGGGGTCAAACCCACTGCAGAACAACCGTACCTGGCTCTTTCTGCCAGGCCTGTGAAGTCTGGCATGGCGCAGACGGTGGGCCTGGGCCATACAGTGACCCCTAAACGGGGGAATGTTCCAGCGTAAGGATGTCAGGCCAGAGAAACAGGACATGGCCCTTTCATTGCCAGTCATTTTATGAAGAGCGCGTGTGACCCCATAATGCGGGGAGGAGTCCCAAGTTCTCTTAGCAAAATGCAGCTTTAGGGGACTTTAAGGGGAGATCCAAGACATGTAGATGTGGTCTTGGCCTAAGTGTAGAAGATGGGGTAAAACTGTGGAGAGGCCTAATCCAAGGAGGTTTGAAGGTGCTGGAAAAAAAGAGGCTACCCAGCAGTGGCCAGAAGACTTTACTATTTCTTCATTACTCCCAAAAGACGGAGCTGGCTTTAGGTTAATACCCCCCCCCCCCCCCCCCCCCCAAATCTCCTGCTGCTGCAGGGTTCTCCTTTTCATCTGTCCTTGTTCCTGTTGGCTTTTAATCTGTCTCCTGATCTGATGGCAATAAGGTATAAGGCTGAGATGTGCCTACCATTCTTGCATCCCATGCATCACGACAGACCGAGTGAGAATTGCTAAAATGGAGGCAGTGTGTGATGAGGGGGTTTCTAAAATGGGTGCCCTTAATTGTCTAGTTTACATGCATCATTTCAGGGGAGGAGGAAGAGGAATAGGGATCTGTCTGTGAACAAAAATTTGCCACGTTGGTCTGTACCCATTTTGGTTGCAAGTAGGAATTGTAAACTTATTTACTTAAGCTGCGTTCAGGTACCCCTGAATATGGCTCCTCTCCTTCCATGTCAGCCAAGGGTATTTAAGGAGGCTACACAACTAGGTGGTATCTTAATTTTATGCTTGGTAGCTTCTAAAAACTCAAAAGGGGCTAAAGAAAGTTTGTGTTTGTTGTTTGTTTTGGAGGGGGTGAAGGGTAGATGAGAGATGTTGACCTTGTAAGTAATATTTGGAGAGGTAGGGTTAGAATTCATGTTTATAGCTACTTAATGCCAACTTGCTCAATAAAAGCCCTGTTAGGTTTCCAAGAGTATCAGGAAGCCCAAGGTAGTGTTGGAGAGGGAAGGGAAGCCAGCTGCTTTTTATAGATCAGGTTGCAAGAAAACTTGGGTTACTGTGGAGTTGTATTTATTACCAAGGGACAGCGGGGTGGTGTTAAGTGCAAGCAGACAGATGCATTGCAGATGATAGCTGGAAGTCTGTTTCAGTATGCAGACTAAATGAATGAGTGGCAGCTAGATCACTTTAAGAAACGATCGCTTCCCTTTCCTATGGTGTTATGTTCCCCATATTCCAGCCCAAGCAGTCTATGGCAAAAAGCACTTCTAATAATGTTTAATGCGCAAAGCTTTAAAACAGCGTGTAGCCATCTGATCCGTTGCAATGCAAGCCCTGCGAGCTGTTTGGGGGGGAAAGCTGTCAGGGTCCATAGGGTCACAGAATATTTTATGGCGTCCCTATCAGGTATATTAGAGTGCAACTTTTGGAAGTACACCAATAAACACAAATACCGTATTTGAGCCATAATCACTGCACTGTAGCAACACTGCTAAAATATGTAACAACGCATCTTTGGGGGGAGCATAGAATTACACAGTTCATTCACTACACAGGTAGGAAAAATTGCTCTCCTTGTGTGTCTCCTCTGTGGCTCAGCTGGGCTTTGTTGTCATAACTAAATAATTTTGTACCAACAAGTAGCCATTTTCTCCCGTTGTAACTTTAAATAATGATTCGGAGGTGGAAAGGCAGCCCTGAGATCCCTGTGGCTGTGTCTTGCCTGTGTTTCCTTCCAGCGCAGCAGGCAGAGTCCCTGGCATGCTCTGGAGCGCTGCATCCCCTCTGCTCCCAGCAGCAGCGTAGGGGATGGTGGCAGCCTCTGTGGCTGCTCACCAGCAGAAGCTGAGACACTTCTGGTTTAACCTGGGATGCAAACTTTGTCTCCTGCTATCTCCCCATTTTCTTCATTTTTTCTTCCATAATATTAGATGTCCATAGGGAAAACAAATCTGTGAGGGGTTGGAGGTGTCTCTGAGGCCTTCCTGGGGCGAGCTGCCACCTTGGTGGAAGGAGTGTGTCAGGACTGATTGGAGACATCGTTGGTGCTGGCAGGAGCTGGTCTTTGTCCTTGGGCTACAAACAAGGACTTGCAAGTGTTTCTGTAGGCTGTAAAAGGAGGGCTTGGGTTAGTCTTTGAGCTGGGACTTGGACTCTGCTCTTCAGTTTCAGTACTGCCACTGGGGCTGCTTCACAAGTTTCAAGTGCAATAGCCCACCCTTAGGCAGCAAGCTTCTTGAAGCTAAGTATTGGCATTTCTGGCTTTTATTTCTTTTGTCTCCTTTCCCTATCTGCAAAGCAGGATGAAAGTCCTTCTCTCTTCACCCTTTCCTGCTGTGTCTGTCTAGATAAGGAGATCACAAGTGGTACAGTCATAGCTTTATATAGGGGACATGCAGGGGACATCTCCTGTTTTGCCAGGTTGTCAACCTCCAGCACAGCCTTAGGGCATCAACAGCAAGCCAAGAATGCAGCTGACTTCAGGATGGGGTTCTTGCAGTGCTGCTGTTGTTGCCTGGTTGGTTAGATTTGTTTGTGTGTTTTCTGCTTTCTTCTAATTATGCTGATATTTACTACTCAACAGCTGTAGTCTGGGAAGGAAAGTGGTGAGTGATGGCTCTGCAGCTGACAACTGCCTTGTGCCTTGGCTGCTTGTCAGTAAAGGGCTGTTGCCGGCTGGGGTAGAGCTGTGCAGCCGTTGCCTTCAGTTGACCAAAAGGTTGTTTGGAGTTACCAAGTAGCCCCCTAAAAGTACTCCTAAAAAAAAAAAAAAGTCTTTTTATGGTTTCTGCAGCAGGAACTACCTGGCAAATGACTGAGAACTTGTGAGAAGGGCTTATCTGAGGAATGGAATCTGCTGTAGTGAAAAACTCCCCCAAAATGAACAGGTTTTGGGTAGATGATACTATCCTGATTCATGGTCCTGGATCTCCTGTTGTGTTTCATTATTTTCCCATATCTCTTTCTGAGGATTTCTGGATGTGGTGGTTTCACAGCACCCTTCCTGCTACATGCAGGGTCGGGGGGAACATCAGAAAATGGTCCTGGAAGAGTTTTTTGTCCAGAGTCCTTCATCCTCTATACGTTGAAGCCCATCTCCAGTGTGATACTGGCACTAAAATGGGCCTGGATTGAGTAATGAAACAGTCTTTTGGGCATTAAACTATAAATTTCAGAATTTGCTTCATTATTTGCCACTCTCCTGATTTTGCAGTAAAGCCTGTTTTATCCTTTAAAGCAGATCCGTGTGTTTTCAGGAGTCACTGTCCTAATTCAGGAGCTCTTAAATTTGCTTGATAGTTGCTTCCGATTTCCATTCCGGTAGTGGGAGTGCAGGAGCATTACACTCTCTGTGGAGCAGATATGGGAGCAAAGGGGTGGGATGTCTCAGCCAAGCGCAGACATGGCATCTAGATTAATGTTAAACTTGGCTCTGATCTGGGTTCTGGAAGCTGGTTTTACCCCTGCTTCCATGTGTGAAGATGAAAGTGATGAAGTTAATAACAATTTACACCTGCTTGCTTCAGGGAGATGTGAAGATCTATTTGTAAAATACATTTACAGACGATGCATGTCCTGAATTGCTAAGTATCGGGCAGTAATGTGAAGCAGGCTGTTGAAAAGCCGGGTGAGTGATGCCAGATGCTGCACCATTCCTGTGTGGGTGTTTGAGGTGTTGGCCTTCGGAACCCCGCTTTTCCCTGGCAGCATTAGACACATATTGTCCCCAGCTCTGGTGATTGCAGGCCATTTGCCAGCATAGAGCTGTGTACTGAAATCTTTGTGCCGGCGTACAGTAATTGGTTGGTTTTTAATTCCACTTTCTTAAAACAGGACTTCAAATGCTACAGCTTTGCCACAGGGGTATAATTACATAAGCCATAGAAAAGTACTTCAGTGGCCAGTCAAATGACTTTGTGTTTGCCCGTAGTTTAAGCTTGCCGTTTATTAAGCTGTTGAAGGAATACAATGGAAATTCATGGGGGAGTTCAATTCTATCAAGCCCCCTACAACTGCATGCTTTTGCTGTGTGTCTGTGTGTGTTTGGGTTGCCTATAAATGGCTTTCAAAAATTTGCTTGCAAAAAGCAATTAGCACAAAAGTGCAGCTGTATAAGGAACCCTGATCCCTGCCCCATACTGGTTAGGGTGCAAAAGTATGGACATAAACCTGTGCAGAAGTGGCCCCTGAGTATTTCAGTTAGTAGAAAAGTTGTATACTTTTATTAACTTTGCTGCAGTCCTTTGTCTTATTCTATTTTTGAGCATGAAGACACCAGAGGTTTAGTATAGACAAGAAGGTTTTAATGGCTGCTCTGAGGATGCTCCTGTACTGGCTGGTGCTGGTAGATGTTTGCTGCCCTGCAGCACTGCGCTGCAGTCCTGTCAGGCCTCACGGTCAGCAAGAAACTCTCTTGCTTTGTCTCCCTGTAGGGCTTTTCAGCTCTGTATTGCACAGTTCCCAGATGGGGAGCTTGCCTGCTGGCTCTGTAGCTGTCAGCTTGATCTGGGGTCTGGCCGCACTTTGCATGGGGCTCAGCAGAAAAACAGTGCTTTGCACTGCAGGGAGTCCTCTGCCATCAGTGCTTGATCCCCCGCTGTATCCCCCTTCCCTGCATCATCCCATGTGTTCGTCTGTGCCTGCCATAAGACCCTACCCTGTGAGTCCCCCACTCAGCCCGTGTTTCGCCTGTTCTTTCCACATGTAGGTTGTGAGGTCTGGTGATGCTTTCCGGCACTCCAAAATTGGGAGGGAGGAGTCGTGGGACTCGCACTGCTTTAGATGTGGCAGGCCTCCTCCGCTGGGATTTCTATAACAAGCAAATCCGGGGAGGAGTTAAGGCATCACTTGTCTGATCTCCAGACATGAAATAGCAGGAACCTTCTCCACCAGCTCCTGCTCTGCAGAAAATACTGCCTCGACATTAAAGCCTGAATGGAAATCTGCCGTCTGTCATTTTGTGGCTGTCCCGGCTTTTAGGTGTTGTGGCTATTCTGCCATCCAGGAAATTGGTGTGCTGGTCGTGCATGCTAGCTTATCTTACCGCCGCTAAATATATAATCACCGCTATCCCCATGGAAACGCATGAACTTTTTTTTTTCCTGTGCATGATAGAGCCTAGTCTGGATTTTGATGCTTTGGCAGTATTATTCCTTAAACCAGTGACTTTAGCTGTGAAAGGTGAGCGTGTGGGCAAGTGCCTGATTACGGAGGTCTGGGCAGCAGCTCTTGCTTTGGGTTCCTTCGCTAATGGGGTTCAGGTACTCTGTTCCCTTGCAAGCGGGGAGGGCAGGAGGATGAACACTGGATGGATTCAGTCCTGCTCCACAGTCTGAGTCGCAGGCTGGGGGGAGGGTTGCTGTGTTGCCATGCAAGGTTTTTGCTTAAGTTGGACTTTTGAATGATTATAAAGATTTTTCTCTGGTCTGACTGAATTGCTTCTCGCTGTTTGTCTGGCATCCCTGCAATTCTTCACTTTAAAAAAAACCCAGGCTGATAGGGGCTGTTAATGTGGGCTGAGCCCAGCAGTACATAGGTGCTTCTCTATAATGCGGTCTCCTTGCCTTTTCTTCTAATCAAACTACGGTGTTTTCTAATTGCTTTCTAGTGATTATGCTCCACTCTGACTCTGTCCTTGGAAGGGCTGAGCCTACTCAGTTTGCATCAGAGCTTCTGGGCTTTTTGGCAAAGTGTCGTCAGTCGTCAAACTTCTTTTCTGAGGTAGATGTGAAAGTGAGCTCACAGATCAAAGAGACTGGCCTAAGATCACACAAGAAACCTAGAGTGATAGTGCAGGCAGCTTTAAATACTCAAATTTGATTTGTAAAACATGGGGGGGGGGGGGGGGGAAATTCCCTTACTTCAGTCTTATAAGGGTAGGTCCATCAAGGACAGTTTATAAAACAAGATATTACAGTTTTGATGACGATATAAATGCATTATATTTCAGGCTTAGGGTTGCTACTGTAATACAGACTCACAGGATTCTTGTCACCTCAAAAGATCCAAATGTTGTATGTTCACTGTAGCTGCAGTTACAGAGGGTAAGGTTGGTTTTTATGAATCCATTTTGTTTGAGGATGATGCTGGAAGCATGCTAGCGAAACTGTTGTCTGTGTCTGGGGAAAGCAGAGAGGAAATTCGGGGGGTTTATGCTATACCTTGAAGTTTTCTGCTTACGTAGTAATTATAGTTTGATTTCCACATCTGAGATGTTGAAAAAGACTGAATTAAAGACTTGGAGGTAATTGGGGGTAAGGGCATCAGTTATGGGGGGATCTATTGTACTGTTCAGAACAACTAAATCACGATTATAATGGGCCTTGGGAGGTCAGGAGCATGAACACAGTGAAACTGTTAATCTGTTCTATGTACAGGGTTATTCGGTAACATTGATAACCACGGGGATCCGTGGTCACCCATGGCTGGTTCTGCAATGGCTGTGTGCTGTTCCACCTTTACTTACTGGAATGTTTAAAATCAGGAGCAGTTTCGCATGGAAGTGTTCAAATCGCCACATCTGCACTGAAACACCTAGTAGGTTGTTCCCTACAGAGGTGCTGAGCCATTGTAGCTCCAGCTGATGGCAACAGGAATTACCAGTAGCTCAGCAGTTTGGAAGCTGCTGAAGGACTTGCAAGCAGATATGGGTGCCTGCCTCTAGGTAGTGAAGTTGAAAACGCTGGCCTGAGTTTGCATGGCAGAGGAATGTGAATAAATACCAAAAAATCAAGCAGGGCGGAGAGGGGGAGAAGTTCCTGATAGCTCCCTGATAGATGTACGTTTTATGGAAAGTTAACTCTTTCACCATATCTGTTCTTAGGGTAGTAAGTCAGCAGATACCAACTCCAGTGGCGTTAAACCAGTAACGGCGATTTGATGCTCGAGAGTTAAGAGCATGCCTGGCTCATAGCTGGGTATTGCATTGATCTTATTTGATGGGATTGTTCCAGCCCGCTGAATCACAAGCTTTTGCTTCTGATCCCCCCCCCCCAATCCAGGAATGGGGCAGTTGTGGTCTTGCACGAGAGTGAACCTTTCCCACTGTTATGTCAGATAAAATGTATGCCTAAAAAGGAGCAAAGCTGCTTACACTGAGACTGCCTTGATATCACCCTGCTGGGACTGTCACGTGTGCCAGCACAGGGTCAAATACTAGCAAGATGTGGGGCTACTAGGATATCTTGGGTTTCAGAGAGCCCTGCCTGCACCTAGCAAGTCTGTCTTATCTCATAGCAGGAGGGAGCTTTGAGAGAAAAAGTGTATAGGTGAGCACTTGGTAATATAATAGGCTTTGTACTGAACCAGCAGGATCCTATGAAATGCCCTAGTATATGCCTTAATTATTTTCCTGTTCCTTTGTAAACTAAGAGGTGAACGGTTGGATGTATTGGGAGCACAAGGTGTTGATGCTTATTGTGGAGGCCAAGTCTGGCACTACACTGAAATGCAATAGAGCATTATTATTGCTCTGCAAAAATATGCAGTAATTAAATTTTAAAGCCATAACTGAACATACTTGGAAAACCTTATTCCATCTATTGCCTCCTTCTCTTCTTCCCTTCTTGTTTATTTTTTGCCAGTTGTTCTCCTTTACGCGCACAACTGCTTAATTCTCTCTGAAGGGTTTTTTCAGTACATGCACCTGTGTGTTGGCCTGGACATCAAACTTCTCCATGTAGGGAAATACCTTTGCTCATGTAGATCTGTTGATTCCATCAGTGTAGTCTCCCTCTTCAAAAGATCTTCAGACCATTTAAAAGGAAGAGATATCTTCAAGCACTTGTCCACATCCCCACTGCTAATTGACTACTCACTCAAGGAATTATTTGGTAAATGATAAAAGCAGTGCTATGGACATGGCAGTGTTCACGGGTGGTCAGGCGTGGGGAATGGGTTAGTTGTTCTGTAGGGGCCTGCTAGTGGTTGCTCTCTCCCCTCTGTGCTCTTCGGTGTGAGATGAGAATTAGGGCTGCTCAGCTACAGACTTGATTCTTGTTGGATATAAACAAGAAGCAATTTCTGATGGATGATGAGTTTTTCGGGGATACTAATGGTACTGTTCCTCTGTAGTTGACCTCTAACTCCAGTTTTTGGTTTTGGATGTTCACTGGATATTGTTCCAGTTATTTGCTTTTTTCTTACTTTGTATTGGGGTTTTTTGTGGGGTTTTTTTTGTTTTGTTTTGGTTGGGGTTTTTTTTTGTGGCTGATATCCTAATATCTGCCTGGGAATCTGTGAATTTCTGCTAATGTCAACCTGCAGCATTCAAGGTGCATCAGATCTCCACATATGCACATAACTTGGCGTCCTGGTTTTGAGTTGTGGGTTAATGCTTCAGGACTTTTCTCCACACCTGGTGGGTTTGGGTTTTTTTAATGGCATGTGAATACATGAAAACTTCATCTGTTTCTAGATATATCCGCAACAAGGCAGTCATAAGATTTGACAATCAAAACACCATGCAAATGTGGTGGCACGGTGCAACAACAAATTTCTGCAGTTTGGTAAAAAATGGATGGGGAGCATTGCCTTCTCTGATACTCCCTCACTTTGTTGCCGGTGTGTCGGCATTTTCTGTGTTGTTGGTACAAGATGGAGACTGTCCGGACACACAGGGACAATAAGGTGCCAGCAGCCTCTGTGATTAACTGGAGTTCTTTGTACTTGGTTCTGGTTTAATAATACACCAAGGCTTTGCTGCCGTTGCCTCCGTGCTTGTTGAAATTGTCTGATACCTAAAATATGACCCTTTATGTGTGCCATGGTTTAGCCCGAAGCCCTGCACAGCCGCTCGCTCACCCTCCCCGCCCTGGTGGGATGGGGGAGAGAATCTGAAGAGCAAAAGTAGGAAAACTTGTGGGTTGAGATAAGAACAGTTTAATAACTGAACTATAATAATAATATAATGAAAAAGAAAACAAAGAGAGAAACAAGCAATGCAACTGCTCACCCCCCACTGACCGATGCCCAGCCAGTCCCTGAGCCACGATCACCAGCTCCTGGCCAGCTCCCCCCAGTTTATACACTGAGCTGACACCATATGGTGTGGAATATCCCTCTGCCCAGCTGGGGTCAGCTGTCCTGCCCGTGTCCCATCCCAGCTCCTTGTGCACCCGGCAGAGCATGGGAAGCTGAAGAAGTCCTTGACTAGTGTAAGCACCACTTAGCTACAACTAAAACATCTGTGTGTTATCAACATTATTCTCATCCTAAATCCAAAACACAGCACTGTACCAGCTCCTAGGAAGAAAATTACCTCTATGCCAGCTTGAAACCAGGACAATGTGTAATCTTGACTTTGTTTTTATAACAAAAGGAGTTAACTTGGTAACAGTACTTGGTCCAAACTGTGGGCTTCTGACCTACATCTCACCTTTCATTTCTTTCTCTAACAGCAAAGGCATATGATATTATTTAAGTTGGTAATAATGCCTGAAGCATGCCTGGAAATATCTGATAAGTTGCTTCATTCTTTTGATAAGAGAGTGGGGCAGAGAAAAACGGAGCTTAGGATAAAGTTTATTAAATGGCAGAGCATGTTTAATCTTCCCACCCCACACGCTCAAGCCAGAATTCAGCGTTTGTCATCAACAGTGTCCCCGGCAGCATTACTGAAAACCGATTTGTCTTCTGCACAGCAGGTTGGTTTTCTTCTTTGTCAGATGGACACAATGGGTTGTTTGTCCTTTCTCCTTGGGCAGCTGAATAATATGTGCACAAACCCACCTACCTCTGTGCTTCAGAATTCATGAAAATCAGCAAGCTGCAGAGCTACCCATTTTGACGGTATGGTAGCACGCGTCAGTGCTAATATTCATTAATATGCATTGGCAACTGCTTGTGTTTTGAAATGAAGTATTCTACAATTCCCAATAAAATGACATATGAACGTAAAGAAGTTGCATCTTGAGGACAGGTATATGAGCACTTAGAGCATGTACATAAGCTTTTATATGCCCGCTGTTAAATACTTGTCTCCTTATCTCTTCCCCATGCCCTGGGGATTTTAATGAATTTTAGTGCAAACTTCATGAGGGATGAATTAAAGTACTGAATAGATAGGTTGTCATAAACCCCTACCTAAGTAGTAGTAGCAGAAGCCATAATGTGTTACCCCAGGTCGCATACATTTTATATTTTCTGGCTTTTCTCCATGACGTTAATGTTTTACCACATCTACTGAACTATCATACGAAAAATAAAATAAATTGGCGCCTGTACTGAGGCCGGGTGAAAGACTTGCCTATGAAATATAGTGCTTCGCCACAGCTGGTAAGCTTGGAGGATACCTGACAGGTTGATGTGGTTTTTTTCTACTCTGATTTTTCACTTGAAAAAATATGTGGAAGAGGATTTTTAGCAGCTACCCAAAATACTGCAGTGAATTCACGTTGAAGCCATGAGCTGCACCTAAGAGCCCCGAGTCCCAGTGCTGCCACTTCCATTAGATTTCTTCCCTGTTACTGGCAGGGAAAGATCCAGGCTGGTCCTGGTAGTCCAAACAACCATGTGCACTTACATATGCATCTCTACTTATGTGGCTGTTTCAGTTTTCACTTTAGCTGTCTCGGACATGTTCTTTTTATCTATGCAGAAATTGAAGGTAGTAATTTGCCCACTCCTGCACTCGAGAGAAAAAAGCCTTTTCAATCATAGACGTAAAGCCGTGGAGGAATGTAGGAGCGAGCACTGCATTCTTATTTTGCAGGGACGTCTTCTTAGAGTAGAGGAGCTGGCCTTTTCCCAAGGGAACAAGGCTGCCCTTTGCATTCACCTCATGAAAACAAGAGCCCTCACACACACTAAAGCATCTTAAAATGGAAAAGTATCTTTTTTGGCTTTCTTTTCTTCACTAAAATCACAGGACTTTGTTCCAGACGACTCCGCACCTGTGTGTGCAGCTGTTTTCCTACACTTGAGGTTCTGCTCTAATGCAAGTTTTGGACTTGATGTCAAAATCTGGCTTGTGTGAGGATGGAGATCAGTCAGGACGGTGTCTCCTTTTGGTCCTCGAAACCCATCTTCAGAGGACTGGCTTTTGTGAAACTCTGTTGTGAGACTGTTTTTGTCTTTGAGGTACATGGTTTGAAAGATTAAGCCATTCTAAGTGAAACCATAAATTAATCTGCTTTGTTGCATCAGGTAGCAGAGGTAGATGCTGACCTGTATTGGCCAAGCAGTTTAGTCTCGTAGCACCCGTGTCGTACGAGGGGTGAAGCATGTCTCTTACTAAGGGAAAACATTTTCCGTTGTTCCTTTGAGTTTCCTTGTCTCTGGTGAACACTCCCTTTATTGTGGTGTTTTTCTATACAAATGGCTTAGAAAGGTTTCTTTGTATGCCATACGCTGCGTAAGTTCTGTCTTCCCCAACTCCGGCGGAGCAACAAGATAAGCTGGCAAGGTTGATTTGGCTGATTCCTCACAATCAATTGTGCAGGTGATTCCTATAGCCTCAGATTTGCAATACTGCCCATGAGTGGCTCAGAGGAGAGTGCGCTTTCTTGGGAATGGAGTTTTCTGGGTTTTACTTCCTAAAGGGCTGATTGGATACAAAGATTGTTAGACTAGTGAAAACAGAGGAAGATTGTAAATCATTTCTATATGCATTAGTATGGTATATTTATGTGTAGTGATGCAGATATGAATTTTTATAGGAGGGATGTAAATGGTGTTTGTTTAAGCTAGAAGTAACTTCTTTTCTTAGCAAGATGAGTGAAATTTCTCCCACCTCTCTTACCTGCTATGGAGTGGAATTTCACATGATGAACATGGGTGCTAAGAGAAAACTAGCAACACTAGATTCAGTCATGGCTTTAAATAAAAGACAAAAATAAAACTGTCAGTCAGCTCCATAGCTTATATTTAGCATGTCCATTTAAAGATCTGCAGCTTGAGTGTATCTGAAACCAATGCAGAGGAATGAATAAGAAACCATAGCACAAATTAGTGCAGGATGACATTCTGTTCCATGTGCAGCATGAAAGCATTTGGCACCATGAGCTCATTTTTATCTCACTTGTTGTGTCTTCTGCCTCCTACCAGCCTGGAAGAGAGCTGGAGATGTGCCTTAGCCAGATTCACTCAACATGAATGATCTCTGGCTTACTGAGAGTTTATCTAACTTATTTAACTTTTGTGACAGCAAGAATTGCTTAGATGGGGTTCCCCCAGCCTACTGCCAGTGCTCAGTGATTCACTGGGTCTAGAAATGGTAACAGCTCCTAGTGAAGTCCCTTCTCAGCTTACTGGGAAAGAGACCCTATGGTACAGCAACACCTTGGGTGGGCAGCAGAAGTTCCCCACGCTTACAGGGTGAGACTAGGCATCGCATGTGCGAAGGGATTTAGTTCATTTTGAGATGTGGTTACTCATGTGTTTCCAGAGGTACTGAAGTGCCTGGCTCCCTCTGCATTTCTCTGGAAGGGGTGGATGCTTTGGAAGCCTCATAGCCTGCACTGTTAGCAACCCTGTCTACCTTTGAAAGTCTGGCTGACGGGTTCAGCCAGAGCAACGGGAAGTTGGCTGGCTGGCAAGTAGCTGCGGAAAAATGCTGCTGTCGGTGAGGTGGAAGCAGGTCCAAGCTGATTTTCCCCTTATATCAGTGACTAAACCGTACCTTTCCCCAGTCTAATTTCTGTGAGGTTCTCTTCAAGCCTTGTTTGCTTGGTGGCTTATAGCTAATATGCAATGCTGAAACCTGAAATTAACTCAACCGTGTCAGGGTAAACAGATGGCCATTTCCAAGGAGAAGATATTAAGCACTCTGTGCAGGTTTTGCAGCGTGGTGAAAATCCAGGTAACAGAAACAGCCAAAAGTGAAGGCTGAATTATATTGGATTCCTGAGTCATCATCTATTGATGCAGAAGATCCTGCTACCTACGCTTTTGTGGCGATGCTGCTAAGTAGCATTTCCAGCGCTCTGGGCAATGACATCAAAGGATAGCAAAGATAAAAACAGACCGCTGTTGACTTTGAGAGAAATGTTATATTTATACAGGCAGATGTTGAGGTAACTGAAAACTTTTAGACTGCTTTACTGAAAGTTTGCCAGTCCTCAACCTTCAAAAAGTTGGGCTTGCTTTCTCTCCTCCAAAATCACAGAGCTGGCTTTGGGTGCCCCTGCTTCTCAGCAGAGGAGAGCTGCTTCCAAAATGAACAAGGAGCCCCAGGAGGGAAGCAACGCCTGCTATGACCTGCCAGGGCAGGAGAGTTGGCTGGGCCCCGTCCTTTGCCAGAGGTGCCCTTCAGTCATGACAACCTCCCCAGAGCAAGGATGTGGACAAGACCCTGTTTCTTACGTGAACGTCTGGGTTCCTGTGTATAGGCTGCTGGGTTTGGGCCAGGTCTGGTTCCCATCTGGGGTGGTGGCATTAATATACGTGTGTCCCCAGCTCAGGCACTGGAACAGCGCTCTCCCACCAGTGCAGCAGTCCATGTGCTCTTCCCTCGGCTGGAGACGCTCAACACTGGCTTTTCCACCCCGTTGAGGCACTTGATGTAAAGAAACACCACAGCTTCATGCAGGACCTCTAAAAGAACTAGAACTCTACTTCACAAAGCATGCCCAGGCTGCACATCTCTGATGAAAACGAGCAGCCAAACTAGCAAAGCTGGTTTGCTCTTGCTTTCTCTTGCAGTGAGACTCTCTGGAGTCTATCATGGTGTGAGCTCTGAGGCTTCCTCTGGTCTGGACATGCCCCTTGTGGATTCTTTGCTGTCTAGTAAGGTTTGTGCTTGCATTATGGCCTTTTCCTCAGTGCTGCTGCAGGCAGCCTTTCCTCTTCTATCTAGCACCTATTTTAATGAGCCTTACATCAATTTAGTGCCTTTGAAATCTCCAACTTTGACATTTAACAGAAATTAGCCAATAGGTCAAAGACTTATATGGAAGGGACAAGTTTGTTTGCATTAAAATTGCCTTTCTCTTTAAAACTAGGCCCAAAAGAGGGAAACTATCAGTACTTCTTTTCCAGATCTTCCCTGCCCTGTCTTTGGCAAGAGAGTGATCATCCCTTCCATGCTCTACTTGCTGCTGGGCAACTGAACATCAAGAAAAAATAGTAGAACTTCTCATCTTAAGATCTTAGTTTCTTCAGTAGGTTGCCGCTCTTCTTCCACACCAGGCAGCTTCGGTGATTCATGGCTTGGCCCCATCTACCTGCCAGGCAGCTCCCTGGCTCACAGCCCGTTCACCGCTATCGGTGGCTGCCACGTAACTGGAGGAACATCTTAGGTGAGTGACCCTGGGTCACGCTGCATATGCTAGAGCCGCATGCCCAGTTTCTCCAAATGCCTCTTGGCCATCTCAACCTTCTGAGGTTAAACAGTGAAATGTAGTTATAGGGAAGACAGCAATTAAAAATTCCCGTTCCCAAAACATTCATGTTGCTGTGCCAGATCTGCAGGAGACAGCAGTGCATAGACATTCCTACCAGCCTTCTTGCAGCTCCGTCATGGACCAGACTCTTGATGCCACACTCAGTGACTAGCACATAAATCCATGGGTGAAATTGCTGTTTATGGCATAAAATGCTGTTTGGACTCTTTGATGTGATAGGAATTGACTGCTTTGTATGTCAGAAGATCATTCTGCAATTCGTGGAAGTACTCATTTTAGGAGAGGAGCAAAAGGCAAAATGGCAAAGGACTTGCTGGCAAATAAATGAATGGTAACTTCCCTCTGTCGGATTTATTCAGTTCTTTGAGATATAAATGTATTCTTGATGGCCAGAGAAATCAGTCATTCTGCATTAGGAAGCTTGATTGATGTCTTCAGCAGGCCTTTATGAAGGGCTGTGTGAGTGGAACTGGAAATAACCTACAGGGAAAAATATGATGTGGTCTGGTGTTTAATACACAAGTCCTGGATGATGTTTTTTAGTTTTGCTTTTGTTGCTACTTAAGGAAATTTTAATTGTGCAGATACATGAAAATAAGTTACTTTGTGCCTCTAAAACCCCCCTTGTGTGACATTCATCACGCCCAAACTACTCTGACTTTCACCACATCTGAATTTTAACCATTGTATTGTTATGCTTCAAGTTGATCTCTCTCTTACTGTGACAAGATCAGATGTGTTTAATTCTGGAACAGGATCCTGCTGAGGTTCACAGATAGTGCTTGCCCCAAGGATGTTGCATGTGAAGTGTGTGGCTGCTCATCTTCCTTAGCAGCCTCCATAGTCTATGCAACTTCCCATCGCCCCAGTGAAGGTGGTGGGGAGGGAAGGCTGCTTGGCAGAGCTTAAGCAGTGGGAGAAGGTACATCAGGGTGGGGCAGAATAGACCAGAATTGTGTCTTGAGATATTCTGGATCGAGAATAATAGCAAATGATCTGGATTTGGATTAAGATGGACATAGTGGAATCTGAGTTTTTGTCTATGATAATGCAGTATCTTGAACTGGAATAACAAAGACGATTCAGCGTGGCAACTGGGCATGCTGTCATAGCCATGGAGAAGGCTGTTTTGTTCCTAACCTTCCAGCGGGATTTGAATCTTGGCACCAAGTGAAGAAAAGCTTGTGCAATAACCAGTGGGTTTCCTAGCACCTTCTCTGTTGCTCACCCTCTTGATTTATAACAGCGCCTAAGATCAGAGGTTCATTTATGATTGTTTTCTGTTCTTTGAGCAGCTTCCACCCCCTCACTCTTTGTCTGATCAAAAAACCCATGTTGTTTTCTTACTGACATAGGTCAGCGACAACAGGAAAAAAAATGGTGACTAAGCCAATTAATTGCTGCCAGAACAAAGCCTGCAGACTATATCTCAAAGTGTGAGCTTGACAGTAAAGCCTTGGGCTCAGCAAAACAGAAGTCGTCCGTGTTGAAAGAGAGATCTACCTTTCCCAGGCTGTCCGGCACGCTCTGCTCCCCCCAGCAGTGAACTCCTGGTTCCAGGCGGTTTTCTTATAAGTCATCCAAGTGCTATCTGGGATGGGAGCACAGGCAGCGTGTGTTCGCAGAAACCTCCTGAAACTTCTGCTGGAGGCATTGGTTACTGGAGGCCAGATCCTGCTGGAGACCTGTGTGCCACATCAGACCAAATTAAGTGTAGATCCCTAGTCATCCTTAAAAAATCTTATTCATATTCATCTTCTGTACAGGGCTGAATTGTATTTTTCAGGTCATTACTTCCCTTCCCAGCTTTTATGCCATTCTTGGATTGATCTGTGGATGAGTATGTCAGGGTGCTGGTGGTTTGCAGACCCTGCTGTCCTGTGGGACCGTGCTGTTTCCCATCTCCTCGCTGTTTCTCACTGTGTAGAGCATGAGGGCGGCAATACCTGGTGGTTTTGTTCCTGTTTCTTTCTGCTGTGAAAAAAGCAAAGTCTTGGCTTGAAAGCAAAGTCTCATATATTGCCAAAGGCTGGGCTCCCTTTATCCTCAGCATAGGTTAAAAATGTTCTTTAACTGTTACAAACTGTTTATTCTCCTGGAGGACTTGCTGGAAGAGCACTAAATGTTCAGACCTGTCTGGGCTGTGTGAGGCCAGAGAGAATTACTGCTTCTGTGCTTTGTCCTGTGCAGCTGAGATGCAATAAAACCTGATATTGATACTGACTTTCTAAAGAAAGTGCTTTGAGGTCTACTTGTGAAAAGCAGCAATTAGCCGGACGGAATTGTGCCTTTCTAAGAGTCTTTTCTTCTTTTGTTCCTCGACGATAGTAATCGCGGTTCTCACAGCCTAGGAATAACTTGTGTTCTCTAGTTCTTATTCCACCTATGTTTGTCGTAGTTCAACATTGTACTTAGTTTTGTATCTTCTTTGAGGATATTCAAGTGTGTTCTGTGACCTAAATGTGTCTTTAGGAGAGAGTTTTCTGATGGTGCTCATCACAGATATTTGCTGGTGCTGGAGAAGGAAGAATTGTATTCGGTGAGTACGGCTATAAGCTGTCATTGATATCTTTGCATCTTGCATTACACTACCCAAAGTCCAGGGCTGTATCTCACCTGAAGCTTTTGTCATTTATCCTGGTTTTGGTTCCTCCATAGAACAAACTTTTCATTGAACGCTTCAGGAAGCATTAAGCAAAATTTAGCTTATTCACCCAGATGAACCAATAGCCTCTGTCTTATGATCATGGTTGGAAGTATTTTGAAATACCATTCGCAGAAAGTACTGATGCAGATGATGAATGAGAATCCTTATCTGTAAAGTGTGTTTTAAATCCTATTTGAGTGGAAACGGATTGTTAAGATACCTCAAGCGTCTCCCTCAATTCACAGGACTGTGCTTTCCCTTAGATCTGTTCTACACAGGTTTGTAATCCTGGAATCTTATATTGATGAAGCACTGAGGTTAGAAAGTAAGCACAGAACAGAGGTGACAGAAGAGCCTTTATACTAAAGGCTCAGCTTACTGAGACTTCTACTTGCTTCCTTTCCAAGGTGGACGCTGTTGATGTTGCAGACCTGAGCTCTTGGGCACCTGAGCCAGTTGCGTTTTTCCACGGCAGGGGAACTTGCCCTTCAAAGCTTTTCAGCCCAGCCAGTATTGTACGAGCATACAGGTGCCTCAGGACCTCTCTGGAGATGTTTTACATTCCCTTTTTGAGTCATCTGATGGTTTAAACTTCTTTATTGATGAAAATTAAAAGCAACATCCAACAGTGTGTTTTTTGTTGTGTCCACTTGACCACTTACTGGTTGGAAGGAAGAATGAAGTCAGGAGTATTCCCAGGCAGCTGCCTAGGATGGAGGGGATATTGATATTGCCCAGCCTTACCCTTGTTTGTTTTTGGTGGGCCTCAACACAACCGCACACAGAGGAAGATCCAAGACTATTGCTCATTAAGTTCTCGTACTCTGGAGGTGTATTTTGCCTTGTATTGTTCTGAGAGTACTTTTTCTTCCCCAAACCCTTACAACAGAAAGATTGTGAGGTTTTATTATGCTTTCTTAATCCCAGATAGTGATTTCACAATTTTAATTTTCTGTAAATCTTTGACAGCTGTTATTTTGTTGCTTTAATTTTTTCAATCTATTTTAATACTTATCCTGCACAGCACTTGGTGAGGACAGGACACAAGCAGATGATTACAGCCTGTTGGGGCTTTATAGGGCCTGGCCATTTTTCAGCCTTTGGCTGTTTCCAGAGAACGTGTTTATGGACTCTGTCAGTTACTGAACTACCACCTCTTCCCTTTTCTCTTCTTCTCTGTGGGGAAACAGGGAATGAACAATGCAGTAAAACATAAACTGAAATGGTGGTTAGAATTTCATGCGAAGTGGTATTTAAAATGGTTCTGCACTTGATTCATCTACATTTTAAAGCAGAGAGGATAGGGCAGGAGAAAATCTGTTAGTTAAAGTATTAAAACCTGCCTGGGGCACAGCATTTCCTTTCACTTCCAAAATGCCTATCCAGTCTGAGACAATTGGAAATGGAAAGATGTTGTCTGTGCCCTCAGGCGCTCACTTAGAACTACCTTAACTTCTTGCTATGTCTGCTTGTGGAAAGGTTTTCCCAGCATGTTTAATGCATTGTATTTGTTCCCACAGACTTTAAATCTCTCTTTAAAACACAGACAGACCACTGCCATTTAGACGCTTTTTAATTTGACTAACAGGACAGCTAATAGTGATCTCTGGTAGCTGAAACATCTAAACCATTACTAAAATGCTGACTTTCCCCTTCCCCAGCACAGTTCATCTTGTCTAAAAAAACCTTTACAAATTTAGTAAGGGTGAGAGCTATGCCAGAAGGGGATGTGTCTTGGTAACAGGCGTTACCTGGCTTTTCGGCTCACGCTTCCCTCTTACCCATCCTGACATGCGGGCTCAGAAGTGTGAATTTGAGAATCAGGATTTGAAACGTGGATTTGTCTGTGATTGTGTCTGAGGCGGTGGGCTCTGATTTACCTTGGCCAGGCGACCAACTCAGCTTAGTGCTGGTAGTTTTCTCTTCTCCACCCTGGGAAAGGGCTGAAAATTTCTCCCAAGGTGGCAGCTCAGCATGAAGCATCCTTCTAGGAGGCATGCCTAAAAAAAAGAAAAAGGGATTGAGACCCGCAGGTTTTGTTTCATGCTCTGTCTTCCTGTCTTACCCTTGCTTTGAGCTGTGCTATCCTTTGGAATACAAGGTTGGTCAAAGCAAAGAGCCATCTCACCCCGGGCTCTCTCCCCCGTGGCACTGATCGTGCTGCAAGGGAAGCGAAACGGGGCCTGTGTACATATGCTGGAGTGTCCTCCCAGAGCCAGAAGCATAAGAGATGTCCTAAAGGGAGGGTTTCATCAGAGGCACCATGTTCACCAGTAAACTCTTCTTCCTTGAACCCATCTCTTCCCTGTGCCTATTGGCTTTTGTGTTGTTATCTGGCTATCCCCCTCTCCATATATGTGCACAGTCATGCAGGCTTTTAAATGGAAAACTTTGTGCTCTTAGATCACTTCATTGCACGCCCCACTTTCACACGTTGTGAGAGTGTGAATTAGTCTTCTTTAATCACCTTGGCCATAATGACTTCTCCCGTAATCCCACACTGAGCTCTTGCTTCTTGCAGTTGGACAGTTCTCATCTGTTTAGTTTTCCACACCTTGGACCACCCTTGGTCCTTCTCTGTGTTTCCTCCAACCGAATTCCAAACCATTCGGTAGCCTTGGGATGGTTTCATCATGAAGTACTTGGTAGCTGGGTATATGCTGGATTTGTGCTTTGGGGTAATGAGATGTTCTCGCCTCCCTGCCCGGTTACTCCTGTTCTTGCAGCTTCTTTGAAAGCCTTGACCCTTTCAGAGAACAGCCCATGGTGACTCCAGAATCCTTCCTGAGTGGTAATAGCCTATTTAGAGCCTGTCATTCTTCATTCAGAATTTAAATTATTTTCCCCCAGTATGCATTAATTTCCATTTATCGACTTTGTATTTCACCTGCCATCTTATTACTCAGTCACCAGGCATTATAAGATCTTTAGGTGGAAGCTGAGTTTATGAATCCTTGGCTCTAAGCAGCTGTTTTCTCATCACCCAGCAAACTTACCAGCCTTACAAAACAGTATTCCTAATGCACGCTTTTGTGGCACATGCTCCCTAGAAATGTCTGAGCCTCACTGTGCTAGGTACTGTGCAGAGAGCGGGAGAGAGTTCTTGTGCTGAAACTTTGAAGGGATCAAAAGCCAAATATGAAGACACTGCAGGTACAGTGCAGCCAGTTAAAGTAGCCAACAAACATATCCGAAGCCTGAGAACACAGTGCGGGAATGAGTAACTTCATTAATGTCTGGAGACTTCTGGAGCTTTGATTTGAGACCCTGATCTGAGCTGCTTTTGAGTTCGTTTTACACCTTTCTCAGTAGTGGCCCTGCAGGGATCTGAGGGAGAGCCAGCAAGGCAAAGCCCTATGGAGTGGCTGTTGGGAATTTCCTCCCTTATGAGAAAGGCTGAGAGACCTGGGTTTGTTCAGCCTGGAGAAGAGAAGGCTGAGGGGGGATCTCATCAATACCTATAAATATCTGAAGGGTGGGTGTCAGGAGGATGGGGCTGGACTCTTTTCAGTGGTGCCCAGTGACAGGCCAAGGGGCCACGGGCACAAGCTGGAACACGGGAAGTTCCACCTGAACATGAGGACAAACCCCTTCCCTGTGCGGGTGCCAGAGCAGTGGCACAGGCTGCCCAGAGAGGCTGTGGGGGTCCCTTTCCTGGAGACATTCACCCCCCGCCTGGACGCGGCCCTGTGCCCCTGCTCTGGGGGTGCCTGCTCACGCAGGGGGTGGGACGGGGTGAGCTCCAGAGGGCCCTTCCAGCCCCCACCAGTCTGGGATTCTGTAATGCTCCTTCAGAGGGACCGAGCAACAAAAAATGTCTATGGGACTGTGGAAAACTGGCCGTGACCCTGTTTTTTGACCCAATGACCTGCTCTGCATTATCATTGGACTTCTCCAGGAGCTCTAGCTTTCATTTTGGGTGTTGATCTGTCAGCTGGGTTTCAGGGGCAATATTCAGAAACTGCAGAATTCAATCTGAGCCATATAATGCTCACTTGCTGAATAATTTCTTGTGTCTTTCTTGGGTCTGGTAGGCCTGGGAAGAAGTTTCATCCTTTGACCTTTACTGTAGGCTCTTCCTTCACAGCCTGAAGAGACCGATTTAGAAAGAACATTTTTGGAGGACCATTGTTTAAAATGCTGGCATTTTCAAGGCTAAAACTTTGTGGGTTGTCAGTATTCGTTTACCTTAAAAAGCAAAATTCTTGAAATGTCTTTTCCCCTTTTCATACGTGTATAGGGAACTTTATCCAAAACAACCCAAGAGAATTGGCACGAGAGCAGCTTCCTTTTGCTTCATTAGCAAAGGAAGCAAATGAAGTTTCCTTTCAGTGTGGTGGATTTGGTGAACCCCTTAACTGCAGGTTCATGGAAGGCTGGCCACAGGCACATCTACAACACTAATTTGCACGTAATGTCAGGTCAAATATACAGAAATACTGCTTTTCTCGTTCATTGCTGGACTGTTAATACCCATGTTGGGTAGGACACAAAAGCAGAGCCTGGGAGAATAAGAGGAGTCAAAGGTAGCTTTTCCTGTAAATGTGTCCTTAATTCATATAAGAATATAAAACCGCTGTCTGTGCTTAAGGGAAAGTTTATGAAACTTTTTTTTAAAATTCAAGCTCAGCAATGTCTCTTAAATTGTTAATGTGCATTACATTTGGGTTTGACATGCAGGCTCACAGCGTTCCTCAGATGGAGTTACAACGCAGGGTTTTGGACCCACTTGCAAATGGAAGCTCTTTGAAAATGATGAGGACTGAAATGTGTTTCTCCTGCTGCTCCGTTTCGATGGAGTATGGCTTGCTCTCTCTTCCTCCTCCTCCCCCTTCAATCCCCCTGCCACACATGTTCTCAATTACTGCCTGCACTGAAGCTGCAAACATTTCTTGTGCATCTAGCTTTCTATATTGAGCGCTGGAAATATATTTTAGTAATTTGTGGGAGAACTATTATGTCCCATGCTGGGAAAATTGTGTTTATGGTTCCTGCAGGGAAACAAGTTCATCAATTCCAGTCCACAACAGTTTTGCTGTTTCTTCCTCCTTCTTTTGTGTCTTGGAGCAATATAGTAAGAACCTCTTGCCCCCATTGGGCTGAGCCTGGGTTTCTCACATCTTTGAAATAAAAAGCATATGCTCTGCAGTCTGTGTTTTTCAGTGCTGTCCACAAAATAATCATTGGGTTTTGGCTGAACACAATAATAGCTACTATGTACCCCAAAATATTTGGGTTTGGATGTGCAGCGGCACTGCACTTAGAAAAATTCAGTTGTATTTTATTGTTGGTAGGATTTAAAAGTCAGTGTTCTGCAGCAGAGGGCATTAAAGGAGTAGTATAAGAGAGAATCAGATTTGTCAGTACTGATGTATAGTGCCTGATTTGGAAGGGGAAAAGAAACAGGGCTTATGCTTTTTCTCAGCATTTGCATTGGTCCTCATAGGACAATCCTACTGGATCCAGTTGTTAAAATGTATTTGCAAGCCTTTGTGCATTAAATCATGCTTTGTTTTCAACTGTAAATCTTAGGTCCCGCACCCACATCTGTAACGTCTTTCTCAGTTCAGTTTCTGATTTGTAGAAGGTGATTTGTGGTTAAGAAAGATTCTGTCGTGGTTTAACCGCAGCTGGCACCCTAAACACCACAGGGCTGCTCACTCGCCCCCTGCTGCGGTGGGATGGGGAGAGAGTCAGAAGGGTAAAAGTGAGAAAACTCGTGGGCTGAGATAAGAGTAGGTTAACAGGTAAAGCAAAATCCGTGCACACAAGCAAAGCAAAACCAGGAATTCATGCACTCCTTCCCACAGGCAGGAGGTGCTCAGCCATCCGCAGGACAGCAGGGCTCCATCACGCGTAACGGTGACTTGGGAAGACAAACGCCACCACTCCGAACGTCCCCCCTTCCTCCTCCTTCCCCCAGCTCTATGTGCTGAGCATGACGCCATATGGTGTGGGACATCCCTGGGGTCAGCTGGGGTCACTGTCCCAGCCACGTCCCCTCCCAACCCCTTGTGCCCCCCCAGCCCACTTGCTGGTGGGGTGGGGTGAGGGGCAGAGAAGGCCTTGACTCTGTGTAAGCCCTGCCCGCAGTAACTAAAACACCCCTGCGTTATCAACACTTTTTTTCAGCACAAATCCAAAACAGAGCTTCGTACAAGCCTCTGTGAAGAAAATTAACCCTATCTCAGCGAAAACCAGGACACCTGTGTTGTACTCCACCTCTCTCTCGTGCCAAAAGTTCGTTCAGCTCTGATGATGATCAAGGGATACTGTTACTGCTGTAAAGAAAAAGTTTTTAAAGCACAGTTGCCTTCTGCTTAAATAAATGATGGGCTATTTCAAATGGAAAGAATTGCTTTTGCATCTCTCATGTGGATAAGTTAGCTTGCAGTAGATTTGGAGAGTGCTGGCAGGCTGGGATAGCAAAGAAAGAAGAGGAAAAGGTGTGTCTGGATCAATTACTTAATTGTAGATAATAAATGAATCCTCTTCCAATGCACACAAACTAAGCTTCCTTTTCATTTACTGCTCCAACTTTCCCTTCAGAGATTTGGTTACAGCATTCTCTCCCAAAGCAAAAGAGCTCTTGCCATTTTGATGTAAACATTTATTGACTCTCTATGGAGATTTGAAACGTTTCTTCCCTGCCATTAACAATGATAAAACTGTAAACAATATTGTTAAAGATGCTTTGGGGCGGCATCAAACCAAAAGGAACAAATTGAAGGACTTAAGTAAGAAGTGATGTGCACTTTACCGTAGTCCTTGGAGAAGGAAATTAGTACAGGCAGCACTGCACTGTGCATCAGATAGTAGTTTCATCTTTGCAAATAATTTTATGATTTTTGCAAGTTCAGGGATTCAAACATTTTTGCTATTGCTCTATTGCTTTGTTTCTGATATGTTGGTTAAAAAAAAAAACAAAAACAACCCATGCTGGAGGAAGAACAGCAATAAAACATGAACAAAGCGATGCCTGAGATGCTCATTTAGTTCCCGTTGGCACAATAAATGAGAATATGATGGGGTTTGGTCTGGTTTTAATGTCCCCATAGTTTTCAACAGGGATGGTTTTAGACCTGTATCACAAATGGAAACTGAGTCATAGGCTGGCCCGTAGGACCAGTATGGAGCAAGGTGTTAGAGTCTCTGGAGCCAGTAACATAACCCTGGCAGTTTTGGTGCGGGTTGTTTTTTGTTCTTGGTTGGTTGGTTTGTTTTTAAGTGGATAAGAGCCTTGCCTCATTTTCCTATTTGTAAATCCAAAGACACTGCAGTCTAAATTAGTGGACTGAAATAATTCCTGATGTAATTTGTGGGTTTGCCTAAAAAGAAGAGAGCTTTCCTTGCTTAGGTCAGGCAATGACTGCAACCTCCCCTGCCCACCCCCTCGCACATGGAGATACTCCTGCAGCCTTTGGGACTGGACCCTGTAACCCAGGAGGTGTGTTACTGCCTGCCTTCGTGCTGGGAAAGAGCTGCTCCCATCCCACCAGGCATGGAGGCTGGAAGGTTAACCAGTCTCGGGGTGCTGTCGCTTCTAAACTGGGATCTGGCTTAGCGATTACCTGTTAGTTAGCCTGTTTTGTGACTGTCCTCACGTAGTTCGCTGTAATTGACTGGAGGAACGTGCTATCTAGGGCTACTTTATCTTCTGAATATTTATATTGTTGGCTGTTCTCACGTCTCTTGGGCCTGAGGGGTGTGACACCGTTCGTGCCGCTAGGGTCTTGGTCCCTTCTCACAGTTGTTCATAATAAAAATTTTTGGGGAGGGGCAGAAGGGGGGAAAATTTGTTTACATACAGGTTTTAGGTAAACAGAGGAGAATGTGCACAGAGGCCCTGTGGGCAGTATTCTGTTATCCCTGAAGTGCTCTGGGCTGAGAGCAGGCGGCCTTGCTCCTCCTGCACGTTAATGGTTATTATGGTTCCCACTAATGGTTGTAGAAGGTCAGCGTAGCATAGACAACAGCTCGGCAGTGCTTAGTACAGCCGTGGGCAGTCCACACTGAAGGCTCTTGATATCCCTGAAGCTGGCAGTGCCGTGCTGCTTTGGCTCCTGGAGAGACCCGCTTCCTGCTGCTGGCAGGGATGCGTGTCTGGCATTTTTGCAAGTGCTGTGGCTCACCTTCTGCCTTAGCTTGACTTTCGTTCATTTTATCTAGTGCTAAACCTCAAAGTATTTGCTTTGACGTGAGAAATGGCAAGTAATATTTTTTACCAGGCTCCTGGCTTTGTGGGACTGCACAACTCCCTGGTAGTTTTCTGTGGCTCGGCACCGCCCTGGCAGGAGCCACAGAAACATGCCCAGAGCCCAGTGAAAAGCTGAATACAGGCAGACCGAGACAATCCTAACTGGAATCGTGTGTGATATAGAGACACACGACTGCTGTTCTTCTGGATAATAGCGTTAAAGGCAGATTTCTATAAAGAAAAATGTCCTCTGCTTTTGGTGCTTGCCCATTCTGTATTGAGTGAAGCTAGTGGTGGGCTTGATGAAAGTCGGAAGAGTTGGGAAGAGCATCGGTGCAAACCACTAACTGGGTTATGTTCAGCGAATTGCATGGACAAAAGCCACATTTCCATGGCTTCTTTTAACTCAGAAAACCATGCTAATAAATCCTGGGCTCTTTTTGGTGTTGTTTCTGTGAACATTGCAGGTTTGGTTTGGTTTGGTTTGGTTTCCTCCTGAATTCAAATTTGCATTAGATGCCTTTCCCTGAAAGTTCACTTTTTCGGGTTAAGTTCCTGTAGTATGATACAGGTCAATCAACAGTTATGGCTGGAGGAAGAAGATTTACTCATCTATGTTTTCAGTGTTCAGAACAAAAATCTGCTTTCTTTACGCACTTTGCCTTTCGGGGAGTGTAGAGTCTTTAGTGACCCAAAACCAACTCTACACAAGACCCATTTCTACAACTGGGTTTTGCTTATATAGCCCAATAACCAGAAAGCCGTAAACTCCTGAAGACAGGGTTCAGTAAACTTCTTGGCTTAAATTCGCTTTATTTCCTCTTATATTGTGAGTAGAACTCCTTAAGTTGCAAACAGGGCTGAAGTGAAGCTGAGGGAGGCTCCTTCCAGTGAAAGCTCAACGTCAGCCCTGACTTGTGTTAACAGCTGGGGGGGAAAAAAGGCAGATCCTGGGTGTGCTTGTGAGCTGGCAGGATGGCCTGCTAGATCGGGGATAGCACTGATGCGTTGCAAACATGCTTCAGTGCTTCTCCTGCAGTGCAAACAGATTGTCACCCTGTCGGTGTTTACTTACAGCTATGCAAGACCATCTAAATCAGTAGAAATGTATGCACTGTTTGGTGAAAAGGGGCATAAAGGATGAATGCTGACTTGGGAAGAGCTGAGTATCCGAGATTGTCTCACACCTTGTGACTCTTGCAGCGTGCCCTCGGCGTGCATGGCATTGCTCCAGGCCGGGCCCATGTCGCGGGGCTCCTCAGTCAGGGGGTCTCTGGGCAGGTCAGCTCCAATGACTCTGCAAGGCTTAAATACCCCTCAGCAGCTTGACAGCAAGCCCTTTAAAGCTTGGTTTTATTGTCAAGAAATAGAGCTGTGCTTAGTTTGCCTTCAGCTCCATAGAACCAGAGTGGCAAAAAGGCTTTTGCCATAATAACCCCTGCTGACCCCAGGCAGGTACCCCGTGCTCACCACCCGCATGCCAATCAGCTCTGAATGCACCCCAGGATGTTCCTGGGGTGAATAGCAGGTGTCCCGCCAAAGACCCTGCAGAGTACTGACCGTAGCTGTAGCCAGGCACCCAGTTGCCGCTGCCTTGTGCCATGAAATCCCAAGGTGTGAGGGAAGCCGTGGCTTTAACTTTGCCTGCTGCCTGCCCTTATCAGAGCAGCCTAGTGATTCTGACTTGTAGCCAGGTAGGCAAAATCAGCTCATTATTATTATTCTTGCGGAACTTGAAGTTGCCAAATTTCTCTTATGAGGAAAATAAGAAATGGTTTCGATGAGAAGGAGCACCCGTTATTGACTTTATCGCTGTGTTTTCCTACAAACAAACGCGCTGATGTTTTCCATACAGTCAAGAGAAAAAGAAAATAGTTCACTCTGGCATTCACCCATATGCTGATGAATTTGGGCTCAGCATTACTCTGTGATGACAGGAAAGAAAACTAGTACCTTGCAGGCAATATTAAACAACAGTTCTCAAAGTTTACGAGAATAATAGATGAACAACCTAGTAATCCTGCTCTGTTTTCTCTCTCCAGCGGTCGGAGCGTGGAGTGGTGTCTGCTTTCAAGCACAAAAGCAGCTAGTTCCATCAGCAGTCTGACACCTGAATTTTTGGCCTGTAATGAATCTAGAAAGTTCAACTAGCATTTGGGAAGTGAAACCTAACTGAATGCATTTATTTCCTCTCATTTCTCCCCTCCTCCTGCCCTCCCTACTGCCTTACTCTGTTCCCTACTTAAGCAGATGATAAAAATGAGTTATGCGAGATGGGAAAAAGTCCCGGCAGTATGCTGTGCAACTCATCTACGGCTGCAGGAGAGGAAGGTGGGGTCTGTCGTGGCTCATGTAATGCGATGGGATTGTTAAACCTGCTCCAGCAGCAGCATTTGTAGTGTGTGCAACGTGCAAGCCAGAGAGATAACCCTGTGGTTCCAGGGTAAGCGTGAGCAAGGTGCATGTGGCAGTCATACGTGCTGTGAAACACAGTGTGGTTTCAAAGGCCTAAGAATAAAGTGTAGGAGTGGAAGCACAGGCATATATCTATTTAAATGCTGTTTTGTTCTAATATTTTTTTACCTTTAAGATTAGCGGAGGATCTTGTTCCTGCCTGCAACTCTGAACCATGATTGCTGGTTTCTTCCATCCCCCTTGCCATTTGCTGCACCAAGATAAACATTTCCCAAGCAGAAGGCATTAACCAGTGAAGAGTCTTTATGGAATTAAGACCTCAGGGGCTCAGTTATGTCAAAACTGCAAAATGCCTTCCATGAAACGTTTGTTGCTGGCATGAAATTTTTTATTTCAGTTCAAACTAAAAGGAAGTGTTTCAATCTGCAACTATAAGAAGTGATTTTCTAGTTTTGATTTATCAAGAACTTGTTCCCTCAACTTCTGTTGCCCCTTTTTGGGAAGTAAGATGGCAGAGAAGACAAAACAAAATGATGAATGAGAAGTAGAGGGAGGTAATTCCATTTTCCTTTTCTTTTTTAATTTTATTTTTAGGTTACTTCAGGAAAATTTAAATTACGTTGCTATCACTGATGTTCTTTTAGACCAAGAGCTGCTGCTTCTCTGAGCACCAGGCAGGCTTCCAGACATACTGTATCCACCAAATCCTTATGAGCACCTGTACCCAGTACTGCTGAATATCCAGTAAGGATGCTAAAACCTAAAGAATGACACCCCGTGGTTGTGTGAAGTGAGGTGCAGCATGGGTGCAGATCTGCGGCAGGTTCCTGTCCTTGTGCTTTGCACCCTTGAGCACCTTTATCATTGAGGATGCTTACATGGTGCCTGGCAGACTGGAGTCTCAAAGTGCAAGTGAGCCATTTGGAGGTAACTGGGTGACTTTTCCTGCCAAGCACCTGGCACTAGCAGCATCTGGGCACCGGCCAAAGCAGTAAAGTTCAGATCCAGGTTTTTGATTCAGCCCCATTCACTAATATAGGTGGTGAGTGGTGACGTTCCAAGTAAAAATTGCACAGCAGAGCTCACTTGAAATAATTTATGACCAGGGAAGAAAAATCTATGCTAAGAATAACTTTTAATTACATCGGGTCAGTAAATTATTCTACAGATTCACGCCCAGGACTAGTCTTGAAGATGTATTAACTTCAGTGTGTCCACACCTGAAGTCACTGGATTGTGTATTGTTCTCATTGAGTTCATTAAAAAAACCTTCTGTATTTAGCTCTTCCAGTGGACAAATAACAGATGAGTGCAGTAACACTTGCATGGTCTTAAACTGCATTTATATTTCCTGCAGTACATCGCTGCTAAGCACCACAGACTCCTCGCCTGACGGCAGTTGTGCTGGGATGGGAAACCAGCATCGTTCACATTCTGCACTTGGATGGACTCAGACCTTTTCATCTCCCTTATAGAGTTTCCTTCAGTAAGCTGATCTTTCCACTCCATTCCAGCATGGAATATGCCTTAGTTTCTTCATGTGGTGTAGTTTCTTATTACTACTTTAGCATAGTTTTGGCTTCTCTCTTCACATTTGGCAAGAACTTATTTCTACACAAAAGTCAAGATAAAACAGATTTCCTTACAGAATCTTCCTAAATATGATGCATATCATTATTTTTTAGGAAGTATTTTAGGAAGTATTAAAAAAATGCTCTCATGACAAATGAAGGAAAGGTATGTTTTAGTATCCCAAGTAACAGTTTTAGAAAGCAATACTGCAAACACTTTGCAGTACACACAATCCTGCAAACACTTTGACTAGCAAAAGCATCGTGACTTGGACTTTGATAGTCTCACAAAATAAACTTTGAGTGTTTCTTTATAGAACAAAAAAATATCTCCTGCAGTTATGTTGCAGGATAACTCGTGAATATTGTAGCTTTGTTTAATCTGCAGCTTGGGAAGTCTGGACTGACCAAGTCAGACTCCAGAAAAATAGAAATCACATCAGAATTACTAGCTGGTATTTATTCAAACTACTGCTAATCTTTCATTTGCAGCGGTAATTTGATTTGCATGGGCTCATGTAGACCACATGGAACTGTTCTGATTAAGACTTGAACCTCAGTTTGATACTGGTTTAATGAAGGCCAGTACGGGAGACACCCAGCTGACATTTTTTTTTATAATCCTTGTGTATTTTTGCCACGTGTCCTGGCTTTAGCAGTAAGCTCTACTTAAGACCAGTGTCTTCTTCAGCACATCCACATTTATTTATTTATGTATTTTCTGTATTGCAGGTAATCCTTCTTGTGTTTTGTCTATTCCTGTTCCTTCAGGGTGCCGATCATTTTTCTATTATTCTGCTCCCAGTTGTCTCAAAGTCTACATAAAGGCTTCGATAACTTACTCAGCTACACAGAAGTAGCAAGGAGAGGGATTGACTGAAGGTCCCCCCTTTTAACTGTGTACAATGTAATCTGTAGCTTCAACTGTCATTATTGTTGTGGATTAGACAAGACCGTCATGGGTATCGTGCTGCAAGTTTTGGCATAGCACAGGCTGTGGGACTTCCCTGAATTTATGTCTGTTCATGAATACTTGCTTTCCTTGGCCACAAATCTGTTAGTTTTGTTCTGTGTTGGTTTTGAAAATTTTTAACTTTCTGTACTGAACCAAACTGCTATCACAGTGACCCTTTAGGCAGTCCCTGATGGTATTAGCTAATGCCTCCGTCCCAGAGCTGAGCACAAGTAATGACTGGAAGGAATGTTGCTGCTGTCCTTTGACCGTTTCTAACAGTGCTGTGACAACTTTAGTGTTTCCCTTGGTAGGGATCGTAGTGTGGAGTTTGCTTAAACAGCTCATATGAACGATACTGCTCCTTTTAACAGGGTAGCAGCCTTCTAATGTCAGGCTGCAGAATTAAGTTACTGTAAGAAAGGTGAACCGGCCGCTTTCTGATCTGTGCATTGAGTGGAAAGTCAACTGACACCTATTGCACAGGTCTTTTTTTCATATTTGGAGTTCAGCTAAGCTGTGTTTTATCAGCCTCACCCAAAAGATGGCAAAGCAAATACGCTGTTTAGAAAACACCAGCCATTTCACTGTTTGCGATTTTCAGTGCCATTTGACTATATAGTCTTGTAATTAGACGGTGTAAAGTACTTAACATGTTACCCAAATATGTCAAAATGCATTAACAGCACAAGTGTTCTTTACTGCTTTCCTAAATACATTTCACAATATGTGGTACTAGAACCTACCTCATCATTGTTTATAAACTGCAAATAAGCTGAGATCACCAAGAATTAGGTGATTAGCATGAGACTGTCTTTCTGTACTAGAGAATATATGTTATAATGATAATGTACAGATTGAAACATACAGATCCCTTCCCATCTAAAATAGAAGACAGACTGGAATAAAACCCAACAAGTTATGTTTTTCATGTTCACTCAGATCAACTTGCTGCTGCTGCTTCTTAATCCCCATTCAGTTCAACTGCTTCTTTCCAAATTTTTGTGTTACCTCCAGACTTCGCATTTGAATGCCTTGTAGGCATTATGTTGCTTTTGAATGGCATTTGGCTGTGGCTTCTGACATGGGGAGGCCAGCCGCCCACCTGCTTCTGGGAAGGGTCTTTTCCATGGAACAAACAGCTTTGCAACACTTCACCCTGGTGAAGCAACAATTAACTAAGTAGTTTCCTTAGAAATGAGAAGATAGGACTTCTAGCTTCCTTAAAGACCATCAACTGTGCTGAACTGTCAAATGACCCATAGCAGTGTTCCCACAAATGCGTACTTTGTGTGGGACCCAGAACCAATGGAGGTTGCGTTCATTCACTGTTAAGGCCCTTGGGATCTAGGCAGGCCGGGGGACCAGATGTCCTGCGGACACACTTCTCGTGCAGACCTGCAAGTGAGGCCCACCAGTATGCTTTCCTGCCTGCTTTCTTCCCCTGTGGAGGCTCGAGTGCTGTTTGCAAACTGAGCTGATGCTGTTGCCGCATCCTACACATGCTTTCCTGCTCTGTGCGCGCTTGGGTATTACTTCCATACACAGCGTAAGCTTTGCAGTTTCAAAGATCGAATCTAATAATAGATTGGTCTACATTTGTTGCGTTGCCAGAAAAAGACATATGTTGTCAGGCAGTCGAAGTCAGCAACGGTGCTGAAGTGGAAATGTGCTGAAACACGAAGAAGGCAGAAATCCAGAAGAATCTGTCCGAGGTTTGGCTATTAGGAAACTAAAAATACTGTCTTCTCGCATACGTGCTTTCCGCACGTACTTACAGAAATACTGTTTGCCTGATGTCTCAAAATTATTAAAGGGCAATTCTTTTCTTTTCTTGGCTTTGATGTGATAATAGAAGATGCTGTTGGCATTCAGCTTATCGAGAACCAATGTAAGAGGGAAGAGAAACGATTGGAATAACTTGAACGGAAGAGCATGTGTAGTATAGTGCGGGAGAGAGACAACATTGAGTTCTTTCTGTCATTGATGATTCAAGACACAGTTTTTGAGTTGCACTCACAGTGGAAGCAGATCTTTACATATCTATGCTGAGGGACAGGTTTTAGGGTGAGGGCTTGAGTTTTGACAGCATGCGATGGTAAGAAAATTTTCCATGCCGTACTTTACCACGCAATATTTGCAATTCCAATTTCTCATTTTTAGTTTTTCCCTGGGAAAACAAATGCATCATTAGCTTGAACAAAGTGAATGTATACCACAAGAACTGCTGGTCTTCTCTGTGCTGGTGAAAAGACTTTGCTTTTAAATTCAGATGGCTCTATGCTGCTGACCTTTCACAGAATTGCAGCGAGGTGGGGATTGAGCTTTGAGCTCAATGAGCTGGTATATGAAGATGTGTGGTTTTGACATGCATTCTGAGCCAGCAATTTTGGGATTTCATCTCTATATATCCCTTAAATATCATCACTTTTAGATGTGTGCTAAGAAAACGGCATCTGTCACAATCATACTTTTTCTGCTGTGGTCCATGTGTGCACACATGTATTACTGTTCTGGAACAAAATCTCTCCATAAATGCTATTGCTGATCAGGAAATATTTTTTTTTTTGGTTATTGTTTCCTCCTTTAGGACCACTAGCTTCTTGCTAGTAAGCATGTAGGTGGCTCGGTGGGTAACAGTAGCAAAGAATTTCATTTCAGTGATTTCTCCAGAGAATTCACCCACAAAGTAATAAATACTTACACCTCCTGGGAGCCACCTGGAGTAGCATCTCAGAAGTCCTTTTTACCCAGCTTGGATCACCCATCGCACAGGTAGCATCCTTGTGCATTTAAGAAGTGAGAGTAAAAAATTTGGGCTGCTACTGTTTTCTGCTTCTCTTGGCACTATTCCTGGAGAGAGCCGAGTTAGTAAATGTGGCTGTCACAGTAGCTATTACCAATGACACAAAATAATTAGGTTGTGGTTTCTGTTGTGGTGGGGCCACTTCAGTATTTTGAAGTGATAGGTCTGCGCTAGGAGGGAGAGCGTCATGCGTGATTGTCGTGACGGATGCTTCAAGGAAAACAGGCCGAGTCTCTAAAGGTGGGTTATCTGATACTTTCCATTTACATGAAATCCTGTTGGCTACATGGCAGATCGCTAATAGAGCTGCATGTTGCTTCTTCTAGTTTTCCTGATGAGGTGAGGGGGAGGGCGGCAGCAGCCATCTCTTTTTTTTCTCCCTGTTGTTTTTGGAGGGGACAGCTGCCGCCTTTGTTCTTGACGAAATCCTCACGCCAGATTTTAGTCTGATTCTCTAATCAAGTGAATGCTTCCATTTTTTGATGTCTTGAGCCACCAGTGTGGGGTTCCTGGCTTTCAGAAGTCCTGAAGACTTTGGGACACAGACGCTCAGCAGTGCTGAGAAGCCCTGGTAGGCCCTGGTTGCTCGGTACTGCTGAACTGTGCCCCATGCAGGGATTATACTGTGAAGACACTGTGAAATTTGTGGGCCTTAAGAACCAGCTTTCTTTTTCCAGTATTTAAAATATTTTCTGTAGGTTGCATCAGACAAATCTGATAGTGTTACGGTGTAAGTGTGAAATCCTGCTCTTTGGTCCTTAAAGACACGGGCTTTTCCCGTTGCACCCAATTTAGCGTCAAGAGGGAAAAAACTTGTTTTGTAGCTTGGGTGGCAAACGCAGCCCACGTGCTCTGGCGTGCTCCTGGAGGGGCCATGAGCCCTGCGCTGGTGCTCTCAACAAGTGCGTGCTCTTCTGAAGGTGAACGTGAGCTTGCAAAATGTGCAAACCTTCCTGCCATTGCTGGGGGCCAACTGGAGAGAAGCTGGAGAAAGTTTTGGGTTTTTTTAGTAGCTGTTGCTGTACGTGTGTTGGTGTGCCAGGGAAAAAAGCTTTTCCAGGTATATGTGGTGTTAAACCTTAAGGCTGAGGCTTTTTTTTTTTGTGTGTCTACAGTGGAAGAATCCCATGTCACATTTATTTTGTGTCTCCTGTGAGAGGTGACATTGCGCTCAGTGCTGAATGAGACGGAGAGGCTGTGGCGCACATGGCCTGCGGTGTCAAAAGATGAGTGCAGAGCAGAACAGTGGCAGTGGGAGACTGCGGGGGGGGAGCACGACCTTGTGTTCGTGTGCTGGATGGCCCCTACCACTTGTCTCTTCACCTGGAGCAACCCGGGGAAGAGAGGCATCTACTGAGGGGAGGGGCAAGGACCAGCAAAGGGAACTGGGATGCTGTCTGCTGGTAGGAAAAGCCTCTGAAGCAGTAAGAAGACATACTGGGGCTCAGTTGAGAGATTAGATGTCAAACCTTGACAAGGCAAGAAGCTTCAGTGGGTAAATAAGGAAGATGGGAGCATGCGTGAACTGTGGGAAGGCTTTTGGAGGGCGTTGGAGTGATCAGTTGGGGAGCAAAGCCTTTCGCTCTGTGTCAGTGCAATAAAGCAGGTCCTGGGCTGTGACAGGATGCCTTAAGGGATATGGTAATTAAGAAAAGTAACTAAGAACTAAGTCATAAAAATAATAAGTGTTTTACCAGCTCCATTGTGCTTAGGCAGGCAGCAAGGAATGTGGGTCACACAGTGTGAGTGGCTGAGCCAGGAATAAAATCCAGGTCTGTTAATGCCTCAGGCCTCTCCGTACACACCAGACTGTGACTCTTTCCCCCGGCCCAGCTCGGGTGGGAAGGGACCTCCGTTTTAGATGGAAGACCAGGCTCCGCTCAGTCCAGCAGCTAATCATGTTCTCCTGCTGTTTGCCTTTGCCAGGTGCAAGTTCTTCAGCCTCACAGAAACCCCAGAGGACTACACCATCATTGTGGATGAAGAGGGCTTCCTAGGTAAGTGTTGGCTTGTGCCGCTTCGGTATCCAACCTGGAGGTGGGGGTGGAGGAGGAAAACATGTCATCTCTCACTGAGATTATAAACCAAAGCGTTTGTAAAACAGGTCTGTTTGTCAGTGCTAGTAGTACAGCTACGAGAGGTGCTTTGATCACTTAAGCATACTGTCTCGGCTGCTGTGCTGTACAAGGCGTTTCACACATGGAATATGAATATATTTTAATGCCGGGAGAAGAGCATGCACAAGTCTTAAAGAAAACTTAAGCGCATTTAAGAAAGAAAAGCCATCTGAATATCATTGTATTAAAATGACCTGGCCTTTGCCCCCAGACCTCCACAAGCACACCACATCTTGCATCTCCCGCTTGTTCATCCAACCTCTCTCTTTCAAAGGAGCACTTGAAGGTGAGTAGTTTGTATCATCCCCACAAACATCACAATGCTGTGGAGCTGTGTATCAGCTCCTTCGGCTCATCGCTGAAAGCTGTGATTTATCCCCCTTTCTTACACCCAGCTGTCTCTGTATTAAATGTGCTGTCTTTGCCCATGGTGGCTGAAGGTCCCTCTCTGCCTGTGTCAAAGGTGGAGTCAGATAAGGTGGTTGCCATGTGCTTGGGAGCTGCAGGCACTTGGCGTTGGGCGAGTGCTGATGGAGAGAATGGTTTGGCTTTGTGGATGGAAATAGTTTGTAATAACATTTATCATGTGGGGAGGTTTTGTTTGTAGCAGTGTATTGAGGTGGTGGAATGAGGAAGTATTGTGGAGCTATTATCTTTGTTCAATCACTGCTTTCTGTGGTTGGAATTAAAAGTCTACACATTTTACCGGTTTGGAGAAAATTCATTAAAATACGAAAAAAGAGGATTTCATTCCTGAACAGGAATTAACTGTCGAGTGGCTACTTGTGACACTGTAACATTCAATGGGTTTGTAATATCCAAACCATAAGGAGAAAATTAGAAACTATTCCATCTTTATTTAGTATGGAGTAAAAGTTTTATAATCGGTAGCATTGCTGAATTATTCCCTTTCTGTTTCAGGAGTACTCATAAACACATAATAGAATAAATTATTACAATTTGGAACACTACAATAGTGGCTAAACGTTTTCATAAAATAATCAGTACGTTGAGAATAGGTGAATGGATCTTTACAGCTATTGCTGTTTTTAACTTGGGAGTTGTGGGGTTTGATTGAAAGTGTATGTCACGTGTTCTGCTTTTGCTCCCAAAAGAGGACTTGACATACAATTCTGCTGCCAGAATGTCCCTTGCTGCATTTTCTTCAGGGAGCATATGTGCGAAAATTTTATTACTGCTATTGGTAGTACCTTCTTTTATTATTATTGGTGGTAGCTGGGGGAAATCAATTCAAATTCGGTTTTGCCGTAATAGCAGCATGCAAAGCTTCCCTCTAAGAGCTTAATCTTAAGAGAGAAGTCACCAAAGAAGGAGAAAAGTTGGGGTTTTTTTTTTTCCAAGGGCTACAGCACATGGCAGAGCAAGAAATGCAGAGATTCCCATTGTCAGGAGGGAGTCTGTGTTGCTGAACCGTGCTGCCCCTGCAGATGTGCCATGGTAGGGACACGCTCATCTCCAGCATCACATCTGTGTCCGTGATACCCATGGCACTCATTTCTCTGCCCAGCTGGCACAACGCAGATTCCTCAGTTCAGTCGCTGGTGGCAAGTCTGGATTGCAACCACCCCCGTACAGCCGCTAGCAGCCACACTGCTGTTTATCTCTGGAGATTATTCCGGCTTGATACAAAGGTAAGCTCAAGCAGTGGTTTTGCTCACCAGTAACGGGGTCGTGTTGCACTGTGTACACCACTGGTTGTACTTGGAGCAAATCCCAGGCCTAGCCAGACCAGTGTCCTCGAAAAGCTGCATGTCCCACTGGTGCCTTGGGTTATCTCTGCGAAGCAGACAGAGCTGCTGCACTTCAAAGCAGCAGCCCTCTCTGCTTGGACCTTTCTGACTTTATTACCTTGGCTCTCATGCACACATAAATTTACTGCTGATAGTTACAGCACCCATGTAGCTTCCGTTGAGCAATGGTTTTGGCAGCACGTAACATCCCTTTTTCTCAAATGCACCACATGCAGTTGGGGTGTTAAAGCAGGGCTTTGCAGGAGAAAAGATCACCTTCCAGGCAACGCAGGGGAAGGAAGGAGCATGCTAAGGCCATCCTTTGCTATGGCATGGCGTGGAAGCCAGGTGCAAAACCCAGCACGGGTAGTAGTGTCAGGAACTGGCAGCTTCATCACTTTTTCTTTGTTCTTTGCCAGTAAGTTCTGATCTGCTGGCAAGACTTGTATGCTCTGCATCCCGCTAACTCGCCTAACACAGCCCCCATGCCCTTTGGGTTTGTGCCCAGCCCATGCTCTTCCTTCTGAATTGTCACCACCTCAGGGTTAGCCCTGACTGCAATCTCCGCTGTTGCTCCATCCCTGTTCCTCATTTTCATATGCTGTAAGTTTTTCATGGTCTGGAGGAATTCAGGATCTGCCAGGATGCCTTGTCACAGTGAAAGCCTCTGCTTCACTCCCTGCTTCCCCTCACAGTCTGGCTATAAATGTCTCAGGAGAAGGAGTCTCACTTGGCCTTTGTACAGAGTGTAATCAGCCCATAGACTTGAACAGGATCAAAATCTGGAAGAATTGCAGCATCCCACCTTCTTGCAAAACACTGCCAATCATGTCCGCCTCAAGTGGATCAGCTGCTTCTTGACCTGACTAGCCAAGTGCCAGGTTCAGCTCAAGAATTACAGGGTAAATTTTCACCCTTGGTGAGCAGATTAGGTAGTAAACCCAGCAGCAGTAAGTGACACTTCTTTTTCCTCTCCAGGTAACTTCTGTTCTTCCAGTGCTTAACAAACTAGATGTAGGTCTCTGAAGGGCAGGCTTGTCTGTGTGGAAAATTAGGACCTTTCTTTCTCAGGCACCTATATGAATTTTTGCTGCAGCAGCAGCGAGAAGATTGTCCTGTTAGCTGGCATCTCTCAAGTTAGCCAGGCCCCTTCTCCTGCATATCACAAACAGCACTGAAGGGCAAAGAATAGGCTGGAGAAATACTGGCACTTTCAGCAATCCTTGAGGTTAACATTTCAAACATACTGACATGCAGTAACCATTCTTAACTGTTTTGTAAAAAAATAATCCTCGGGCTTGTTTCCCTGAGAGTCGCAAGTGAGTCAGGCTGGTAAAGAAGTCATTATTTCTTCTCCCCAGAAAACATCTGCAGTGCAAAGCCATAACCTGCTTAAGCATCCATCGTGCTGGAAGGGAACGGCTACAGCCTAATTCTTTGCTTTAATCCCCCAGCGGTGAGGTGGGGATTATATCTGCACAGAACCTTGTTTGTTCCAGTGGCCGTTTCTTGGGCTTTGGCCCGTTAATGAGGAAGAATTTTATTCAGCAAATAACACAGGGGGACAGTGCACAGAAAGCTCTTTTCCTGGCTGATACTGAGATGAATTACCAGAAGGAGTTTGGCCATGGGCCCTCCTGTGTGAAGATGAGTGTCTCAGCTACTGGGGTGCTTGGACAGCCATGTAAAATCCATGCATTTATCACCTGCTGTGCAGCTGGCACAAGGCAGAAGAGTCGAGCGGCCGCTGCTCCCTGAAATGTAGCAATATTTGAGTTTGGTTTGCTTTTCCCCCAAGGCTTGGCTGAAAGCAGGAGCTGCCTCTATGTAGTGCAGATATGCCATAGCCCCTGCGCTCTCTGCGTAGTCTGTCCCTTTTTCAAAGGCCAGCAAGGACAGACTCCCTCCATCTCTGGGCAGCTGCACCAGCAAAGCTTCAGCCTGTGGTCTCACTGGTCCCAGTAGTCTCCGTTCATCAAAGGCTTTGGGTTTCTCACAGTGGAAGGAAAGCACATGCCAGGACACCTGGCGATAGCCATGCTCTCAGAAACCCTGTTTCTGTGCACCAGGAAGCAGTTACTGACATTGGAGTCCTGTCCTGGAGATGCCATCTGAATAAAATAATGGGGTTTGGGGGTAGCAACATTCTTCCAGTGACACTCCCAACAGCTGTCACACCGCAGCTTCTGTACCATATGTCCAGACAGAGTTTTATTGGAGGTAAAGGGGCAGTTTGGGTGTTTGCTTTGTTTTAATTGCCCCATTTCTGCTTCTGGTTTCTCCAGCTGGTTCGTCTGCCATCATATTCGCCCTTTTTTTTCTCTTGGAAGTCCACAACAGAGCGATAGCTCTGCTTGGGTAGCTTTCAATGAAACCCCATCCATCTAGCCCCCCATTTTACACAGCACAGCACAGTGTGAAATGAAGAACACTCTACCTCAACCACATTTATTCTCTAAGCCTAATGAAGTAAAAGCCCATCCAGTGTCCTCTATATAAGTTGGTCCAGTTGCATGGACGTGAGAGACGGCTGCAGTTTACCCTCAGCTATTTCTTTGTTTCAGTATCTGTTGCATCCACTTGAAAGAAGGCCAAACTCTGTGATAAGGACCTTCCCTGAATCGCCACCACTGGGACCCGGCAATGTGCTATTGTTCCTATGGCGAGATAGCCTCTTTGCACCTAGAAGGCAACAAGTTCTACTTTTTGAGTTTATGCCCTATTTATGATGAAAAGAGGAGTCTCCCTTTTTGAGACCTCTTACAGGGCAGTGGATGGAGTTTGGGAGGTTTCTTTCTCCCTTGGGGGACAACCCCTAGCCTGTTGCTACCCTGACATAGCCTCCTCTGTGATCTTGGCAGCTGTTGAGTTGCTCCATAAACATCTGCATAAATGGGGTCTGTGACAGTCTGTCATCCAGGTGAAGCTGTCCTGAAGATGGAAGATTGTAGCGCAACAAGCTGCTACAATTTCCAAGGCGAGATCACTGCCTTCCCAGCCTTGGCGGTAATCGGTGTCCCTTGCGTGCAATCTTCCTCTGTAGGCAGTGAACTTAAAATGTTATCGGAGAAGCGGAAAAGAAATCACATGCTAGGGTCAAGGGAGGAGTGAATCCTTGTGATTTCCAAGTTGGTAAACATGCATATTCTAGTTTCAGGGGAATTGGGGGTGGGGAAGGGGAACACATCACCTTCCCATATTCTGGTCTTCTCTCTCCTAGATCTGGCAAGCCCATTTCATGTAGGCCACTGCAGTTAGCAGACCTTAGGTCCTGACTGGTCTCTTCTGGACTGGAACTAGAGAGGAAGGGCAGTTTGATTTCAGTACTGAAGCAGCAGTGGGAAACATCTCCTCCTTCGGTGCAGGTCCTCTGTGGGAACACAGAGCAAGCCTCTCAGTCTCCCCACACTGAGGTTCATCTGCAAGATGGAGGTGACAGTCCTTCCTTTAACCTTCTTTGGCTGCCCAGTATGGCTAGTAACTCCTCTAAGGCCAGAAATTTATGCATTTTCACAGTTTCCAGAATGAGGAGGCTCGTAATCTGAGTTCATACCTCACAGTAAATTGCCTAGTACATTAAGATAATGGAATGACTTGAAAAATCTCAACTAGTTAGAGTAGCAGAGAGATTTTGTCCAAATTCATAAATGGTGACCTCATTCTAATAAAAAGAAAGGATAAAAAGAAAAAAAAAAAGCTATCCTGCTGGCAGTGCTTTGTTTTGATAGCCATCATCCTCAGACAACCTGTTCTCTATCTGACCTTGGATTCAGGACCATCATATGCTTTAGTACCACATTGAGCCCCTTTTTCAATAACATCAAAATGGTGAATTGCTTTCAGTGTCCTCTCTCTCATCTTGTATATAAAATGGGCCAGAAATCATCTTATAAATACGTGCAAGCACAGAACCCATCTAGCTGGGAGCAATCTGTAACTTTATTTAAAGATACAGAGGGAAGCAAGCAAATAGATGCATCTGTTCTTTTTGGCTATTTCTTCTATAACTAGTTCTCCTTTAATTTTTTTATTGCCCGGTGACTAGGCCTTTGTATCTCAGGCACGGTGGCTTAATTTGCTTGCTGACATTTATAGCGCTGAATTCCTTCCCCTGGACTGCCAGGAGAGCCTGCTGGTTGCTAGGCAGAAGATGTTTTTCTCTATTAAACACGTGCACAGTCGCTCTCTTTTGGATCTCTGTATTGGCCAGACTACACTGTGTCTGTGGTTTTCAGGGTTTTTAAGTAATGTGGTATTAATGACTTAAATTCAAATTAAAAACATGGGGATTTGAGTACTGACTCAACAGAAATATGTGCTTGGTTGGGAGGGTTTTTCCTTCAAAGCATATACGCTGGTACAGATCGATAGGCATGTTGAGGGGCTGCGATTACACGGGATTTCTGCCCTCTCCCGAGAGGCAGCAGGGTTTGGTAGTTAAAGCTTTCAGGGAAGGGTGAGAAATATGTGCTTTTCCACGGTCTGGCTTGTGTCACCTGGGGAAAGGGGCACTTTAGCTACTCCTTAGAGCTCATATGTGAGTGGGTTTGCAAATCTTGATGGCACATACTGTTCCTTATGGTTGTAACCTGCCACATAAAGTCTTTTGGTCCAGTTTCTCTCCTGGCTCCTATTTAAAGAAATAATGCATAAATAATACATATTTTTCACTGTTTTCTCCAGTAGATGGGTGTGTATCTATATCTGTGTTTGTTTTGCAGCCTGTGGAGAGAAAGCCCAGACATCTCTTCCTGAACCACTTGACTGGCCATGATTTCCTCCTATAAATTTATTACATCTTGGCTGCTTCCTAGCACTTTCCGAAGTCTGAGACAGATGAGCAGATAGATACTATGGCTCACTCTTATCAACCCGCTCTCATAAACGCAGAACCTAAAAAAGCTTTTCTGGCTGAAATGGTGGAATGATTCACTGAAATTTTAGGTTGGTCTGTAAAAGCAAGATGCAGCTTAACAGAGAAGTAGCATCCCTGCTTATTTGTTTCACTAGACAGCATTTGACCACCTATGTGCTGTTCCACTGGGGGATCTGGGTTTGTTTGGAATTTTTTTTAGGCAGGACTTAGGGGGATTTGTTGGCTTTCATTGTTCGCCCATGTCTGGAGCTGTCCTCAGTCTGCCAGGGTGGCAAGTGCTGCACCCCAAGGTGAGGAAGGGACAAGGCTGAATATACTCTGTAAGACTTTTTGAAACATTTGTATGTTGTAAATGCTGGTAGGACTGAAATCTGTAATCTTACTCTGCTTTTTATGTGAACTCTGTATGGAGCACCCTGTGAGAGATGAGGAGGTGCTGTTACCCCGCAGTCACGGGTCGAGGACTGAAGCACGGGGATTGCTGAGGGATCAGTGATACAGCAGAGAAATGAACCTTTTTACCAAGGCTGAAAGTGTTCAACCCTCAGTTCCCAAACTTTGCTAGTTGTGAACCTACTATAACTTTCAAGCCATACTTTTCTCAAGTTCACGACCTGACTAGGAAGTGGATTTCCTCGACCTTGGCATCTCATATATGCTGTGACCTTAGTCTAGAAATGGTGAGACTACAGTAACCTTCTGAAAAAACAGTCTCATCACCTGCAAACAGAGAAAACGTTTCTTTTGTGGCAATCCCTTGCAAAATGCCAGCACGCGGCACTCCCCAGGGCTGGTCTCTGAGCGGATTTGCCATATTTTCTCTTTGGTGCATGGGTGGAGGTGCCCATGCCTCAGGTTTCCCAAGGATCAACAGTCATTCATCAACACGAGAAAACTTCTGTCCCTGGCAGGCTTGAAGGATCCTCTTGCTCAAGTGACCTGGGAGGGAAAGCCAAACAAGCCTCCGTCTTGTCTGTACCTAGGCAGAGGCTCTCAGGCAGAGGTGGCAAGTTTTTGTGCCCCCAAACTTCACCAACTTTGATCACCACACCAGGAGAAAATAGTCTTTTCCAGCTTTCTGCCAGCCTTGGTACAAAGTCTGCAGAGCTAATGATGGATCAAGGGTAGCTCTCATAATCCCAGTGCAATGTGTTTAGTTGTTTGGGTTTTACTAGAATCAGTTCAATTCCTTGTGTCTAACTCTGGAAAGGCAGAGCAATGCATGTGTTTGACCCCAAACTAACAGTTCTCTTTTGAGGGGAATGAGTGGAGGCTTGGTACTTTGAGCTAACTCTTGTGCAATTAAAACAAAGAGGGGATGTTCTTTCCTTTGTGTGCAGTATTAAGCTGATGGTGACACGCTGGCCAACCGTCGTCTTCAGGCTTTTGGCCTGACAGTCACAGAAAGTCTCTTTGGGCTTTGTGGAAGGGCTGCCTGTTGGGCAGGTGAGCCTTTCTCGAGTGAGCAGGTTTGCTGCTACAATTGCAAGGTGAAGGGACAGGGAGTCGGAGCAGCGTGATAAAGTTCCCAGGTCTGCTGCAGGCTTCTCTGACCTTGGATGAGTCTCTCATTGTGTCTCAGTTTCCTCATCTGAAAAATACGGATAATCCTATTAAATCACCTCATAACAGGCCGTATAAAGATTAATTAGTAAACATGTGGAAATGCTTTGGTAATGTAACAGGCAACAGCCATGATAAATAATAATTGAGGTAGCTTCTGTCCCACAGGATTCACTTTTGCAATGGGTGCGCTTGCAGACCTACTGAATGAATCATCTCTACAGCGGAACAGATTGGAGATTATGGTGGAAAAAAAAAATACCCTTTTATGAAAAAAGTTGCATAATCATTTTAAAATCTCATATCTTAGTATTTAATCTTGCACAGGATTAAGTCTCACAACCTCAAGGTTACAGTCATACAACAGTTAGTAAATTAGTGGCTCCATCTTCAAGTCTTGTTTGAAATGTAATTATTTGCTCTGCTCTGTCAGCCTGGTGAAATATTTTGAAAATCACATTTCAGACAAGAAGAAGAAGAAGAAAGGATTCCTTATGTTCTTTTGTTTGAAAATTCAGAAAGACTTGGCAATGTGAGTCCAACTGCATTGGTTTCTTTTTTTTTTATCTTCTTTAGTTTCTGTGTTTTTCGTTTTTCAGTGAAACACGCTGTCTGTGTCCCCTTGCCGACAGTAACCTGAGCCGTCAGCCTTGCCTTCACTGCTCAGCCGGGCTAGGTCCTCCCCACCCCCCGGCTTGCAGATTCTGCGAGCAAAGCCTTTGCCAAGAGTTTTTGAAACACAGGGCAAGTTTTGTCAGGAAGTGGGAAATCTGCTGACTTCTGCAGTTCCTGTCACCCGATTACCAGAGACAAAATCCTCAATTCTTTCAGGCTGTGGAGCCCATTCGCTCGTGAAGCGTGAGGAGAGGCTGGCATGAGCAACGCTTTCCTCGCTGGGAGCAAAAAGCCATGGTCAGCCGGTTGGGAAGGACCCAGCTCTTGATCATGGCACAGAGAGGGCGTCAAAGTCAGTGCACTCAGGAGGCAATCCTGTGCTAGAAGGACAGATACACCCATATCAATGCTCTGAGCACATCTTGAGCCAAACTTTTAATCTTCCTTTGCTTATCACTAAAGAAAAAAGCCAATTTCTGCTCCCTTCTTCCTTCTCACAAGCAAACACCAGCTTCTGGAGCTTGGATCTGGTTTTGATTTTCAACGTTTGCTCATTATTAGTGGTGCGTTATCCCGTGAAGAGGAAGGAAGAGAGCAGCCTGATTTCCTGAGAGCAGACTGGAGCCTAACCTGGATTTGTCTTCCTAACTCAGCTCTCCAGTGAGAGTGAACATAGTGATTATTTTTGGAATCTGCCTTACCGTGTTCCACGTTTTTAGCCAAACATAATAACGATGCTTTGTTTTTGGAGTGTACTCATACTTCCTGTCTGATGAGACCCCTGTGAGGTAAGAGGTTTTTTTTTCTCCCACATATGAGGAAACTGATAAAAAGGCGACAGAGTGGCTTGTTTCGAGTCACATACACACTTTGTGGGACAGATCAGTTTTTGCCTTAACTACAAGCCCCGATTGCCATCGACTTGTCTGCGCTTCAGAATCGGACTTTATTTACCACTGTATTTCAGAGACTTGCGTACCTGTTCCAAGACAGTACTGTAAAACCACAGTTTTCTAGTGCTCCTCCCACCAGCCTGTAGTGAGTCACTTATCCCTCTGTGCGCGTAGCCAGGTGGGAAGCGTGCTATCGCATTATAACAACTTCCACATTATGACTTTACTTTCTTGTGCAATGCCATTTATTGCTAAATCAGTGTCTGGCCTGGCAAGAACTTGCCTCCTTGCTTTTAGACTCAGAGTGTTGCTATTAGTCTGGAGGTTTTTGTTTCTCACAGCAGAAATCACAAGTAGGAAGCTAAGAAAGGAGGCCGCCATAAACATTTTCTGAACGGACGTTTTTGTGCATTTCACATGACTGCGCCAATCTCATTGGAAATGCACTCCTTTTTGTTTAATTTTTAAAAAGTCACTGTAGAAGTATAACCAGCTTAGGTTTTAGATTGCTGTCAAAGTTTAAAAATTACAAGGACTGCAAGAGGAGAAGTAATTGATTGAAAATGAGATGAAAGCAGGGGTTTCTATATAAGCATTTGCTTTTATCAGTCCTTGATTGCTCTCTTAGGGGACACTTGTACTGAAGGTCTTTCCTCAGGAGGTGCTGATTATTTAAGTGGGGAGAAGGCAGTGCCTGGGCATACACATGTATTTGCAAGTTCCCGGTCTCTAAAGGACTACCACATCAGCCACTCAAGAAGGACCAGTATCGTGTTGTCCTATGGCTTGATAGAAAAGGGTAGTTGCATGCCCTAGTTAGAAGTTCAGTCCTTTGGAAAGCAGAGGAGCTACTTGTCACACTCAGGATTTCAGAGCTGGGCTATGTGTTTGTATAGCTTCATTTAATTCCAAGTTACCCTTGGGTTATTTAATTTCCTGACAGCTGCAAAAACAGTGTTCTCGGATAACAATGGCCTCTAATTAGGCAATGTGCCTAAAATGGTAGAATGTTTTATTTGACCATGGCACTAATATTTTATATGCAGCTTACACATGAGAAAGTCGAGCGAGTTGCATTTCCAGCTTCCCTTGGCAGAGATGTGTCTATCTTGTGATACTCAGTGCATAATGCTAAAGGCATGCCCGCTCTTCTGCCCCTGTGGTTAAAACGCTTCTCATCTTTTTGGACTGTGTCATCAGTAAATCTGTCTTTTAGCTGTAACCACCTTCCAGAAATATGTTTTATCAGCACAGCAAGACTAACAGGACTTGCACAGCTGAGGCTGCAGCACTTTTTAGAGACACGCAGGCAGCAGGAAAGCCTATGAGGGGTACCTGTAGTTGAAGGTTGTAGCTTCTTGGGGTTTATATTACACTGCGGAGTTGCCCATATGTTGCTTTTATGGCTCATGCACTTAGTACACAGGCAGTGACAGAAATAAACATACAAGTCAACTGTTCTTCCAAATCATTTATTCAATTTGGAAAGGGTGTTAGCATCAGGTTATGTTCATTAGATCCCGACTCATGATTTGTGCTTATGGAACCTTTATGCATTGGGCTGTACAAATTGTTGATTTCTGAATTCCCTCCTGTGACAGAGGAAGTGGTTGTTTGGGAGTGCTTCCCCTCTTTTAATTCCCTTCAGGTCTTGAATCTAAAAGAAAATAGATTATTTTCTTCTTTTTTCACTGTTTTACTCCCTATTTTAATTCCTTCCCAGAGCTCACAATTCTGACAATTCCTATACCAAGGCCTCATCATCGCAGAGCTTTAAGCTCTTTTTCTAAGGTCCTGTTTATATAATCATGATGCAAAATTGCAGTTCTGATATATCGTATACCTACTTAAGAGTCTTGCAACCTTCATTAGATGTTTGCTATCTGCAGTCCAGGGCAGCTGAGCAGTCTTTACGTGCCCTGTACCACTGACCAGAGGGCTCTTTTGAAGGTTTCTGATATGGATTCTGTATATCCATTTGCTTTTAGGTGACTGACATCCTGCTCAGACACCGTAATACGATGTAAGAGAGATTACTGCGTCAACTGCAGTGTATAATAGCAGTGAAAACTTATTGTCTGCATTGATCTGGACTTACCCAGTTCTGTGAAGGTGCTGATCTGTTTGAAAAAACTGGGGATGTCAGCTCAGATTGGCTTGTGGCTACATGAGCGGTGCCCGTGGGTTGTCCTCGGTAGGATCTGCAAGGGTAGGAGATGAACAACAAAGTTCGTATTCTTCCTTCCCCACTGCAGTTTCCCACCAGTCAACAACTGAGGGATTCCTGAATTACAGGCTGAATCGACATTGCCGTATTTAATAGCTATCAATATACCAATCCACCGCAAATTTGTCTAAACCCCTTTTGAAGCCTCTTCATTCTTTGTCTCCGTGATATCCTCCGCCAGCGCATGCAGCAGTGTGTGCGCTCTAGGAATTCATACTGCAGTTCAGATCCTTTAAACCCGCTCCTGGATAATTTCATCGGGTTTCAGGTAGTGTTTGTTTACTCTGTAGCATAATGATGCCTGTTGTCTTACTCACAGTTCTCCTCCCAAGACTTCTTAAAGATCTTTGAACATTGTCTTGATGTTTCTCAAAGACCTACCTACAGCGTCTCCACGACTCTTAGGCAGGGGGAAGAAGAGAGCCTTGATAAAAATGTTAATTAACATAGGTCCTGCCAGGGGCCCCTCTTGGTTCATCCCACAAAATTCCTTCCATTGAGAACTGATTGTTTATTGGTGTTTTTCTTAAAAGCCCATCAGAGGATGTTCACTTTCATCCCATGGTACTAGGGAAGTAGGGACAAAGTTCGTAAGACAAATTCTACCTTTTGATAAGCTGTTCCACAATGTATCTTCCCTTAAAATCCCATCTCGGAAAATTATATTATATGGTATACTTTTTTTTTCTAACAGGAGAAAATCAATTTCATTTTTCTCTTGGTAGAGAAGAATAAAATTCTAAAATATGAACAATTCATTCCCAGAATACAAACGGAAAGAATTGCAATATATTTGGCTTCATACCTCTCTCTCTTTTCCCCCCTCCCCCCAAAAAGAAAACACCCAAAAAAACCCAAACACCACCAGCTCAATTTGAACCACACAATTTTTTTAATCCTAACTCCTGACTGTAGGAATCTAATTTTAGGTGTAAGATGTGATTTACAGTGGTTAACTTCATTCAGAGCAGCATAAAAACTCGAGTTCTTTCCCATTTTCTTCCACAATCCCTCTCGAAGCTCTCTGCGTACTGTCTAGGCGAAAAGCGGTAAACGTGTCCCCAGTTTTGCTTCGCATGTGTGGTGGTCATTTTCTTCCAGGTTGGTTCTTTCTGGGATTTCCATCGCCATGTTCTACCAAAACATTCTCGTGTTTATTCTGCAAGATCCTTCTTCAGTTCCCTACTTCCACATCTATTGAATTTTTGAAGTTGGAATGAACCATATCTCCACAGTCATGGTTTGCATTTATTTTGAGTTGGTTTTGGAGTATATGAAATTGAAGAGTTTCATAAGACATGAGAGGTGGCTTCTCAAGGGCCAGAGGTGCCAGGAGCCCCAGGCGCATGGCTGGCGTGCCCTTGGAGGGTTCCCAAAAACCTGATTTCTTTCTCTCTTGCACATTGTTGAGCAGATGTAAGCACTAAGTAAGTGGTAATCTCTGGAGTCCTGCTGAAGAAACTGTGTATGCAAGGTATTTAGTTGTTTTTCTTTTCTGCTTCTTCGGGCTTGGGTAAGATGTTTGTTTACTGAAACACTCCGAGCTGAACTTGTGTGATTAAGAGTTGCCAATTTATCTATACAATGCCTGTGTGTATGTGTGTGTATATACCTCTGTTTGTATATGTATATATTTATTCAGGGATGTAGAAGGGGATTAAGTGACAGCATTTTCAGTTGTTCTTTTTCAGAAACTTGTCCTTAAGCTCTAGCTTAAAACTGAAAAATATATTGGATTTTCAAGCTTTACTATATCTTGTGAGAGCATCTGTCAGGACTCAGTGGTCCAGGACCAAATCAAGGTTTCTTTAGCTGGTGAATTAAATAGGCAGCTCACACAGAGGAGCTGGATGGCAGGTTGTGTCCTGGTCTCCGAGTACTGCTGTCACACAGCTGAAATCCTCAGCGATACCAGGTTTTAGGTTTGGTGAATTAGGTTTGGGTTTCAGTTTGTTTTTTTTTTTTTTTTTTTAAAGAAGGTAAAATTGAGCCATTGGAGATGTGGGATGAGGATTTATGTGGGTCATCGTGTGGATGAGCCTCTGGTGGATGTCTGTTCTGGCATTTCAACCAGTGAACAAAAAATAAAACAGCCTCTTGAACAAGCTCTCTCTGCTTGCAGCGGAGAGGAGTGCCTGCTCCGATGGATGTTTACCATGTCCCTTCATGCTCTAAACAGAGAAGAGATAATTTTCCCCCCAGACAAATTCATTTTTAGAATTTGTATAAACAAATTCTTGACCTAGATGAATACTCCAGCATGCCACAATGTGCCTGGTGTTATTGGCTTGTGTGTACCTTTACAAGGAAATGTATTTATGTGTCCAAGAATCAAGGACAATCCATGCCAGCTTCTCAGATTGCCTCCCAGTTGGATGAAAGGAAACCACAAACTGAAACCAGTTTGCTTTCAAAAGTACAACCTATGTCTCATAAACATGAAGTTCAAAGGAACTTTGACTACAGTTCACCAACCCCAAAGAAAAACACTCTCGAGAACAGGAGGTTTAATAGCAGAGCTCTTTGTGGTGCAATGGCTGCACCTTTAAGGCATATGCACCTGCTTAATTTTAAGCATATTAAGCATAATATTCTTCCACTGGGGCTTAGAGGGCCACGCACGTGATGAATGTGGCTTAAATATCCAAAAGATCAGGACCCCTTCATGTACCGCCCCGGAGAAGTGTGTGACTTTGGGGGAAGGGAAGGCAGTTGGAGGGAGCCGGGCTCGCTACGGTGGGGAGGGCAGGCATCGGCAGAGGTTTTATTCACATAAAAGCCTCGTTATGTGGATGTATCTGACTTGGGTTATGTGACAAAGGGAGTTGATGGTCTGTTGGCAGTGCAAAACGCTGGATTTTGAGCAGGGCTCTGTAGTACAGCAGGCAAGGGGCGAGCCGGAGCGTGTGCTGCAGGCAGCTCTAATGGGCTCCACAGTATTGCAGGCTGTGTTTGTTACCGATTCTCAGACCTTCCCCGGCTGCTTTAAAAATTCGCCACAGTTGAAAAGTTTCTGGAGGGAAATTTAGTATGAAAAAAAAAGAGCCTATTTTATAGAGATTCCTGTGGTTGGGTTTGGTATGTTTTTGATGGGTTGTTCTAGGTGGGACACTTCTGTTGTCAGTTCTGATTAGTTGGGCTACTGACGTAGGGTGCAGCCTGCTCCCTTGTTTGAAAATGGAAAGACGATGCTTAAAAAGCACTTGGTGGAAAATTGGGAAAAGGAAAAGTATTAGATACTGCTTTTCGTCTGCTGCTTTTCATGCTTTTGAATTTTTCTGGTGGTTTTCTTTTTTCCTTTCCCCTCCAGTGAGCTCGAGGCAGCTGGGCTGTGGTCCATGACCAGGTCTCCTAGCCTCTGCTACCACATAAATAATGATAGTAATGTGGTCCAGGAAGCAAAAAACCAAGAGACTCTTGTGTGTTTGGCAAGCAGTTTTTTCCAAGCAGCCATTGCAGCTAGAAGGTTCTAGGTGGCAAGAAAGTTTTTTTTAAAAAGCGCAGAAAGTACTTATTTCCAAGGTGAGCAGAAGGCAAAGAGGCTTAACATGAACAATTTTCCATATAGCAAAGGGCTGCCTTAACGAACCGCGTGTTAGTAAGTGGACAGAGTCTCTGTTGCTGGGAAGTGGCAATACATATAATTTCTACAGTGTGTAGATGTGCAATATTCTATTGCTTTTCTCCAGCTTCTTTCTTCAATTCTTTAACAATTTGGCTACCAAGAGGGACTCATGGATTAGAGAGTAAGATTGATTTGGCCTTTTTCCATTGAGGCAAGTGAGGCAAGGCAGCCCCTTGTCAATACAAGCCGAATTTGACCTGATCTTCTCTGGTTTGGTGAAGTGGCGGAATAAGAGCTGGAGCCGATGGTGCACGTTGGGTGGGTGGCTGGCGTGACTACTGAAAACGCATACTGCTTAGTGGGGTGGGGAGCACTTGATAAAGAGAAGGCCCTTGTACTCAGAAATGCCAGAAAGAAATTGTGTGGAAAATTCTTTCAACTAATGGTCTGAAAAATATTCTGCAAAGGCTATTTTCTACCCTTACTTCTAATTACATCTTAAACATTAATAGCCTGAGCAACTGGAGAATCACACACACTAATGTCACAGTTCACTTGGAGCAATTTGTTTTGTAAGATAATGAACTGTGTCAGCAAAAGTTTAAAACTTGGTATAGGTGGGGCTGAGAGTACAGCCTTCTGTTAACTTTACCCAGTGTTTCCCATTAAAATGCCCTAGGCCTTTGCCTGATTCTCTGCTAGGTTTGGTAACCTGGGGTGAGATTCTCTACGCCAGGAGACCCGACTTCTTCATTTTTTTTCCTTTTAATTTTATTTTATTTAAGCAATTCTCAGGAGCAGCTTCGAAGGAAATACTGCAAAATATTGACCTCTTTTTCTTTGAAGAGCTGTAGTCCTCTCGTGCTTTGACAGGGGAGGTGTCTTTGCCTTCCTTATTAAAAGCATTCAGCCCAGGTGTAGGTTTGTTGCGCTCCAGAGTTTTTTAGCCAAAGTGTCATCGAGTCTGTTGTGGTTTTTCTCAGCCCGTAGCGCAGCTCCTGCTGGCAGAGCGTGCTGTACACCCAGCTCGCGGGTAAGGCGTGAGAAAAGCCAGCTTTGGAAGAACTGCCTCGGTGCTGCAGTGGGGAGCAGGGACCCTTGGGGGTGTGCAGGAGCAAGGGAGGTTTCTGGCCCTGCTGTTGCCAACATAATGCAGAGGAAGAATGAGAATCAAGGTGTGATAATGAGTCTGAGACCAGAGGGGACAAATCTGAGAGCAGCAGTGATGGAGATGAGGGCAGGTTGGTGGGTGGGGAGATGGACCTAGGTGTTGGGTAGGGCACAGGACCAGTGGGGAGGACAAGAGGAGACAAAAACAAATCAAGCCGGATGAATGAACAAGGAGGATGGGAGGAGACGATAAGGATCACATGCTGTTGGTGAGGGTGACTGGGTGGGGAGGTGGGAGGAGGGAGGAGAGGAAATGGGAACAGGCTGGTGGGTGTTGGCTTTGTGGATGAGCAGAAATTGGCCACCGAGAGCACCTTCTCCTCCCACTGCCCATGAGGGCACCCATGGTGGCAGGTACCTGTCCCACTCACCAGAAAAGCGTGTCTTTCATTCCACACCAGCTCCGGGCAGTGGAAAATGCCAGCTACAATTGCAGTGCATACGGCAGCAGGTCTGAATGGGCTGGCTCTGAAACAAGAGCATGTGCAGAACATGATGAAGCTCTGATGCAACTGCAGTTTTTCAGCAGTTTTCAGTGCCTGAGCTAGTAGTTGTGCTGGTTTTGGTTTAGCTGGTACTAAAAGTGCCTGGGGTTATTAGAAAGGCTGATGCCAAAACTCAGCTTCCTGTGATAACTTACCTCCTCTTGCGTCTGCTTCATGATGCGGGCATTCAGTTGCGTCATTACAAGCTACTGCTTTGAGATCCATTACCTGAGTGCCCAAAGCTGCGCTGGGGTGGCATCTGGCTCGGGTGGTAAATGCGGCTGGGGGCTGCAGACAGCTGCATCCTTCCCGCTGCTGGAAGCTGGAGACTAAATAAAGCAAATGGCAGGAAAAGATAGGTTGGTTTCATGGTAAATAGGATTGTGTCCCTGTCTGTGACAACCTCAGCTTGGCAGCCTCCTACCTTCAGACCACTCAGTATTGCACCACTTTCAACAACATTTTTATGTGTAAGATGAAATCCACAGTAACTGTGCTGGAGTGGTTGGTGTAAAGCAGGCTCCAGGGTGATGGTCTGTGAGAATTTGTTCGCAAGGAGCCACTGTTCCAGCTCCAGGTGCTAAATGGGTGTTTAGCCTCCGCTGAGATCCACGGGACTCAGGCACATGCATTAGTGCTTTACTTTATTTGCAGAGTTGTTGCAGGGGACTGACCGGGGCTGTGGGCCATGATCCCTGACCATCGATGAATGTATTGTTTGCCAAGCATAGGTAATAGCCCTCAAATTCCAAGCCATCATGGGATCTGGAGTAAGTTGTCCCTATGGAGAAACTCTGCAGATAATGTCTGGCTATATTGAGAAGAACGATCACCCTTGTCATTAAGGGCACATGCATAGGGAAGTTATAAAAGGTTAATACATGATAAATCATTGATTAATTCGAGTCCAGCAGGCCAAGAGATTGCTCTTAGCTGTTTGAAAGGCTATCCATTCCACACATGGGGGAGATGGGGCTGCAATAACCCACCATTGCTCTCTTTCATCTGAAGGATCAGTTGGGAGTCCTGGGAGTGGAGAGTCGTCTCCGACTGTGACTGGTTCAGAAGTCCAGATTTGTTTACCCTAAGGAAGAGGTCATGCGAGTCCAACACAGACACAACCGCTTTGTTCTGCAGGATGCTTTGCTTCTATGCTTTCTTTCATACCATGCTGTCCCATGGTGTTTCACAACAACAGCAGGGCACAGTAGAGCTGAAAAAGTTAGCTGTCCTTTTATTTTTAGGACCCAAGCTTGGTAGGTCCAATTCTTCCAATTTCTAATCCTTAGAAATTAGAGTTTAGCTGTGTCAGGGCAGCACTTTGGAAATGGAGTTGGGGAAGATAGGCTGAAGGCAAGATCCGAAGCTGAAGAGCATGCTGAGCAGTGAAGCTGCTGGTGGCTGTGTGCCTGTCTCCCCGCAGACTGACCGGCTCAGGACGGGAGGGTAAAGCCGTGGAGCAGCGTTTTGGTCTGCATCACTTTGTAAGGCTCCTTCTCTGCAACATCCATGTTCTCTCTCAATCAGTTCTTTCAGAACTTGTGTTCATATGAAGATGCGTGTTTTATTTCTTTGCTCAAGAGCTTGTGCAGAGCTTCTGCTAAGCCCTGTCATGGGACTTGCTTTTGCTTTTGATTCCCTGCAAGGCACAGAGAAGTTCTGCTTCACACTTCTCGGATTATGTCTGCAAAAACGAATCTAAACTATTCTTGTCTATACTTACCTTCTTTACCCTCCTAACGTTTCTCACGCTGTGAGAACAGCCAGAATGCATTTTTGCTTACATCCATTGTCTCGCTGTATTAGGTTGAAATGTAAACTCGTGAGGGCAAGAAACATCTTTTTGAAACAAGTGCAGGGCCCTTCAAAGTACCGCTGCCTGTGATGCATTTGTTGCAAGTAAAGTGATCGGTAAAAACTTATATTAAAAGCTTACACGGTACAAGCACTTAAACCAAAACTGCATGTTAAATCAAATCCCTCCCAGCTGGCGAGGCACGCTGAAGATACTGACGTCTGCTTTTTTGCTTGCTCTGGTGTTTTTTTTTTAATTAGCACCTCACCTTCCTACGCAGGGTTTCCCTTTGCCCCAGCTGTTGTGTCCTGCAGGGCTAGCAGGTAGAAGCCAAGCCGCAGTGGTGGTTCCTGCTCAGGAATCTGCCCTCATAGCCACCCTTGGCGTCTGTACCTTGTTTTGCTTGAGGATCTCCAGAAGCTACAAAAGTGACTGTGAATTTGAACCCTCACCGTCGCTTTCAGAGAGGGAAGCGGTGGCTCTGACCGGAACGGAATAGTGAACTTGCTGACTGCTTCCAGCCGAGCATCGGTTTGCTTCCCGCGGCTGGATTCAGAGACTGCTGTGGGATAATGCTGGGCAGCCTGCTCGCCCAGGGCCCCTGTGCTGACCACCGCTCTGCAAGTCTTGGGCACCCTTTCAGTTACTATTGCTTTGGCAGAGTTTAGATTAGCACTGTTTACCCATGGTCCACATGAAGGAAAAATCTGAAAACCTTTAACTGGCATTATTTTGCAAACTCTTATGTTTTTCTCCTTTTAAACATTTGCTTTTCTGCTGATGAGGATTTGCAGTAACGCAAGTAGCTCTTGCTGCATTTCCGGAGAGAATAAACGCTCTGTGGAAGAAGTTCTTTTTTTATAAGCTTTTTTCTCTCTAATTTGAATGGAAAGCAGTATTTTACTAATCTTTTAAAACTGTCAGCTTAATTCTGTGTTTGTTACCAGTGTAACCTCTTGTCTCTGTAGCGTTCTGGGCTATCTGCAACCTGAGAGAAGTTGATAGGTATTTTGCTCGGCCCAAGTCAGCAGGGGCCACTAGCTTGACGAAACGCCAGCTCTCCTGACCCAGCCCAGGCAGGTTTCAGCATACCTGGAGGTGCAGGGGATGGTAATGCAGTCTGAGGGATGGTCCTTCTAGTAGTTTGTGTCATGGGCTATGGCAATACATTTAATCAATAGGCTATTAAAGAGGCAGCAAGCTCTCTATTGCTGGGTGGTTTCAAATAATGCATTAAGTAGAATTAGGAATGATCTAGGGCTAACTGGCCCTGTCATAGACTGGCTGTGTTACGCCTGAAGATCTTTCAACCCTGGGTTTTTTTATTGTCTCCATGGTGTATATGACAGATGTACACAACTCTCATCACCAAACAGGGTCAGAGTTGCACTGCATACTACATAAATGTAGGAAGAGGTGGTCTATGCCCTGCAGATTAAGTTGTAGAAGTTAGGCAGGAATTAGGAGCAGGGCATATTGTCCCAGTCGTAGGGAGAACTGAGATCCAGAGAGATGCTCTGCAAGAGAATCTATGGGGGGGGACTGGTCCCAGCCCCCAAAGCTGGTATTCTGTGCCCCAAATGGCCTCCTCTTTGCTGGAGCTAGTTTAAAAATACATGTCAGTGAAACAGAGCTTGCAGGCCTCTTTGGCTGCATGCCCATAGCTAATCACTAGACATTTCACAGTGAAGTCTTTCAGAGTGTCTATTTGATTAATGGTTCATTTTTTGCAGATCTGAGGCTTTTTATTTTATTCTTAAATTTATTACATATCACTTATACGAGTTAAATATGTTTTAATTCTATCTTAAATACAGTGGAACAATCTTTACAGTGAAGTTGGCTCTTTCTACCCAGTGGCAGCACGTTTGCAGAGGCTCGCACTTGAACGTGCAGCTGGTTAGTTAGGATTCTTCAGAGTCCCGTTGCATGCACTGCCCCAGAAGTCTTGTAAGAAACCAAGGAGCTCTGAAACACCATCGAACTGAACCTCAGGGCATTATGCCTCAAGGTTATGAGGGATAACTGCTGCTCTCACAGGAGAGAGGTTTGATATGTCAGGCTGATGCAAAGGCACGTGCAGAGAGGCTGGGTGAAAATGGGAATGCACGTTTGGGTCCCCTGAGATGTGGAGATCAAGTGGGGCAAGGGAAGGAGTGAGCTACTTGCCTGTGTCACCTCCTGGGCACTGGTCTGGTAGGGTAAGTGATTTGGACTCGGATGTGAGCACACACCTGTGGCAGAGCTGCGGTAATATCCAGGAGTACCCCCTGCAGCATTTGCTGCTCTCTCTCCTGCCAGGCTGCTTGTAGTGTCCCGAGCAGATCACAGCAGTGCCACTTCAGGCTTTGCCCCAGCCTGGTCCTTCAGCGCAGGAGGTGTGTATGGAGCCCTCTTCTAGCAGCTCTTCCCCCTCCCTGCTGGCTGCGGCTAATGGGGAGTTGGACAAAGGAAGCTCCTGATGGAGGAGGGCTGTGCTCTTCTGTCCTCATAAAGTTCAGCTGGTTTTCTTTGGCCAAATTTTGAGTATGTCAGAGTGAAACCTGATTTTCATGAGTTCACATAGTCTTTACACTGCTCCCTTCCTTTTAAGTTAAACATCCTTTTCTTCCCCCCCACCGGCAAGTCCCCGCAGCAGGAAGACCCCCAAGCGCGCTCCCATTGTGGCCGCGCTGTTTGCGGACCGGCTGTTTGCTGCTGACTCAAACAGAAGTGCTGCAACAGCAACTGCAATCGTCTGTTTGATAAACAGTTCCTGACCGTATGTTCAGCTGTTGATTCCTGAGGATGTCTTCCCCCCCCCTCCATTTGCATACGTGCATGAACCAGCTACCAAATAAATATGTACAGCCATGTAGAAGGGTTCATTAACAAGGGATTTAGCAGTTGTGCCATGTTTGCCTTCAGAGCTTTGATCTTGAGAAGGGCACTCAATGGCAGAAACAACACTGCGTCTGAACCCGTATCAAATGCCTTTATCCTGAGCACCTGGCACTGGAGGCTTGGCAGGGCAGGGGAGCTTTGAAATGAATTAGGAGCGTTTCTCCTGAGAACCATGAACGTTTGTCTCAGTTAAGCTTGTTTTTGCTATTTCCCAGTGCTGCAAGTGATAGGTTATTGTAAAATCCTTTAATGGCTTGTATAGAGGAGAAAACCATGACAAATGCAAGTAAACTCACTGCTTTTGCTTGTTTTGACACTTGTTTCTCTAATATTTCCAGTCCCGAATGACAAATGGCTGTATTCTTTGTGGTTAGTGTGGCCCAGTTGCAGAGCGCTGCAGAGCAGCAGTCTCATGCATCCATATCTTCACAGCTCAAACAAATTCTCAGCTTTTCCAGCAAATTACTTTTTTCTCAGCTTAATGAAGGTCATAATAGCTAGGTGTCAGAAGCCCACAAAAACAGAACAAGGCAGTATTCCCCACGTAATAATACACCTTCGTAGCTTTGATACGTTTTTGTAAGTTATTCCTTCTCCCCCCAAGTGCATTACTTTAGCCCAAACCAAGCACTGTCATGCCAGCTAACTCATTTTTATCCCTTCTGCTCCCTCTCTGTCCTGCTTTCTTGGGGGTTTTTTTGTTCATGTTTACATGACCGGCCCTGCCAGGCTGTCCTCCTGCACGGGGCTGCAATCGCTGCCCTCAGAGCCGCTCCCAGGAGTGGGCTCTGCTGTGTGCTGTAGAGCTTTTAAAGCCCAAAAGCCTCTCTCTGGATTGACTTAGTGCTCTCTGAGCAGCTGCATTTGTAATTTTTCCTTCTCCGCTCTCTCAGGGTTGTGTTTGTTCCCCTGTGTGACACCCAGCGATGCACTCAGGACGATGCCTTCCCATCTAGGTAGCCCAGGGTTTGGTTTATTTATAAATCTAGTGCGAGTCAAGAGAGCATTGGTGGCATTACCGGGTTTGGAGAGGTGGGAGAGTGAAACAGCAGAAGGGAGCAGTGTGCTAGCAAAAAAGTGATTATTTGTCAGATGATGTCTTTTGCTCTTTCTGGAATCAGCTCATTGGTTTCAAAGAGGACCGGCCTGAAAAAGGCAGAATTACCAAGAATGCTGTGTTTGTCAGAGAGGCTCTGTGCTGGGGTAACGAAAGCGAAGTGAGCCCTTGCCTAAGCCCGTAGGGCAGCGTGATGTGGGAGCTCACGGAGTGCCACTGAGCTGATTTTTATTTTTGCATTCAGAGGCAGAGCGCCTGCTTTGGCTCTTTAGGTTCAAAGATACAAAACAAAGGAAAGGAAATATTTCTAGGTTTTAGAAACTGTCGTCTTTTTTTCATGTAGCACCTAGTTTGGAAGCAGAAGTCTCTGTTGCTCTGCCAGTATGACTGTTAGGAAGAAAAGATAAAAAATATGCCAGGGGAACATTTTAAAGGAGCACCAATGGGCAACGATCTTGCTGGCAGATAAAGAAAATCTCCTTCAGTTTTTCCTCAGCATCTCCTACAGAGTGCTCCCCCCTTTTATTTTTGTCTTCTGAGCTATCATCACTACGAGATAAAAAACCCTCCAGTATTGAGAAATTTAGTGTCTGCACAGAATCACAGCCTGTCCCTTTAAACTACAGATAAGCCTTAGTGGAATTTCTATTCTGGGAATAGTTAATTCTGTTTGAGGTTGGGCAAGAGAGAAGCGCTCACAGGCTTAGTAACAATATTTTTACTCCATTTGAATTTTCTCTTAAGGATTTGCCTCCCTCATTTGATGTCAAGTGCAATTATTGATCAATCCCCCACTAAGGAGAAGATTGGGGGGGGGGGGGGGGGGAGGGAGAGAGAAAGGAAAAACAAACAAAAAGCCCCAAAGAGAGTATTTGTAGCTGTCGTGCTGTTATATAATAGCCATTATGTAATGCCTGTTGGTGCCAACTAAAAATATACTGGAAGATAACTTCCAATTCATTGAAGCATTTAACTAATGTCATCCCAGGGTTTCTCGTTCTGGATTCAAACCTTTCTGCAGATGTTGAGAAGAGCTTACCAGTCCCCTAGACCACACAGAAACCTGTTCTGTCTCATATCCTTCTTTTTACCCAATTTTTGTTTTCCTCTTCTACTTGGAGTTTTAGAAACGGTAAATGCCTCTTCAAGTCGCCTCTTTGCACACCCCACCGACCACGCTATCAGTCCACACAGCCCCTTTTCTAATGCTTTGTTCAGCTGAGCTTTAAATGTCTGTGGTAGACACTGGCTTTTCAGGATGAGGTGAGCGTAAAGCATAGCAGGGAATAGATTTTGCAATTGCTTATGCAGCAGCCATTGAAAACTCGACAGCTTCATAGGCAGTGTTTTATAGGGAGCTCTTCTCCTGTCGCTGAGCTGCACCTAAAAGTACGCTGCCTTTTCCATCCTTAAGCTCCCCCTTGAACTGCCAGCAGGACCTGCAATCCATGTCCGAATGCTCAGCCCAGCTGCAACTGCTGAAATTGAGTAAACCCCCAAGGTGCCCTTACGCAGCACTGGAGACGTGCGGTACAGACCGTGGTTTATCCTGATTTTCTGTAGCAAAATGTTGATGTGGCTGTGCAGGACCCGGAGCACTGTCCGGAGAGGCAGAGCGGGCAGCCCAGGCTGAGCAGTGCGGCGAGATGGCAGAGCCTTGGCCAAGGCGCAAGGGCAGCGGCAGCCTCTCTGGGACAGCTGGGGTCCCCTGGACAGGGTCGGGGGACAGGGGGCCATGACAGGCCGCTGGAGGTGACCCAAGTAAGAGCTGCAGGGAGGTGACACAGGCAGCAGTGGTGAGCTGCACTGCTGATGGGGAACCCTGCAAGGTTTGTTATTTTGACAAGAGAAATTTAAATAGTCCTGGCAGAAAAAGCCATCATCAAAAGCCTCTTTACATCCACAAATCCAGGATTTCAGTCTGCACGGAGACCGAATACACGGTAGATAACGCTATGTATCAAAAAATTATATGAATGCTTTAATTAAAGCCTCACACTAGTACCGGGAGAGGGTAACTAGCCCTGTTATCACCAGGGGTGAAACTGAGCCATGGTCGACGCAACTTCAGTTGGATCACACATTCACACACAGGGTTCAGAAAGTGGGGCTTGGGCTCCCATCTTTTGCTGTACTTGGTGTATGGCATTGCCATTTCTGGGGCTAATAACTGAAAACAGCGATTGTGCTGTTCTGTACCCAAACACTAAGATCAGAATGCCAGTATCAATGGCATAAATCTATATTCAGGTTTCTGACTATAGTAAATGTATCCTGTTAATGAGCTATGGCATCTCTGTGGTCAAGGAGGCTCATGCTCCCGTGGCAGGAGTCACAGGTGCTATTTTAGGTGACGAAAGATTGTGTCTAACTGTCCAAGCCCTCCAGGATCAGTCCCCAGTGGGATCAGCAAGGGGTTTTGGTTTTTCAAAAGAACGAAGGTTGAGTCTGTCTTCAAGACTTACAGAGCCTTTGTTTTGCATGAATTTACCCAAGAAGCATCTTGACTGCATCCATGCAAGCATTACATACGTCGTGTGGTGCATTTTGTGCTTGAAGGTGCAATAGAACTTATTAGTACCCATAGTAATTATTATTGCTATTGCTTAATAAAGCAATATAATGAAGTATGAGTGGAGATAACTCCTGGTTAAACTCCATTTCCTCTGCAGGAACAGAAACGTTGACAAACTTAATGAAGGGAACCAATGGTGCTTTGTGCTCGAGTTGGCTCTGTGTCAACCACAATGGCAAGTGCAATTATTTTGCATCCAGTTTTAAGGAGGGGGAAGTCCTGATAAATAAGTAGAACTAGGATTTTACCAAACGAATATTTTTGTCTGCTTGCTTTTGACTAAAGCTGCCTGCTTTTTGCCACATGAATGTGCTTCGTGTCCCAGCTCCCGGTCAGATGAAAGAAGTTGTTCTCCTGGAAGGTGCCTGTGTAGGAAGGGCAGTGGGTTAAGGCAGTGGATCAGGACATGGAAATGATACCACTGTGTGATCAAACGGCTTAACCTGGTTGTGTGTTGATGCTTGTCTCTGGTAGTTGCTGAGTAGAGTGATGTGAACGCTTACTCAAAACCACAACAAATTACGTGAGTGATAATTGATTAGCGCTATGGGATAAAGATTCAGGACTCTACAGCCTCAGGCCAGAGTGATTAGCTTTCTGTGGGGTAAGATACTGTCTACAGTGCTTATTGCTTTATTCATATAAAGAGGGAGAGAAAGCCTATGCAAAGGGTTTTTGCTGATGTGCGTGTTAGCAGAAGCCGCTCTTCATTTCCTTGTGCCTATGTGTGTTAAATGCCAGGTGGCAGACAGTTGGAGAAGAGAAATGTAAAAGCTGTGGAAAAAAGAGCCAATGGCTTTAACGCTGCCTCGTCAGTCCAGCCAAGCACAGTTATAGCAATATACTTACTTTGGCGCTCTTCCCTTGGTGACATCATCAGCATATTAACTGAAGATGTGGCCATGAGTTTTTTTTTGTGCCAGCAAAGAGCTGAATGTCTAAAACATTGAATAGGTAATGAGAGCTGTTGTCCTGCATGCGCTGCCCTGTGAGAGACTGAGAGGGGAAGGTGGCAGGGGGCAGATGCTCGGCCCATCGGCCGTCCTGGTAAAGCTGGAAGCCACTGCACTGGTAGGTCCTCAGTCTGCATCCTCTGTGTGCCTTTAATAGGGCCAATTTGGGGAATTGGCTGTGCTGCACTGTGGTTTTGCATACTCACGGGCAAGATGTGTTGAGAAGAGCATTCATTACATCCTGAATAGGCGCAAATAAACCAGGCAATACTGTATCAGCGATATTGTTGTGTGGGATTGTTATTTAAAACAGCGTTTCATCTGGAAGCTTTGACCAGCTCTTTGACTGGAAATCAGCTGGGTTTGTTATTGTGCCTATGTTTAAATTGTGCTTTCCTTTTAATCTCTTTAGCCTACATCTTGCATTAAAAATCCACTTAATTTTATGACCAGAAGATGCCCTGGCTGCTTCTCCTGTAACAACTGCTTCACCACCAAATATGCCATAGCCATTAAATCGACCCCTGCAGTGACCTGCATATCTTTAAGCATTTAAATGAGTTCTGCAAATTGGGCTTTTAGGATTAGTCATCGTAGATTTGCAGCATCACTGGTGTGTTGCCAAGGACCCCAGTTTTGTCACCATGACTACTACCGCAGGGTTACCGAGAAACACAAACTGCAGGAAAGTTTTTTAAACACCAAATTCACGTGCCAGAACGTGAGTGGGTGAACAGTGATGATGCACCCGCCGCAGCCAGGGGAGCGCCTGGTTGCTGATATGCAACGCAGCCCGGAGGTGGGCCTCCAGATGAGAGAAGATGCTGTTATCCACCAAGGGAAAATCACCATCGTATGTATTTCTTGTATCGTCACTTGTGCCTGTTCAATAAATAGTGTGTTTTGAAAAGGTGGGGAGGCAGCGGGAGTGTGTGCTTAGTCCACAAAATGCTCTAGTCCTGTGGGGATTGTGCCTTCCCAGGAAAGGCTGTCCCCACCGTGGCATGTGAAGCTGCAGGAGGGGTGATCCTGTGATGAAGCATTTGATATGATAAAACCCCCTGGAACTGTCTTGTGAGATCAGTGGGCATGAACTGTCAAGTTTGGGGGATTTTTTATGTTAAACCTGAGCACTGAAAAATAGGATGCTGTGGTTTGTCTCCAGCAGGGAATATACAACCCAACTCTTCTCTGCTGTTGTGTCTTCAAATATTTGCCTGCCTTGTGCAAGGGGAAGCTCCTGGCCCGTGTTCATCTTCTGTTCTAGACCTTCTTCAGACATGTGGGAATTCGGGCTTTAGAAATAGGACTGCTGGAAACTCCTAAGTGCTATCCCTTCAACATTTGTGCTCGTCTATCATTTGAAAACCCAGCCCTGTAGCTCTTCTCCCAGCCCCGCCCTGATGTCTTCTCCTGGGACGTTGAACATGTATACGCATGAGTTTGCTTGGGAACTCATGAAGAGAACATGTGCATTTAGTAGCCTCAGCCTGGCATGTTTTTCCCCACACTGTAGATAGACATGGCTCTTTCTCATGGAGGTGTCTCCTGTTCCTCAGCCTCACCTGACTCTTTCACAGGGGCTCAGGACCAAAGTCGTCCTCCTGGCTGAACCTCCTGTCCTCTCCGGCACATGTCCTGGACTCTCTTATCGAATCCTTCAACAAGACAGTGCCAGAAGTCGTATGGGGATATTCACTGGCACCTAATGGAATTAGGGCCTAAGTTATGAAATGTCTTTTATAGGTCTCGAAGGGAGAAGGAAATGCAGGGAGTGGTTCTTAGCTCCCCATCAGCTCTGCAGGCACTTTCTCCTGCTCTAGGCAATGCTGATAAACCGGCTGCTTAACAGCATGCTTAGTGCTGGGCAGGAGTAGAGCCTGTTCTCAGAGGGTGTTTCTCCTCCTGCATGAATCTGCCTTTTCCATCTCACTCCATCCCTTCTCTCTCCCCAGGACCTTCTTGCAGGTCCCGTGGCCAAGTGTCTCTGTATGGTTGGCTGCCTGGTCTGAACGTGGGGTGCTCCCTGTGCTGTTCCACCAGCTCTGGGCCGCCAGCTTACCATCTTGGCATGGAGGTCTGAGTGGGTTTTTGTTTCTGAAAGAGATTCTTTGAATTCAAAACACGACAAATTCCTGGCGGAGGCAGCTGACGGATCATGCTCTGCAAGGGCTCCATGCCTGGGACTTGCTCTTCTGTGGTCCTTCCGTGACCTTCCAGCAATGGTGCCAAAAACCTCTGTCGTGGGTTAGAGATCAAAAATACATAAATAGAATGAACCAACACACTGGGGTCAAAAAGGGGACAAATGCTCCTGATGCCAGCTCACATGTGTAGCCTGAAAACAAATTGCCTGTCCTAAAAGCCTGATACTCCCTGAAAATGGGGCTGGTTAGGAGGGGAGAGCATTGCTGTGTGTGCAGAGGCTGGCATACTTATGTGTTATATATAGGAGCACGTCTATAGATGCACACAAGCACATTATATGTTTACGTGCTAGCAGGTCACCACAGCCCAACTGCTTCCTCAGTTTGGAGGTTTCCCACTTAAACCATTCTGGTTTCCCTTGTATGTTTTGTTTTTACCTCTAATTTCCCACAAATGAGCAGTCAGGGAGTTCTCCTACCACTCTCCTAAAGGTTTCCTTCCCCTGAACTAAACTGCTTTTGCAGGGGATTTTCACTTATGCAGTAAAGTGCTTGTTAGAGGTCTGTGTGGGTGACTAAATGCTATTTGCTTTCCAGTGTCAGTCCTGTTCCATATTTGTATTTGTCTTGAATGTCCTGGAGAAATAGAGGAAAAATACATTTTAGCTTCAGACCCATCTCAGCATAAGTGAATTTTGTGCCTATTTCTTCTGGGGTCGGCTACACTGATCTCATGGTTAGGGGAGTGGAAATAAAGAAGTAAAATCCTGAACTATCATAATCCTGTTTGGGTGAACTGGCTGCCTCCAAAGAGTACAGCCTGGTGTGGAAAGCATCTCATTTTTAATTACTACTAATGCTGCTGTTTCGGTAGCACTTAGTGCTGGATTATCCAAAAGCCTGACTGTCTCAGGAACACCAATGTTCTCTGTAAGAAAGTGAGATTTGCACATATGCACAGAGTGAGTCTTTCTGCTTGGCTGGTTTCAGCCAAATTTGCTGGAGGCAGAGGAAGAGCTCTCAAGGATCTCAGATTCCTGCAATTATTGTGCAGATGGATGAGTGGGAAATGGGAGAGGTATTGCATCCCTGTTCACCCCTTCCCGCTCCAGGGAAAGGTCCCATCAAAGGGACCAGGCTTCCCTTGCGTACGTTGCTCCCATTGCATCATGCTCCAGACAGCAGATGCCAAGGAAAGGGGAGCCAGTGGTGGGAGAGCGGCTATTCCTGCCTCATCCCCTCCTAGAGCCTGTCTTCCCCTTCTCAACCCATTAATCTTTTTTTTCCACTGGCAATTACCATAATAATAATCGAATCCAAGGCCAAAGAAGAGTTGAAAATGCCAAAGCATCTCTTACAACATACAGCATTGGACCTCATCCCTCAAGCTGGAGTAGCTGGGAGATTTTGGGTGCTCCCTTGTAGTATGATGTTGTAATCCATTGGTGTGTACTCTTGAACTGTCTTGTTCTTTGTCACTCGGTAATAATTACCCAGACCATTTTACCTTCCAAATGCTTTGCAGCTATTAATCACTCATCAACATTCCTGAAATGACAGGGTTCATATCCCCATTATATAAATAACAAAAGCGCGACGAAGAGGTAGCAACAAAACTTCATAGGAAGCATCTGCTGCTCTGGGGTGGGTCTGCTTCGGGGGGTTGATTTGCAGCCTGATATTTCCGAGGTGCTGAGTCCCGGAGCAGCGCCAGCACCGCCAGGCTGGGGCAGCGCTTGTGGAAAATGAGGCTCTGCATGTCCCAGGGTGGGGAGAGGCTTTCGAAAAATTGCCCCTAAATTAGAAAGTTGATTTAGGAGATGGGCCTTAGACTAGCTTTCTTCCGTGAGGCTTGTTTTTCTGAAGGACTCTGCAGGAAGATAGGAGGCAAGCTCCCGGCAAAGCTGGCATGGCAGGACAGGCAGCAGTTTGCAGCCTTCCTGCATCATTTTCACAAAGCATGAAGCTGAAGTGTTACCAGCACCCTGGAATGCAGGGAGGGCTCAGGTCTTGCCAAACACCAACCAACCATGCAGAGGGAAGAAAAAAAAAAATCCCTGCTGCCTCCTGTTTGCTTTGCTTGCAGCTAACCCGTGTGCGCTGGCCATTTTTTATTCCTGGTTTCTATCCTGCATCTCCACATATCCTGGCGAAGGAAGTGCTGTGATCAAATGTTAATGCTCAGGAAAGTCTAGCTGTGAGCAGCAGCGCTTGCATCCTGCTGTTCAATCTTCCTTGTCATGGGCTACAGCCATCAGTGGTTGGGGCAGGCTGACTTTCCTCCCTGCGCCAGCCACCGCAGCTTCTGGGCAGGGCTGCGGGGAACTGTGCTAGCCATCGCTGCCTCCCGCCCTCCAAGCACTAAATATGTGGTGTGCCCTATCTCTAATACTCCTTATCAGGAGTATTAGAGAATGCAATTACTTGCATAATTCCCTCAGTGCCTTATCAGATTAGCATGATTTCAAAGTGTTAAGAGCATCAGTGCCTGAAAGAGTTTTGCACTCAGCTTGCCTTGGCCTCCCCGTGTTCGGATTAGATGCAAACACATTCACGATAATAGAAAACTGTTTGGACAGAGGTGGTTTTCTTTTCACCGTAGATTAATAACAGAAGCATGGAGACCTGTTAGAAAGGAGTAAGCCTTTCTCATGTAGTTGCTTTAATCTTTGTTATGTCTTTGGTATCTGGCTTTTTTATGGGTTGGTGTTCAGGAATGCTGGAGAAAGCCCCCATGTCCCACAGCAAAGGCCACGTGTGCATCCCTGGGTCACAGGAAGAGGCAGTGATTCCTGTTGGTCCTGGCGGGTTGAGGAATAAGGCCCGTCTGAGCACATCTTTCACCTGGGTGAGTCTGGAGATTTGATTTGTTTAAAGAAGGGCCGGGAGAGAGGTTACACTGGAGCCAGCCACAGTTATCCCTCCTTCCTCCTCCTTCTCTGATAGCAACGGTAAAGCATGTAATGTATTTGTGAGCATTATGTCAGCACATAGGAAATAATGAGGTTTTCCTGTTCCTAACGGCGGCAGGAATAATCAGACTAATATCGTCATGACATCCAGAACAAGTAAGGTTTTTGGTGTGTGTGCTGCTGACGAGTGTGGCTGGAGAGGGGCACCCAGCCCCTGCGAGGATTCTCCTCTGAAAGGGGCTGGTCCTGAGCCTCGTCGCAGACCCGGGCAGAGCCCTAACCGAGCTGATACCTGCTTGAAGTGTTTGCCTCGTGGTCAATTTGCACCCTGTGCCCATCCACATACCTAGCACAGCTAGGATCTCTTTACAGAGTAGTTTTGCCTTCCTCGGAGTGCTGGGTACAGCAGAAAGGAGGCTTGTGGTATAACTGGGCAGATATCTTTAGTCCCAGACAGAAATAATTGGCTCTGCTTTCTATGCTCATGCCTTATACCCGTTCCCAGGATGCAGCGTCAGCAGCCCCTCCAGCTCCGTCTTGTTCCCCTTTTGCCTGGTCACAAAAGCATCCAACAGCCTGGTCATATTGTAGCTTGGGCTCAGCCAGAGCCAAGCGTTGACTTTTGTATCCAGAACGATCTATTGTTATTCCTGCTTGCTCTCACCCTTCCCTCACCACCCTCCCCTAAAATTCCCACCCCTTGGCTTGTTGAATAATTTCAAGGTGCTAATTGCCCTGTGTCTCAGCTGATCCATTGATCTGGAACACAAACAGTCTCGAGGTAATTTTCTGTCTGAGCCAGTCTGGGGCTTACGCAAGTGCTGGTGTTTGTTCTCTTGTTTTTAATTTCCTGCAAAGAAAAGCTTTTGTGTTGCATCGACAAGATGCCTGGGCCTCTGTCTCGGTCGTCGGCTGCTCCATCAGGCCACGTGGGTCTCGAGGAAAACTGACACCAACAATACCAGTTTCTTGGGTAATTGAAGTCCGTGGGTGGGAGTTGAATGCCCTGCTCAGTCATGTCCCTCTATCAAAACTATTAGTCTGTTCCTTGAAGTATCAGGTGGTTTCCCTTGCCCATCTTTAGTCCTACATTTGGGACAGACTGGGAGCAGCTCAGACTCTTTGTCCTGTTAGATAATTACTTGTTCTGTTAGATAAATACTTGGAGGCAGAGGTTGCTGGGGTTGCTCATCTCTGAGGATTCAGACCTCCCTTTCTGTAACAGCTGACCACAAAAAAACCAGCGCTGGGTAACTACCAGCCACTGGAGAGTGCAGCATGCATCCTGCACAGCAAAGAGTTAATTTTCCTATGGCTATTGCTTCCAGCAGCCGTCAGCAGAAGCCTTGTGCCTTTGCAGGGTTTGATCCGTCGAGGGGGCGGGGGTGTTCGGATGATGTAATGTTAGCAGTTCCCGGTGCTCTGGTAGTAGGAGGCTATACAAAAATAAACTCATCTGCATTCATTTCTCTCCACAGCTTGCATGAACAGGTTCGGTTTACCTGGAGACTTGCTTTTGTACCTTTTAAATAAAGGTGGTTGTTTTTCTAACCAGGGAAGAGGGCAGGGTTGGTGTGGCAGCCCTGGGCAGGGAGCGGGGCAGGGTGGGGAGTGGGGAGCACACAGCCCAGGGCTAGTGGGGCTGCACGCAGGGAGGTGCACCCCTCCGGGACAGCGGCGTCGGCAGCGTCGGTGAATGAAGCGCAGAGAGAGCTTTGCATCCCATTTCTGGGAGCAGTCTTGTCTCCGGGTATGTGTAGAAATGAGTAGCAGTTGTCTACCCTGAATCATAAGCAGGTTTTGAAAAGTGAAATATAACATAACACCCATCTCCCTCCAGAAAAGTAGCCCCTTCTTCACAGGGTCAGAGAAGGTGCCTGTGGCTCAGCCCCCTATTTACAAAGTGCCTGTCTGGGTAAGAGGCTCTAAGGCGTGTGTGTAACCAGGTAGGAGAGGGAGAGATGTCTGCACCATTTGCAGTCCGGGGCTGGCTGGTAAATCCCATCCCTCTGGCAGATCTGTCGCTTCAGCAGGAGGGCAAGGTTTGCTCTCTGCCACTGCCTCGCACCACATGCCTTTGGAGGGGTTGCTGGCTTGTGCACACTAAGCCGCAGCTTTAAGGACTTTATCTGCAGAAAAGGTAGCATTTCTTGTGCTGCTGTTTCAAAAACATCTGCCTAGTGAGCGTGTGCAGCCCTCGCACCTGCGTGCTTGGCTTTCCAGAAATGGTGAAGATTGATGACACCCCTGGAATAGTTCAGCACCTCCCAGCCAAGGAAAGATTTTCCCAGTTCAAACAAAGTGTTGAAATATCCCCTCTGTCTATCCACAAGTACACAGCTAAAATAGGAAAAGGGAGGTAGAAAGAAAGAAAGAAAGAAAGGTCTCACTAACTGGAAACTGAGCTGTGAATCCTTTTCCCAGCACCATCCTGTGTCACCTGCACCCCTGGCACTGGCTGGAGGCAAGGACTGAGCAGAGCTCAGCTGGTCTGCGTGGCTGGCAGCTGGGAAGGGTCTTTGGTCTTTATGATGCTGGGCTCAGATGGCAAGTGGCCAACAGGTATCATCCTCACGGTGACAGGTTGGGTAGCCAGCGCTCCCAGGCTTCTGGTTTGCCCGCAGACATGCAGATACATCTGCTCTGCCCTAAAAGTCCCTTTCAGACTGATGTAATTGGGCGGTGCTTTGGATCCATTCTGGAGTCTCAGAGTGAGACTCAGAGTGGACCTGTGTGCTCGTCTGTCATTGGACACTATTGAAACTGCCTCTGGTCTCACTCAGCGCTGTGTATCCAGAACATCTCCAAGAAAGATGTGTTCTGTTCGACATCTTTTAACCTGGACAAGGGGAGGGGGGCATTTAGAAAAGCAGCTTCAAAAGTTGGAGAGCTTGGTATTTTCACGTAAAGGTACTCGCCTTGTCGACCCCCGCTCTAGCTTTGCTGTATATCAGAGACCCACTTGAATGTTAAAAATGGCCTTTCTCACTCCTTTCGCTGCCTTGGCCATGACTGTGACTCTGGGCATGACCCAGGATGCACGCAAGGCTCTCACTGGGTTTCAGGTGGTGGCAGAACGTGGCACAACAGCAGCGCTTCCAGGAACAGCGATCCCTTGCACCCGCCACGGGCACAGCTTCACCGGCCTTTTCTTCTTGCCACAACCTTCATTTCAGGCTCAGGCTGAGGAACACAGTCAGCCCAGGGGCTTCCAGGAGGCCAGGGAAAAGCAGTCAGCAGCAAATCCCTGCAACGCCCAGGGCATAAACTCACTGGATCATAAATACTGAGCCAGGGAAGGGAGAGGGTTGGGAACCTGAGTTCACAAGGGTCTTCAGAGATTTGTGCTGGGTGCCTTTGGTAGAGCAGCTTGGACTGCAGAAGGTCTGGTAGATGTGCAGGAGAACATGTCCCTGCTTGAGTATGTCAGTGGTTGGTGTGGGACAAGCAGAGACTCCAGGCAGCATTTCTGGCCTCTGCCTGAGGCACCGGGAAGGCTGTAGTGCAGCACTTAGCGGTTGTCGAGTTCAACTCTCCATCAGGTTGACACAGGGGCACTAATTCTTTGCTTGAAGATGGGGAAGCTGAGATTGGGAGGAATATTGGCTGATTTTAAAGGAAATATATTGTGCTTCACATGGCTGAAGATCTCTCTCCTGCAAAGGGAACTTGCATTGCAAACACATTCTTTCCCCCCTGGGAAATCCTGGCCTTTCATTAATGCAAGGGGATCCAGCTGCTCTCCAGATGCAGACCAAAGGAGTTGCTTGTTTTGGTTGTAGGCTGGAGCCTAATGGAGGGAGCAAAAAGCAACTGCTTGAATTTCTGCAGCTGTTGCTGTTTTTCCTACTTCAGAGTGAAAGAGGAGGCGTGGAGACCCCTCACCTCGGTGGCACAGGCACTGCTGGGGATGGCTCTGAGTGCCACGGTGCTCGGACACAGGTGGCTTTGGGAAAACTGCATGAAATGAAAATACCAGGAGACAAATAAAGGGGAGCTGCCTCCTTTAAGTGCACCACGACGGGTGGCCAAGTCACATCTCCTGAGCTTATTTTTGGCATTATTACTGTAACACCCAGGAACCACAGTGCTCTGTGCTGCCAGTATTTCACATACCTATTGCAAGAGAGAAGGACTTTAACAACCAAATACTTAGTGTGAAAGGGAAATGCAGGTAAGGGAGGGGGCATGATGTGCCCAAGGCCATCTCACAAACTAGTGGCCGAATAAGGCTGGTAAGCCATCTCTGCCGGGGCCAGACCACTGCGGTGGTCTCACAGCATCCATCTGCAATACTGCAAGCCTTGCCACTGCCCCGACATCCCTGCATGTGGTCTCTCTCTGCCTGCAGGGACGGGACACCTGTGAAACAGCCTGCGCTTACCCCTAAGCCACCTGGGCAAGGAGTATAAAAAAAGTCTGGAAGAAAGAGAGATGCTGTTGCTGCAGCCAGAAGACTATTCATATTGAGAACTAGCTGCTCTGGGAAACACCAGTGCTAAAATGAAACAGTTTAATTTTTTTCCAACGTGTAGTGATATCTACTCTAATTCCCCCATCTTTAAAAGACAAATAAGCAGTGAGAATAAGAAGAAACATATTTCACTTATTTTTATGAATATTGATGAAAGTTAGCATTATGTAGGCTCCCCAGCACCTCAGCGCATATTTTCAATTACAGAAATCTTCCTACCTGCAGCATGCTGTATTCGTCTTTTAAATATCATTGCTCCTTTCTTCCATAAAAAGCTTCCACGAACTTGTGCAAATATTTGCTTGCTGTTCAGTGGTGATTTGGATAGTCACCAAGTCCAGGTGCACGGTTGTACAAGTGAGCTGTGTTCTGCTGGAGGGCTCCCTGCCACAGGCAGCGCCTGCTATAACTAGGTGCAAACGGTCTGTCCGCAGGCCCGGGGTGCCGCAGGGAGGAAGGGACGCACGTCTCCGACTTGGAAGGGCATCTGTCAACATCTAGATTGTTTAGGTCAAAACCAGCACGGCAGAGTGCAGTGGGAGAACTTCGCTGCACTCCTCCTCGTCGGTCAGCTGCTCTTTAATTCTGGCTCTGCTTTCTAGATCTGTATGCCCAGCACGTGGCAGGAATGCAGCCCATGCCAGCAGAGGCCTGGGGTGTAGAGACACAGCCCCATCCCTGCAAGAAAAGAGCAAAGTGTTAAAATCGCTCCTGCAGCCACCAGGACGAGCTGCGGAGCCAGCAAAAGCCCTGAGGTTGCTGATAGCCTCAGCAAAGGCACATCTTCTAGAAGCTTTCTATTCCCTGTCTGCAGTGCCATGATTATCTTTGAATTACCTAATTTACAAGCTCTCAGCTATGCCTTCTCTTTTAATGGGTGCAGGAGATGTCTTTGCAGATATAACGGTACCTTCGTTATGATGGGGGACGTGGGCTTGCAGCTGGCTGGGGATGTGTGGAGCTGGTGAGCATTGCCAGGCTATGGAGCACTCAGTTCTGGCCAAGCCTGGATTAAGCAGCAGTGCTGGGTTGGACCTGATGTGTGCTCAGGCGCATGTGCATCGTGGGCCGTCTGCCCTTTCGCTTCCCTGAACTCCTAACGTGCCCAGGCCAGACAGCCAGAGGCTGCACAGGAATGGGTGCATTTCTGAACACAGCACACTTCTTGCCTCTGCTTCTTAAATTCAGAAGCAGCAGCAGACAGTTTTAACCTGGCTTTTGCTGGCTTTTTGCATTCACAACAGGCTCCAGCAACAATATTCACTTTATTTTAGCTCTTCCCCAGGAATAGGCTTTTCAGGTTCATCTGCTTGCCTGTGTTCAGGCAGCCGAGAGATCCTGAACAGCTTCTGTTGGGTAAAAGTCACTAGTTTGTCTCTTCAGTCCCAGTGGTGTACCAGGTGGATTTGATTGCTGGAACTAGCCCAAATTTCTGTCTGCACCCTTAATTGGGAAACAGGGATGGGGATGAGCAGGGGACTCCAGAGGTGTAAATAGATCAGTCAGCCACATGGCGTCATCTCTGCTCTGTACAAATGCAGTTGAGGACGTGCTGAGCAGAAAGAATAATTTTAATTAGCATGTACTCCTTCCCAAGCTCTGGAACCAGTGTAAATACATTGTCACTTCTGCGGATTTTAATGGACTAGCTCGTAAACTTTCCAGGAAGGTGCCACCCCATAGCATCTACCTCCTCTCATTCCTCAAAATCCATGTATGTTGTTTGCATGTCAGCAGAGGTGAGGATCTCTTTGGCATCTGCTGAGAAAGAGAACCCGCAACAAACTGTCCTCCTCCGTCATCCCGGGGCATGGACATTGTGCCTGGGAAGTCTTCTTGTGACGGTACCGTAAATGGTAAAAATACACTGACTTCTCCATCTGAGAATGACATTTCCAGCGCTGTCAGAGACTTTCCTACTTCGTGCACATACGTGGGCAGATACATAACAGTGGAGAAGCTGCACAGCGGTGTGCCCTCCCTTTCATAACAAACTTTTTACAAAGGCCTTGCTAGAGAGCTGCTTGATTGTAGTGCCTGCAGAAATGGTTGTGTTGTGTGGGACAGTGGATGGGGCTGGTTGGAAAAAGTAGGTACTTTATGTAAAAATGTTCCAGCTGTTTTGAAAATTCAGAATACTCACATGCCCCTGCAAATTGTTTATGGGACCAGTGAAGCTCTGCTGGATCTGCCTGAGCTGAGTCTCTCCAATAATAGCTCCCAAGGTGGCTGGGAATACTCAGTATGAAATCACTTGATGTCTGGTTAGGAGCTATTTCTCTCTCTTTGAGAACTGGGCCTGAAGAAATGCCCCGTGTGACCTCAGTGCTCTTGGAAGCAGGTTTTTGAGTCTCCCAATTCTGTAAAATAAAGGTGAGATGGATGTGTTTATAATTTCCCTCCAGTAGAGGGCTTGGAGAACTCCCTTACTTGTCAGTATTAACAGTAGTTTCTGTCAGATGGGCATGGGACCTGGGGTCACTGTGTGTTAGTCCCTGTGTAATTTGTCCTATTCACAGGAATAGTGTGAAATTCAAACTGGTCATTACACTGGGCAGAGTATGAATTGAATTGTCAGGAAAACATGAGAAAATTGCACTAGGTACGTTCGCCCATTCTAATGTAAACCCATTAATAGCCTTCTAGATTTAGTTAATCCGTAATTGAAAGAAAGTCTGTAATAGCAGACAAGGATGGGTATAAGCTAAATGTCATGTGAGAAATGAGGGAAGACGGCTGCATTGCTTGACGTGCTTTGGGAGCACTCATAGGAGGTGCGGATTTGGGGAGAGCAGGTCCATACAAGCACTGCTTGCCCAGAGCTCAGGGAGTGAGACTTTGACAGGCTCTGGGTGCTTGTTTTTCCTTCAAGTGCTTTCTTGCTTGCTTCCTTCTTGTTTTCTTTTTCTTTCTTTCCCCCTGTCTCCCTGTCTTTTATGGTCTTGGAGAGACTTTTGTCTTTCAAACCTACCTGAATATCCCCAGAATAGCACTAGCACCTACAGCTTCCTCTCTTGATGAAGGAAGGATGCTCAGAGGCCAGAGCAAAACTTCCTAGTTCCTTCCTTCCTCACCTATTTTCAGACACTTAAATCTTTGCCACACTCCCTGTTTGGGCAGAAATTTTCCATGCTGCTTGTCTGCCTACTGCTGATTTTTACATTAACTGTGAAATTCTTCAGTTGTGAGATGTGTATAAACCTCAGCTAAACAGGCCAGCTGTCTCTTGAGAGCAAGAGTTAGAAGAAATAGGGGTTGTTGTACCCACTTTATAGATAGGAAACTGAGGCACAGAAACATTGAGGTTAAATATATAAAAATGTCAACCTGTCATTTCCTCACTGCAAAGTGTTTTGAGTTTATGAACCTAAAAATGTTCTTTTGACAGTTTTGTGAGTGGGATAATACCTAAATAGGAAAATGAGATGACAGGTTTCACAGCTTCCCTGATGAGGGAGTTCAGAATAAAAAAAAAAGACTCAGTTTTGCATGCTCTGTTAGGAGAAAATGTCAAAAACACAGAAGCACGCAGTTAGATATGGCGAGGTTCCCCGGCTGTGGATCCAGCCCTGCAGAGGTGCCCAGGCATCCCATCAGGAGCAAATTTGGCATGCACAAAGAAGAGCAATAAGAGAGACAAAAACTGAAGTTTGATGGCCCACTGTGATCCTGGAGAAACCCGCCGTCCCATTTGCTGGCAGCACTTGGTGTCTAATGAACATTTGGAGCTACCAGTCCTTTAAAAATTCCCGATGTGTTGCTGGAGGAGATGTCTCAGTGCGGCTCATGCCTCGATGAGACTGAGCCAGAGCGCGTGCCGTGGGGCAGCGATGCGGTGCTGGAGGCATTGCGCTCCTCATGTCATGACTCGTGCTCACAGGGCTGCCTCTGGCACTGATCGCCTCCGGTGTTGCCCTCTGCAGAGGGTGGCAGTTGACCAAACCATTAGCATAAATGGAAAAAATTGCAAAAGCTGCTTGGTTGTGAGCGTGGCAGCCTCTTCCCAGGACGAGCTCGAGCTCGTTGGCATGTGAGATGATTTCAGCTGAATCAGAGCTGTGGGATTTTCTTCCTTCTCTTGTGCACAAAAGCATTAACTTTTTGGACTTAATCATCATGTTTCCCAATGCAAAGCCAAGCGGCGTGCTTTCATCTCACCAGCCGTTGTGCTTAGGTAAGTCCCTTGGTGTGGGAGGGCTCTGTGGCACTCAAATCAAACCGACGCCAAGGACTTTCTGCCTGGCAGCCATCTCGCACCGCGCTGCAAACTGCCTGCGAGGCTTGTTTAAAACCTCTGTAGCAGCAAAAGTCTTTGCTCCCAGTTATTAAGTGCGAAGCTGGCAGCATACATGTTTTGAGGCAAAAAGAAAGCCTGGTGGGGTCCCTGAGGGGAAAACACGGTGGATAACCTCAGCTTGTCCTTGTGGCAGCACAAAGCGAGACACGGGGCATCCTGCAGGAATAACCCTCGTGCTTCCCAAGTAGCGAGGACTGGGACACGCAAAGCTGGACGTTTGACCAGCTTCGGAGCGCTTTCTGGATTTTAGTACGCTATAGAAACTGATAAATTATATCTATGCCCTGCTTTATCCCATTTCGCCTGGCTTTCTGAAAGTGAGAGAAACAGAGTCCTCCATTTCCTAACATTAGAGGAATGTTTACTTAGTCTAATTTTGCAAAAGATATGAGGCTCAGGTGGTTATCCTCCTCCTCCTCTTCTCCATCCAAGATTTTGAGCTCATGTGGCCAGTTTCCATGGCGCCCTCAAAGATAAAGAACTCCTAAAAAAGTTTTCCGAGCAGAGACATCCAGTTCAACCACATGCACGCTATTAGACGGCAGGGAAACCACGCCAGTGGGTGCTGGAAACCTACCTTGGGCATCCCAGCTCCCCATGGGCCCATTGATGCTTTGGCCATCGCACACTCTTCTCGGCAGCACCCACCTGCAGCACCCGGTGGCCTCTCCAGCCCCTCCCCAGTGGCTGCGTGATAAAGCCAGCAGAGAAGTCAGAAAGATGCCCAGGATTTGGATCTCAGGCTTTACGACCTGAGATAATCCCTCATTTCGCTTCATTATTAGATGGGACTTTAAGACCGCAGAGCAATGAAAAGCTTCCACTGGGCAGTGGGAAGGAGAACCCTTTAATAAATATAAATATGCTATTAAAAATATATATACATAAACTGTGCTGCCACATAGAGGCATTGGCGACAGCTCTCCCAATTTATCATGAATTTTGCAGTTGGCAGTGCTTTTATTTTTAATGCCTGACCATTGGAGTCCTGCTATTGCAGGAGCCTTTTTCTCTATCTTTTTAATACAAGCAGGAGTCTAGCTGTCATTTTTGCAGGGGGAGGCTATAAAAGGTGAAATACGTACAGAGTGAGGGATTTAAAGCCAGAAGGCTGGTCAAAAAATCCACAGTATTTTTTAATTTCATTATTTTCTAGCATTTGGAGTTAGCCATGGCTGCAAACATAAGTCCTATAATGATTAATTGAATGAGCAATAGGTTCATTTAGAGTACCAGAACAAATCAAGGAGTAGCACATCACCCAGGCGACTCTGCGATAGCGCAGAAATTTGTACTGAGGTAAGTGCTTAAGAGATGATCCAACATACCACACCAAAGAAACAAACCAGCTGAGCACCTTCGTTCCTCTCCAAGCCCTACAATAAATCCATCGTAGATCTACAGTTTCACTTGAAAGCTAATAGGTGTCCTCAAGTGGGTATTTGATTGCTGTTAGGTTGGAACGAGGTCTATGGAAAACAGCTCGCAAGGTATTCTTTTAGGGGAAGGAAATAAGTCTCTGGTTGGCAATGCTTTGCACAGCATTGACCCGGGTATCAATGTGGGTAGGTGAGGTGTATTTCTGCTATGGAAGTGTGCATTTTCCAGTGATCCCCGTACCTTAACTGTAATCCTTTTATGAGAAATTTGAACCCATTTAAATTAGGTACAGAAAGGGAAAAAAATTCTGGTGGTGTTGCACTTCCTCAGAGCATCTTGCACATTTTCCCGTGCTCCTCCAGAGCAGGAGGACTCTCTCCCAGTGCTTTGCCTCGAACTGTACAGGGTGCGTGAGGCTGGGGGGTCCCCAGGGTGGAAAACGGGCAGAAAAATGTTGCTGTTTTCCCACTGTTAGGTAGACCCATACTCTTTGGTCAGGGCTGTAAACCAGGAGATTTTCTTTCCCGGCTTTCTGTGGCCACCTTGGTGGCAGACCATGAGCTGGAAGCGCATCATCTGGCCTGCATCCCCCCAAAAGTATTTTAACAGTGCCACGTGGAGCCCCAGCTCACAGTGCTTACAGCATTTCGTAGCACTCTGGCAGCAGCAGTTTGGGTTTCAGCCAACGTTTGTTGTCCTCACTGGAAATGGATTGATTATTTGAGCTCAGGAGCCAATTATGGCCGGTATGATACTCACCACCTCACATCCCAGGATAACGTGTGCCATGGAGGCTGCTTTGCTTCAACTGTACCTGCCAAATGGGCCAGTGAGGCTCCAAACAGACTTCCGACCTTTCAAATCACCCATAGTGTTAATAAGCAGTTTAAATCATGCCCTAAACCTTATTTGACACGTGTTTGTTGGATTTGGTTTGAACAGACATTGTCATTTGTTTAGTATCTCCCTTGAGGGGCCGTTGTGCCCTGTGCCATCCCCCACACGGCATCTGTCTGTCTGTTTGGTGGCACTGCAGGGTTCATGCAGCGGGGAGAATTTTGCACGAGGGAAAACTACCGTGCCAAAAAAGAGCAGTACCATGGGCGATTGGAGCCCACCAGCAATTGGTACCTAGCATTGCACTGCCAGGCAAAATCATACGCGAGATGAGTGCTGTGCTTGGGCTATCAGGATGATCACATCTTGTGTAGGTTGGTGGGGTTCCATGCCAGCTACCACGGGCAAAATGACAGCTGGAGCCTGTGAGCCTCCTCTGCTTTGCCAGTGATGTTGTGATGATGGGCAGCAAACAATGGTTATGGAGCCTGGGGGCAGCTGAACTGCTCCTGGGCGCCCGCTCCTGGGCGCCCGCTCCTGGCAAAGTGTTACACAGCAAACCCACAAAAATCTAGAGGCTTCACCCCAATGCAAACTCAAAACAAAATCCATGATTATAATAACTAAAGCCCAAGTCTCTGACCTCTTAGAGGTCCTTCTCAGCCAGAGGTGGGATGTCCCCTGTGATTAGAAGTGGGAGTGCACTCTTGCACTCCGATAAACCAGTTGCAGGAGGATCTTTAGAGCCCCCCAGAGAGATTTCTGTGCCGATCTCACAGTGTGAGGACGGGGGATGCTGTGGCACTGAAGCTGTGGGGTGTCAGGAGCTCTGCTCTCCTGTGGGGGAAGTGGTGGAGATGGTGGTTTTGGTGCTGAAACGTGGGCAATTCTTCATTTTGCTCTTTATTTGTTACCTTACGAGTATTACCTCACTGAGTCTGCGTTAATGTTACGTCTGGTGTTTTCAGCTCTCCTTGGGTTTACTGCGTTTAACAGCTTCCTGGGCAAAGCACCTTCCCACATGGCTTATTTGATGCTATTTAGATGAATTTGTTGAGCCTCTAGCTTGGGTTTGTTTCACTAAAATTTGGGCTGTGCTTTTCCATCTGGCTGCCTAGTGGAAACAGTGTCCGAAATTGGTATTTCAGTCACTTCCGATATATTTTTTGCAAAGTTAGTTGAATTATGAGAAACAGGTTACTTAAGCAAATGCAATGGCTCCTGTCACACTTCATAGGGCCTGTTAAACACAAAAAACCAAACATAATCAACAATTTCCAGTAATCACAAATGCAACGGGTAAATCAACCTTCCTGCCCCCTGAGGGAGAGGTTGACGAGGTCTTCCTGGGGCAACTACTCCAGCACTGCTGCTGCCTGAGTGAAATGTGATAATGCCTCCACCCACCATGAGATACTGCATCTTCCATCACATCCCTGACCCAAAATAGTATTTAAACTGGTATTTGATGAATTGCAGCCAGGTCCACATCACCCGTACAAAGCAGGACCCTGTTTATAGCGAGAGAAATGAGCTGTGATCTCTTCTCGCTGCTGGTAATGAGTCGTTAGAGACTTGGGCACATCTGGGACGTGCCCGCTGTGGGTGGGACGGGTCGGTGAGCGCGGGACCCCGGAGCATGCGGAGCTGCCCGTGCATCCTGCGCAGCTGGCAGAGTTACCGGGGCAGCCGTGCTGCCAGAGGCTTGTGGGGGTGAGTTTGCAGAGAGGAAAGGTGTCACTTGACCTCTCTGTCATTTAGTTGCCTGGCTGCTTTAATGGCTTTGGGATGCGGGAAATGGAAGTGTAAATACCGATGACGTGCAGGTGGCCTCCCCTGCGCCTGCCTGCTCCCTGCTGCCAGGGAGCAAATCCATGTCCAAAGAAAGAACACTTTTTTTTTTTGTTTTCCTTTCTTATTTATTTCACAGGCAAGGAGCAGAGGTGGGAATAAAGGAAAAAAAGATGTCAGCTGCTTATTAGATCAGCAGCAGTTGTTTTGAGCCCTAGCTTCTCCATGCCAATTGATGTAGTAAGCTTTGTTTTGGGGGTGCTTTTCTGATGCAAAGAGCTGTCTGATCAGAAAATGTTGTTTTGCTGCAATAATTTTCTGCAAGCAACTTGCACTGGTCTCTCTGAGGTAACATGCTGTTGATTAATGCATAAACTTACCCACTCTCCCTGGTGCCTAGTTTTCATTCCATGTAAGCTCTGATTATTCAGTAAAAAAAAAAAAACAACATTGGCCTGTGAAGCTAAACATCAAAATGCAGAAGCAGAGCCCTCAGTGTCCCCACTGTTTGCAGTGTATTTGCTCAGGGTGATTTTCATGCCACACACAATTGAGGTTATTGAGGAGAGTAAAACGAACAGTATTTATTATTCAGTTCATTTTGGGTTTTCAGCGCTGTCGTTGCCTCACAGCAGTGGTGCCAGGGGGTTCGGGGGTGTGGGGTTATGAATTTATTACATGGTGTCCGGAGCTGTACAGAAACAGCTCCCAGAGGTCTCGCAGAAGGAGAAGGGAAGGATACTGTATGGAGGAGCCTGGAGTTGGTGCGCAGTGTCGGAAACAAGGGTGTGGAGACATGAAGTGGCTTGCCTACGGTGCCAGGGCTGCAAGAGCAGCAATACTGGGATTTAGGCTTTCAGACTGCTGGGCTGCATCTAACCTCTAAACAAAGTGTGCAGGTTTCCGCTGGGACCTCTGCTGTGTCTTTGCCAGCTGAGGTCAGGTTCCTTACACCAAGTAGATTTAGCTGGGATTATGCATTTGTGAGTCTGGATCTGGATCTGACCTGTTTGTTTCTATAATTTGCCAAACCAAAATCCAAAGTCCAGAGAATCTTAGATAAGTTTATGCCTTCATTCCAGAGTCCGCGTCTGGTTTCACAGGCTGTTAATACATTAAGGTTTCTTTAAAACAGTTAATAATTTATATTAAATGGTTTAGCTGCAGATTTTTAACTACTCAACAGCAATAGACTAGAAGCAAATGGAATGGAACGGAACCGGGGTTATTCTTAAAAAGATTTCCATTATCTTAATATGCGATCACCTTGTAATCTAGTGCGTACGTTACACCTCCCATCCCTTACAGGACTGTGCGGCTCCTGACCTCTGCTTTAGAGATGGAGGTAGCAGCCTGCAGGTGCATAGGGTACCTGCTCTGCATCTCCAAAGTCTTGTGCTAGTGCCCAGGCTGCTCTGTCAACCTCTGTCTCGAGTCGTGGAGAACAAAATTTGGTTTTAGAGCAGGAAAAAGGAAACAAGAGAGAGTGGAAAAGCTCAAGTAAAGTTATTTGGAGAAAATTGTGTGACAGAAGAGATTCAAGTCAAAGACGTCAGGCTTTTTCCACATGGGGAAGTCAGCGGTGCTGGTCACGGGCATCTGAGTGAATTGCTGAGGCTCGTGTAGTTCCCTGTGTCGTCCTTGAAAATTTGTATGAGTCCTGCAGTGGAAATCGATGCAGTTGGTATATCTAGAAAGCGGCACAGTACCAACGTGGGAAGCAGCATGGGAAGCCCAGGGGGCTGGCTTGATAAGTGGGCTTATTTCATTCCTTGCACTGAGGTCGGTGCTAAGCACATACGGACCAGATGGTGGACCTGGCGCTCTCTGCCTCTAAAACAAACCTCTGTCCTTCCCCTCTGTCTCTTTGCAGAGCTCCCTTCCTCAGAACACTTGAGCGTGGCTGATGCGACATGGCTTGCCCTCAACGTGGTGTCTGGTGGAGGTGGCTTCTCCGGCTCCCAGCCCATTGGAGTGACCAAAATTGCCAAGTCAGTAATAGCACCACTAGCTGACCAAAACATCTCAGTGTTCATGCTCTCCACCTATCAGACGGACTTCATCCTGGTAAGAGGACATGAGAGGACCAGGCAGAGTTACCTGCCACCAGATGAAAGTTCGGTTGGGCAGTTTTAATGACTTTTCTGGGAAGAAGTTGTTCAAGGAGCAGCAGAAGCACCAAAGTCTGCTTTCCCCAGAGCTCTGTGCTTTGTAGTTAGGCATCTCAGGAGCTTTTCTCATAGGATGAGGCATTTGTTGGTATGGATTATCTGGTGTCTAATGAGAGCGCTGAGCCCACACTGCAGTCTTTCCCTTAATGGAGGCACTGGCAGCATTTCCCACCATCACTCAGACATTGTTTTTCTGAGAGTTAGAGGAACATAGTGTCTGCTGTCAGATTGGCTGATGATGGCAAGAGGCTCCAAAGTTATTTTGGGGGTAGACAGATAGACTGTCTTTCTGTCTCGCACACATGTGTGCACACACAGAGGGCACAACCACATAAGTTTTCTTTCCTTAGGAAACAGGCTGAAGAACAGGCAGTGCTGGTTCTTGAAGGGATGCTGCAAAAGGGGTGAAGCATCTCCCTCCTAGAAGTCTCCACACTCTTTCCACAGTCTTAAAAACACTGTAGTGCTTAATCCTACTGATATTTGCCGTGATAGCACCAAATGTGCTTCCCTAGACACACATCCAGGCAGTAATTATCCTTACACACCTGCTGGCTCAAGCAGGAGTGATGTGTCCACTTTGCTGTGCCCTGAGGGTACGTAACCTCCGCTGCAGTGTCTTCTCACTTCTGGTGCGTACCATCATGAGCTAATCCTGTTGTCAACTTCAGGTACGTGAGCGAGACCTGCCCTTCGTAATGCACACGCTGGCTGCTGAGTTCACCATCCTCAGAGTAGTGAATGGGGAGACAGTGGCTGCCGATGACCTTGGGATAACGAATGGATTTGTCAAACCAAAACTGGGTAAGGACCAGCATGGGCTCAGCTTGCCAGGCAGTTGGTCTCCATGACACATGGGGGTGAAAGTCTGCCTCCTACCTGCGTTCAACATTCTGGTGACTGTTTATCCTGTTGTAAGATAATAAACTATCTTAACACGTGCCTGAGTCTATCCCAGTTCAACCAAGGATTTGAGTAGGTGCGTAACTGTCTGAGCAATGCCAATGAGCTTTGCTGAGTTTAAGCCTTTAGTGCTAGTTTCACATTTCTAGAGGAGACTTGCCTTTTGTAGGACAGAAAGTTAAACCACAGCTCATTTCAGTTGCAAAAATAACATTGTCTGTAGCCCGGACTTCCATGTTTCAGCATTTCAAAGGAAAATGGCTTATATAAAAGCTTGTTTAAATATTGCAGTGATTGATGCACAGAGAATGCTGCTGTTCAACTTTCACACTTCAATACCAGTCAGGATCAAGGCCACTGTCAGCCCAGGGCTGTACAGAACCTTACGATGTTTCCAGTCTAGGGCAACAAGTGCCAAGCAAAGGCCACAGTCAGGAAAAGGAGCTACTTAAACACATATGTTTACCTACGCGCTGTGTGTAAGTTTGTGCCCGTAGCCAAACAAAGCAGGGATCAGTTATTATGAAGCGCCACTCAGCCTTGTCACTTGATAGCTATAGATAATCTTGTTTAAGAAAATGAGCCTTACACAAAAAGGATGAAGGAAGGGCACAGTGAAACACACGTTGATTATGCACAAGTATGCAGTTCCCTGTGTTGCTGTGTTTAATAGTTGTGTGTCTAAATACTGGCTGCTTCTCAGCTGCTGGCTGCAAGTGTGGTTGCCAAGCTGCTGTGTGTCAGCTGGTTTTTAATTTTTTTAGGTATTAGGGCAAAATAGGCCCCCCAAAAGGAGGGAAAAGAGGGTGTACTGCCAGCAACCACAGCTGAAGAAATGCCTTCCATAGTCCTGCCTTTTAAATGGTGGAGGCCTGAATTTATTGCTCCTTTTAGTTTGTGTTGTCACCTCTCTTAGCTTGCCATCTCATGTGGGTGCACCCGATGGCCTGAAAGCCCTTACAAGCAGAGAGCTGACCTGTGCCCTGGGCAGGGCAGGGTACTTGGGATGATCTCACCCTATACCCTGGGGAGGACGCTGCAAGAGCAGGTTGCCCCCAGGCTCCTCGGTCCCTGTCTTGAGAATCAGCAGGGCTTCAGTAATGAGAGATGTTCTTATGAACACCGTCAGTTCTCTCTGCGGCCACAGCTGGTGCATGGATAACACATGTCTGGTGGGACGTGAACCTGCTGCAGATGTGGCTTCATAGTTTTGTGTGTCTGTGTGTGTCTCTTTCAGTTCAGAGGCCTGTCATTCATCCCCTTTCCAGTCCGAGTAATATGTTCTGCGTCACCAGCCTGGATCCAGATACCCTTCCCGCTGTTGCTACACTCCTAATGGATGTCATGTTTTACTCCAATGGGTAGGTCCTGGCAGGGAGACAGGCTCCCAGGGGAGGTGTGGCTGGCATCTGGGGTGCAGATTCACATTGCTGCTCCAGGATGCCCAGGGATCTGCTGTGGCCTTACGCTGCTGCGCTGCCCTGCACTTAGGGCGGGAGGTTTCACAGGCTGAGGAGGGTTGTCCTGACAGGTGGAAGCCAATTAGAAGATTGAGGGTGCCCAGAGACATCCATTGGCTTTGGAAGGCTGAGCCTTTTCAGATTTAAGCTAAAAGTAGCAATGCGATCAACGTGCTACATATTCACGTATGACCAGAGGATGTACGGCTGGCTGTGCTGCTGCCCGTTGGCGCCTGGAGCTCCTGGCCCACAGCCTCCTGTGAGAGGACCTTGGGGCGGGGGTGGGAGAGTTTTGTCAATCGTGGGGACTGGCATTTTTTTCAGTCCCCTAAGTCAGTATATGAACACTTCTCGTTTTACTGGCTATATCTGCTTTAAAATCCTTCCTTTGCTCTTCTAGCCACAGTTAATGCTGTTCTCTCCTGTCTCTTCAGAGTAAAAGACTCGGTGGTGGGCAACGAAGACTCGGGACATATTCGCTTTTTCTCCTTTTCTCTCATTGAGGGTTACATCTCCTTGGTCATGGATGTCCAGACACAGCAGAGGTGAGCTTTGGTCTTAGGGTCTCCTGGACCCCAAAAAGACATCTGGGGTGTTCTCACAGGAGCAGGAAGCAGCTTAAGCTCCTCCATATTAATTCTTAGGAGTCTCATTGCATGGGTTTCACGTGCCTGTACACTCTGTCACTTCTCTGAGTGATGTCTGGCATGTTAGTTCTAGCTCCTGAATTTTGGGCTTGTCTGTCCAAGCCCTCCATGAAATCACAAGCCAATGTACCATAGGGTTATCTCACTTTTGAAAGAGGAACACTGGAGCAAAATGGTTTTGACATTTTTATTCCATTGTTCAGTAGCTGTGTTTTTAAGAGCAAAACCCAAAGAAATACAGCGTGCATGGTTGAAGTTTTACTGCTAAAGGCCAAAATAGGGTGGGGATGTCAGTGATGCTGTCCTCCTGCTTTGCTTTTACACATGGCTGGGCTTGGTGCGGAGTCTCCTTGTGATGATAATGTACTGAGTCATCCCTGTGCAGCCGGAGCCATGACTCGTTTGTCTGGCAAGGAGAAAGTCACCTCGGGAGCAAATATCAGCCTGTTTGTGTGTGTGTGCGCTTCTGCAGCTTCACATCACAGGAGTCTCTGAGGTCTGGAGGCCAGACAGGTTGCTGCACTGAGGTGCAATGCATAGGTTTACTTTTGGCACACAGTACAGTGTTTGGTTTTAATTCTTGCCAGCCCTAGGGACTTGTTTTGCAAACTATTAATTGCCCCCTTGAAAGTTTCTTTGACCTTAATTGAAGTAAACCTCTGTCTGCCTTCAAGAGAGGCTAGAGCGTTGCAGCAGCAGCCCGGTGCTTGGGGAACCTGGGCAGCCAATTCCTCCTCTGCACAGACTGCCTGCTTGACCCTGGGCAAGTCACTTAGCCACTGGTCTTCTTTCCTCTGCTAAGAAATGGGGATCCCCGCAGGGATCCCAGGGACCTCCCAGGGATGGTATGGAGAAAAGCACTGATGATGCTCAGACACAAAACCAGTGGTCACTGTTAACATTCCTAAGAGAGTAGGTATAGAAACATATTCTGTCCCTAGGCGTTTCTAAATGCAGTTCAAATCAAGCCTTCAGGTAACAGTCTTGACGTTTGTGGAGCTGGGGCATGGCCTGTTTCTTAGAAATCTTTTACCATGCCTCTCCGGGTGGCTGTGCACACTTCCAGCATTGGGTGCTGGTTTACCACAGGACATCTGGAGGGGCAGGCAGGTGCATCTGTCCCTCTTGCCTTGAGTTTTCTCTGATTCACCAAGCTGCTGCTGCCACTATTGTTGGCTTCAAGCAGCGCAGGGATACAGGAACAGAAGCATCCCCACAGGCAATATTTGACACACTGCTGTGTTTTAATTGCCGCGTTTGGTGTTCCTTTTCTTTTACAGATTTCCTAATAATTTGTTGTTTACAAGTGCATCTGGTGAACTCTGGAAGATGGTGCGGATTGGTGGGCAGCCTCTTGGCTTTGGTAGGTAAACATTTGGGGGATCAGTTGGTGCACAGGTAGTCAGTCGCCTCAGGGCCTTCAAAGATGATGGAAAAATCCATCTGAGGCTGAGGCTTTTTAAGAGCCAGAAGCTTAACATGACTTTGCAAGCTGGGCTTCTCAAACGGGAGGAGTCTGACTCCTACCTAATAAGTCAGACTTCTAAATATACTTTTGAAAGTACTGCATGCTTGACAGCTCCATCTAAATTGCATTCATCTGCTGGACTGCGGAGGTAGCTACAGCTGGGTCTCCGTTTAAAGAGAAAAAGTGGGCAAAAAGGTGATACGGGAATGCATTGTAGACTACTGAAATCAGTGGTCAGGCGGCACTGCCGCAGTCCAGTGCTGTCCGCGGGCAACTCTGTGGCTCCGGTAGATTTGGTACAGATTTCTAGCAGTCCAAGTGGCAGTCCGTTCAGGGTTGCAAACATTTTCTCTGCTCAAAAGAATATTGGACCTAAGCAGCGCAGAGCAAATGCTTCATGTCTGCAGAAGCGTTCTGGTTACTTTTATGTCCCCTGTAATTTTAAGGAGGCTGATCTGAATATTGAAACAAGGGCCTGATCTTCAGAAAACACTCCTTCCCATGGCCTCTGAAACAGTTACAAAACACAGGCTTCAAAAACATTTCTGGAAAATGTTTGCCCAATTTTTGTATTTAATTGCAGCTTCTACACCAGACAGCCAAAAGTAGCAAGAAGGAAATTTTCATGCACCTTCTCTTTATGTATCTTAGAGACAAATATGTAGAAATTACATGGTATATATCACTGGTGGGACCGCAGGACACCTACCAGTCCCCTAAGTATGCGATGTTTAAGTATGCTAGCTTACAATCAAGTTGAAATGTACAGTTTGGATCAGTGAAACTCAGATTTCATCTGGAAACAATGTTCTGCAATGAACAGGACAGATGAACCATGTAAACTGGCATGAAATCCTGTCTCAGGGGCTGTAGTGGTCTGTGATCTAGGAACCATGTGTCCAGGCTGGCCAGCAGGGCAGCATCTCCTCTCTCAGACGTGCAGGGCAAGTGTTAACTCGCAAGAGCTAAAGAGAAAAACAGAGGTTAAGGGTATGTGAGACTGGTTTTGGTGCTTCCTTCCTGAACATCATTAGTTGCCCTTCTTTGGACTTCTGAAAATCATTCCAGTCCTAATGTTCAGTGCCTTTGGGGGATTTACATTCCTCTGTAACAAAAAGAAGGCAATAAAATCAAATATGCAATGTATCATGGTGGCCCAAAGAGCCTGATTCTGTGAGAAAGAACACATTTTACTACAGAGATCCCTTCTCATTGGAGTTTGTGAAGACAAACTCCTCCGTTTGGCTGCGGAGCTGGCGAGACCCAGGAGTTCTGCGAGACTGACAGGTGCCATTCAGACAATGATTGATTTTTTAATCTCCCCCACAGACGAATGTGGAATTGTCGCTCAGATTTCTGAGCCTTTGGCCGCAGCCGACATCCCAGCCTACTACATCAGTACTTTTAAGTTTGATCACGCATTGGTGAGTATCAAGACAGCTTCTTTGGAACAGGGCAGATATTTTCCCTGGCAGAAAACTCATGATGAGAACATCATTTTCCATCTGGAGTGCCTCTGCTCTGACGTAGCCCAGCAGAGTGACCCGCCTGGCTGTCACTGCCCTGCGTCAGAGGATCCTGAACCAAGCCCAGCCCTACCCCAAGACAAAGCCATGTTAGGGAGTGTCATTCTTACAAAACGCTGGTCTCAGTCCTTAAAGACCTGCAGCAATGGAGTCTTCTCCACTGCATCACTAGCTTCTCTTAGAAGCAACCACAAACCCTCTCCGTTTTCCTGCAAACATAGTCAGAGGCTCCAGACTCTGAGGAGGGTGTGCGGGGAACTTTTTGGAGAGTCTCCCAACAGAACACCCCTGCCTTCATCTCTTGGCACCTGCACAGCCCTAACCTTGGCATTTTGAGACCCATCTGTGAGTCCTGATTAGCCCTGCTGTCCCTGCATCATCCTCCTCATGGTGTAAGCCTTTGATAAAATAGCAATGACTGGCAGCACAGCAAGGGAAGGTAATTTTGAAGCAGAGAAGGGTTTCTTCTCCTGAAGTGCCCGTGAGCAGTTGCAGCACAGTCATCAGCAGGAGGGCCTTGCCATTTATGCAGGGTTCTCTTCTCTTTTGTACTGGCGGATATTTTACCTTCTAGACCTACCTCTGCTCTTCCTTTGGCTGTATAGGACACCCTCAAAAGTGAGGAATGTCCCTAAAAAGGGAAAATTGCTATGCCTGTAGCCACAAACAGGATGGCATTTGGCTTGGAGCCCATTCCCCAAGTCCTGAGGGCGGACATCAGTAGCCCATGTGCTAACAAAACTCAGCTGCTTTGTGCTTTTTGAGGTTTTTTTTCTTAATTGTGCCCTTTATTGCATTATACTTCTCCTTTCATCACTGTAAATTCACTGCTCAGGCCCTACTTTTGACCTGTAAAAGCTCCAGTGAGTTCAAGGTGGGTTTTTTCAGGGTATTACTTTGGTTTTTCACAGTTGGTGTGAACCATTTGCAGCCTATAGGTCATGTGTGTAAAGAGTAAAAGTAAATATTATTCCAGATAGCAAAGGTCAAAGTGTTATATATGTTTGTCTTACTTTCTTGAATATTAACTGTGCTGATAAGATAAGCTAATAAAACACCATTTTAAAATCAATACTGTTAGCTTTGCCTCACATTCCTACCTGTTGTTGTGGCCCCAGGTGCATGCTTTCCTTGCAGAGCACAAGGTGCAGAGTGCTTCTAGTTGTCAAGGAATATCTGGAGAGCTAAGCCCTGTCAGTTAAAGTAGATATTTCACTTAAAACTTGTGCTGTATAATTGTGATGACTCTGCAGGCAGCTCCGCCTTTTAAAAGCATCCTGCTGCATCTGAGCCCAGCAGATCCCTGCCTCTGAGCAGCTGGAAGGGTGTTATTTGGGCCATGCCCTAAGGTCTGCAGATCTTCCTTACTCAAATCAGTATTTTAGCATTTTCCTTGCTACCTGCTGTTTTCTTTTCGTACGGTTTTAAAAGCCTCGTCATCTGGACAGTGCTATTCTAGTTGTCAAATCCTCCCACTATGTGGAAGGTGCATTTCAAGCCCCCCTTTGCGTGACTTCGCTCCAGGCATGGTGGCTGGCCTGTGTGCGTGCTGGCTCTAGGTTGGTTTTATGGGCCAAGACCCTGACCTAGATTTTGTCATGTTTTCCCTAACTTTGCCACCCAGACACCTTGACTTCTAGTGACATTTCTCAAAGTCTAACTGCATCTTGAAGGCTTTCTCTGCATCCTCCCTTTCTTTATTTAAGGTTGTTCAGTTCTTGTTGTCAACAATTTAGAGCGCTTTATAAAAGCTTGCTGTTCCCTTTGACCTTTTTTACTCCTGTGCACCTTAAGGTTTTTTTGGTTGCTTAATTTTTCATTTGACCTGGGTGTTAACACTCAGGTCTTCTGCAGTGCTGTAGCTGTAGAAGTTTGCCCTGGAAATCAGGACCTGTGCTTGAGAAGAAATCCCTTTGGGAGACAATGCTGAGATGGGAACCTCCAGGTCTCTGGTGTATCCCCTGGGTGACATAAGGTCAGGCTGGAGAGACCGGTGGTTTCCAGCTCCCTCTACAGAGAGCCAGTGAGAAGGGTCCCATTTCTAGGTGCGCTGCTCTCACTGCCTCATGCTCAGGGGTATCTTGCTCTTCTTCACCAGCATTTTGCAGCTAACGAGGCTGAAGCTATGTGTGGGAAGTAGTTTGGAGCTTTACTTTTCCCTTCACGGTAGATGCTTTGATCTGCCCTCTAGCCGACGAGTGAGCGTGTTGCACCAGCTGCCCTGGGACAGGGACCTTTTCTAAGGGGCAGAGAGAGGTAGGACTTCTCCACTGGTGGCAAACTAGGATGTGTCCTACAAATGAAAACTGTGCACACATCTGCCCTGCTGTCCTGGAGAAGATCTGGCCCAAGCATTTGTGGTATGATTGATAGAATTTCCTTGAGGTGAAATCAATCAAGCATTTTGCAGTGCGTGAAGGATTGGCCCGTGGTGTTTAAGTGAGGAGGTGGGTCCACGTGGGTCAAAGCCAATGGGCTAGAATGGACCACTTCTGCTTCTTCCTGCTTCTGTGCTGCACTGGAGGAGCATGTGGAGAGACCCGCTGGTCGTCCGCTGGGGCTGGCTAAGAAAATGTGTTTTGCAAAATTGATTCCTATGTCTTTTATCATTATCTTCTGGAGAGGCAGTCATACAGCTTCTTCCACTGCAGTGTTCGGTGTACTGGGAAAAATGATGGAGGGGAGGCAGTGGAGAGTCCTGTCTCAAACTCCTGTTCCCTATGGTCAAGGTTTGCTGGGGTTTCCTTCCTAACCCAGAAGAATTTGCTGTATGGTTGTTTTAAGATTATTTTCTTCCTTTCCCAGCTGACTTCTGTTCACACATCATCAGTCAGCCGCTCCTATTCCATCCCCCCATTGGAAAATTGAACGTTTTTCTTGTTACTTCTCGCGGGTTTTTTTCCTCACATTTGCTAAAAGCCTTGCAGAAAATCACGGTCCAGTTGTATTTCCACTGTCTGAACTCTGGCGGGTGTCCAGTGAATCCAGGTATTGTACTCCTGGCCAAGACTCAAATACCTCGCAGAAGAGACAGTCCCTTCTTCAACTTACTTAACGTGAATTATTTGGCTTCTTGCAGCAGCTCACAGATAATTTATTTTCCCCTCAGTCCCCTTTCCACTTTCCAAGAGCTGTTAGCTGCCGGTCCCCTGAGTGTCGTCTTTGAGTTTATGTAACAGTCAGACGCCTCTTTTCTATCTGATATAACTTTACTTGTGATATTCTTTTCTACCAATGACAGTCGCTCTGAGATCTTTTGCATCTTCTCATACAAGAGTTTTTTCTTGCAGTAAGTGTGAAAAGACACCCACTAATAATTTTGTATATGAACTCCTATGGTTAAGTCTCATCACAAGACTGGATAAGAAAGCTCAGGTGCTATGCCGCACCATCTGGGACCCTCCCCACCACAAGCAGACTGGCAGTTCTCTTCTTCTTTTGATGGACATGTTCCCCTATCACCCGACATGGTCTTCCCACCCACACTTGTGGGTCCCAAACCTGTAGGATGGCCTGGAGAGCCTCATGGAGCCCTCAGGCACCTGTATAAATCCATCAGCACAGGCACCTTGCATGAGCGAGCTCCTGGTGTACAAATGCTTTACCAACAAAAGGAAGGGAAAGGAAGGGAGAGGAAGAGGAGAAGGAAAGGAAAAGCCTAAAACAGTTGCCTCCCCACCAGCACTCACCATGGAGGCAGCAAACCAGCCAGATCTCACTTAAGAGGTTGGCTTCTAGGGGTACCATGGGTTAACGCTTTTGAACCGGGGGTACCTCTTGTAGATGGAGTCCTTTCTCAGTGGAGTTCAGGTGTGCAACAGCAAAGTACCTGGCTCCTTGGGACTGTTTTGGCTTCGTCGCCTGCCTCTCCTTTCCTTGTCGTCCCTCCCTGGCTTCTGCTAGAGCATGACCTTTCTTTTTGTTTTCTTGCAGGTACCTGAAGAAAATATAAATGGTGTGGTCAATGCACTCCAAGTCAGTCAAGCTGAAAAGCATTAGACATCTTCTGAGCTGGTTCCAGATGCTTTTTATTATTATAATTATTATTATTATAATTATTATTATTATTATTCTTTTTTTCTCACAGTATTTCTTGGAAAAAATCTGATTCCAGAGAGTTACATGAAAAGAGACTGTGGAAAGTTGAGCAGAAACAGCTCCAATAAGCCTTTGTTTTCATTATTATTATTATTATTATATTATTATTGTTATTTTATTAAATTTATAAATGAGGGGCAGGAGGAAAGGGAGTTCAGATGGTTTCCTGATGTTCAGCTCCAAGGCAAAGTGCAACCTGCCCATGTTCTCGCTGTGGAAGGAGCTGCCCGGGGACACCCGTCTCTCCCCGGAGCGCGGCGGCACGGATGGCCGCACGCGCAGGCACTCTGCTGAGAGCTTTGCGGCACGGCTGGGACAGACGGGCCGCTTACTCAGAGAGAGCCCTGAAAACAGTAAACAATGAAATGTGGAATTAAACAGAAAAGACGTCGCATAGTGCTGGCTTGTCTCCTCGCATCAGACTTTCTGAGGACTGTCCGTCATTGCATATGTTGAGATAGGATGGCAATTGGGTTCTGTTTCCCTTGGCAAATCTGTTTGGCATTGGAAAAGGGGAAAATATCCACTTGTTTGAATTTTCCCTTTCTCCCTATAGTCAAAGCATGGCTTCTCTGAGAAAACCTGGGTGGGGGGAGCGTTGCTCTCACCCACCTCCTGGCAGGTGATGCCACCAAGACGTCTGTCTGCATTGAAACTTGGCTGTTTTAGCTCATTTTTCCCCAGTCACCCTCCCACCACCCCCAATGTCCTCCCGCCACATGCCCTGCTCCAGGGCAGCTGCTGTCCCCTTGCCCTCGCATCGGCGCCATCCCCAAGCCCTTGGTCCCCCAGGGCCAGCAGGAGGAGGGAGGCGTCTCTTCTCCTGTCCCCGCAAGCTTTTTCCCATCCACTTTGTACAGTCGCGGGGACATGAAGCATTGCCTGGGGTCCCTTGGGGAGCTGCTCCTGCACAACCCAGGCCACCAGGCCAAGAGCTGCAGCGGGGTCTCCCCACCAGGCCCAGGAGGGTGCCCAGGCCCTGCTGGGACCCTCCTGCAGTTTTTCATTATCTCCTTCATCACCAGGGTGGAAGTCACTGCCAGCTGGGGACTTGACTCCTGGGGTTTTTCCCTTGGGTTCAGTGGGCAGCCCAGTGTTGAAAATGCATAAAACCTGAGGCATTTTCTTCTGGTCCTGTTGCGAGAAGATGAGGTGGGCTTTTCCCGTGGGGCAGCAGGAGTGCGTTTGCTCCTGGCTTGAGCCAAAGCTGCGGGCCAGCAGGAGCCAGGCGTCAAGGCCCATGGTGGCACCCGCCTCCGAATCGTGCCCGCGGCCACTCCCAGCACTGTGGAAGGCAGTGGTGACCAGCGGCGGGAGCGCAGCCGTCACCCGAGACGTAGGTACCCGCAGTCTGCACCGTGCTGTGACTGTGCAGCGAGGGGCGGTGGAAAGGAGAAGCTGTCTGCAGAGGACTCTGCTTCTACGGTTAGGAGCCCAAGGATTTCTTGCATTGCTAGTCTTATTCCAATTTCATTTTTGATACGAAGAAATTGCAGGTCTTATCATTTTAATGAGGGCTTTCCAGCCTTGCTTAAGGACAGCCTCTAGCATGGTTTTGGTGAGGCTGTCTTGCAGGTTTGAACCATGGTTTTGCATTAGTCCAGGGGCAGTAAGCAAGCACCTGAGATCATGACATGGGCATGGTTTATACTGGTGTACAGGACATGCAGACAGGTTTATAATGGTGTGTAGGACGTGCAAACACACCAGCTTATGGGGTCACTGTTTAGTTCTCCATTCACAGTGCTGGAGGGCTGAGCTTAACATTTGTGGTTTCTGGTGCTGCTGGACCCAATGAGTGTCAAATCTTTCTGGTTTTTATTTGGTAGGATGTTGTGGCAGCTGGACAGGGAGTCAGAGCATCCACAGGGAAAATCGTGGGTAACTTTCCTTTGAGTTAAACTGAGTTAAAGCATCCCTGCTGAGAAACACTTAGGCACATGTTTAATACTTTACTGAACAGTAGGTTTTGCTGTTCCTTGACATGGGTTTTCAGAATTGCCCCATGATACATTATATTCACTCCAGATTTCTGGAGTAAAGGTTTATTCCAGGTGCAGCACCATGCGACTCCGGATGTTTGCTTGGAAGGATGCTTTGGTGTCCTGCCACAAGCTGTAAGGATGCGAGCACAGGCTGTGCAGTGCAATATTTAAGAAAGAAAAAGTACTCGGAGACGTTTTACGGGAACCTGCACAGCGCCGTTGGCGGCGAGCTGAGCTGAAGGGTGCGGCGGGGCGGTCGGTAGCTTTTCACCACGTAAATTGTTGAAGGGTTTCGCCTTGGGATGGCGGGTGGGGGTGTTTGTAGGGCTGTGCAGGAGTTTTCTGGGAGAGAGATACCAGCATGCTAGTTGGTGTACAGCCGCTGAGTTGCCAACAGGCTTTCTGCTAGGCTGAGTTGAGCCTGAGCTTTCCCTGTGTGCAAGGACAGCGACAGCGTCACTGGGACAGCGTCTTCTTAGTGCCCCTGGGTTTTGTCAACCATTGGAAAATTATTATTTAGCCACTTTCCGCATGAGAGAGCAACTTGCATTGCCCTCTGCGTGGGCTAGTGCTGCTTTCTGAGGCCCGCAACATGTACGGTAAGGAATTACTTGAAACAAGCATCAACTTTACTGAGCCTTAAGAGAAAGTGAAAAAACTAGGTTTTAATTTTATTTTTTTAAAAACTTTGCACTCAGGCTATTTTAGAGGCTGATTTTTTTAATTTAAATTTTCCACTTTTTTTCCTGGGGGAGTCAGCCTTAAATTTGTGAAATCTTTAGAAATTTTGGGGGTGTTTCAAAACTTCACAAAGCAGGTTGATGTCCCGGCACAAGAAAGTTAGCCTGAAAAATTCACAAGGTGTAAAATGCGATTGAGGGACTCTCTGTCCCTGCCATCATCCTCAGCTTCACCTTTTTATTTCCTCTCTTCTTCTGTCCTGAGAACCAAGAAAGCTGTTTCAGACAACTTGGGGTAGTTAGATGCTTTCCCTTTAGCGTTCCCCGAACCGCGTTGCTGGTGGGAACCGAGATACTCTGAATTTAGCCAGAACTGGTTGAACCTTGAACGGGAGCCCTGGGGAAGGGCAGCCCAGCGTGGGGTCAGGATCAGTGCAAACTTGCGCCGTGGTGTTGCTTGTGAGACCTTCGCTGGGTAAGGCAGGAAGGGATCTGTAGGGGATTTGTTAAAAAAAGAATTAGTAGTAATAATAATAATATAATAACACCATAGTACTTAATGAGCCCAAAGCAGCGGCTTTTAAAGCTGCTCAACAGCTCCCGCTCTCCCGGCACCTGGCCTTTGGGGTGAGGAAAAATTGAAGGGTCTTTTCTTTTTTTTTTTTAGATGCCTTATGATAATAATGTCTCTGAGCATCCCTGGCATTGTGCTGTTTAACACTGTGTGGATAAAAGGAGGAACATGTCGTAGTGGGACGCCCTTCGGCTGGGCGCCCGCGCCACCAACCGCCCCGGTTACTGTCAGCCGCCCGCGCTGCCCCGAGCATCCCCGCTCGGCTGTCCGGAACGTTTCACCTGGCCACGGCTGCTGCTAATCAGGGATCACCTTAACGCTGCGGGACCCTCCCCGTGCCCTCTCGGTTCCTCTCGTTGCACAAAAATTCACCAAACAGCGAAATGCAAAAAGCGTTTCCAGCCCTGCAAGGAGGGGTGGGCAGGGAAGGAGAACATAGCCCTCCCGCGCCCTCCTTGTTTCTCCGAGGCCTTTGTTTTCTTAGAAACGTCAGCCTTTCTCACGTTGTGTGTGTTACTACGTAGGTTTTTGTCTTCTTCCCCCACCCCAGTTAGATTTTGGCTGCAAATTCCTTTCTACTGTGCAAGTGTGTGCATATGTTCATATAATTGTATAGTGTTTACATAGAAAAACTTAGTGTGTCTCTATTGTACACATATATAAATACCTGTGGTTTATGTTTGTATGGCTATATACTGTACATAGCATATATACTTGAGCAATATAGGTTAATATATACTGTGTGAGTACATGTGTGTATACTCTAGGCACACGCTCTCTGTGTGTGTATATATGTAGTAAGTGCTGTATACACACATTTATTCACCATATATTTTTAATTCAAGTATATAGGCAATATGAATACTTAGTTACGCTCTCGGGATTTCTCTACACGTTTTCAGTGAAGAGCAGCAGCGAAGCTGACCTGGAGCAAAGCTGTGGCTCCTCTGCTTGCTGTGAGCAGGCAGAGACCCACGCCGATCGCAGCGTCGGGTTTTCCTGCCTGCTTCAGAAATACCCCATTCCTCTTCAGTTTGGTGCCTGAAGCACAGAGACTGTAGGAAAGCTGCTCCTTTTCCTTTATATATATTTTTAGTTGCTGCCCTGAATCGCTTCAGCCTGTAAGTCACGATGGGTCATTTGCAAAGTGCCTGCCCAGACCCTGGCCGGGGGGCTTTGCAATGGGGCTTCCAGCCCCGCAAGCACCGGGCCGGTGCCCGTGCCGCCCGCCTGGCCCGGCCGCCCGCGGCTCCGGGCGCCAGCCGCGGGGGCGCCTCCTGGTCCTCCTGCACGCAGGGTCTGCGGGACGGCCCGGGCTCGTCGCCGCCTCTCCTCCGGGGCCGGCTCGCGGTGGCCTTCCCCAGCGTCCCCGCGCGGTGCGCGTCTGCTGGTAGCCGTGGCTGCTGGTGGCCGGGAGGCGACCCACGGCTAACGCAGAGCTCTGGTGGCTGCTGGGAAACTCACATTTGTTGGCCTGTGAGGAGCTTTAAATCTGTGGGTTGTTTTTAAATAGATGGAAATGTTGGAAGGTTTTTTTCCCTCTTAAAAGTGAGAGCAGCTGTTTGAACTCAGTCCTTCGAAGTCAATGGCCTTTGCATCTTGTAGGCAGAGGTTCCTGCTGACCAGGAGAGCGGTTTGTTAGGCTCCAGGTGAGAAAACGTTTTTACCCAGAACATCCCCCATTTTGATATTTCAGTTACGCTTCACCAGACGCTGCAGGGGTGCTGCCTTGCAGCTGACCTTTCGGCTCTTTCAGGTCGCTGATTCTCAGTCTGCCTGTAAACGCATCCGCGCGGGGGTTTGTGCGGCTTTCTGTTTCTTGTCAGACATGGAACTCCGTTTTGTTTGCAGTTGATAGAGTTTCTGAAATACTGTGCTTTAAGTGGCATGGGATAATCTCCCTTGCACAGGGAGGCCTTAGTGGAAGTATTTGGGTTTGACTGGACACAGAGATTGTGGCACCTGCGGTGGGTGACATTCGTATTAAGACTTACTTACTGGCAATGCCTTTTAGAAAGAGCATTCATCATATAAACATCATGCTGCCGCTTCCAACTGCATTTCTAACTCCAAGCTCGGTGTTACCATTCCCAGGGGGACAGGTAGGGAATGCTGTTGGTCAGAGGTGAATCAACCCTCGTCTCTAACAAGAAGCTGTTGGTGTCAGACCCTGCTTGTGGAGTTGCAAGTGGCACCGAGCAGTGATTTACTCTTTTAAGACGTGCTGTGCAGAGCAGGCGTGGGGATTTTCAGGGCTGACGCTTGAAGAAAAATGTTACTGCAAGGTCATGATGACTTTAGCCAAGAAAAGCAGCCAACGGAATTTTATCAGCTTTAATTTTTCTGAAGTATGAAGTTTTGTCCTGCAGACGCTGGGAGGGAGACGAGGCAGTGCAGCGTGAGGGGCGTGTAGCAGAGGAGGTTGCTCTGGCTCCAGCGTGGCTCTGTGGGAAGCCAGGTGTGTTCCTGGCGCGCTCAGCAGCATGCAAACACCTGAGAGAAGCGAGGCAGAAAGCAGCTCTGCTCAGAGACTGTGCTGGCGTTTGCAGGGGCTGGATTTGCCATCCCCAGGCATGAGGTCCCGGCGCGGGGACCTGTTGTCTCCCAGTGTGTCCCTGGGATGAGGTTTTAACAGCACGACTCTGACACCCGTGTAGGTAGGGAAGCTGTTGGGGACATTATAAGCTAAGCAGCATGTGTTTAATCAGAGTCTGTCTCTGAAAGAAGCCATTTCCCATCTTTTCTTAGGTTTGCCGTACAATACTTGAACTTTCTTCTGTTACAAAGGAGGCAGCCTCCCTGGTGTAAGGTAACGTAGCCATTGCTGCCCCGGCTGCAGAAGGGCTGGGGCTTCAGTCCCTGCTGACTTGCAGCAGCCGTGGTGGCAGCCCCAGCTTCTCTATTGCTGTGGGCACCCGTTTCTGTCTTGGCAGTTTCCCGCACGTCTGTGTGTGCAGCGTGTGAGCTGTGGCCGTAAGGAGGTCTGTGGAGGTCCCTGTTAATAGCCAGGCATGCAAAAACCAGGGAAAGGAGGGGACAGCTGGAGTACCGAGTGATGCAACAGAATTATTTTTCTTTTTTAGGTGTGCAAGTGTGAACGTATGCAGATTTGCTCGTTGCTGTGAACACAAAAGCATTTTCCTTCTTTCTCCTCTTTGCATCAACCAGGCCTCCTCTCCCTGCCCAGCCTCCCTGCTCAGCCCAGTGCACCCCGGGGCTGCGTTTGTCCTGGTAGCACCACCCCAGAAAAGGTGGCACGAGCCCTCCCAAGCCCCTGGTATTCAGAAAATCTTCCAATGCTCACCCTTTCCTTGGGGGAAAGCCTCCAAGTATCACTGCGTGGTCTGTGGTGCTGGTGGTGTCGGGGACTGTGGCCGGGGGGGCTTAGTCACATCCTGGTGGTTTTTCCCGTCCGTGTACTTACACGTTCTGTTCGAGCGCACCGGGGCATTCACACTCCCTACTTTAGGGGTCAGCAACTTGAGCAGAGGGTGCCAGGCCCCGTGTCGGCACAGTCAGTGCTCAGTGAGAACAAACGTTCCTGTCTTGGCACTGGATAATTGGTATTTTCTGATAACGGCAAAGGAGATATTCTCCGTTCAGCCCAAGCCTGCGTGTCGGCTGCTAGCTCCTGAGCGAAAGTGTCTCATGGCAGCATGTGGCAGTGGGCAAGGAATCACCTTTAGATGAGGATTTCTTTTCTCTCTGTTACTCTGACTATTGTGGACATCTCCAGTAAGCAGCTTAAGGCATCTCACTTACCTGTTCCAGTCCTGCCTGCAAATGCTGGATTGGATTAAACTTCTATTGCCTGCTAGAGAGTAAAACCCAGTAATACTTTGCCAAATAGTATTTACATTTTGTAGCATGTGCTGGGGTGTGTTTACATTGGCCGAGATGTGCAGCGCACCTGGGAGGGAAACACTCGACTGAGAATCTTGAGTTACTCGGCTGTCTTCAGTCCCGTTTCCATACCTCGGCCTCCTTTATTTAATCTTCAGAAAGCACAGTGTGGTTGAAATACCAGCTCTGGTTAGCACAGGGGAAGAAAAGGACTGGGTTCTGCAACACGGGACGTGCACTGGGGGCTGATCAGCAAATCCTGGCTGGAGCAGGAGTAGCCCCTGCAGAATCTCTGGTGACGGTGAAGCAATGCACGTTTTAAGCAGGGGAAATAAATGAAGTATGTATCAAACAAAGTATATTCTAATGTTAGGGTATGAGTGTGCAGAGAAACGTACCCCTTTGGAACACATACAGCCAAGATGTCCCTTTCTTGGTCTCTCTAGACAGTACCAGCCATTTCTCCTTCAGGTTGGGAAGCTAATCTGCATCCCGAAGCCTGGGGCTGAGTGTTGCTTTGCGATTGCAGATTACCTGCAACAGCTTCCCCCCGCGCCGTAATTCCTTTGCGGAGGTGACCCGTGCCGCTGCCTGCCCCGGGTTTGGCGAGGGCCCAGCCATGAGGGAGCATGAACCCCAGAGCGCTCACGCGACCTGAAAGCCCCGAAGCTTTGCAGCCGAGGGGCAGGGAGCGGCGGGGGGATGGCGGCCGCCCCCCTCCCGGCCTGGCTGCCCCACTGGGCCGTGCCCAGCCCTGGCCCGGGCTGCGGGAGCGGTGGCAAACCCGCTGCTCAATTCCCTGGGCTCCCTTGGGTTCTTGTTTCCATCCTTTTTTAGCTTTCTGCAGAATTCTGTAAATGAAGTGTGGGTGGATTTTGGATCGGAGATGGACAGAGTTGCCCGGCAGGAATCCGGCAGGATTGAAATTTTGAAATATCTCCGGGAGTGGAGCAGGAGCACTTTGGTCCCCTCTGTCTTAACTCTGTCCTCTGCTTGTACCATAGGAGAGCTGATCAGCTGCAGAGTGCCCCTCTCGAGGCTGACCCAGCGGTGTCCTCCCAGCCCTGAAAGATGATGCCAAAAAAAGGGCTCCTTTTGTCCTTCCTTTTGGAGGGCTGGTAGCTTTTCTCCTCCCTGTGTGGATGTGGCAGAGGCAGTGTCTCTTACATGGCACATTTGGAAAGATGCTGTCGGAGGCTGGCTGTAGTTTGGGGTGCCCCTGCGCCGCCCAGCTTTCTGCTGCTATCTCAGCGTCTTGAGGATTCAAAACCAGCTTTCTGCAAATACAGTAATAAGCTTTTTCTTTTTCCCAAAGGATTCCTACCAGCGCTTTTGTAATTTGGAAAACACGGTTTCCAGGTACCGGATTCCCTGGCCCTCGTGGGAATGCGCTGGAAGCACCCCGCTTGCCGGGATGGCTGCTGGGAGCACTAATGCTCCTTCGGGCCCCAAAAGAGGTGTTGAGCCCCATTTCCCTGCTGGACCACACTGAAGCAGCCACCGGGCTCAGGCTGGCGGGAGGCTGCTCTGGGAAACGGGTCGCACGGGACAGAGAGCCCCGGCAAACGGCGCCGCCTTGCCCTCTGTGTCCTCGCTGCCCGCAGAGTCATGCCCATCGGCTGGAAGGGGTCGTGGCGGGAATTTCCCTTTTGCTGAAGAAAACCAGCAGTGTCCTGTTTGGTTTTTGTGGTCGGTGGGAAGAGCATTTGCCATGTGGGGAGCTGAAGGAAGGGGCGAGGGGCTTTATGCATAGGGCAAAGGAGAAAAAAAACCCGCAGTCTTTTCTTGTAGTTATTTTTAAGGCCAGCCTTGTGGGTTTTTTGAATTTTTGAGGTCACTGAAATTACCTACAGAGCTGGCTCTGCTGCTGCAACCGGCGGGAAGTGCAAACCTTCCGAGGGCGGCGTTGCCTCAGGGCAGGAGTGGCCTGCACAGGGCGCAGGGGCTCTTCCCACCACGGCTCAGCCCCGAGGCACGGGCTGTTCAGGGCTCTCCCATCCAGCCACGCCACTCATCTGCAGCAATGCGCGTAGGCAGTCTGTTTAGTCCTGTCCTTGAAGAATTTTGAGCATCTCCTTTCCGGGAGGAAGCCTCCGTGTTTCCCCTCGCGGCGTGCGTTTGTGGGTCGGTGCCGTTTAGCAGGGCCAGCCCTGCGCCCGTGCGTGCAGGGCCACGCTGGGGTCGGGAGGGTCGGTGTACGAAAGGACGGCTCTGCGCTAGGAGCGCCCAGTTTTCCCTTTGACCGTTAGAAACAGAGGCTATCTGCTTTGGCTTGATGACCTTGGCCTTGTCTTGGTTTTGTCATAGAACTAAAAAATGAATCGTGCCCTCGCTCTCCTCCAGACCCTGCCTGTTGGGGTCCCCTCCTCCCAGCCCCACGGGGCCCGAACCACACTGTCTCAGTTCTTCCTTCCTCCGTGTTTTTGTTTGCTCTGCATTTGTGAACCGGCAGGGGGCTGGGGTGCTTTAGCAGCTCCCCAAAGGCACTGGAAGAGTCTTTTCTCAGTGTTTCTGGTTGTGCTGGAGCTGGGGCTGCTCTCGCCTCTCACCTGAAAGCCTTGCTGCTACTGCTGCTAAAAATACTCATGCTAACCCGATGGCTGTTCATAGTAGGGGTGTGAGAACTGCGTTTGAGTGCTGTCAGCGCCCTGACCAGGGGCCTGGCGGTGAAGAGGGTGGTAGCACTCGCCTGCCTCTTGCCAGCCCGGGGCTGTGTGCAGTGTCACAGCCAGTGTGGTCCTGTCCCCTGCCTCCGGCTGGGTCACTCCTCCCCTCGTCCCTCCCCTGTGCATGAGCTGCAGGCTTGGGTTTGGGGTTCATGAGACACATTTAGCACTGTGGCAGCCACGTTTTCTGCTAGCACGTCCTCCTCCTCCTCTGCGCTGCCCCTGCAGCAGCCGGGGATGGCAGTGACAGCGAGGGGATGCTCGTCCTGCTGACCCAAGAAGGAGAGGGGAGAAAGAGGCTGCCGGGCAGTGACTCACGGCAGGATCTGGCTTTGGATGCTCCGATTCAGCCTTTGGAAGAGCCTGTCTCCCTCCCTCTCTCCATCAACTACCCAGGCAGCCTGCTTTCCCCTTGTTTTCACTAAAATTAGGGAGCGTGATGATCTCAGTTTGGTGAACACGCTCACCCACTCCCACCACCAAGGCATGCCAGCAGGTCCTGGAGGTGCTGGGATTTGTGCTCTCCTCAGTGCCATAGTGCGCAGGGAACACGCTGCGGCTCTGCAGCCCCCCTCGCAAACGTGTCCAGCTGCAGCCCCGCAGCACGGCGCTGGCTCGCGTCGGCCGCCTCCTGCTCTCATGGCACCTTAACGCACGCGGGAGGGTTAATTTGGAGGGAGTGTTGCATGGAGTGAGGCCTCGTCAGCCTCGGCAGTACGTAGGGACAGGTTTTTAGTTCGGTCCCTCTGGGCTAAAATGCAGTGAGCTGTTGCCCTGCGGGGTCGTGGTGCAGGTTTATGCCATGACTCCGCTGCTTTGGGCACATTCAGAGCTGGACGGGTGGGGTCAGCCCTTCCATGGCTGTACTGCATCACCACTTTGTTAGTGTCTCAACTGGCTTGAACAAGACTAAGCATTTATCTCTTTCTCCTCTTCTTTTGGACTTAAGAAGGAGCCTAGATTTTCCCTGGGTGCCCAGGACGGCTGTAGCATGACCTGAATTTCTAGAACTTCCTAGAGAGCAGAGAGGCTCCTGGTGCAGCATCTGCCCAGCTCAGGCCAGGCTCTGCCCCTCTGCTCCCTGGCTGCTTCGAATGGCCCTGCTGGGCAGCCCAGGGAGGAAACACAAACCTTTAGGACCTTCTTTAAAAAGGTAATTTATATATTATTTTCTCAGTAAGTGAAATACCACTTCTAGCCTCAGACACCCACCAAACTGGCTGAGGTTGGGCTGGGGACGCGGGCAACCCTGGGCACCCCGACCTCCCTCAGCCTCTCCTCCCTGCTCACCTCTGGGAAACCCCACAGGAGCCTTTCCTTTGTGGGGGGAAGCAAAAAATATGTATTTTTTTTTCCCCTTTAATTACCAGACTAATACAAACTGACTGGGGAGGGGGCCACCCTGTGCAGGGGCCCGTGCTGCCCCCCCGCTCTGGGCTGCGGCCCGGGCAGCGCCGGCTGCGCTCGGTGGGGCCGGACACCATGCGTGCGGGCAGCAGCTCCTGAGAGCACGGGGCACAGGGCGTAGGGGAGAGCGACCGCGCCAGTGGCCTTCCCGCTGGCCTCTGGGCGAGGGGGACGTTGCGCCCCGGGGCCGTTACATGCCGGTGGTGGCAGCAGCTGAGGATCGTGCTCTGGGCACAAAGTGTGGAGCTGAGAAGTGGACGCTTTGCTTTCCCAGCGAGTGCACACGCTTCTTTTTTTTGCTGGTCTTATGCTGAAAAGCTGAGATTTATGTACTGTATGGGAAAAAAAAAATAAAAACACACAGAAAAAAAGAAGAAAACCCTAATGTTCCAAAATAAATGACAGTATATTTTGTACTTTGTAAAGTGTTAATTAAAATGAAAAAGAATAAAAAGTGAAACATATGCTGTCTGCTTTTGTACTGATCAAACTGATGAAAATAAAGCAGAGCTTGGCATTGTCTATAAGATGTAGCTCTGGTTTTTTGACCTACGGCCACGCTGGTGGGCCTTGCTCCCGCCAGTGCCCTTCGCCTACGTACATCCAGTTAGGAAGGTCAGCAGATGTCCCTGAGGTGCTCCGGGGTCCTGAACCTGTCACCAGGTGTATATTACCCCCTAGGGATGGTAGCTGCCACCATCTTCTCCATCCTGTTGCTGTTCTCTGGGAGCCACCAAACCTGCCCCAGCCTATTCCCTTAAGATATCAGTGAGATAGATACTGCGTAGGTGCAAGACACGACTTTTACCTGCTCACAGAAGGGTGTGAGATGCCCGGGTGCCCAGAGAGCCCCAGCAGAGACTGTGATGGGGCATGACCCAAGCCCTGCACCCCGAGGGGACGGGGAGAACTGCCATCCCCTCGCAGAACAGGGCAGTCGCAGCTGGGTGCTGGCGGAGCCTCGGTGCAGCTGCAGTGTCATTGCCACACCCTTCTTGGGACAGAGGAGCTGAAGAGCCTGGCTGAAGTGTGCAAGCGAAAACCAGTGAAATCAGATGTGTCATCACCCCATCACAGTTATAACAACGGTCAGCCTCACCTCTGTGCCTGGGAAGATCATGGAACGGCTCCTCCTAGAAGGTCTGCTAAGGCACATGGAGGACCGGGAGGTGATCCGAGGCCATCTGCATGGCTTCACCAAGGGCAAGTCCTGCCTGGCCAACCTAGTGACCTCCTATGATGGAGTGACTGCATCAGTGGGCAAGGGCAGAGCTATGGACATCACCTGGCTGGACATCTGTAAGGCCATCAGCACAGTTCCCAACAGCATCCTTCTCACTAAGCTGGGGAGATATGGAATTGATGGGTGGCCTGGTCAGTGAATGAGGAGCTGGCTGGCTGGGTAGTGGTCAATGGCTCGAGGTCCAGCTGGAGACCAGTGACCAGCGGTGTCCCTCATGGGTCCATACTGAGACTAGTACTAAGAGCTTTATCACTGACATAAACAGTGGGCTCAAGTGCACCCTCAGCAAATTTGTCGATGCGGTTGATACACCGGAAGGACGGGATGTCATCCAAGGAGACCTAGACAAGGTCTGTGAGACCCTCATGAGGTTCAGCAAGGCCAAGTGCAAGGTCCTGCCCCGGGTCGGGGCAACCCCAGTATCAGTACAGGCTGCAGGATGGAAAGCAGTGCTGTGGAGAAGGACTTGGGGTGCTGGTGAACAAAAAGCTGGAATGAGCCAACAATGTGGCCTGGCAGCCCAAAAGGCCAACTCTATCCTGGGCTGCATCCCCAGCAGCGCGGGCAGCAGGGCAAGGGAGGGGGTTCTGCCCTCTGCGCCGCTCTGGTGAGACCCCACCTGCAGCGCTGCCTCCAGCTCTGGGGCCCTCAGCTCAGGAAGGACATGGAGACGTTGGAGTGGGTCCAGAGGAGGCCACGAAAATGCTCCGAGGGCTGGAGCGCCTCTCCTACAAGGACAGGCTGCGAGAGCTGGGGTTGCTCAGCCTGGAGAAGAGAAGGCTGCGGGGAGACGTTATTGTGGCCTTTCAGTACTTCAAGGGGGCCTACAGGAAGGATGCCGGGGGGGGGGCAATCTCTTTAGCAAGACCTGTTGTGACAGGACAAGGGGTAATAGTTTAAACTAAAGGAGGGGAGATTTAGACTGGATATAAGGAAAAAGATTTTTGCAGTGAGGGTGGTGAAACACTGGCCCAGGTTGCCCAGAGAGGCTGTGGTGGCCCCGTCCGTAAAGACACCCAAGGTGAGGCTGGACGGGGCTCTGAGCAGCCTGATCGCGTTGAAGCTGTCCCTGCTCACTGGGGGGTGGGGTTGGGGGGCGTTGGACTAGATGACCTCTAAAGGTCCCTTCCAACCCAAAGCATGCTATGATTCTATGATAATGTCCATTTAAAGGGAAGCAGCTCACCTAGATAAACTGTGGTTAAGATAAGTATCTTCTGGCATAGTGTAACTCATTCTGGCTCATCTGGTCAAGTGTAAGAGCATTCACGTAAGAATTTAGCGTGGTAGTGCTAATGTGGAATGCAGCCTTAATGCAGAGCATTGCCCTGAGGGTTTACGCCAATTACCAAAAAAACCCCCAACGAAACCAAAAAACCCCAACACCCAGACTGTCACACAGGCTCAGCGCTACCTGTGGCAGCGAGTGGGGGCTTAGGGTAAATACACAGGACTTAGGCGGTTACACTGGAGCCCAGATGCCCCTAAGACACTGCACACACTGAGACGATGTCAGCATTAGTAATTTATTTTTTTAATATATTTTTTTAAAACTTTCCCTGACCAGTTTCATGCCCTCAGGCAGAGGGGGCTGGGGGCACCCCAGCCCCTTGCAGAAAACCCTGCAAAAATAGATCCTGATGAATCATGATGGAGTAACATTTTTCGGGGGGAGTATTTTGAATGCTTCAGGCTAATTATTAGTTCTTTGAGTCATTTGTTTTTGAAGGATCCTGTAGAGAAAAGAGTTTGCTGTAATGTAGCAGGTGCCTAAAATAGTCTTTGTTTTTGTGGGCTTTTGTGTTTTATTCCCAGCTCGGCAGCGCGCCGGCAGACGAGCCCAGCCTCGCTGTGCGGGAGGCTCACGGAGGGGCCATGGGAGCCCTGGCCGGCAGGGCATTGCCAGCAGCGCCTCGGCACGGCGGGCTGCGGCCAGGGACTGCGGGCATGGCACTCTCACCCCTTCCCTCCAGCAGCCCCCCAGCCCTGGGCCGCTAGTGTGTGTCGCAGCCCTGCGCCGACCTGCTCGGAACTGTACGTGTACAGGGCTCTGCACAGATGGCTCGTCCTGAAGCACTTTCAGGTTATTTTAAGCCAAACCAGAGAACACGGTGGTGTTTGGAGGGCAAATTACTCTCGCTAATCAATGTGAAATCAAGTAGGTTATTTTAGTTCTAATTTCAGCTGCTCCCCTTGTGCTTCTCTGGCCTCTACCTCCACCTCACTGCAGGTATATTTAGGGATGCAAATATATTTTGGGCTAGCTCATTTGCTACTTCAAAGGACAAAAGTGGTGCAAAGTAGCGGCCCTAACCCCGCCTGCTGTCAGCATTTTCCCTGCCGGCCGACTCTATTTCTCCCACCTGCCCCTGCCCAACGCCAGCGTTTCCCCACCGTTACACCACAGCCAGGCTCCTGCGCAGCCCTGGCCCAGCCGTCACGGGGGGAGCAGCACAAACCTCTCAGGCTTGACAAGTAAGTGGGCAGGGGGAAAGAGTGTATTTATTTTTTCTGTTTGCTGAGCCTTTCCTTCTTAAATACAACATTTGTCTTAGTTATTTCCTAGATACAAAGCAGTAAAAGGAAGAGCGCTGCCACAGGAATGTTGTGAATTAGGGCCCACACAGCTCTTTTTTCTTCTGCTTGCTCCAGTTTTCTTGTAGCCAACACCCCCACCCCCCATCTCCAAATAGATTTGGCCTCAGCTCTTCCACTGTTTCTGTGTTCCCCAGTTTGCAACCTGCTGTTGGAGACCATCCGGGCCTGGGATGGACCCACAGGGAGCAGCAGGTGCTGCCTGGTGGGGAGAGAAGGGTCTGCAGTGGTGGGGGTGGGGGGCGCACGTGACTCCATCACACGAGAATAATGCTGCTCTCAGCATCATACGAACCAGAGCAGCGCAGCCCCCAAGGAGAGGTCACATGGCCAAGGGATCTAGGATGAAAAGAGCTATTAAAAATAAACTCTGATCTTTTTTCAGTGTAGTGGGTTTTTCTTTTTTCCCTGGTGATCATCATGCAGACCAGCGCCTTTGGTTGAAGGCACATCTGGCTCCTCTTCAAGTTTGAGGGTGATGAACCTATTCTGTAGTTCAAAGACTTTAGATGAGGCAGGAACCATCCTCTTGGTGCCAGAACTCACCAGTGTCCATCCCTCACCTTCTCCAGAGGTTGCGCTCACCTGGTGGATGCTGGCCATGCCCTATTGCAGCTGGCAGCAATTCAACCTGCTGCATCCCAGAGACACTCTTGTCTATCTCCTGTTCATTGTCTCTGAAGCTCTGCAGCCTGCACCAACCTCGTGATCACGGCAATTGGCAGAAGCGCCCAAACACTGAACAAGTTTACCCATGACGGTCCCCTCCTTTAGCAAGAGACAAATCATAGAATCATTAAGGTTGGAAAAGATCTCCAAGATCATCAAGGACAACCGTCAACCCAACGCCTTCAGGCCTCATAAACCATATCCCCAAGTGCCACATCTACACCTTTTTTGAACACCTCCAGGGTTGGTGACTCCACCACCTCTTCCAATGCCTGACCACTCTTGCAGTGAAGACATTTCTCCTAATATCCAGCCTAAACCTCCCCGATGCGCCTTGAGGCCGTTTCCTCTCATCCTATCACTTGTTATTTGGGAGCAGAGACCAGCCCCCCCCTCACTCCAGCCCCTCTCAGGCAGCTGCAGAGAGCGAGAAGGGCTCCCCTCAGCCTCCCCTTCTCCAGGCCAAACCCCCCCAGCCCCCTCAGCCGCCCCCCAGCACACTTGTGCTCCAGACCCTGCCCCAGCCCCGCTGCCCTTCTCTGGACACGCTCCAGCCCCTCCAGGGCCTTCTTGTCCCGAGGGGCCCAAACCTGAGCCCAGCATTCGAGGTGGGGCCTCCTCAGGGCCGAGAACAGGGGCCCCATCCCTGCCCGGCTCCTGCTGGCCACCCCAGTGCTGACACAAGGCCGGGGGCTGGTGGCCTCCTTGGCCCCCTGGGCACTGCTGGCTCATGCCCAGCTGGCAAAAGCATTATATGAAAGACAAGCAAGTGGTGTTCAGCAGCCCAGCACCAGAGCAGCTCCCAGGGCCCCGGGAAGGAAGGCTCTGTCCTGCGGCCGCTCAGGCTCCTGCCCAGCCAGGCTCATGCCCCTCACAAGCTGTAACAAAAGGTTTCTTGGGGAAGCACCATTCCCAGAGCAGCACGGTGCTGGTGGGCACCAGAGCCAGCGGCTCCAGCAGCCTCACAGCCAGCGGGGTCGGGCAGGCTGGCAGCAGCCGTCTGCCAGCGCTTGCTTTGAAACTGGACCCACAGCCGAACGGGGAGGAGGGCAGCAGGTCAGCCGAGCAGGACGTTTGTCACCCAGGCTCACAAGAAAGACGTGAAAAATTGGGCAGGGCAAGTCTCCCATCTCTTGTTTGGCTGCTTGTCAAAGCAACGCATCGCTGGAAGGGCTCCCTTTAGTGGGGGTGCACTCCTTCTCTCCCCCCAACCCCCCCCAAAGGGAAACCTGTTTGTAAGATCAAGTTTTGTGGGCGCTCCTTCGCGCCGTCTGTCCTGGCAGCCGGAGCCGAGGAAGGTGCCGGCTGCCCCCGGCCTCAGCGTCCCCTCTGCAGCAGGGGCTGCCGTTCCCAGGCTTCCCGCGGGCTGAGCCGTGCACGCAGCGATGCCACACCAGTACCGGCTCCTTGCGGGTCCTGGCCGCCAGCGGAGCTCCGATGCCAAAACCGTGCCCTGGCCAGGCTGGTGCTGGGCTGAGGGGTGGCACAGCAGGGGCTGCTCTGCCCGCGGGGGGGTGCCCAACGCCTAAATCTTTATTTAACAAAAAACCCACAAATCTAAATTTGCTGTAATTAAATAGTGAACAACTTGAATATATTAAACATGATAACAATAAATGTAAGAATAATAATGCAAAAAAAGCCCTAAAAAAAACCCCCACAAACCGAAATCCCAGGAGACAACTGTGAATTCAGCTCACCTGTGCCGATACTTGGGAGACTGCTGCCAGCGCAGCAGCTCCCGGCACCGCTCTCCCTGGCAAAGGCACTTGTCGCCCAACTCTCATTTAGCAAACCTGCGGCTGCTGAGGGAAAGGCCTCCAAGGACGCCCCGTCCCTGACCGGCTGGGCAAGCTGAGGCAGGACGGTGCCACAGGGCCAGTGCGCCATGAAACGCCACGGCTTAAAGCTGGGCGCGCTCGTGCACCTTCCGCTTCTCCTCCACAGCCTCTCCCCGGCCGCGGGGCTGAGCAGCGTGGGCTGCGGAGCGTTGCACGGCCAGTCCCGCCAGCTGCAGCGGGAAGGGGTCACCCCACAACGCCCTGCCACGGCCCTCCTGCCCTCCCCGGGTCGCAGCCCTGGCTGCAGCTCCCCAGCTGCCCGCCGGCGCACAGGCAGGCGGCTCAGAGGAGCCCTTTCAGATGGCATGCCGGGCAGCCACGCCACACAGGGCTGGACGCATGGTTTCCATTCAGGCAAATATCAGTTTCTACAGGCAAATGCCAGGCTGGCAGCACCGTGAGGCTTCACAGCTCAGTGAGGTACAAAGACAGTGGCCAAACACCCTCCTCCTGCAGCCACCATTTGCAAGGGCTGCAATGGCTTTAGGTTTAATTAGTGTTTCACGGGGAAGGCTTGCAGGGAGCAGAGGATTTCTTTAGATGCATTTGTATTGTAGGGCTAAAGGGCAGGAGGACAGCCTAGCCCACCCAGCACCAAAGCCAGCATTCCCCCTATCCCTGCCGTTCGCCGCAGAGGGCAGCTGGGCTACCAGCTCTTCCCAACTGCATTTCAACATTCACAGCATGATGCTGGCAATTAGAAAACATGGCGTTGCAGACCATGTTCTCTGTTATCAGTCCAAGTAACGTTCTGCCACTTAAGACCTCTCCCCAGCAGCCAGAGGAAAGGGGGCCCAGCTTTAGCCCAGCACAGCTGCCCCTGCACTTCCAGAATCCTGCCGGTACAAGAGCAGAGTGTGATGAGCAACCTGGGAACAGCAGCTCCAGCCCAGGCAACCACAAACTCAGCACATCCCACCAGCACTTCAGCTGCACCAGAAGACTTGCTGGAGGCAGGGGAGCAATGAACCCCACCGCAGTTCAGATCGCTACTTCGGCCACAGACGATGGCTGCATGGAGCGCAGATAGGCCCCGCTCGCGGCCCAGGAGGATGACATGGTTGGTTTGGGATACAGTCCTGGTTTTGGCTGGGAGAGAGTTAATTTTCTTCCTAGTAGCTGGTATGCTGCTGTGTTTTGGATTTAGCATGAGAATAATGTTGATAACACACTGATGTTTTAGTTGTTGCTAAGCAGTGCTTACAATGATTCAAGGACTTTGCAGCTTCTCCTGTTCTACCAACCAGGAAGGCTGGAGATGCACGAGGAGCTGGGAGGGGGCACAGCCGGGACAGCTGACCCCAACTGGCCAGAGGGATATTCCATACCCTATAGCATCGTGCCCAGCATGTGAACTGGGGGGGAGCTGGCTGGGGGCAGCAATCGCTGCTTGGGGACAGGCTGGGCACTGTACTGCGACACTTGCCACCATCCTGGCAGCTCTTGCCATCCACTTGGCACGGTGACACCCCCCGGACAAAGCCGTTGAGAAACGCCAATACACTGGGCGTTAGTGTGGGCCTGGGGCTCTCGGGCATATCTAACTTACCAAGTAGTGCAAGACGCTCCGAATAATGAAACGACTTCTGCCAGGGCCTCTCTAACGGCTCTGGACAAGCTCTGGTCTGATCTTGCGGATCAAATCGCTTCAACAACACCCGCCTCTATTGGGCAGCAAGGTTTTGGTAACAGGACTGCAGGGGCGGCTTCTGTGAGAAGGCATCAGGAGCTGCCCCCACGCCGGGCAGAGACAGCTCCACCCAGCTCTGAGACGACCCACCACTGGCCAAGGCTGAGCCCATCAGTGACGGCAGTCATGCTTCTGTGATAACATTATTTAGGAAGGGGTAAAAACTGCTGCGCTGCGAGAGAGGAGCGAGAGTTGAGAGAAACAACCACGCAGTCACCAAGATGATCAGTGAACAAGGAAAGGGAGGATGTACAAAAGTCAGGAGTAAGCTTAAGCCTGAGAAGAAGCAAGGGGTAGGGAAAAGGTGGTTTTAGATTAGTTCTTATTCATTATCCTGCTCTGTTTCATTGGCAATAAATTAATTTCCCCATGTTGTCTGCTTTGCCCATCATGGTAACTGGTAAGTCATCTCCCTGTCCTCATCTCAACCCACAAGCTTTCTACCATATTTTCTCCCCCAGTCCTGTTGCTGGAGGGGGAGTGACAAAGCAGCTTGGTGAGCACCTGGCCAGGGTGAACCCCCGACACCACAATTAACCCAAACGAGGTTCAGCACTGGCACTCACCAGACCACAGGCTCTCTGCCACTAACCTTGGTCCCATCAAGCAGTGTGTTGGAGAATGCCCACAGCCACTGTAATGAAAGCGCAAACATTCCTGCTGCATTAAGCCGTATAACACTTCTATTTAGGGCTAAAGACCTCGCTGGCATCTAATTCACACACAGATTTTGCAATTTATTGCACAGCAAGACTGCAACACAGCCAGGTATGACAGCATTAATTCTCATCCCAGCTCTCCAAAAGGCCTGGCCCCACATGGCATCAGGGAACGCGAATCGGCAGCTAAAAGCCTGCAGCTCCCCGGCACTAAACAGCCATCCTGCACAGCCCTCCTCCAACAGCAACATCCACCACGAGGGAGTTAGAAACACCCTTCTTACCATTGTTTTTTACATTTGCTTCAATGCTTTAATAAGCTTCCTCGTGTTAAACGGGCATAGCTGCTCCCACGAGGCCAACAAGACATGTTTGGGCAGCTCGAGTTGCCAAAGTCGGATGGAGGGTATAAATTAAAGCTTAATGGGAATTCACAGCAGTGAAGGTCTGCCACAATTTAACAGCAGCTTTCTGCTTGTTCTGCCTCAACCCACCACAGCAACACCAGTTACACTGCAATGTTAACAACTCACATACCTCTCTCTACTTCTGTGTACTTTGTTTCACTTCTATATTTTATGCAAAGTCCTTCAAGACTTACTTCATCAAGGTAGAGTTTAGCCCCTAAGTTTTGGTAATTATGCAACATAGATTCAATATAGAATTACAGATAATGGAACCAAAATGGGAGTATGTGGTGTCCCCTGGGACACAGTGCCTGCCTACAGTAGATCAGTCCTGCAGGTGCAGAGGCGTTGCAGCTGACAAAAGAGGCCTCCCGTCACATCGCTGTGAACCGAAATGCTTAAGTTTAAAAGCCGAGTGCAAGACGGAGCAGCCCGCATATGAAGTCAAGCTCAAGAGTATTTCCATTACCACTTTATTAAAAACATATCAGCTTGGATTTTTGCCAAAATCATTTACACAGTAGAAGTATCCCCCACACAAAAAAAAATGATACAACTCTGCCTGATGTTTGGAGTATTTCACAGGAGACAGTTTCCCATACTTCAGTATAAGATTTGGGAAGTGCCTGCTACAGGTACACACAGCTGTTGCACCCCACCTCCAGCAGCCTACTGTGTCCTAAACGCACTCACCGCAACTTCTCTGCTAAGAAAGTACCAAGAAACAAGGCTCTGCCTCTTGCCCACTAACACTCCTTCCCCTGCTAGCGCACCACTACCTCCAAACCACTGGCCACCTCCAGCTTCCGCATGGAAGAGCAGCCCAAGCAGAGCGCAGCCGGTGGCGGACACTGCCAACAGCCAGCATGACTTCTCTTCCACATAAGAAATAGTTATTAAAAAACCCTTTCCCTTGAGAGGTAGTTTGGCTGACCCCAGAGCTGGTGCCCAGGAAAGCATCCAATGAATGTCCCTTGCTACAGCTTTCACCTTGTGCCAGTTTTCCCTGAGGAAGATGCTTTTCATCCTTACACACACGAGGGCCTCACCAGCTGTGGGCTGGGCCTCAGGCTACGTGGGAGCTCATCATGAACCAGCCAGCGCACTCCCTGCATGTCCACTCTCCTCAGGGAATGTACATCGCTCCTGCAGCCAGGCCAGAGTGTTTCAGTGGTGCAGAGATGGCAACACACCCAGGCACAGCTATGGATGTCTCTGCTCACGGTCGTTTCTTGCTTGGCTTCACGGAATAAGTCTTCCTTTCCAAGAAGCTTGTCGCCAAGTCCCCTCATCATCTTCACACAGTGCTGAGGCCCAGCAATATCACTAGGTGAAAGACTTAACCATGCTTACCATATGATCAACTCCACAGGCAACATCCACCACCTCACCGGGTACAGTCACCTGGGTCAGACACACAAGAGCGGATTATTTCTCAGGCTGGTACTTTGCACCTGGTATTTCCTATTTCTCATCCTCCTTCTGCTTAACTTGCCAGTTGGTTTCATCGGGACTTGTATGTATGGAAGTGCCATCTTGAAAACCCAGAGAAAGCAAGATTCAGCACCAGACATGCTTGTGCACTGAGCTGTGAAATATTCCCTCTCTCCCTTCACAGAAGCACGTAAGCCTTTGGAAGGACAGAAAGAGAGGTCTGACTAGCAGACAGTGAGGAGACTGACTGTAGCCTCAGCCCATCTGTTCAGCAGCAGAAACAGCACGACCGAACAGAGTAATCCCAGCAGCAGAAAGACGATCTGCCCAAGCACCACAAGGATTTGCCTCTTCTCTCATCAGCAAGGACTGGAACGAGGCAAAAGCTCAGCTCAGCCTAAGGCAGTTTTTGCTTTGATGCTAAGCAGATGCAGCTCACTCACTACTGTATTTATAGCTCTTTCACTTAAAGTTGACTTCAAATTCAAGGAAAGCAGAGGCTACAAGTAGAAGCTCTTCCTTAGAGCTAAGGGAGAGGAGAGATGGCCAGGTCTAGGGCAGCAGGTCACAGACAAGTACCCTGGTAACTGCCCTTGTTTTGGTGCACTGCTGTAGCAATGCCAGACAGGAGCTGGCTGTTCGAGAGAGAATAATCCTGTGTCCACACTTAGGGAAATGTGGACATGCCACGCTTGGTGAATTCAGAGACTCTGCTCAGCCACAGCAGTGTGATTTCAGGCAAATGCTCCAGAGTTGGTCTTTTTTGTTCATTTTTTTAAAAGGAGGAGAAAGCATGCCAAAGAAACACATCTACTGCAAGTTCAGACACATGGAAAAGGACTCCAGGGTGGTCCAACTGATTGCCTCCCTCCTCTCCTACTTGGCCTTCATGGAGACTGGGAACATCTGTTAGGCTGAGGGCTGAACTCCAGAGCCAAAGACTCTTCTACACCCAGAGTCTGGCTCTCAGAGCCATCTGAGAGAAGGGAGTGGAACTGGAAGCGTTGCAGAACAGCTATGAAAACAGTTTGGTGGCTAAGGATATTCTACTGTAACTACACAGACAGTCCAGTGACCCACCACCAGAGCTGCTTGACTTGGAAGAGGCGCAGGGGAAGGTAGCCCACTGCTGTGTGGACCTGCTGCCACTACAGTCTGACCACTGCAACAAAAATGTTCACCCAATTTAGACATGTAATGCAAGTCCTTTGGGTCACAGATGACCAATACTGGTGGTTTTCTTTGCAGCACATACAAAAGTGAAGTGTGGGTTAGAAGGGAAGAGGCAGTAAGGGGTAGCAGGTAGAAGACTGAACAGGAGGAAGGTAAGAACTGTTCAGAAGCGATGGCACAGCATCAGGGTTTACTTTGGGATCTGAAATCTCTACTGAAATAGCAGAACCAGAAGACTCAAAAGGTTTACTGAATACCTCCTTCCCTAAGCAGGCTAGGCAAGGATCTCTGGAAAACAAAGCAGTTCTACAGACATCTTAGGCTTCCGCTTCTTACAAAATTACTCAACAAAACTACGCAGCATATGATGTTTCCTGCCCTCGGAATAACAAAGACTAGCTAAAGAATATACTCTTGGCCTTAATACTACCATCCTTACCCTCCATGGGAAATACTGGTCTTCCATTCTTCCAATTCCCAGACACCCTCTTAGATTCTTGCCCCATACAAACAGTTCTCCTCTGTCTATACAGGAAAAAGAAAAAGAATTAAAAAATACGGCTTAGTTATTGAAAAGGAAGAATTCTATTTGTGATGCTGGCAAGTGTGGCTACAGTGCTTCTGGAAGTATAAAGGGTTATACATGCAGTATGAAAGCCATAGACTTTAGTTCCAAGTGTAATAAATGTACTTGTGCTTGGGGAAAATGATGCCCAACGAGCAGGACAAGCAGCAAGTTCTGGGCACAAGCCTTTGCGTCCCCCTCTTACACCTCTTGCTTTGGAATTTTATCTGAAGAAAGAGTGCAGCAGAAGAGATTCCAGGGAATCATTTGTGGTGGAAGTCAGACAATTACAGCTGACCCACATCAGCTATCAGCACTGCAAATGCCATCACCTGGGGACTGGTCATTCAGCCCCCTGACAGAAGTGACCTTCTAATCACAACTGGGGAAAAAGAAAAAAACTTTGTCCAACAGAGCTGAACAGTTTTAAGCCCCTCAGCAAAATATGTAGATTTTAGAAGTGTTTAGATCAGCCCCACAGCAGAGGCGACCAAAACATGATCTATAATGTAAGTACAATTTAATTGGAACACAGTTTCTAACGCTTCCTGAACACCAGGGGAGAAACCTGACTGATAGCATCACGCATACCACCGCCCCAGGAAGGATGGAGCACATTGGCACCTGACACTTTTCTTAGTAAGCTCTTAATTTTGCTACCAAGTATGTGGGTTTTCTGTGCTGCTGCCCTCTGCTGCCCATGTTTAAGTGACTTTCAAATTCAAAACTTCCTTTTAAAGGCTTGGTATCAAGTACAGGGTGTACATACCAGAGTATCATACCCTTTGCATGTTAAATGTGTAGGTCTTCCTACCTCAGATTGCTAACTGAATTCATTAGAAAGGCCAAGAAACCCTGACATCTAGCTCCAATTTAGACTCAGTTTGAGTTTATTCATTTATCACAAATTCCTGCTGCTTCTAAAGTGCAACTGACTGACTTATTCTGTACAAGGACATGAAAAAAAACCTTTCCCAGGTTTCCTGTTTGAGAGGATTTTTGTTTGCTTTAGGAGAATAACACTTTCTTAATTAAAGCCTAAGTTAGTGCAGTACTTATGTTAGAAACCGTGCTGATGCCTATAAATACGCTGTCCGCCCCTCCTGTTGCATTCCAGCATGCTTTAAGTTTAAAGAAAGATGGGCACTTTTTTGGTTTGGTTTTTTTTTCCTGACTGCCCACATGACTTCTCTGTGACAGTAGGACTAGAAACTTACTTGTAAGTGCCGCAAACTGGCTGAGTCCACAGCGAACATGAGCAACACGGACATCCGGATTGAAGACTGACCAGCCAAAAAGGCTGGGTGGGATCATCTCTGGCACTGCTGTCTCTATTATGCTTGGGCCTTTCCCAAGAATTCCATATCCCCAGACAAAAACATTTCCTTCTTCTGTAATACAATAAGAACACATTCTGTAAGAAAGCCTGTGCTTGTGAAATTCATGCCATGATCCCAAGTTAATCAGATCCCAAAGGATATTTGCCGTTCTCCCAGAGCAGTCTAGCACCTTTTGATTATTGAAAAGTAGCAAACAATGCATCCCCATTCAAATGCCTTGATTTTTTCCTAAGGTGTGCAAGCAGATCAATCTTCACAGGCAAAACCTTCACGGGGAAAACATGCCAGTGTGGGCTGGATAAACTACTTCAGCTTACATTCATCCTCTGCCCCAGTCAGTCAGTTTTATTACCACCGCTTTTTGCTTTGAGGCATGGCCAAACCAGTGGTAGGCTAGTTGCTCTGCCTGGCATTCTGCCTTAAGTTGGGTGCCTGGGAAAGGCAGCAGTTGGACAGCATAAGACAGAGTAAGTTGCTATGCCTGCTACCGCTGCTCCCTTCACGCTACAATCTCAAATGTCTCGTCATCACAGCAACTACAACCAGGTACACGAATGCCTTCCTTGAGACGATCCCTCATAAAACTAGCACAATCCTTCCCCTCACTCCTTTATTCCGTGACTTTCAAGCTGTGCTTCCCTGGCTGCTGGCAGTCCAAAGCAGCATTCGCTAAGAAGCCTGTTGCAGAGTTTCGCTGTTCTCAGAACTCTCTAATTTCCAGCCTAGTTTATCAAGATTTATTTGCATTGTCAGATTTATAATGAGTCTGAAGGGCTGCTCTTTCTCTCAAGTGTTCCTCCCTATATCCATCTTCATCATAGGCCACACATGGCCTGTGTCATCAACAAACAAGGGATCGGAACAGCAAGCAGAGGCCATGCCCTTGTTACAGTTAGCATAAGTGCTCTCAACAGCACACACTGGCAGCAATGCTCTGCAGCTAGTGCAAAGAACTCCCGTAGTACATTCTGAAATCACAGGCTTCTCAGTTTCCCAGCTCTCCTCCTAACAAACAGTACTTCCCTCTTTCCAGTGAACAAGATGCTCCATCATGTTACAAACCACCTACTGCACAGCCTTGCACTAAAGAGGATGATTGGAAAAGCAATCTCACCTGTTAGCACAACATTGCCAGTCCCTCCACATGCAGCCTCCTTTATCTTCCCAATCTTGAACGGCAAATGTCTGGGAACATTGACCTGTATGAGGTTGCAAGAGAGTCATTAGAGACAAAGTAATAAACTGGACACACATTTTTAACTTGTCCTCTATTTCTGGTTAGAGCTTACATACACTGAATTTCTGATACAGACAGCCTTTATTGCCTGAATAACGGAACGAATGCCAGTCCCAAGATTAAAAAAAGCTACATGAAATTCATTGAGGCTGAACGCGGAGACAAAGTGGGAAAAGTTACCCACTGAAAAGCTTACATGCATGGCAATAAAGCTGGGAATGCTTAATGTCTGCTTATATCCCTGGCTCTGTAAGTTAGACACAATGGGAAGGCCAGTAGGTGAGCACAACGGCAAGTTTTCACAATGGACAAGATCATTAAAATTTGGTCTGGGGTGGCTTTTTTGTACATACTAGGGAAAAAATCACTCAAAGAAAATCACTCTTATTTGGTACAGTTCAATACACCAGAAACCTACAGGGCTTGACACATGTAACCAGTGACCTCAGATTTCCAGATAATATCCAGCTCTGCCGTTCCACAGTTTGGACTTTATCTATCCTGTACCTAAAACTCCCGCTTTGGCAAACATGCCACTCGTCCATTTCAGACCCCTCCAGCCTCCATCGAGCACCCAGCCAGGAAACTACTACGCTACTTAACCTGGTCACTGTCTTCAGGCCTTACGGGTCTCTGTAATTAGCCCTACATTAAAAGGATACATCAGGAGAGGCATGGGAAACAAAAGGTACAGATTTCACTAAAGCCACACTAATGCAACTGTCTGCTCTTAGCCTCCTGCCAAGAATAGCCTGAGTATTAATTCCCTGACTCCATTTCCTACACTAACTGTAAGAGGAGGCCATCTGCCTAATTACCTCAGTACTACAGTGCTTAGTGGCAAGTCAGCACTGTATTTTTACCCCACATAAATTTGCTTCAAAAAACTTTTATCTGTGAGACACTGGGATTTGTTCAGGACTCAGCTATAAACCTACTAAGGTTGTTCATGAAAAATTCACCAACACAGGGGTCTTCCGAGGGTCATCTGGACCAGCACCATGCTCAAGGCAGGACCACTCGGAATACTAAATTAGCCAGCAAAGAGACTAATTCCTGTCCTGGAACCAGCACAGGCACTGAAGCTGGATCTCAGTTTAATGCAAAGTCCATGGGATGGGGAAAAGAGAGCATGGGGTGCACTCTTCCTTTACAACAGACTAACAAACTGGGGTGAGGTGACCAAAGCCTTTGCCTATCAATAGCTGGGAAATGTACTGCCCTAAAGCTATACAGCCATTTCAGACAGGCTGGTTTTGTAAGCATAGGTAAAACCAGCCTGCTAGTAGTGTTAGTTTATATTGACTTATACTGCTGTCAAAAGAACCCAGAGCAGACAGAAGTGTGTAATTTTTAATGCTATGTGCAGGTCAACAGAAACATGTGAAAACACGCCCCCAGGCCAACTGACCTGTGTTGTTTCTGTGACAGAGGCCAACTGCAAGTATTCTGAATTTCCCCAACCAAAGACGTCTCCTTCATCTGAAACAGCCAGACAACAGTCTCCATAGGAAGAGACCTGGATAATGTTTACTCCAGCAATGTCACCATGTAGCTTGGTAGGAACGCTGGTGATGTTGTAGTGTCCAAGACCTGAAAGGAAAAAAGTAGAGCGATGAGGAATTTTTTTCCAGACACACTTCTCATGCCTACATAGGACCATTTTGTCATGTTATAACTCAATCGCCCTCCTTCCAAAAGAAATCCTTCTGTCTATCTCTCAACTACCAGCTTCAATGGACATGCAGCCACAAATACCAGTTCTACTAGCCAAAGCTACCCCTCTAGAGCACCAAACAACTTTATACAATCACATCTGGAAAACAGTCTAGGTCCTCATCTCTCTTGTCTACATGGACTAAAGTGTTTGAGAGAGCAGTAACTCCAGGCAGCCATCCCAGAGGTGAAGTTTCACAAACCAGCTGCACCCTGCCTTCTGCAAGGAGAGCCAGGAGTGACAACACACTGCAATCAGTTTAGACAACAGCAAGTGAAGAGGCAAAAGAGGCTAGGAAGCACGCACGTTACATGAGAAAGAGCTGTCTGGACAAGAGGCCAGGATGTAGATGACAAACAAGAAGAGCTACAGTTCATCCACTCAGGAGAACCACAGGCAGAACCCAGCTTCAGGAATGGAAGAACTGAACAGTAGGAAGGACTGAAAGTCCTCTGACAGCAAAAGTCACCAGGACAAGGGCCTGGCCAAAGATCCCATGCTAAGACAGCAGTAGCTGCCAAAGGTCTCTGGCAGTTCAAAATGAGCAAGAAGCAAAACAGACCCTGAACTGAGAATCGGGAAGCAAAACCCGCACAGAACCTTCCCATGACACTTCCACATACCCTCACAAACTTCAAGCTGCAGACGTGTTCTCCTCAGACTGCATGCTTGGATTGCCCAGCATGGCACCTAAAGCACCTCTAAAAATGAACTGGTTTATCTTAGTTTGGTTGCACACAGAGAACATGATGACAACATCTGCACACAGCCAGAAATACACCGGCCCCTTTCTGTCCACACATGCAAGACAAACATACATCACAAGCTCTGAATTAGGACAGCTTGCTATAGTCATGCTGTGGTTTAGCCCCAGTCAGCAACTAAATACCACACAGCTGCTCACTCACTCCCTCCACCCATGGGATGGGGGAGAGAATCAGAAGGGCCAAAGTAAGAAAACTTGCAGTTGAGGTAAGAACAGTTTAATAACTAAAATAAAACAGTAATAATAATAATAATACAATGAAAAAGAAAATAATGAGAGAGAGGAAGAGAGAGATGAACACTTGGGAGGAAGAAAAAACAAAAATCCACACAAGTGATACAACCACTCACCACCCGCCAACTGACACTGTTGGTCTCCAAGCTGCAATTGCTCCCGCCACAGCCGGCTCCCCCCAGTTAATACACTGGGCATGACGTCACATGATATGGAATATCCCTTTGGCCAGTTTGAATCTGCTCTCTTAGCTGTGCCCTCTCCCCTCCCGGCCTCTTGTGCCCCCAGCAAAGCATGGGAAGCTAAAAATGTCCTTGACTAGTACAAGCGCTACCCAGCAACAACGAAAGCATCAGTGTGTTATCAACATTGGTTTCATACTAAGTCCAAAGCATAGCACTAGGCCAGCTGCAGTGAAGAAAATTAACTCTATCCCAGCTAATACCATGACAAGTCATCAATTCACTGAAGTGCAAGCTTAGCTGAGCTCCTACCTGTTTGCCCATCAGCTCCCCATCCGCACGCGTAGAGCGTACCCTTCTTGGTTCTAAACAGACTGTGGTCCTGCCCACACACAACCTGCAAGCAAACAGAAAGTCAGAGCCGGTCAGGAAAGGTCAAGTGTTCAGAACTGATTTAATGAAGCATTACTGGCAGACAAATTGAGCAATCAAACCCTACAATGCCCATCAGCTCAGATTTTGACCTTTCTCTCCAGATCAAATGGCTCTACAGACAGGAAAAAGCTAAGAACAGTGTGATACAGCACAGAAAACAGCAGAATTTTCTTTGTGGAAAGTGACGCTGCAGTGGATTTCTTCCGAGATCCAAACCAAGGCCTAGTTAACAGAGAGCTCAATTCAGCAGTGCAACACAATAAAACAGCAAACAGTAAATATGAGATCTCCCTTCCCAGAGTGCTACCACATGGCTCCACAAACTGCTATTGATTCCTTGCCATGTAAGTGCTCTAGGAACACATCTGTTCTCAAATTGACATTTATGTTGAACTAGCAATCATGTCTGCCACAGGCTTGGCATGAATTAAAGCCAAGATCTTCAAAAGCAGGCACTGAAGATTAGCCGAAGACTAAAGGGATTTGATCCACAAGTGAAGAGGTTGACTACCAAGAATATTAAGCACATAACTGCTGTCATCAAAGTACAAACAGATACCAATTATTCAACCCACTTGAAAAGCAAAATAACGAAAAATCCAAATAGAAGTTCACAAGCCTAATTCAAAACATCGTTCGGATGTACCACAGCGCATTCATCACATGGACCTAAGTAAGTGACCCTTGCTTTCTAGGATGCTGCATGGAACAAGAGCAATGTTTGGCCACACAGTACCACTACAGTGGCACAGACGTACTAGGGACTGCTCCTGTGCCTGGAAATACTGCAGCCATGTGCACACTCCGTGGCATTTATGCTGCCCTGTGATCCCTTGCTCTCCTAGAAACCTGCCCTAGGGAAATGCTGGCTAGTCTAAGAGGACAGTCTCACAGCTCACTATTGAAATGAGGAAGACAAAATTCAAAATAAAACAGTTCAATTGATATAAAAGTGCCAAAGGGAAACAAGAGCAAGAAATCCGAACAGGAAGAAATGAGGCATCAAAACAACTTCCCTGCCATGCAGGTGTTACCTAGAAGTGAACCAAGCAAACACTGCATTGTCGTTCCAATCAAATACTTCAGTAAGTTCAGACCCTGCACTGCCAGTTGCAACTGCTCTGCACAGGCATGGAGCAAAATGCCACCTTGTGCTTTTTATAAGCAACCATATAGTAGATCACCTCATCATTTTAAAGAGCTTCAACTGAATGATTTGCATAATGATTTTTTTATTTCATTACAGAATCACAGACTGGTTGAGGTTGGAAGGAACCTCAGAAAAACATCTGGTCGAACCCCTCCACTCACGCAGGGACACCTACAGGCAGTTGTCCAGGACGACATCCAGATGGCTTTTGAATATCTCCAAGGAGGGAGACGCCACCCTCTGAGCTCAGCTCTTCACCCAGTTTTCAATTCACCTTCAGAATTCGGTTCAGAAGATCCTCTTACCTGGACAACTCTGCTGTCAAACTCATTCAGCTGATGTATTAGATGACTGTCACTGGATACCACCAAAAAACAACCGAGAAGAGAAAAGGCAACACAAAAGATTTCAGAGGACTGCAACTGGAAAACGTGAAGGTAGACCTGCCTTTACTGAAAGCCACTTTGTTATTCCAAGAAAAGAGATTCTTTCACATGTTCTCTTATATATTCAAAGAGCATAGTTCCATCATAAAATTACTGCACAAAGAAGGAAGGTAATTTTGCTTCTTTTATTTGAGAAGTTAAGAACTATCACTTTTTAAATATAACCTCTCATGGGAATTGGGTGTGGGAGCAATCCTCAAATACGTTCCCTAGTCTGGAATGAGCACAGGCACTAGATAATACTGCAGCACCTACATAAACGCTACACTTCACTAGAGATTAACCAGATTGGAATCCCAGAGCAGTGTAGCATTCACACCCATTTCATTCTTTCACAAAAACAGAAATTCTGAACAATCAAATGACGAACTTCCAGTATCAAGGCCAAAAAAAGCTAGCTAAATTACCGCTATCATCTTAAACTCTACAGGCCAAGTGTTGTGGATCACAGAGAGCAATCAGCAAGATCTCTTCAAGGCCCTGCCAGGAAATTAGTAACTTTCAGCATATTCCCACTATCCACTTCCATTGCTACCATCTTAGAGAGCATTTTGAGAATATGCTTTGGTGTGGCCCACAAAAACCCCATAAAGGAAAAGCACTACAGATTCAATGGCAGTTACAGCAAATAGATTCAACAAAAGGACGCCTCTTTCATTATTAAATGGCATTTCTAACACCCTCAGAAATAGCACTTGCACTCTGAGAAGCTAAGGGGAGAAAGACCAACTACTAATGCCAATTACCTCAAGCACTTTACAAATGTTGGGTTTTCACACTATGCCCTGCAAACACCGTCACACGCTGACATCCTTCTGTCTTTTGTGAATGTGGTCAGAAGAGTGCTCGTGCCCAGCCTGGGTTTAAAGCCAGGCCATCTATATCATATCTGCAGCAAAAAAGCCTGTTCCCAGACTCCTTAGTCTTAAATGGCATCCTTGTACTACCAGATTTTGCCCACCTCCAGGCTTTTCTGTAGGGTTTTCATGAAATTATGTTTTTAACCTTAACGAAGTTCAGGATCTTTGGATTCTCACCTGTAGGTTTCATCTTCAACAACCTTCCGGCCACACTGTCCATAAGAATTGTTCCCCATGGTAAAAACTGAAAAGCAATGATAAAATGCACTAGTTTTATTATTGTCCATTCCCCTGAAAGCTTCTTTTCCGGTACAAAATATTTTCACGCGGTCCTCAGTACGAAAGGTGGAACACAGTACCATAAAAATTGACATAAGCTTTCTTCAAACCGAAGTTCACTTAAATTCAAGTGACTGAATCCATTTTAGTCAACAATATCCTGGCAATATTGTTGTAGGCACAGTAGCAGTACCTGGAGCCTGTTGGCTGTTTTTCAGTAATTGCCTAGTTCATCCTGCCGTTGCCAAGGAGACTCAAAGAGACCAGTGCTCCCACAGGAGCATTAAATCAACCGACCAGCCAACCAGCTCACCCACTGATAAGCAGCACTGGATCGCCCAGCGCAGCACTGAAGCCACTGCACCAGAGAATTCCCAGAGACGTGGAGAGCCAATTCACACTGAGGATCTTCTGTATAAAGGCCTATTAATTAATCACTTTTATGAATGTAGCACTCTAGGGCTTCAAGAGGAAAATAACAGAGGAGTATTGGCATAGCCATCTCAAACTGAATTCAAAAACACAGCTGACTGAACAAGACAAATAGGCTACACTTACGTGAGGCCTGGGGCTAGATTTAAAAAAAAAAAAATTGTATTTTGCAATATTTGTAGTGAAAAAGCTTCCAACTCATGTACAGCTTGAGCCAAGCAGAGCTCAACACATGATTATCAGCTCAGGGCTCTCCCTCCCAGTAGCAACCCCACACAGGCCAACCACCACCTGCATCACCTTTATAGTAAGAACAGCCTATTTGGGGGTCTAGTTCTAAAGGACAGAAGACAATCTTTTCTAGAGCTTTTAATGAAAGCATAGTCAGGCGTCCCATCACCAGCACAAGCGATACTATACCTCCCTCGTTGTCTGTCAGGATCAGGGAATGTGCTCTCCCACAGGACACCTGCAAGACTCGAGTTTGCTGCGGCTTCTCCAATGGTAATGGAATTGGAGATGGTTCCAAGACGTATTCATAGCCCTTAGCTTAAGGCAGAGAGAGAAATTTAAAAAGTCAGTAGCTTCCACAAAGCAAATTCATCACATATTTGCCAATCCTGTTGTACATACACACTCACTTCCATTTTGTTACAAAAGCAGATATATTTTAGAAAGCCATGACACTAACCCAAGTAAAAGGTTGACTGGGATTCATTGGAGGGGAAGTTAAAAAGCCATAGGAATGGTTGAGGCCAACAACCACTGCCTAATCAAAAACCCACCATACCTAGAAGCTGAACGTCATTAAGGCTTTAGGTGGCCAGAACTGCAAAATGGAGCCTTTCAGCCTTTTACTGAGCCACATGTTCAACCACTTTGGTGAATAAGGTTGGATTACCAGTGAGCTTAACGCTAAGCACAAACTAAGTACTCTGTGCAACCGGGTATACTGCAAACAAGGTACAATAGCAGCAATCACAAAAAGACAGCACAAAAGGTGAACAAAAATGTCTTTGGGCTTCATATTTAAAGAACAGTAGATTAAAGGTCTTTTCAGAAAAAAAGGAAGGCAAGAAACACTAGCTAGCATGGCTCCATAGGGGATATATGATCTAAGGTTTATGAAAAAAAATCACAAGCTTTACTAGAAAAAGAAGATTTAGTAACTTGAAAAATATGTGATCAGTTACAGTCAACTGGGAAAGACGGGGGAAAAAAAAAGAACAGAAAAACATAAATCAGTACTAGGGAAAAGGTTAAGGGAAGATAAAAAGCTTTGATATCAAAGAAAGCCACTGTAACAAGTGAAATCAAATCCCAAGGGACCCAAAGCAGTACTCTGCTCACGTGGAGCAGTGCTTTAACTAGTTCTCACTGCCTTCAATTGGAAAAAAAAAAAAACAACCCCAAAACCAAACAAACCCCAGAAAATCTACGCAGACCCTTTTAGACTAAGACACTACTTCATGGAACTTGAGGACAGGCATCACATTCCCGCTTGCAAATGGCTGGAGCCTGCCTTGCAATATAACAGGGACAGAAAGGCAGTGAGGTTGTATCCATCTAGGAGAGACATAGAAGTCACAAAGCATAAAACCTTTTCCTCTCTCCCTCTCCTTCCCTCCCCTCCGCCTCTTCCTTCCAGCAGAGTCACAAGCTCCTGGGATCTGTGGTAATGAACTCAATATCACCACTGATATCTGAGGGATTTTAGAGAAAAGACAAGATGGCTGAGGCAGGGGAGGGCAAGAGTGAGTTATTAGGAGTTTAGCTTAGAAACAGCTCAAGTTAGAGTATGAAAAACAACCATCTCAAAGTCAGAAGGTTGTAAATTCCCCTGGAAACAAACCATCTACAGGGACACAGTGTTAGAAGTAGCATGTACCAAAGTAAGTTTGTAAAACTGAGTAACAAGCAGCATGTCCAACAGGAAGCTTCTCTGTGGGAAGTTAGATGTGGAGCAGCAACAGACCCACTGATCTGCACACCACTTTCAACAGATCCTATTGAACACTGAATGCTCCCTTGCTTAGAAGGGCCTGAACTGCATAACCTACTTATGGATTCTCTGGCAAAAATAATCTGTGGGTCAGATGAAAAACAAGAAAATGACAGGACACTCCTGAGACATCAACAGTTACGGAACAGAGAGTAAGAGCTGAAACTTTTAAAAGCAGAAGCGAGTGGAAGCTTCCACGGTCCCTTGATTTTGTAGCTGCTGTTTAAGCACACATACTCACTGCGTACGCACACTCTTGGAAATCTACACAGTATGCTAGGAACTGTGCCCAACAGCAGCACCACTGTAAACTCCAGCATTCTGCGCAGTAGCAGCAATTTTCTTTTGCTTCTCCACAAAGTTTAATCTTTTGCCCACATCAGATGCACCATACCTTAATGGATTATGCTCTTATACACTATAAAGAGGAAAAGCTGCTTTTAACACGGAACAATGTTTCCAAACAGTTAAGAGACAGCCAGGGAAGTAAGTCTGTGTTTTTCATATCTGTTTTAGGTGGAAGGTGGCAATGTTCTGCACAGAAATCATAAATGCATTTGAGAGCCTGGTATAAAATAGAATGACCAAATACCATGTTTTTCTTTCAAATTGTAATTTGGTATTAAAATAAAACACTCTTACAGCCTCACACAAAATTCCACTGACTGTATAAAAAGATCTCTTGTGGGAAAGGAAATTAGTTTATAGATGCAAAGGCAACAGATGTGAGCAAATCACCTTGCCAAAATAATTTCATTAACTAGCCCACTACATCGTCTACTATCAAACCACAGAGATTGAAAGCAACACCTTAACCAACACACACACATTTATTAAGAATGAAGTTACTCAGTTTTTAATTACATCCAGGCAAGAACGTAAGCGCACTGCACAGAACAAATGCATACCTTGATCAGTTACAAACCATGCAAAAACATAGCCAAGTGCAAAAACATAGCCAAGTTCTTAAAAAAACCTATTTTTAAAAAGAAAGAAAAATTTTTAAAAAGGCATAGCCTCTGCATCAAAGCCTTCTGGACATTTTTTATGCCTTCTAACCTGAAGTTTCCCACATCACATGTATCCTGTAGTGCTGCCCTGTAAGCCCTTACACCACCTCAATCCTTACTTCGATCTCTTATGCTTCTCTGAAATCCAAGCTGGGAATCCTTGTTCAGCCCCATGCCCCACACTTTGGTGATGTCCGTGGTCTTAGAGGACAGCAGCGTGAATCCATAACCACAGGCAGCAGAGGATATCTTTGAAGAGAAACAAAGTTACAAACTATGGCACAGAAAAACAAGTTTTACCCCATGCTATTTGTTGATCAACATTCCTCCTTCATTATCCATATCCAAATTCACAGTACATGCAGTCTTCACAAAACTGCAGAAACGCTCTACAGTGATAAGCACAAGGGTATAAACGCAAGCCTAACATTACCACTCTAGAGTTTTGTTTTTGTTTGCATGCTACTACTTTTTTGTATTATTTTGGACTGATTCAAAGACAACCGGAAGACCTATATGCTGACCTGCATCAGGAGTACATGAAGAAAAAAAAAAACCACAAAGAAATATTAAGAGACTAACATTCTCCTGCTTTACTTCTTTTGCCAAAAAAAAAAAAAGCCCAGTAAAACAGCTCTGACCTTCTTTGAGCTGGACAGCAGAGCATGATGTTTGAAACACATAGAAAAGTAACATGACTTTCAATACAAGCTTCCAATTTAGCAGACTCACAAAATCATAGGGGTTGGAAGGGCCCTCTGGAGCTCATCCCATCCCACCTCCGCTTGAGCAGGCACACCCAGAGCAGGGGCACAGGGCCGCGTCCAGGCGGGGTGTGAATGTCTCCAGGGAAGGGACCCCACAGCCTCCCTGGGCAGCCTGTGCCCCTGCTCTGGCACCCGCACAGTAGAAAAGTTTTTGTCTCATGTTTAGGCGGAACTTCCTGTTTCATTTTTTCTTGATGAAGCTGAAAGTAGCCAGGAAAGGAACTGAAAACAAGGCCCTACCTCTCTGATAAATGTTTTTCACTCTCTTGGTCCCTTATGGCTCTGACAAAAGATTATAGATATACATTTTATGTAGAATATATACGCATTCTATATATACATACATATATACAGTATGCTACTGTAGTTATGCCAAAATTCATCCTGATGAATAACGCTATCAATTACAAAAACGGATCATAGAACTATTAAGGTTGGAAAAGACCTCCAAGGTCAAGTACAACCATCAAACCAACACCCCCCCAGCCTCCTAAACCATGCCCTGAAGTGCCATGTCTACACCTTTTTTGAACACCTCCAGGGTTGGTGACTCCACCACCTCTCTGGGCAGCCTCTTCCAATGCCTGACCACTCTTGCAGTAAAGACGTTTCTCCTAATATCCAGCCTAAACCTCCCGACACAGCTTGAGTCCGTTTCCTCTCATCCTATGCTTGTTATCTGGGAGCACAGACCGACCCCCCCCTCACTCCAGCCCCTCTCAGGCAGCTGCAGAGAGCGAGAAGGGCTCCCCTCAGCCCCCTCTTCTCCAGGCTAAACCCCCCCAGCCCCCTCAGCCGCCCCCCAGCACACTTGTGCTCCAGACCCTGCCCCAGCCCCGCTGCCCTTCTCTGGACACGCTCCAGCCCCTCCAGGGCCTTCTTGTCCCGAGGGGCCCAAACCTGAGCCCAGCATTCGAGGTGGGGCCTCCCCAGGGCCGAGCACAGGGGCCCCATCCCTGCCCGGCTCCTGCTGGCCACACTATTCCTCAATCACCTCAAAGTCTCTGAATCAGGTTAGTTAGCCTTTCAGAGCCGCTTTCAGAGGTGCGTGAGCAGGCGGAGGCGTGTGTGGGTAGGCGGAGGCGTTGGGGAAGGCAGGCTACCGCTGCCCCCAGCACGCACCGGCCGCCGACCCCGGCCCACCTTCTCCGCCGTCTCCAGCCGGTAGGGCGTGGGTTGGATCCGCCGCGGCTTCTTCCAGCCCGCGTCCGGCCTCACGAAGCTGGGGACGCCCAGGGCGCCCGAGTAGCAGAAGCCCCAGACGAAGACGCGGTCCTTCCGCCTGGCCGACTTCCCCGCGTACTGGAAGATGGGGGCGGCCTCCTCGGCCTCCCTCAGCTGGCGGACGCTCCGCGGGCCCGTCGGCGTGGCCAGGCCCCTGCGGAGGACGGGCGGCGGCGTCCCCAGCGGCCCCCTCAGCGCTCCCCGCCCGGCCCCGGCTGCTGCCGCCGCCATCTTGGCGGCCTCCCGCCTGCCGACCCCGTGCGCGTGCGCCAGGCCGCGGCACCGCCGTCACGTGCTGCGCGAAAGGCCGGCCGGTCGGCTGGAGCGCGTGACGGGATCGTCTTAAAGGGGTTACGCCGCCCAACGGCGGGAGTGGGTCCCACCTCTCGCGGACTCGGACCTAGGTCTAAATATAAACCAACACCGAGACCACGACACAAACCTACATTCAGGCCCAGACCCAAACCCAGGCCCAAGCCTAGTCCTTCACCCAAAAATAGACCCAGACCCTAACCCAAACCCATACTCAAAACTAGTCCCAGACCCAGAACTAGACCCAACCCAGACCTAGACCAAAACCTAGTCCCCTACCCAGAACTAGATCCAGAACTAGACACAAATGTAGACCCAAATCCAAACCCAGGCCCAAACCTAGACCCAGACCTACTTCCCAAACCTGAACCTGAACCCACGCAGCATGGTGGTGGTGGAGCTGCCTCACGGCTCCCACCCCACCCAGCAGACACCATATCACAAAATCACAGAATCCCAGAATGGCAGGGGTTGGAAGGGCCCTCTGGAGCTCATCCCGTCCCACCCCCTGCTTGAGCAGGCACACCCAGAGCAGGGGCACAGGGCCGCGTCCAGGCGGGGGGTGAATGTCTCCAGGGAAGGGACCCCACAGCCCTCTCTGGGCAGCCTGTGCCCCTGCTCTGGCACCCGCACAGGGAAGGGGTTTGTCCTCATGTTCAGGTGGAACTTCCCGTGTCCCAGCTTGTGCCCGTGGCCCCTTGGCCTGGCGTTGGGCACCACTGAGAAGAGTCCAGCCCCATCCTCCTGACACCCACCCTTTCAATATTTATAGGTTTGATGAGATTCCCCCCTCAGCCTTCTCTTCTCCAGACTGAACAAACCCAGGTCTCTCAGCCTTTCTCATAAGGGAGATGCTCCAGCCCACTGATCATCTTGGTAGCTCTCTGCTGGACTTGCTCGAGCAGTTCCCTGTCCTTTCTCCAGATTTTTTCTCTCTCCTCTGGGTCTGGGATGCCTGAGGGCCAGCCTTAGCAGTAAAGACATAAGCACGGGCATTCAGTAACTCCGCCTTCTCTGCACCCTGGTCGCCAGGGCACACACCTTGTTCAGCAGTGGGCCTGCTGTACCCCCAGTATTCCTTTTACTGCTGATGTATTTAAAGAAGCCCTTCTTGTTATCCTTGACATTCCTCGCCAGATTTCATCCCAAGTGGGCCTTCCTCGTCGCATCTTTGCATATGCTGTCAACATTCCTATATTCCTCCCAAGTGGCCGGTCCCTTTTTCCACACATTGTGAACCTCCCTCTTCTATTTGACTTTGACTATCCCCACAACCCAGCCCTTGCTTTCCACCAGAGGGAGCAAAGCAGCCACCTTCCAGGAGGAAGCTGCCATCATTTGTCCACCCAAGCGAATTTCCTCCCCACCAGTGTCTTTTGCAAGACCCTTGCCCAATCCCCCACCAGACATTGCAGGGAGAAACGCCTTTCCTGCCACCACACCACTGGCCACCACACTGACCAGCTGCCCAGGAAAACACTGAAATACATCTATAAAGTGTCTCTCCTTTAATGGTGAAAAACACAAAATCATTCAAAATACAAATAGGGCATAAAAGGGGGTCTAGTGGCAAGGGGCCTCCAGCGGCTGTGGAGGCCTCAGCCCCCCAGGAGCTAGGGAAGCAGGACTGGGTCCCTCCTCATGGTGGCATTAGGACACCTTGGGCTCACCGTGCGCGTGGATGAAGGCAGGCGCCAGGCTGCCCCGATCTGGCCAGCAGTCCCCCGGGGCCTGCAGTGGCTGCCAGAACCACCTGGATACCCCAAGTCTGGCTCTGAGCCCCCGCTGTGTGGGAGCTGGTGGAGATAAAGCATCAGCTGGCTGGCGTGGGGGGCTGAGGCTTCATAGGATCTTCCTCCGGGTGCTCTCGGTACAGCGGTTCAGGATGAGGTCTTTGCTGGGACGGGGAGGAACAGCAGGTTGAGCCTTGGACTTATTCTCTTCTTGCTCATTTTTCTCAGCTGCAGGTAAAGCAGATGTACAGATCTGTCAGAGCTCTCCACTGCCCACCACCTTCATGTGAACATTCAAAAGCTTCCTATATAATGGCCACCAAAGCTCCTGCCTCTCCTCCTGCCTCAGCCACATGTAATGGTCTTCTGTAATGGTCAAGGTGGTGGGGTGAGCTCACCAGTGCCCAGCTGGGAGCTCTGCTCAGGTGGAAGCCCAGCTCTAGGTCTGTGCGAGGAGCTGCTCTCCCTTGGCAAGGTCATGGGTCCCTGCGCTGGGATTACCAGATCTAAAGCATCTACCTCAATAGCAGCCTCCTTTGTCCTGCAACAATTCCCTCCAGGTGCTTTGCTGACAGCTCATGTACATGATAATGGTAATGGTAACAGCAGCATGGGTGAGGTTAGGTGCACAGAGGAAAGCACGGGTCCCAAATACGAGCTGATCTCCCATCAGGACCGTATTCTGCTCCTCTCTCAGACCTATCACCTGAGGTAAGAAACCTCATTGAAAACAAACCCCTCCCTGCACACACTTTCCCCACAGGAGAAGGGTGGACAGGCAAGGTGTGGGCTCCATGTGCCGTCCTACCCCAGCAACCAGCGTTGGAGGACACGGGCCATGCCTGTAGGACTTCAGCCCACATCCAGGGCAAAGGCCCCACTGAAACTTACTGATGACATTGGCCTTGTTCTGCAAGTTTTCCTTCATGTTCCTCTGGCTCTGGATGTACTTCTTGCTGTTCCTCCTGTAAGTCTCCTGGCTGATCTGCTTCCGGCTCTGCTTGTGGATGCTCTTCGCGTTTCGGATGGTGGATCTGCCGTGAGTTAGAAACAAAACTTTCAGTTTCTGTGTCGGCAGCTCTTACACCAGACACTTTTTTTGCTGAGGATTTCCACCCCACGCTTCCTCCTCTGCCTCGCCCAAACCCCAATATCAGCTTTCTGGTTTTGCCCAGTGGAAGGCAGCAGGTGGATGCCAGCCCTCGAAGGCAGCTGTAGGTGAGACGTGATGTATAGCGCATTAGGAGGCAGCCGGAGTGGTTCTTTGGAAGCGAATACTGAAGGGAGAAGCCTGAGCACAAGCCTGGAAAGTAATGATGGCAATGGCGAGGTAGATTGGGCGTAAGGCTGGAAGGATGAGATGGGCATGAGGTTTATCCCACAGAGTTCAAGAAAGCTCTGGAAGTGATCTATAGATCTTGGATGGATAGACATACAGCATCTATACTGACTGCAACACTGAGATCCCTGATGATGTGTTTGGCATGGCTCCCCAGCGCCCAAGGATCAGTCCCTGGGCCTGGGGACCAGAATGTGGGGTACATGTCAGCATGCACCTGGATGTGTGGTGTTGAACCCACAGCAGAGAAGCTGCTGAGAGAAGTGAAAGGCTGAGCAGCCTGGGCTGTGCGGCAGCATGCTGCCACAGGGGAATCCCCAGCATTGGGGACCGTCCCCAGGCAGGCAGAACGGAGGCCACCGCTTTGTCTTCACTACCAGGGCATGAGTGACGTGACTCCCGACATCCGTCCCGTGGCATTGTCTTCCTGCTCTGCTCAAGGCAATGCCCCTTGCTGCACCCATCTGCCTTCAGCCTCTCCCTGGTTTGAGCACACATCCATCTCAAAGCTAAGCTCTTGCCCACAACGGCAGGTGACCACCTTTGCAACAGGGCTCAGCCTAGGGGCAGCACTAACCATGGTAGGGCACGTCACTGTCCTTGAGACAGGCCATCTCACCTCCACCAAAGGTATCCAGTAGGCATCACTGCACTCAAATAGGTGGATTTGGGCCATTTTACACTGTCTCACACTCAATCCGTGCACCAGCAGAGCTGGATTTTGAGAGATTTTATAGAAAAGCTGCTGGTTTCCTTGTAGGGAAGAAAAGATAGCAGCAAGCTCTGCCCTTCCCAGCAGTTTTCTTTGCATCGGAATTAATGAGTTATTATTGCTTTTTATCTTTTTAATCAAAATGAAATCCCTTCCATTAGCTCAAATCCTCCCATCAGATTAGGCCGTTTGGCAGCTCTGATTAGTCAAATCTCTCCTCGCTTCTCAAAGATTCAGTGGATGCGCTTAGGAAATAAGAAAAAGGCCAATTCGAAAATTAAAGGAGATAAGCCCAGAAAAGAAACTTTCCAGAAGGACAAGGAGAAATACGCCTGGCTGGAGGACAGCCCTGCATCGGAAATGCTGGGGGGCCTCTCCACCTGTGGAAGCTGGGGAGCACAGAGCTATTTTTGCTGCAGCCTTGAAGGATCTGCCTCCTGGTCTGTCTTTGCCCTGCTCACATCTGTCCTGTGCAGCTCCTCATTGACAGGGTGAGTGAGGAACACCACACACCACTGTCTGGTTTCATTTCACTCCTCGTGAATAAAAGCTTTAGTTGTCCTCCCCCGACCCAGGGCTTCTCCTACCTTCGTGGAGGAGCACTCCGGTTCCTCAGCTCGCTCTTCACAGACGTGTCTGCCTCCCCAGCTTTCTTCAGGTACATGGAGGGGTAATATCCTGTGGTTTCATCCTTCCTGCAGTGCAACACAAAGCAACCTTGCTTGCATTCTTGGCTCTGCCACCACCACCTCCTCGCCCCTGTCCCCAGCAGGATTGCTGGCGCTAGGTGGGCTATTTCTTCTCATGTTGCTTGCAGGGATGGGGGCTTCCACTGTCCCCCCACCTCGTGTGCCTGTGGTTCTCCCTGAAAGTGTAGCTTGAGTCCCCAAAGCAAGCAGGTAGTGGACAGAGCAATGTCTCAGGGCTTTCAGGGTCTGACCAGCTCATATAATCTCCCTTGGGGGTTTCACTGGGCTCCTGAAGCATTGCTCAGGGCCTCCTGCCAGACACCCTGCCATGTGCTCAAGAAACACTCCCTGGTCCCCAGCCCATCTCCCCCTTCAGCCCAGCACACCTGCAAACACCAGGAGACCCTCCTGGACCACTTGCCTGGGCACATGCTGGCACAGGAGGATCCCCAGGGTTTGCAGCCATGTCGTGTCCTGCTGCAAATGTGCAATCTGCGACTCTCCAGACCACAAATGCATCTGGGGTTCCCCTTGGGAAAGCCTGAGTTTACAGGGCGGGCCAGGGCTGGGATGAAAGCTGAGGTTTTGCAAAGCAAAATGTGCCAGAGTACTTGGAGGCAAAACAGCGGATTTTTTTTTTTCCATCTGCCTCCTTCTTGGGTATTTCTGAAGCCCTCAGCAGAGGAAGTCCATCTGCAATGTTTAACATTTGGCAAAACCGCAGGCTACTAGGAGCAGCCCTGCAAAAGGAAGTGCTGGGCAGTGGCTCCAAACAGTCCGTGCGGAGAACTGCTTGTTCATCCCTTCCCTCTACCAGAGTCCCGCTTGCCTGCTTTGTTTGTGGCATCTCTCACCTGATGACCCACCAGCCATCGAGCAGCTTGTGGATAACTTCGATGGTATCACCTTCCTTGAGGGTCAGCTCATCCTCCTCCACAGCTGTGTAGCTTTTCTGGACGATGTACTGCTCACCTGCACACAAAATTGGGACGGCAGGTTGCATGCTACCATGCCAGGGATGGGGCTTGTCTTCTCCAGCTGCTGAGGAGAGGGGGCACCAGAGCATCTACCCTATGTTTTTTGAAAGACCCAGGGTGCTTCAGGTCTCCAGGTTTGGACTCAGATTTCCCCCAGCCTTGTCGGTGCCTGTGGCTCATCCCACATCTCCAGCAGCTTTCCAGGAGAAAGCTGGTGAATGCAAGCAGCAGAAGTAGACCTGTCGCTGCTGAAAAGCATGTTTATAATTTGGGTGATTGAATGAGGAAGAAGGAGGTGTTGTTCTAATAGACTCTGTTGCAGTGTTTTGAAAACCACAAAGCTGAAGCCTGGAGAGCAATCAGCATGAGTCTGCAGGGTCCTTCCTCTGCTCTGTGTGACGAGGCCCTGCTGCCATGGTGGGGCAATGCGGAGGGCTGATAAGGGCAGCGCAGAAGCCAAGTGCTAGGGAAAGCCTGCGCCTCAGTTCGGATGCTGCACTGTGCTCTTTTCCTAACCCAGCAACTCAGCATGGACCCAGCTAGCTCAGGATAGGCACTGGATGAAAATGTGCATCCGTGATCAGCCAAAACAAGCATCTAATGCTGAGTGGCAGGTCATGGGAAGCCCCTGATGTTGAGGGTAGGGCACCGAACAATTTCTTTTGGCAGCGTCTACAGCAAAAGCTCTGTGGCCAGCTGTCCTGCTGCAGTGTGGACTGCCCAGCGGGGGCCTTGCAATGAACCATCCCAGCAGGGAGCGGCGGCAGGCTGTGTTCTGGTGCATGCCCTGTTTACCCCAACATTTTACCTGCGTAGTTGGGCTCCTGCTCTTCAGACTCATCAGGACCATCTATCGGCTCCAGGTAGGCAGCTGGCACCCAGCCCCGTTTATTCTTCAACTGGCAAAACCACCAACCTGCAACAAAAGCAGCCATAGGCAAGAGCAGACGGTGCTGTGGGCAAGCGAAGAGGGTGTTGTGGGGGCACCAGCATCGGTTCTGGCCCCAGCTGGAATACACACAGGCATCCATGTGGCCTGGACGGAACGGACAGGGCTGGGGCCCGTCTCTGTTTACATGACACAACCAGGGAGCTTGGTCAGTTCATCCTGTTTCCTCCTGGGCAGGAAACCTCACAGGCTGAGGCATGCGAGATGATTTCAGGGTTTTCTAGGATTGCTCCACACCCTCCCCAGCCAAAACTGACTGTCATGTGGCGCCATGTGAATGTGAAACGTCCCAAGGGGGCAGGAAGTACCAAGAGGTTCAGTGCTGCTGGCTGCATTTGCTCCAAGCCTCTCTGCATCAGGAGACCCTGATACAACTGCCTACCCTTTAACACATGCACTGGCAAAACTAGCTTGCGTACTCCATTTGAACTTGAGATGCAAGGGCAGTCCCCATGCTGAAATGGAGGGAGCTGGCCCTTGGCAGCTCTCTGGGGGAATGGGCACATACCGCTTTCACCCTTCTCCACGACATCCACCATATCCCCAGCTTTTAGAGCCATCTCAGATGTGGAGCTCTTCTCGTAGTCAGCAACAGCCCGGTAGGTTTGCAGGACAATGGGGCCGGTGATGTCTGTGGGGGAGAAGCAAGAGATGTTCCCTCTCCTGGCACCCAGCACAGAAATCCCGTTTCAGGCAGGCCAAAAGCAGCCCCAGGACAGCCCAAAGTGCTCTCCCAGCCTCTTCTGGTCCCAAACCAGCTGGATCCCAGGATAGAGACTCATTCCCCTGATGCTGTGATTTCCTCCCAGCTGCAGCTCTAGCACAGAGACCATGATTTCCCTCAGGGCATCTGCCATGGGAAGGCTGCCCCTCTCCCAGCCACTGCAGCAGCTGCTTGCACCCTTCCGAGGCCTCTTACCAGTGGGGTTTTTCTTGGCATCTTTTGGCAGGAGGAAGACCTCAGGCTTCTTGATCCTAGATGGGTCGGAGCAAAGGCAGCTCAATGCTGACCACCCCTCACCGCCGGCAGCGATGCCCTCCCTGCGGGCTGCTGCCAGCGCCCGGGGCCGGGGACGCCGGTTTCCCCCAAAGCAGCAGGCGGCTGGACTCACTGGCTGTCCGTGACGGGGTTCGTGTCGTCGGGACGGACCTTGAAGAAGTTGACCACATGCAGGCACCGGGAGATCTTGTGGGGCAGGTTGATCAGGGCGTAGCAGTACTCGGCCAGTGTGCTCTGCCTGTTCTGCGTCGAGCGCTGCCCATCAAACCACTTTGGGGCTGGGGGAGAGGGGAAAAAGCAGGCAGAGTACCCTGTTTTTATGAATTTCCCAATGGGCTACTCTGAATCATTGATTTTGCCCTGAAAATGAGTGGATTTGGCCCCAGGGTGCTGCGTGGCTGCATGGTGCCCGTAAGGCAAAGCTCTGCGGGAAGGTGGCAAGGTCTCCTCCCTTGCCACTCTGTCCCCGGCTTGGCAGGTGCGTGGGGGCCACCCACAGTCCTGAAAAAGCTGGGAGAAGCTGACACAGGGCCACGGCTGTTCTACAGGGGTGCTGCAGCCACGGGTTCCTCATTTCAGCAGTGTGGCTGGGGAGGCGAGCACAGCACAGCACCCAACTGGGGTGCTGTGGGCAGTATGGAGGAGAGCTCTCTGCAGCCGGACTCGTCCCCTGCAGGCTGTGGACTCTTGCAGAGCCCAGAAAAGATGCTATCTGACCTCATTTCAGTTACGGGATAACTCCCACATCCATGCTCAGACTAAGCCCAGCTGCCGGGCCACAAATGCAGAGACTGCACCGGGGCACAAGGAGGGACTCGGGATCAGCCTGTGGCCGGCGGAGACATGCACATCCCTCTGTCCCACTGGTCACGGCGCAGATCCTGCAGCCGCCACTTGACCCCAGGGCTCCAAAATGCTGCTTGGCAGCCCAACCCACAGCAGTATTGAACCCAGCCTCGGGGCGCGTGTGTGCAGCTGGTGGCACCCCTGCGCTCCTCGCAGCAGTCTGATGTTTGCCTTGTCCCCAGCGCTTTCAGTTCCCCAAATGGGATGAGGACGCGCTGCACATGGTGGCAGCATGCATGTAGGAAGGGTCCCGGCACAGTGGTGTTACTCTGGCTCCGAGGGAGCCCCCCCCCAGACCTGACACCCACACTGCTGCATGATGCAGGTTTATTCCTACTCAAAAGGTGTCGACCACAACCCACAGCTATTTCTCATGCTCCTTCCTGTCTCCTTTAAAGCAGGAAATTAAATAACGGGGAATTTTGCTGACCTGCCCTGTGCTTGGGCACAAACAGCTCTTTGGATCAGAAGTTCACACCCTGCCATTGAAGACATACCGCATTTCTTCCTCTTACAAAATATCTGTGTTGCCATAACGGCTGTAAAAACTGATACCAGTGACGGTGTCACTGAAGGAGGGCTCAGCTCAGGCTCAGCTCAGGCTCAGCTCAGCTCCCCAAAGCCAGACCCTTTGCACCAGCCAGGGGTCACAGCCAATGCTCCAGGAACCACCCCGGGGAGCAAGGATAGGGTCTGCGGGGCTGGTGAGGCTGGGACAAACCACAGCTGCTGCTCAGACAGACCTTTCTCGTGTTTGGATTTCAAGCCCAATGTGCAGGAACAGAAATCACACCAAGCACCTGTGCGGGAGGCAGCCGGCAGAGCTCGGCCTGCTGGGGGATTTCCCAACCAGCTGCAATTTCTATTTCAGCCCCCAGCCCCGGTGCCTGCCCCTCACCTGGCAAGTGTGGGATGATCCGCTTCTCCACGTTGATGTCCCCGGATTCAATGGGGAACATCTCCTTCAGCGCTTTCTGTGGAGCAGAAGCAGGCATGGCTGTGAGGATGGCACTGGGGGACCCCCCCCACGGCACCTGCACCCCTGCCTGCATTTTGCCCCCCCTCCCAGCATTTGCCCCGCTGCCCACCGGCATGTGCTGGCTGGACCCTGCGCCTTGACACCAGGAGAAACCTGCCAGGGGAGCACAAAGCCGGTGGCCAGGGCCCACCCTGGGACAACTCACGTGGAACTCGTATATCTCAGTAAACCGGCGGTAGACGAGCTTTTCAGAGAGGTCATTCCACTTCACCAGGAACATATAGACCTGAGGGGGAAAGCAGAGGCGCTGCAGCTCTGCGGCCGAGCCGGACCCCCACACCACACTGCGGCCAAAGCCCCCGGGGAGCCTCATGGATGTTTCCATTTCAGATAAACGGTGTGTTTTTCTTCCACCACCCCAAAGTGAGTAGCTCTGCCCAGGCAGCGAGCGAGCTGAGCGTGAGGGAAGCTCCGCAGGGACAGAGGGGGGACAGGAACATGCAGACAGGTGGGAATCGGGGAAAAGCCCTTTCCAAGCCTGTGAAGTAACCAAAAGCTTGCAAAGGAGGTGCCCAGATCTTGCGTGCTCAGGATATTTTATCCTATAGCTGCCCCCAGCTCGTGCCAGCTGCCATGACACCCCCACCCCCCCGAGAAGGATGCTCTTAGGCCCTCAGTCACATTTATCTAAAGAAATATGCTGGCCATGCTTTTACCCTCGCCAGTCCTTGCTGCCTAGCTTGTCAGAAGGTTGCTGCGTACTCACATAGTGCTGACTGGGAAAAAACCTTTTCTCGTAGCCCAGCAGCTCGATGTGCCGGATGAACTCATCCCCCATAGCTGCTCCCAGCCGTGGCGTCCCACTCCGGCCCCTGCTCCTGCCTCCTCGGGTGTCTCAGCGTCCCCTCCTCCCCTCTGCCTCTGCCCAGCTCCGCTTCGTAGTTAAAGCCCCCGGGGAAGCGGAAGTCCCGCTGCAATTGCATCCGTTATTGTTTACCCGCTGTGGTTTGTATTGAGTCGGTGTTTCCCGTGGGGAGCCTCCAGCCCAGCCCCTCCAGCGGCTCCAGGACTGGGGAGGAGGCAGGCAGCTGGGAGACCTTGGGGATGACCTGGAGCCACCTCTGAAAGCAGAGGACAGTGAAGGTTCAGGGCCAGGTCAGCTGCCCCAATAGCCAAGCGGCCCCCCTGACTGCTGACGCTGCCCTGTGCTGGCACCGGGTGCTGTAAAGCCCGTTCAGCAGAGTGCCTTGGCAATAGCAACCAGAAGAGTCTTTACAATCTTGAGCAGAGCTGGATGGGCCGAATGAAGCACGTAACGTGCTCCCTGAGCCCAGGGACAGCAGCACCCTCCTCTGTATGGCTGGGAGACCATCCTGCACTCGCAGGGCTCCTCCCATTGCATCACTGTTTTCTTTCAGTCACCTGCAGCTTCCCCAAAATCTGCCAACAAAAGGCCCTCGAGGACCTGAGCCAGCTTCAGCGCCATGGCTCCATTCACTGCCATGCCTGGGCACACGGCTGCATGGGAGCACCAGCCACGGGGGAGCCCAGGCATGGGGAAACCCCAGGGTAGGCTGGACATGGACCCCTGCCTCCCACTGGGGGAGCACGAGGGTTCCCAGTAAAGCCCCTCTGAAATGGCAGTGCACCAGCATCCTCCCCCTCCAGCCTTGAGCAGGAAGGCACAAAGGGAAGCGAGGGCTGCACGCAGGCAAAGGGGCACCTGGGAGCACCTCTTTTGTCCCCAGCAAGGGCACCCTCAGTTACGACGAGTACCAGCACTGGGCTGTCCCGAGAGCGTACAGAGCCAGCACGGGATGCTCAGGAGCCCGGCTCCAGCTGGCTGCCTGGTCACAAGCCCTTAGCCCCATCCCTGAGCCCCTCTGCTGCATCCCCTCTGGGAGCCCGCGCTTGGCTGCAGCTGGTGTCCCCGGCAGGCCAACACCTTACCGTGAGCGCGGCCGTCAGAGCAAGCCCAGAGCCACGCTCAGCCGGGAGCGGAGATGTCTTGGTCAGTGAGGCAACGCCTGTGCCCCCATTCCTGGCAGGCAGCAGCCCCAGACCACCAGCAGGGCTAACACTGGCTCTCCCAGCTGCCCATCAACAGCAAGCTCTGGTGCAGGGACGGCCCCTCCATGGGCAAATACCCTTAGTAGCTGTAAAGACAAAAGTTTGCTCTGACCGCATTAAAAAAATCAAATACTAACCATAGTTTTCCCCTGAATCTCAAGTATGGTGCTTTGCACCTGTCAAGACCACAAACATGGTCATTTAAATTTGGTTTAGTATTTTAACACGGGGACTTCCCTGTATGCGAGGCAGAATTACACAACCAGTAATATTAAAAAAAAGGTATCTCCAGGGCTGTTTGGATTCTGCTCAGTTAACAGCCAGATCACTGCTTCTTAGGCAGAACCACCACAAACTTTGTCGTGAAAGCTCATTTAATAATTACAACTGTTTGTACTAAATTTAAAACTGCTTTACAGGCAGTGCATTACTGGAAACCACTTAATTCAGGTTTCTTCCTGTTTCCTTATTCCTCATTTTGTGATGTGAGAAATGAAACGGAGCTTATAGATCTCACTGCTGACAATGGGTTAGTGCAGTGAGTCGCAGCACGTAGCTTGGTATAATACATCGCTTAGTGTTTCCAACTGTCCCATAGTTACTAGGTATCAAGAAGCATAATTTTAGAAGAAAATTCTTGGAGGAATAATGACTCCTTCTGATGACCCTTCTGATAAACAAGCTGATTTTATGGAGTTCATGAGCTGATTCACGTTCTGGGAAACAAGGCTGGCATCTGAATGCAGGACCTGATTTTTGGGAGAGACGGAGAACTTCCACTGGCCTTTGCTGCAATGCACCACTGCTTTGGAGTGAGAACAGCAGATACGGGACTTAAACTGACAGATTAAAATCGAGATTATTGAAGACGAAGCGCTGGAGGTTTACTTTCTTAGGAGAATGGACTACCCTCTTTTCTGTAGAGCTCCACCCAAAACTAGTACCAAAACCTCCTAGAAATTAAAGGCTGAAGAAAGGAATGCCACCCTCATTTTGTTCAAAACATGATTTTTTGTTTTTTGGTAGTTTAAATTTAAGCTTAATTCAATCCAGAGCCAAGGGAGGCCTTGCTCGTGTCATTGACGGCAAATTGCTGTGTGTGAAGAGTACTACTACGTGCCCTAACAGCTGTTGCAAAATCACAAAAATAAAAGTCTGTCCTCTCTCTGCCCTATCAGCGGCAGACTACTAAGATACGAAAAGAAATGAAGGAGAAAGGGTTCAAGTTTTTTGTGGAACACTTCAAATCCCAAGGGAAAAACAGTGGCCAGCAGCTGCATGACAGAGGTGCCGGACCTCCTGTGACGCCTAGTGGTTACCGCTGTGAGAAAAGCCGGGGTGCCGTACCTGAGGAACACCAGGCTCCACCACGGACACCCTGATCCTGCGCTGCTTGGATCCAAACCTCATATTTAAGAGAAAGGAGCCAGCCTAAGGCACAGCACGGGCTTTTAAAGTTCAGTAGAACATGGGGAATAAATACTTGTCTGCTACTTCATCACCACAAAGCTGCTCTGCCGGAGAAAAAGAAATATTCAGAACTCAGAGTTGTTGCAATTTTATTTATTTACTTGTTTATTGGTACAGCCAAGGCTTTCAGGGCATTATCACTCAATACCCAAAGAGTGACACACCTCACGTATTACTAGTTTGGAAATGAGTGAGATTTTCATACATGGTCAACATCTTAAAAGTCTGCTACCTGTTAGGACTATATATAGAGACAGATAATTTTTTAATATAAAATTGGTATTTTGAAAGTATAAATATTGGTGCAATTATTTTGTCAGTCTAATTTCTCTCTACTGGATATAACTCAAAATGTCTGAGACCACAAAGAGACTTCAGTGTTGAACGCTTACGCACCTGTCAGCATTACTGCAAGCCTAACTCCCAGCACACATAAAGACTCCAGTCCTTCCACCAAAACCAAAACCACTGCATCAGTTTTCACTTCATTTTTTTTTCCCAGCTCCTGCATGTGCAGTTGCAGGCTGCCCACACTCTGCTGGTATGTGCAAGGCAGTAGCCTGGAATTACTTATTTTCACAGTTCTTTTGCTACGATGCTTTGCCCCCATTTTGAGCGAGCATTAACGCCTCCATCAGCAATGTACAGCCTTGCTGGGCAGGCAGCTGTGCAAAAAGTGCCTCCTGAAATAGCTGCGAGTGAAGAAGGGATGGACCATCCTTCCGCTTTTTCAAAAGGGGAAGTCGAGAACCAGCTGAAAACCCGGGGAAAGCTGCATTAACTCATTTCCCCATTCTAAACATTCCTAGCAGCAATCACGAAACTGGCCATCACCCTGATAACAACCTATCTATGGAGGTACGTTACTGAGCATGTCTATTAATCAGCAGTGAAATACATCAGTGGTTATACTTTGGGACAGTACCCAAACAGCTGAGAGTTACCAGGTTAAGTCAACGGGCTCGTTCCCATGGGACTGAGATAGGGGCTGTTTGCCGAGGCAGGAAGGCAGCTCTGAATCAGTCACCACCGGTTCCCATCTGGAGAGCTGCAAGGTACAACCGGGATGAGCGTTTTCAAATTGACTCAGCACAGAGCTAACCCTGCTCCTACTGACATCAACAGCACAATATTTAAGCACCTAGATCTGCATGGTGCGACTGTGAAAATGCAAGCATGTGTCCTACGGCTCTCCTGCGCCTTCAGAACGACAGAGCGCGTGCTGCTCTGAATTCGGCTGCTGACTTTCAGGGTGCTGCCGGGGAACGGACACTGTACCCAACTGAATTTAAGGCTTCAAAATTTTTTCTTGAAGATACAACCACGTCACCCACCTGGAGCAGGATTTCTGTCTGAAAGGCATGACTGGAACTTACTTCCTTCACTGGAATGAATAAATATGCTACATCATGTTCTACCTGCCTACAGAATTACTGCTAGAACTTGATTTGCTGTAAAATATGTAAACGTATACTGCACGGACAGTCATAAAAACCATCAGAAAGGTCTTTATTTCTTATTCAGGGAATCAGGTTTACCACTTGTGCATAATGCAATCATCCCAAACTCATGCCAATAAAAGAGTATCCTTTACAATAATCTGCATCTTCTCTATCGAGATTATCATATAGCCAGAACTTTACATCTCTTACGGTTTGTGAAACTTAAAAAAAATGCATACATGACGTGGGGCGTAACTGGGACTATAAGGGACTTAACTTTTGACATAGTAGGACTTACAGCAGCTTGTAGCATATGCTTCCATAACTAGATGAACAGAAGGGCATCTCCCACAGCCTTCAGGAGAAAAGCTCTCACACAGGTCCATGCGAGTTTTGCCTACATTAGGACTGCAAGACCAGACCCATCATATATAAACCATGTGATATTCTGATACAACATGCACTTACTACTTTGAGTTAATGGAACAAACCATAACAGGTTTAATTTAAATTGGTTCCTAATCCACACAACGAAATACTGTCCCTTTTCACAGTCCATCTCATTAATGCGTACTAACGGTCAAGTGAACCAGTTTATCTTTTATTTATGAAAAACATACGAATTGTGATAGATGTAATAGGAAAAATTAGTTCAAATATACAGACACTATTGTCCAATCAGCCATTAAAGGAGTAAGAATTAATGATTTTTTTTTCCAAAGTAAAACTAACAAACTGAACTACCTGCAGGAATTTTTCTGCATTACAAAAGCTGAGATGCATTCAGGCACAGTGAAATTCAGCTTTATTGGGAAATGTAGACAGCCTCTGTTAAGTCCCTGTTGATTTTAATCCCTGTCATCTCCCCAGCACTTCTGCATCAAATTTAGTCCTTATAATATATTCCAAAGTAAAACCAGCCATTCCAAATCTACAGTCATTCTTTGCTTTAAGTCAATTCACAGAACTGCTGAAAAAGTAGACATTTCTATCTAAAAGTACAAAAAGGGTTTGTATAGAAGGTACTTCTCTTATACAATTATATTACACAGCTCAAGATAGTCCCGGCAGGCTCTTCTCAGAACTGGATTCTTCTGACTAGGTAAGAAAAATTACAGAAGTGAGTTAGTTTCATTGCAGCTCTGTACCTTATTATAAATAAGAGTGGCTTGTACTGCCTTTTTGAGTTCTTTAGGTGTAGATTCAGAAAGCACGCAGAAGCGGAATATTGCTCGCAATAGACACAGAATCATAGAATCATTAAGGTCGGAAAAGACCTCTAAGATCATCAGTGTCATATGAGATTAAATGTGTGCTTGCGTGGTCTCTGTAAGAGTTTAGATCAAGTATTTGCTTTAGTATATTCAGTGGATGGCCTAAAGCATCCAAAAACCCGAACCGTTGCAGCACCAAGTTGTGCAGCCATTGCTCAGACAAAATTTCCACGACTTTTAATGGACAGGTGAAATGGCTTTTTATACCTCCACTGGGTGAAGTGTTTCCCAGGATTAATCAAAAGCTTTTCTTTAGTATATTTTCTCCTGCCATGTTCAGTTTTATGACAAACGCTTCCAAAGCAGACTTCTCCAATTCATTAGGAAGACTACTGCTGTCGTTACAATTCTCAGGGCACAGACAGTTGGTATGCTGGTACGGCGGCTCTGCCAGCTTCTACCAAATCATTTCTGGATCTGTCCCTTCAGTCCCTCATCCCGGTGCCGTCAGCAGCCCCCCATGTGCCAACGCTGTGTTTATGCTGCACAGGCAGAGGGCCGTGGCCAACCCTGTCCTTGTCTCCAAAAACCCAGGTGGTGCCAGGAGTGAAAACCACGGGCTCCAGGCTCCCTCAGCCACTGCTTCATGTGGGGGACAGACCGCACTATCACTCTCGGCTGCTCAGAGATGAAGAACCAGAGCTTGGTTTTGCTGATTGCCCGTCTGTGCCCTCAGAACTGGAATAGTATGCGGACGTTTTCTTCTCTGGGATGAATAAAATGTCTTTCTTACTAAAGCGAGACCGGTTACAGCTCGGGTACACCAAATAAATGCATCCAACTTTACACCAATCAAATCAGATCTCTAAAGTACCACACGCTACACAATGAGGAATATATTTGGTTTGGAGTATTATCAAAAAACTGAAATGGGAAAAAGAGCTGTGATAGCTCAAAATTGCCATTTTCTCTGAATGAAGCATAGAGACTCACAACCGTGCGGGTCAGCCTTTTACATTTGGTGACGCGATAACATCGCTAGCACTGTTCACCTCCACCCAAATGTCATTTTTAGGAAGGACTGAAGTTAAAAATAGTATAAGAGAAAGATTCAGACTTCTTTTCATTGTAAATTAAACTAAGCTTTTCATAAAAAGAAAAGAAAAGAAAAAAGAAAACTTTTAAAGGCAGTTAGTTTCTCATCACAGCTAAGCTTTACCAAGTGTCCCAAGCTTAGACAACATTGCAATCGTAGTGAAGAGCCTTCCTGCTCAATTACAGTTTGGAAATATGTAGGCTTTACCAAGAATAACAATGATCTCTCACACAACCACGTTAGAGCTCTTTGTTGTGAACTCTAATTCCCTAAGCTTTCATTTACCCTGCCTCTGAGGTAATTGCCATCACCCATTTTTGTTTATAGGCCACATTTTCCTAGGACTGACTGCGTCACAAGTTTGCAGAGAGCGTGCTTTACATTGTGTTTGGATAAGGGTCTGAAAACGTCCTGCATTTGACAGGTGAGAACCAAGACAAATAAAATAATTCGCAAGTGAAGGACTGGCACCTTCTGGCATTCAGTCCTGTGTATCAGCCCTTTTCTCCCCACCCCAAAACATGAAAATGTTACTCCTCGACAGGCAATGACTTCAAGAAACTCTAAATTTTTTACCCAGTGTTGATGAGGTCTACCACGTCGGGTCTGGTTCTTGCTTTATTTGAGAATTTTCTTCTGTTTCTGTAGTATCTGTTGAAAAAGAGTAATGAATGAAGAAAAAAGGAAACTTCTCGACCAATTTATTGTTATTGTTGTGCTTATTAAGTAAAAAAGTTATGAAAATATGAAAAGCATTCATTTATCATTTTAAACTATTAACAATAAATAAAAGCGTGTTCACAACGATCTGATTCTGCATAAATGAGCACATTCACTCCAATGCAAAGCAGCCCGGGATATGAGAGAACTCTAGTTTTTTAAAGAACAGAAATAAAATTGGTCTTAGAAGCATATGAAACTTTAAAATGCTTTTTATGTAGCTGAAATACTCACTGGGCAGGAAAGGAACTTAATCCAAAAAGGAAACAATATATAACCGGTGAAAAAATGCCAGATGTATCACTGTTTTGGTCTGCACCCTGCTCTTCAGTCCTTCTCCCTCCTCTTTGCCAGCCCCCAGCACCATTCCTTCCTCCACCCACCTCAACAGAGAGGCAACGTGAGGCGAAGCTTTTCCAACACTCACAGGTAAGTCTGTAGCCCATGACTTCAAATATTCCATGCATGGCCACTGCTTCACATTTTTTAAGATGCTGTCTTCCAAAGCTAGCTAACAACATCTGAACCTACGTGTGATCAAGTCATGCCTTCCGGGTTAGTTATTAAATTAACATTCATTGCACAAACTCTTGCTTTCACAGCACTATTTTTCAGGTATTTTTTCCATCTGTAGGACTGCTTCTCTCGTCAACCTGATACCGGCTTTTGCATTATTATATTTCAATCTGTCCAAAACAAATTTTGACCCTAGGTAATTTTTCTTCTTCAATGCACATTATCACATAGAAAGGCGTTATGAGATGCTTAAAAAAAAAAAGAGATCAAGAAATTTTATCTTCTTGGCTAAAGCATTCATTATCTTTTGATATGATTTTTTTTTTTTTCATTTCCAGGAGACTTCATTACAAAATCTTTGCTTTTTCTTGTTCGCAGGGACGCCTGGAGGTAAACCAAAGAAATCTCGTGCCTATATAGCACTGCCTATATGACCCGGAGCCTGATTCTGTTCTTTTCATAAACAGAGAATGATGTTGGAAGGAAATTGTTTTTTTCACTGAGGTTGTTTGGCAGGTTTGGGGCTAGGGTAATTCATCACTACAAAGCCAAGCCATTTCATTGCACGATCATTTGATACCTTCCGGTCTAGTTCTGAAGCGACTTTGAGTTCTCTAGCAATTGCATGCCTTTTCTCAAGATCATTCCTCTGGTAACTGGGTCTGAATCCGGTTTTGGATGACAAATTCAAAACCACGTTTGTCTGTTTCTTCAAAACAATCACTTTGCAGGCCCAGAGCTAGATCTCCTCTGCATGAGGCTATTCAGGAACAACTCATGCACTCCATCACCTAACAATTTCAGTGATCCCACATAGTTTTGGTATCATAAAGGCATTTGATGCTCCAGCTTTCAATAACTGTGAGCTTAAAACCTGCAGCTCAGCTCTTCTGTGACTCTAACGCTTTCTTTTCATCTTGAATGTTGCAACAGGATTGATCTATGTTCCGAAAAAGACCGACTCAACACTGAACCTGGAACTGAGTTTGTAACAGTAGTTCTGGTTGAGCATGTCGCCTTGTCTCTGAGTTCAGTGACATGCCAAGGAAACTGAAGCAATGGAGACTGGAAAGGGCATTCCATGGAAAAGGGTATAGAAGAACGGGAGTGCTGTGATTCACTGGCTCCTCTTTTGGGGAAATCTAAGCAGGGTTGAGGAATGAACTCAAGTGGAGAGTTTTAAGATGACAAGTACTGATGCACAGCAGCCTCAATCCCAGCTACTGACCCATCAGAGAGCCCCCTCTCAGGGCTACCTGGCACCTCATCAAACGGTCACAGCACCTCGGATCCCCTATGCCAGCCAGGCCAGAAGCAGCCACAGCGCTCCAGGGCCGGGCTGACAAGGTGGGGCTACAGCCGAGGCAGTATTTACAAGACCAGAGCACACAGCTGACACCAGCATCCCAGTTCTCAGGTCAATTCGGTGTTCCTAATGCTCCAAGACCACATGCAGAAGTACAGGGGGCGTAGAAGAGCTACAGCCTCCTTGGTCTCACACACATCAACATCTGAAAAAGATACAACTCAAGTAGATTCTTGGGCAATAGGAAAGTTGGATGTTTTTCAGAGCTTAAGTTCTGGAAGACCAGCATTACTCCCCCCTCCTCAGCACCATATATTCAGGCCGATATGGCATCCAAATTTCCTGATGATGGCAATCATTTGCTTGCATAAATTGTGGAAACTACTGCGCTGAATAACTAGATGCATCACTCAGGATACGAGCAATCACTCAAAGCCTATATGTAGTCATGACTCACCAACCAACAATTCATAAAACTCCTTTATAAAATTATTTGAATAATAACTTTTGCTGCAGAGTATTTTTCACATGAGCAGCATGATATTAATACAGATGAAAAAATGTCCTGGGGACCAATAAAAGCCCTTGTTTTGATTGACCTGTGTCCTTTAAAAAACAAGATGCAACTTTGTTCAAAATTACTTAAAAATATTTGTTGATAGTAACTGAAGACAAACACTTACCTCCTACAGATACTTGTATTTGGCTTGGTTCAGCTGGCTCTTAAATGAAAAAATATAGTCAAATGAATACAAATATAGTTTCAGCAATAGAAATCAGATAAGTATCTTAGAAAAATTAGGGAAATTAAGTTTTCCCTGAAAAAAAGCACCTGATTTCTTCCCTTATGATCAGACTCAAATATCTTTGTCTGAGATAACTATGTGTAACTTTCTATAGAGAGTCTGCAGCAAAGTATAAAAGATACCCAAACATTTATTGCACTACACTACCCTACACTTGCTCTTCCAAGTATGGTTCACTGCGGCAGACGTATCACCAAGGCCTAGCAGCACACAACGTGCACTTGCACAGAACATACCCCGTTTGGAACAGCTTTACTCAAATGGCTTAAATATAAAACCGTATTTAAAAAAATAAAAAAATCATCACTTCCAGTCAGTATTGTCCTCAATGGCAAATACGTGGTTTCTTGGGGAGAGTGGGAAGGTGCAGACTAGAGGGCAAAAAGTGTGTTTGAATTCCATAATGACTTTTCTATTACCTATGCTGATGGATTATAGATGGGCAGGTGTTAGAAAAGCCATTTAAACTTTTTAATGCTGCGGGTGAGTTAAAGACAGACGAGAGCAAGTTCGCTGACCATCAGCAGCTGCTTTCCTCCATTCCACCACCTCAAAATGTAAACAGAGGAGCCAGCAGTTGCCTTTAAAATGATTTCCACCATACAAGTGTCCCTCACTCTTAAAATGTTTATCGAACATTTTCTCTTAGCTCCCCAATGTATTTGAGTAACAGTTTATTCAGACAATTGCAAGTGTCTTCCCTGCGCTACACCAACGCATTTTAAAAAGGTCTGGGGACATTTAGAAACTATACTGGGTCAAAAGGAAGTTGCTTAATTACATTTACTTTACCTATTCATAGCATAACGCTAAATTCTCCACTAAGACTAAGACAGGGGATGAGTGTGCAGTCTAGACTCAGTCTAGCAGGGGTTACAGAGCCGTGCAGTAGGCAGAAGTTCTATCGAGACCCCGTTCTAGGTTCTTACATGTTACACAAACTTCACTTGGCTGAACATCTATCTGGCACAGACACACACATACTTTGAGTTAAGTAGACATCAATTAATGGATACTGAATTGGCTTTATATATTGCCCGTACTACTACTCCTTTTCAGCTCACTCATCATCTGCAAAAATCAAATCAAGGAACATGCCAATGACACAGCCTGAAGGAAGCAATGGCTCTTTCTATTAATTTATGAATATTTAATAGCTATAAAAGTCACCATCGCACACCATCTGTCACAATAAAATGGCTCATCACGAGCAATGCGCACCCAGGACATGACTACTATCATCGTCTGGCAATAAGATCGAGAACTCCATACCCTACCCCTTCTGCAGGGACACGTGTCACACTCTGCATCACCTGGCAGTACTGGTGCTGCTGCTGGTGCTGTTGGCGGTGCCTCTGCTTCAGCTTTTTCCATCAGCTCTAAGATTAGACATGATCACTGTTTAACTTCACAATGAAAATGGTCCCACATGTAACACAAGGGCAATCTTACTTCTTGAATCTGCAAATCCTGAAACTTGTCGCATGAACAGGTTACTAACGCTTGTGATTGAGCTGCAGTTCAGTATTTTTTATCACAGAAAAAACATTCCCTAACTTGTCTGCAAGCACCAAAAATTTCCTTGTAAGTTATCACACATCCTTCAGAACAAGAATAAAGCATCATACCTACATAAGCAGTAGACTCAGAGCCTTTCAATCATTCACCTCGGTATCTATCAATATCAGATAATTTTTATCTTCATTAGTGGACACAGATACTGCATTAAAATCACATGTTCAATGACCAATCTGCTCCTCCAGTGACAGAAGATGACTGGGTATCTATGTTGGTTTTATTCAGCGTATTAGCTAGCCTCAGCCCCACCACATGCTGGAAGTTATGCTGGCTGAACAACAGTTTAATACATTCTTTCATTTCTAATTCAAGTCTCTGGAAATGCTATTACACACTTATCTGCCTGGAAGGTTCCCTCTTACAAAGGGATCTCTCTCCCACCTAAGAAGGTGTGCCTAGGACTGGCGAGCAGGTCAACTAGAATACCTTCTTGAGAACACTTCGTACTTGCAATTCATAAACCTCAGCATGTTAGCTGGAATATAGAATCATTCACGTTGGAAAAGATCTTTAAGATCACTGAGTATACTGGTGATGGGATGCAGATGAATGCATGCTGGGTCGCCAAGGCTCAGGCTGGGTAAGGCCAAAGAAACAACAGGAGGTTATTTGTCCTCTGAATTTCTAATCTGACATTGGCTTAGAAAGAACATGACACAAGGGACGCTGTAATGACAGTGTTTTGCAGCTTGTTTTTTCTCTTAAATAAGATCTAAAAAAACAGGTCACAAATATTTTAGGCAATTGAAAATACAACAACTTTTTTTTCCCCTCTCAAATGATTTCATTAGTGTGTCCAACTTGGCCGTGGCACTTCGGGTAATTACACTCTGCCTCTCTAAACCGTTACGGTTTCAGGAGAAGGCAGAATTTTTCACTGCAACATGGTTGCACAGCTACTAGGAAGTCCTTGCTTACTAACTGCTACTGTGATGGATCCAAACCTAAACTGTAGACACTCCCATATAAGTCTGTGGCTCAGTCAGGGTCCTAAATCTCTTTGAGACTCTGCAGCTGAAAAATACAAAATCAGTATCTTGCATTTTCATATCAAAGTTAATGCTAATCTTATACTGTTCTGTAAATTTATCACACTGCTCTCAAGTTAATTGCACATGCATGTTTAGTCAGGAAATCTTAATGACACAGCCACGGACAAGAGGGTTATGCACAGAACTGAACCACTGTAGAGTCTCTGCCACTAAGCCAAAACATAGAAAATGAATCTTGGTAAGTTACAAAAACACATTTGCCATCAGTGTTTCATAAATACTTACGATTGTTAATCACAAGCCCTGGAAATGGTCTGTAAAAAAAAAAATAAAATTCAGAGGTCATGCTAAAAAATGAATAAAAAGTCCAACAAAACAGAAGGAACCATCATAGCAGCTCTCGGGCGCCATGGTTTGTTCCTAGCACTTTGAAAAGTCACATACACAGAAAGATCTAAATCCTTCCCTCAGTCACAGCTAATTAACAATGGAGTCGCCTCTTCTTCAGACCTCAATTAAATAAAACATAGCAAAAGTCCTTTCAGTCAGAACTCTTCATGATTAAGGGTTGAGAATTCAGACACCTCAGCAAAATATATTTAAGAAATTTATCCCTATCTAAAGACAGACTGAAGCTTTTAGACTCCTGTGAAGCAGCCTATGATTTGAGAAGTTGCATAAACTGATAAATTTATTTTCAATTCCTGAACTCCTCCTGAGTATGATTCCAAAGTTTCATCTGTTCTGCTTCATGCATAGCTATACTCTGTATATATGTAGGTGCGTGTACGTGTCCGTGCAAACATTCACGTACAAATAAAATTAACTTATATTGTAATTGGACAATATAGTATTTCTATATATTGTAGATAAAACTAGTTTTGTAGGAAAAAAATGTTTTTTCAAAGAGCTTAACTCAGGAATTTTAACACAACTGAAACACTTAAAAATAATAATATTAATTTAATACTACTACAAACATACTATCTACTGTCAAGAGCCAACAAGCTCTGGACCTGTCTCAGAGCTCGATCTGATATATGGGAGAGCTAGGCCCACAACACTTTACAACTGTGTTATAGAATATGAATAGATTTCAACTCAAACGCAGCTTGCTATAATATGCAGTATTAATAATACGCTCTTTGTCATACTAAATTGGACACGTCCTCCAGAGAGTTACCATCTTCATTCATGCTGTGAACATTTGGGCTTCATTTGACTTGACATATTGTTTCCAAAAAGCCAACATCCTCCACTATTTAAAGATGCACTGCAACTTCTAGTCTTTCGAATCTCAATTTATTCAAGCTACAGGGCTGTTCTCACAACATCTCTACGATCTGATCAATGGCAACCACATACCGAATGACAGTAAATTTGATAAACTCTGCTGATTCCAAAATCTTCCTCATCGAGCTGATTTCCAGATAACTGGGAGCTTTAAATGCCACACCAGGAGGCATCCCATCCACCACCACACAGCCAGGGTTGATAGTGATTTTTCTGTATGGGACTTTCACGGGAAAATTCATACCAATGGCTTCACCTAAGTGAGAGAGGTCACGTTTATTTCCAAGTCTACATATTTATGGTTAGACATTGAAGAAAATGTCCTCAGACGATTAAGAAACTAAATGCAAACTATGAAAATCCACTTGACAAACCATTACAGTGTTACATTTCGGATTACACTCATGAATGTTACTACGAAGATCGTTAGTTACAACTGCAACTCTAACAGCTCACCATGTAAAGGACCCAGACTCTGGTTTTACTAAAAAACTTATAGAACAGGGTATCTAGGGAAATAGCGACGCGAAGGAAGACAAAGCATTTCCTGCAACGTGCACAGAAAAACAATTCAACACGGCACTAGTGAAGGAATTTCAGGTAAAGCAGCTGAGGTCATTATTGCTGTATGATGCAATTACAAAATAGCAATAAAGAAAAACCTTACAAAGCAAAAAGGTTATGTGGCATTTTAAAAATTAGTCTAGTCTCAAGTAGTAAGAAGCCTCTGAAGCCCTAAGAATAATCATGGTTTGCCAGCAAAGTAAGTATTTCATCTGTGTTTACACAGAAATAAACCTGAAGGAGGGGAACATAAAGCAACCTACGCTCTTGGGACTTTTTGTTTAGAAAACCAAACAACCTACATCACTTATAAAAGACTTTTTGAAGTCAAATCACAACATTCATATACAATTCTTAAATTTGTTCATTTTAATGATCATATATATCATCCGCTGTGATGATTCAGTCACTTCAATATGAACATCGTTAACTGCATTCACACCCATGTAAAAATGGGGAGTAAGAAGCAATTACCAAATTTCCGGCTAAAAAGATCATTTACTTGCTCTCTCAATTGTCTGGCCTTCTCTACTTTTGACAGTCGCTCACTTTCATCATCTGGAAGAAATTGTTAGAATAGCATCAGAATTAAGCAGATTTTTTTCCCCTGAAGCTTGTTTATTGCTGCATGATTACTCAAAGCAGGTACGTCCAAATGCTTCTGAAACACCCCGTCTTTGTTCCTAGTTTTAGCAGTAACGCAGAATTGTAGAAATATGCAAAAATAGACGGTTGTTAAGAGATCTGTAAGAAGCTTCAAAGTATTTACATAACCAACATTAGATTTACTGTCTAGAGATGATTTTGTAAATTTAATCTAAAACCACAAATTGTATTTTATTTTCTTACAGTACATGTAACACTGGGGAAAGGTAAAAGTGAAGTGACATTCAGTACACTGCCATAGCATGCAACGTTCCTCATGGTTTCTGATAAATGCAATATATGCCTGAGAAAGTAGCAATCAGTGTAAAGAGAAAGCAGTTCAGACTGCATGGTTACTCCATTCAGTCTGAGCCCTGATCTCTTGAAGTTGCCAAGAAAATTGCAAGTCAGTTCTTAATTTATTGCATGAGAAGAAAAGGGAAAAAAGTGGATACTTCTTAACTAGGGGCTGGACCAAGAATATTCTAGAGATGTCACTGAATAGATATTCATGAGCGTTAGAAAATATTTAACATTTCAGCATACACAGAACGGTAAATTACGCTCTTTGTTGACTGTACTCATATGTCAGTGAACTAACTTGACTGTAGGAAAAAAATTCATCAGACTAAACAGATGTCATGGAGAATATAAGCACAAAAAGTATGACATGAAACCTGACAGTATACACACCTGGTATAGTTACTTGAATGATGTTAAGATCTTCAACACCTGCAGCTGTGTTCACCACTGTGTTTGTTGTGGTGCTTGCTGTGTTGGCCACATTAGATGAATTATTTTTTCCTAAAAGAATTAATTTTAAAAACAGTTATAAAAAGCCCAAAATCTTGACTGTCATGTATAAAGACAATATTGCAAAATAACAGGTATTTGCAAACTTTTCAAAGCAGACCCAGTCCCATTTGCGAAATGGGTTCAGCTTCCAGTGAGACATACTTATTGAAGGTGCACACTACTCTGACTTCCCCATCCAAGAGGAGAAAGGGCTAGACTGAAGACAATGTTAATCTTTACCTACCTGGCTTTCTAAAAGACTATTAAGAAAAGGGGGAAAAAAAAAAAGAGTATGTGGAACATCTATTTTCATATTTTTATTAACAGAAGAATCATAGTACTTGCCGTTAATTCAGTAACACCTACCGATCCACGCGTTCACTGCATGCATTCACAAAAGAAACCCCTTAGTTAGATTCGTAAGCCACGCTGTCCAGCGGCACAAACTAGCGTAGTTCAACTAACTCAGTGGAGTTTTGCCGACCCATAGTAACAGATAATAATATGACTCAAAGCATTTAATCCACGACCTGCCTGACAGAGTTTTCTACTGGCTACCTGCGCTGCTATCTGCGCAGCATTTCTCATTTAGATGACCTACGTATCAGCAGCAAATAATTTATCTCTAGACCTGAATTACTTCTGTGAATCACACATTGCTACTTACATTTTGATAAAAGGTAGTAAAGACTACATTAGAGGCATGATTGTTGTGAATAACTTAAATTTAATACTCCTTTGCTAAAGCTGTATTAAAACCGTAACGGGAAAGTGCTTTTGCCATCTTAGGAACAAACAAGCAAACCAACCACAGTGTAGAATAGATCTTTCAGGAACTCATTAACACCGTGCAGCACTCCTGATTTGTATTTAAACCTTGAAAGAGACTTATCTAGAACGTTAAGCAGTTGCAAAACTCACTTTGGGGGCTTCTAGCAGAACTTTCCTTAACAGCCGCCTCAAACATCTCAGGCCTGCAAACAGATTGAACATCTCATGTACAGCAATAAAATGGCATTCATCAACGTTAAAGGAAACAAGATTTTCTAATATTAATTTACTAAAGACAGGAACTAAATTCCATAAATGCTATATTACTCTCAGAAAAGCAGACAGCCAAGAATGCGATGGCTGAGAGGCTCCGCAGCTTCTCTTGCCACTGTTTCTACACTGGCACATGGGTACCTAAACCTATTCTAGACAAGAAAAATAAATTCTTGCAACACCCAATATATGAATCTCCACTTCTCGGCTCTTAGTACACTGCTGCCAAGTTTTATGAGTAACCCATGAGTGCTCCATGCAGTAGGAACTAAACCAGTGATGTAATAACTGAAATGGACTGAGAAATCTGAATTAGAATGAATAAGAGACTTGCTCTTCCTCCAAAAACAGGTAGTGAGTGTCTTTCAGAACAACCTCTACAAGAGCTTTCTGGCCATTTCCTCGTTTACTAAAAATATTCCATTGTGTATTTTATCGAGTAATCTAGCAACTTGGCAACACAATTTCACTTTTTGGTCTACATTTGAATTCTTATAGAATGGATTATCAAAGATGTATGGAAGTCTTACTTTTTAATAATGAATTTTATCTTCGATTTGTTTCTCAGGATCTTCTCTAGTCTTGGAATTCCAAAAGTGGAAGGTCGGCGGAATGGCACCCCCTCAGGTAGTCCTTCCACATAGAAAACCTCCGGGAAGGATTCAAACAGTGCAAATGGCACCTTCACTGGTTCAGTCAGCCCCAGTGCTTCCCCTGAAACGCAACAGAGCAAACAGGCTACCAGCTAGGCAACTGATGTGTCTATAAAAAGGAAAATCTCAGGTATAAATGGTCTATAATAGTTGGCACATACATACTAGATTAGCTGGAATCAGCAGGCTTTGGCGTTTTTTGGTAACAGCTATGAGTAGGCAGGAGGAAAGTAAACAGTCTCAGACAGAACTAACTCATCCTGTTGCAGTAAATCTGATCATAATTTGCAGTTGAAAATATTGGTATTTATAGACAGCTCAGGCCACTGGCTTGGTCTGCATATGGGACTATCCTGTTTGTACTCCACTTCATTACAGGCAGTGTGTTCTGTCTTTGTCTCTGTCAGAGAATAGCATCAAGGGCAGGTGACATTAGTGTTCTTGTTCCAAGAACTGCACTCAGAAGCGTAATGAGAAGTCATTACTTCCAAAGGTCGTTAGCTTCCAAACATCCTGCACTAGAATAAGCGCTGGGATACGATGGAGCACGTCTCTCCAGATACGATCCATAACGTATCAAGTCATGCAGAGGCTGAAGTCATACAAAGTCCCATTCATAAGCAGAGCGAAGGAAACTTAAAAGATGTGCCAGGATGTGGAGTCACTATGCCTCTGGGTGATTAAAGAAGCAGTAATCCAACCACAACTCCTCCATTTCCAAACCCAAATAAAGTAACTAGTGGAAATGGGGCAAAGAATTGCAAGCAACGTATATGAGAATGAACTCAAATGAGACACTGCCTAGAGCACACAAGGGTTGCAGGACCTTTGGAATAAACATGTGAACATATCTATCATGCATCAACTGCATGTCCTTAAGAAAGATACCTTGGTAAAAACGAATCAATAAACTTACCACATTTTTCATTAAAAAGATTTTCAACTTTCTGCTTTAAGTCAGTAATTTTGGCATTCCACGCCTCTGCCAGGAGGAAATCGGAAGAATTAAATCAACATGCGCACAATAAATGAGTCCTTGAAGAATATTTTAATAAATGTAGAATAAATTATTATGCTTGATAGCCTATTTACTATGACAGTAAAATGCACAAATAGCTCTCATTCTGCAAATGGCACTGAAACATTCTGCTGCCGTCTAAACCTACATCCACATGAATCCTCATTTTCCTAAAGCTTTGAAAAATACCAATAACTAAAACAAGGATGATTAAAATTGAAATTAATGCAAGAGTGATCCAAATTTACAATATCAGGCAACTTTAAAATTACTCATCCAAACCAGCACCCAAAATAGCGGCAGCAAGTTCTTCATATGTTCAGTGACACAGCCCTTAAATGCCCCTCTGAAGTTCTGTAAGCTCTATCATAATTTCAGCTACAGCGGGTAAGATTAAATGTCCACCTCGCTAGGCATTTTGTTTCTGACAGTGACCAGCAGCAACTCCTAAAGCGGTTCACTTGTGGCTGCAGCAAGTGGTCCATAGCTGGTCTACAAAACTAAAAACTCCATTGAAAGTTTAAAAAATTTGCAAACTAAAGCTTAAAAAAAGCCTAGGCCTAACCGTAACAAGCAAGTCAAAGAAAACTGTACACAACTGTGACTACAAATACTGCCCAGGCCAAAAGGAGCAGTCATACAGTCAGTATCTTATATTCAGTCTAAACTGGCTCAGTGGGAGGAAAGAATTCCTTTGTTTCACGTTTTATGACCATATGGTGAAAAAGGAAGCATGGGGGAAAACAAAGAAAACCAAAACCAAACTCCGATATAAATATAAGCAAATAATCTCAGAACAGAAGGATGCTGGGAAAAAAAGTTTCGTGAGACTTCGAAAACTGCTCACAGTTACTCTGAATACAGTCATTCATCTCTGTTGACCACAGAGGATTTATTCTGTGGCGCAGATTTGACCCTGCTTTCATCGCAAAGATTTCTGTGCTGTAGCACTGCACAGGCAGGCCTGGTCCTCCGCGGTTAAAAAGCTCCGGCCCAATGCTCATGAACACAACTGCATGTCTTCCAGTCCTGTCTGGCTTTTCCTTTACTGATCTTCCAGAACAGGAGAGGTCTATAATGGCGATCTTGCAAAATGGGCTGCAATAGATCATGCCTTACTGACATTAGGTCATTGCTCCCTAGTTCCTACGTACCACTTGGGTAGCTCTGCACAGTGAGGCTCAGTATTTCGTTTGTGCAGCGCTTATTAAGCTTATGCACAATATCAGATCTCAGCTGGGTTTATGCACTCTGGTGGTACTGCACACCTTCAAGGGTCTGCAGCACTGTGAAATAAGAGCAAAAGTCTAAAGGGACTGGTTCTGAAACCAAGTTAATAAGATCTAATGGACCCGTACTGCATTTGTACAGCATTCTCAATAGATCATCCGGGACTTCTCCGATGCAGGTTATTCTACAGGATGAAGAACTGAATGTACGTGAAAGGAGGAACTTCAGTCATTCACTAACTGGGAAATAAAACACGAATTCAAAATCTCTCTCATACATAATCACCAGAATTTTCAATACCAATCATAACAGAATCCACGTGTGCTAATTCCCAAGACATTTACCAAAAGAAAATTCTCTTCCTCGTGGCTTGAAACTCATATTGGACCCATTGGTTTGAGAATTAGTTCGAACATCTGTTGTTTGTGGTTTATTAGGACCTGTAAAAAGACATTACATATATACATGCAGAGAGCAGAAGCAAGCCATCAATCGAAAAAAACAACATATCAAACTCGATTACTAGAGAAAACTTAACTTCTGAATCAAGAGTAGAATAAAAAAACCCTTAAGAAGTCCTTCTAGGGTTGTATCCAGGCATTTGATACTACTGATCACATCTGTCATCCCTCTGCTCAGGTCTACATCAGTTCCCACATCTCTGCTTAGAATAAAAGGCCCAAGCAAGCTGTCAAACTCCAACATTTTACAAAATCATCATCTGCACCGAATCCAGCGTTATTCAGAAACAAAAAAAATAAAACCATTTCTATATTAAAGTGTATCTGGAACCCTGAAATGAAACTGAGTTTGCTACATGAGGTGCATGTATAAGTTAATTATGGGCGATGAAATCTGAGAACAGAAAACATTAGAAGAATATTTAACGATACTTTGCCCATACCTTCTTCAACAGTAACTTCAAGCTCTGGGACCTTTGAATTGCCTGCAGGACTTCGTGACCTTTTTGAACTCTTTGGACTCATTGCTGGAAGTCAATATAATACAAGGTGTAATGCACAAACCCTCTGTGATGCATATCCTGCACAGCTAATAAAAAACCAGCTGTATTCTGAAAATTCTGCAGACTGAAGAATGACTTGTGTCTGTATCAAGTGCAGTCTGCATTGTAAAATCTGAACAATACAGTGATGCTCACAGCCTTAAAAAGTAGGTTTAGTACTCTTGAAAAAGGCAGGTATCACATCTAAATTTCCATTCCACTAACTCAGAACGTAAGACTTTGTTGTTTCTAAGTGTGAGGGACAGCTTTGGTACTTCTTATTTTATCTAAATAAAACTACTAACTTTTGAATTTTTTGTACACAAACTTAAAAGATTTTCTTTTTTATTCTTTTCTTACAAAACTTAATTGTTATTTACTCCAGTTCACAACTGTAAGTTAAATAAGTCTTAGGCCATGAACAGCAAAATAAAAGTTGTCAAAATTGGGTAAATTCCATTTTCTGTATTGGAATAGTGTTAAGTTAAAAAAAGTAGATAAAGTTATGATTTGACTAACTTTTTCAAATAAAAGCAGGTTTAGAGGCTACTCTGCTAGATCTTCTTAATGCCTTTTGTCTGCAACACCCATGTTTTTCAACCACAAGGACCTCTGTCTTTTACAGAAGCAGAAAGTAAGTATTTATGAAATGATGGCAGCAAATAACATTTAATTGTTTACCTTTAGTGTTTATTTTACTCGCCAGTCCTGGAGGCAAATAGGAAGTGACAAGCTCAGGCCTAAAAGTTGAACAGAACAGAACCCAATCAATTACTTGTTCAAGAAAAATAATATAGCAAAATGTTCCAAATTTCTTGGAATTCAGTTAAGTTCCAATTTACATAACATCAGCTCTCTATAATAAAATTCTACTAGAAGCACCGGTGACTTTCCATCTACTATAACCACAAAAAGTTAGAAAACAAAGCTACATTTTCTACTCTGTGATTTTCTTATGGGTTTATTTAAAGCAAAAAATAAAGAAAAAGAAGGAAAAAAGCTTCCAGGTACGAGGTCGTTTCTCCCCTAGATCCTTGATGCACGAAACGTGCAATTTACACATCTATATAAATTCAGTAAGGAAGGTATATCCTTTTATAAGGTAAAACATACATGCAAAATGTTCTTTTTGTTTCAAGGAAAGAGAATTTAGGTAGCATTTAAAGTTTAAAGTTGCTGTGAAGAAAATCAACTAACTTCAAAATCAGGAGTAAAAATAACTGAATTAGAAACATACTTTTTAACAACAAATTTGATTTTGCCACTCCCACGGACAATTCTTTCAAGGCGTGGAATTCCAAACCATGTGGGACTCCGGAAGGGGATTCCTTCTGGCAAGCCTTCGACGTACAAGTACTCAGGGTTTGATTCAAATACAGGATAGGGAACTTTCACTGCCTCTGAAAGCCCCAGAGCTTGGGCTGAAAATAAAGATTTAATGATAGTTTACACACTCAAATGGGTGGTATATTATCTCAAGTGATTTTAAGAAGCTTGGCTTACAGAAGCTCTGCTACTCAAGAGATTATAAAAAACCCAAAAGAAATACTTAAATAGATCTTTCTATTATTTTCGGCAAAATAATTGCAGATGGCAACTTCATCCATCTTGTTACAGATAACATCCAAGTCTGCAGAACCTAGTATCTTCTTCTGAGAACTTTTTTCACCCAAAAGCTTGTTTTGCACATATCTCTGTCACACAACTGGAAAAACTATGGCCTAGGACATTGTTATAAAGTCATTTAGGTCAGTTATAGGGAAGAGCCAGTAAAAAGTAGGTGAGACATCTGACCTAGCACATCTCTGAGGTTTAAGCACAGACAAGTTTTAAAACACAGCAGCAATATAAAACAGTTCATTTAACATGTAACTTACCAAACTTCATATTAAATATCTCTTCTACTTGCTTTCTTAGCTTTGTGATCCTGACGTTCCAGTCTTCTTTGACTGAAAACCAGAAATGGATATGTCAGAGTGTTACCCAGTTCTAGATAAAAAGGTACATTCAAACACATTCTTTTCAAGAGAAGAACCTGTGAACAATCACATCTGGACAAGGACGTACAATGAGCAACGATTGTTAATGGCACCTTAAAGGATAAACGTAACTCCCTCTACATAATGGAAGATCTGTTTAAATGTAGTTAGAAATTTCAAACATTGCCCCAAGTGGGAGAACTTGCTCTTCAGAGCCTTTAAATGCAGGAAGGAATTATGCTAGTGGCTCTTGCGAACTTGGAATTAATTAATCGTAGTGCAACACTCTTCAGAACAGAGATGACGATATAAAGTGTGCTTTGCTAAACATCTTGATTAGCATAAAAAAAATCATCTTCAATCTTGTTCTCTGTTATAAATGAAAGTCAATTATAGGAGTGCTAACCAGAACGGACAATTTGTAGCTTAGGTGGAGAAGAAAGCAAATGACACTAGCAGCAATAAAAAGCTCTACTTTTCTGACAAACAGCATAATTGATTATTTTTCATCATAACCCACAACTAACAATTAACTGCCACTGAGCTAATACCATTCAGAGTTACGGAAAGCATGAAGGAAGGAAACTAGACGAAGTTTTTTGTTTCCAAGTAATATTTCTGACTAACAAATTACCTGACCTTCTTTATATCTAGCTTCTTATACTGTCAAGGCAAGACGCATTAATATTTTTTGCAATCTGGCTTACTTATTTGTTAGATTTCACAGGTATTTAACACCTGCACGTGTTTATACTTATGCACAGGTTGTAATCTCACTGGCAAAGGAATTAGACTAACTTGCTTAAAAAAATTAAAATGTTGTTTGCAGGCTATCTGTTGAGGGCACCAGATCGTTACTTTGCAACAGAATGATATTTTGCCTAAAGAAAGGTCTAATATAGCAACACAAAGTACTACATCTGCAGTAACAAGATCTTCAGCCTTTGCCTGGGAAAATGGTTTTCACTGGACTCCACGTCCAAGAGAACATTTGCTGTGTCCTACCTGTCTGACATTAAACCCTGGACCCTGCTAAGCATTGTGGGCAGTGGTTAGTGAAAAAAAATATAGCTAAGACAAAAAAAGAAATGTAATTCTGAAGATTCACACAGTCTGAGTTTTAGGAATCACGGCCACGGCATGTCAGTTTTGTCAGAAAGAGAATTTCATTAGCTGTTTTTTTACTGTTATCATTGGCACCTGCTGTTATTACTTTATGGTCAAATTGTCTGTTATATTGTCAAATTTGACAACAAACAGGATTTTGGCAACAAAACAAATGAATTAGTGCTGCCTCTTCCTCCTGTTCCACATTGAACGTAGTCTTTTCTACTGAGCTACCCTCTTGCTGAATATGAGCCTTTCCCTAAAATCCAAACAAAATCCATAATACATTGTGATGACATAAGACTATTGATTATATGATTAAATCTTCTTTTTTTTTTTTTTCCAGAAAGCTCAACACAATCATTTCCTGAAGCTGCAGTTTGTTTATTCAGTGAAATGTGTGGGGCAACAACCTAGCAAGCCCTGGGTCTTGGTCTGTGTTATTACTGCTAGCAGATTCATACTCTGGATTGCACACTTCTGTAGCAAGAAAGTATCAATACGCCAATTCAGAGTATTTGATTGCCTCAGGAAATAGAAAGCAATCTGGATTCTCTTCCTCTATTAAAGGCATTTCATGTTTACAAGAAGTCATTACAATTCCTTACCAACAGAGGCCTGAAAAAAGCCCAACAAAGTCAGCTGCGAAATGCTAAGGGGCTCCAAAGCTTCGATTCAGGCCAGGAGAGTAACCCCAGTTCTCCCGGGCTGTGAAGGTGATCCATTCTGTTACTCAGAGACAGCTGGACTGCACCGCAATCCACAAATCCATCCATGGTCATAACCGTCAACTTATTGTTTTCAAAACTCATGAAGAGCACGTCAGCGCACCCATCACAGAGGGTTACATCTCGAAAAATGTTGCATCGATGCAAATTTGTGTCCCCACAGATCCCTTCCATTCCCACTTGGAGCACCCGTCTTACCTGGGGTGTTCGACCTGGGCTGAATAACTTCGGTTGAAGTGAGAGTTAGCAGCTCCGGCCTGCAACCAGAAAGCAAATAATCTGCCCATGCATGACACAAATTAAATCCTAATACTTATTACAACATAATTGAAAAGTTTGGATTTTTCTATTATGTATTTCACACTAGTGAAAATGCTACAAAGATATTTTGGAAGACTTGTCTGGATTGCAAATACCCACTTTAAAATGCAGAATATTTAATAGGCCTATTTGGTAACTAGACACTAAATGCTTCATGACTGAATGAAACCAAGCGCTTGATTACACAAAGGGTGTTTGTCTGGCCTCTTTCTTAAAAAAAAATGTTTAGGCGTTAAAACAAACACTTACCTTTTGATCACAAATTTTATTCTGTTGCTCACTTGAATTATTTTTTCAAGGCGAGGGATTCCATACCACGAGGGACTCCTAAAGGGGATGTTCTCTGGCAGCCCTTCAACACAGAGGTCAGTAGGATGCGCCTCAAATTTCTGGTACGGAACAGCTTTAGGCTCAGTGCTCCCCAAGGCCTCGGCTGTTAGAGCAAAATACACCTAGTAACTGGACAGTCCAGCCATCAACCTTTATTAAAAGCTAGCTAACCTACCAAATCTTCAGGCTGTTGCAGTTGTGACCTTAGAACCTGGGAAAACACAGGATATCTAAACCCAACAGAGTCCAAGTCTCAGCACACCAAGAATATAAACATTTACCATATTATATCACATTGATATTGGCAGTCACAATGCTAGACTGAAGATTACTGGGTTCTTCGCTGCGGCATAATACAGTGGTTTTGTCCAAAGCTTTTCATCTATTATAGAGCATCATGCAACATTTTATTCTAGTCCCTATGAAGCTATTTTTATATACTAGAGAGAACATAAGAATTCACCCAGAACTGTTCTAATACTAATTTTAATGGCACAGCAATGGATATAAGTAAGTAAATGGTTGTTTTAGTCAACATGAAAGGAAAAGAAATCCAAGTAGGAAGGAACTGAGAGCAATTAGAAGAGCTGTACATATAAGATTTATTATTTTTTTTAAACTGTGAATTTACCTTGTTGTATAAGCTGAATAATACATTCTTTTTCACTCAACTGCCAGGATTTTAAATATTTGAAAAAAGTGATCAAAGGTCTCGTTCATGTAGATGTTCAAAGGAAATAATGAAAGCAATCGTCATAACAAAGCCATAAAAGAAAAAAATAATAATTCTGTACTCACCAAACTTTTTACAGAAGAGTTGATCTACCATCTTTCTCAGTTTGGTAATTCTAGCATACCACTCCTCTTTCACTGTATTTGAGAGTAAAACAGAACAAAGACAACATTCCCTAATTAATTTGGTTATATTTTCAGTCATTCAGTTTATAGCAGGCATAACCATCCGGCATTTTCAGGTAACCCAGGAAACACTACGCAGAAAAAGTATGGATTCAACTTGGAACTAGGAAAATTAATTATAAAAAAAGAGATATTAAACTGTACAAAAATCCATTGAACCAGTGACATCAATTTTCCTACAAAACACACACAGCGTATTGGCACGAATAACTGCAACGCTTTCATCATCTGCCTCCAATCTGTAGATGTCATTTGGAGATAGGATTAGGTTTTTGCTAGTTTGATTTTCTAAAAGATTATCTTGATATGCAGTGGAGAATTTGGTATGCATGTGGGATGAAAACTAGCTTTCAAGGAATTTTCAGCTAAGCACCGACAACCCCAAAGGAACCTTTTACAGCAGGCGCACGTATAAGTTTGCTCTTCACTGTATATTCACGTTGAACTTGCAGCATCCAGTTCTCCCTGCTGTTTGTCATCAATACTTTTTGAATGGTTGTTAATAGCTACATCAGATGACTCTAGGGATTTTGTCATTCTTCTTGAGATGACAAGCAGCTTAGTTCCAACTCTCCAAAATGTTTCCTTGACACTAAGACACAAGTTAAGTCATAATTTAGACACAGAACCCAACATGGGGCAGCTACATAGGTTAGCATATTCTGGTGAAGAAATCAAGTTTAAATACTGTTCTTCCATCATTTTATCACTTAGTATCTTTGCTTATTGGCTGGTACATGCGCATCTCTGGTAGTGTTCATGAGACACAGTTTTGCACCTGGAGACAGTCATAAGTGAGTTCTGCTCCTCCAGCAGAACAGCAGAGCACAACACTGACGTTAGCGCGCTCGTATTTGGTAGCAGGAATGGTAACAGCTTTTTCTTCTGTTTTGTCATGTGTGCTCATCATCTGGGACTGTGACCAGGACCCCCTGCTCCCAACCCCTGGTAATGTGGTTAGCATAACAAATGCAATTTTGTAAGGCAAGCAGCCATTCTCTGTGACCCAGTGGGCCACATGTTCCTTCCCTTTCCCTTCATTCTCAGGCCTTGAAAGTCCTGTGAACCTGAGAAGCAGACAAACCAAACAAATTTCCTCTTCCCCTCCCTCCCAGCCTCAAGGTTCCCGAGCACCAGGCTGATTACTGTCTTCCTTAATGGCCTTGAAGGTCTCAGACAGGCAGCCAGCCCTGTGGCGGCGATGTCCCCACCGGACAGGGAAGTGTAACAGCACACGGAGCACTGTCCATAAAATCAAGCAGTGACAAGTCCTAAGGGGGGAACTTGGACCAGAGCTGCTGCTGGACAGCGAGACCTGTGACCCACCATGGCCAGGGACGCCTCCACCATCTGCTTCCTCCGAAGATCGAGTGGCTTTTCTTTTATATCATTCTTGAGTCTAGATTATGACTTTTATATTGATATAGCAAGCCACGTATTAAGATCTGCAGAGGGTGTAGGTGATTAGAACCATAGGTTAAGCTGTACTATAAATTCTGTATTTACGCTACTTATAAATTGTGCTACATTGATCCTGCTCGTAGAAATCCCGTGCCATTCTAATAATAAAATCTATGCTATACTAATTATAATAACCTGTTAATAAAAATAAAGCTTTAATTGTAACTACGATTTAGTGCTGTCATCCTTCCGCCAAGTATCCCTAAAAGAACCTGCCTGTCCCCTCAGTATCAGGTGACAGGGATCAAAAGCCCGCATCATTCAGATCATGTTTTCCTTCTGAATATGTCTTTGTGACCAACAAGTAGAAGCTCATCAGCCTTGAACAAGACACGCTGTGGGTTTGGTCAGCAGGCGCTAGCAACAACTTGGGCTCCGTAACTGCACTGCACCAGGCTGGGCTACCTTCACAGGCACGTGCTCACACTCCTCCAGCCACTTCCTGAGCCAAACCATCACTGCCCGACTGCTTTGTCTTGGAGCCAGTACCAGTCTTCTCAGGGCTTCAGGGCTGAGGCCGTTTCATAAAACCTTCCTGACCAGCCTATTTCCCACAGGAATGCAAATGCAAATCACTTTTCTTCTGCCAGTCAGAATACAACTTCTGTACTCATCCAATTCCTCTCCTGCCGGGCATGCAAGCTAGCAGGGGCTATGGACAGAGCAGGATGTTGGACATAGGGGCTGGCACTACATAGCGCTCTCCCCTGAGACGGCAGCAGACTCATGGAGCAGCAGAGGAGATAATGAGCTTCTGGGAAAGAGGGAATGCAAACAGGGAGAAAAGAACTGGGGGAAAGGAGGCTCAGACAGCTGCTGTCTTCTGAGCTGTGTTCCCTGAGGTGTTATCAACAGCTTGCACAGATGTTCTCTTCTCTCAGAAATGATGCAGAGGTCACACGTGAATAGTGAAGACAAGTAACACAGAGTGACTGTTCATAACACTGTGCCATAAAAATGGTTACAGCTAGTCATCTTAGCTACAGGGCTTTTACGGGATCTGTAACGTACCTGCTTTGTCCTCATAATCAGTATAACCATATTAAATACAGCAAAAGCAACAGAGAAAAGGGCTAATTTAAAAGCCCACATAAGAGTACAGTTAAGTTTAAGACTCAGTCATTAGCCTACCTACTATTTTCATAGTCTAATTTGCTGCTCAAAGGAACAGTACGTTATTAAGACTCAAGACGCTAGGTTAACCTATACTGCAGGAAAAGTTTAATTCCTACATACATGCTAAAGTGACATCCTTATGACATAATTTCTTCGCTTAATTTAGATCTGTAATGTTCACTTTAAGTAGTCTTTGATATACTTTTTTACAACAGAATACTACGAGTATATAAAACAACGTAATGGTACTGCAGTAGTGCAAATACTACCAATTTAGATGCTTGCGTCCCTGTCTGAACTAAGAATTCCTCTGGTATTACTAAAATTTCACAGTTCAACCAGGCTGAGGTTGCCAGTTAGCATTTTGGGGTTGGGAGCAATTTGTTTGCTACCATTGGTTCAGGCATACAATCTTTCAACACTTGGCTTAATTGGACAGTTAAAAAAGTGCCCTGAGGCCCAAGAGACAATAGAATACAACTGAAGAGAAAAACAAGTTCAGGAAAGTAATTTACTGACTAGTGCCCATGCAAACGCACAATTAATTTTTTTCCATATTAAACATTTTCTCCCAACTTCAGTGAGTTCATGGGTGCAATTGTAACAAAAGTCTATTCTTGTAGTCTTGTTTTGACATGGTCATTTTTGTTACCTTTGGATGGGAGCATGCATCTGCTGAAAAGTATTCCTGATGGCAAAAGTGGTTAGAATGCATTGTCTTTGCACTACTGTGTCCCGTCATCCGAGCAAGTCACATTCTATAATAATAAATGTCACTAGAACCAGGATGTTTATTACTGCATTTCAGTTAATCTAATTTTGACAAATATCACATATCAGCAATTATTCCATGATACAGACAGTTCCTTACCCAGTAAATTATGAACTATGGAAATGACTGCCTTTTCTCTACATCTCAACAGACTAACACTGAGCTCATTGTTTTACCTTCTGGTCAGCTGCATCTCAGAATCAGTTGATAAGAGTGTTAGTAACACTGGCCTGGACAGCCAGTAGAAAATTGCTGTCACTTTGTAGCTAAAGAAAATTCAAAATGAGGAATTATTTGCAGTTGTTATTAGTAAAAGCAAACAGTAGCCACCACTAAGACTGACAAATACAAAATCACACTGTACTTGTACCACTCACACATTTGAAGACCTACCTCCTGCAACTGGTTTGTCCAATGGTACATCTTCTCGTGTCGAATTCAAAAGCTCATGCCTAAAAGATTTAATATACGTGCTTCAACGGTGACATACACTTTGATAAACTAAAAGTTACAGTCTACAGTTACAGCCTCAAGTTACCACTGAAGGATCAGGAAAAAAAAAAACCAACAGTGGACATCACAAACCCCAACACGAAATTCCAGTTAACACCAAAGTATTTTAAGGGCTGGCTGGAGCCCTACTGACAAAAACATTCTTCGTGCCTGACACCCATATCCACCTGAGCCATAACGTATCATGGTAACATACAGATTACGTTAAAATTATATCTGAGGTCTTAGATGTGCTTCATTGGAAACAATGATCCAAATTAAAAAGTTAACCTTTAAAAATGAAAAATCTCAAAGCAGGCATTTCTGTTTCCCAAATACATCTAGTTTTATCCATATTAGAACAACAAAATATTTAAAAATTCTGATATTTCTCACAGAGCAGAACTGGTTTTTGGGCTGCTGTGGTTACCACATATTACAAAACCAATCAACAGCATAAATTAATAACTGTTAACAACTAAGACAAATTTGACAGAAGCAGGTGCCAGCACTGCATAAATATTAAAATCTATTGAAAGTCAGTGTCTGATTTTAAGTGAGAGAAAAGGTAGATCTACACTTCTTCCTCTTTTCTGGTTATCTGCAAGCATCAGGATGACAGAGGCTGAACATACCTCTCAAACTTGAGAAACTAGCATCGGTGCTAAAGGCAGTACGCGCAGAGGCATGGGCTGCCACCACCACCAGCTCTGAGCCTGACCCCTGCAACTGGCAGGCTCCTATCCACTTTGAAACCTCTTCCATTAGGCCTTACACCACTGAACAACAGTAAAATGTCAGCTGTTACTCACAGAAGCTTCACTTAAACTGTAAATGCCCGTCTGTGGTGTGAAACCACACCTGGCTGAAGTGAAACACCAAACTGTAAAAGGTAAATATCCACCCACTACCAAAGCTGTGCATCGGCCTGCCACAGTTGTACCTGCAGCGCTGGACCTCAAGCGCTCTGTAGCTCTGAGATCCAGCACTCGGCATCCACAGATGCTGGCATATCTCCCTGCATATCCTGCATTCAGGCTTGGTCCAGGCTCCCTTCCAATCCCACCTGCCTTTGCAGAAAGTAATATCAGGGTTCTTTTAATAAAGACACCAAGGCAAGACAAGAGAAAGAAAGAAAGGAGCCCAGAACATCTCATGAGTCTCATGTCCTCACTTTAAAAGGAGACGATACCCTGCCAGGCTAGCTATGGCAGGCAACTGAGCCCTCAAGCACTTTCTATGTACATGTAAGGCCTCCCTTCATGTATACTACCTGAACTACCTCCAGACACACATCCAACTAAGTCACAGGAACCAATAGCTATTTTGGCCTCAGGCCTGCCCTGGGAGATGCTATATACAGATACAGCCATAGATACCTTGATATAGCATTCCAGCAAGAAAAAAATAAAAGCACAAGCTGAAATTCAGGCCAGGATCCTCAGCTAGCACAAAATATCCCCAACTCAATGGCTTTCAACATGTATTATAGATGCAGAGATTAAAATAGTACAAAAAGATCTGCCCATGACAAGAAGTCTGTAATATTGAAGAGATCTGTCCAGACGTCAGGCACCACTGTGGTGCTCTAGTAAGCTGAATTTATCAGAGTGAACATCAGTTAAAAATTATTCATCGGTACCGGAAAAGAATATGTCAGTAGAAATCAGATTGGAAATTCTTGAAGATAAAATGAAGCAGACAGGAGCCAGCAGAAAACAATGAGTAATATAGGGACATAAATGCAAAATTCCTTACTTTTTAATCACAAACCGGATCCGCTCCTTTGCTAGAAGTATCCTCTCAAGGCGGGGAATGCCGTACGTGGATGGCCGCCTGAAGGGAATTCCTTCTGGCAGCCCTTCCACATATAAGTCTTCCACGTGTGATTGGAAGAGCGGGTATGGGATGGACACTGGACCTTTTGCTTTTATAGCTTGAGCTTTAAGAAAAAAAAAGAATAAAAACATTAGACCAGCTTGTGGCTCTATTCACACGATCTGTTTGATATCATTAGGAAAAACATTAAAATCAGCAGACAGGCAATAACCCCCTCAGCACATTTAAACCTGCGAGCATTTGTATTTGGGGGGGGAGGGTTTGCTTTTCTTTTATAGCAAAATTACTCCAATTCACAGTAAACAAGCTGAAGACGTGCATACATATGCAGATTCTCCTCTTCCCTTTACTCTGTAAACATTTAATAACAGAGACTACAACCTGTTACAGTAAAGTTTCACAGTATTTTGGTTTTGTTTAATAGCACATTTTGAAAGATGAAATTATCTAGACTTAATTATAAACCAAGAATGTTTCGGTTCATAAGCTCTGATTACTATTATTTGTTACTACTGGGTTACAAGAGTCAACGCTTTGGAGGAGGGGAACACATCCCTTCTTTTGCGTGAATTCCTAAAGCTTCAGTGTATTTTAGAAATCCAAGGAGTGAATAATGAAATAAACAATACATTTCTAACACTACTGAAAAAAACACGGCCCTACTAATGAAATCTTTCCAGCAAATGAAAAGCAAATAACAGATTCACCCACAGCTGCAAAATGACCTCAGTGTATTCCTTTAAGTTATGAGGACCATAACCATATCAATACACCTATCAGGCTGGCAAACACTGGAGAATGGCATGACGGTTTGCAAATACCAAGAGGGCTAATTGCTGTATACACACAAGGGTACGTTAATTTTGTAGGCCATGCAACAAGAATTCTCTATTACCATCCGACTGGTCTGCAAATAGTTTGGTACATTCTCTTGTTTTGCTATGGAAATTAGATGCAAAAAATTATTTGAGGAGAGAAAGGCCAAGCTAAGGCCAAATTAGAGTACAGTGATGCTGCGGCAGGGTTTCCGAAAGCAAAACTTCTCAGGGCATCTTTTCAAGCAACTTAATGTAATGTGAACATGGCCAGTGGTTCAGACATCAGGGCATACAAAACGCTCACATTAACTCTTAAAAGCAATAAAACAATTTAGGTTTTAAAGGCAATTGGGTAACAGACTCTTTCAACCACTTGGAAGCAGAACAGTTCCAGGGAAGCTCTGAAAATACTGTCTGTATCTTAGTCTCATGTTCTGAGGAGAACCGAGTATCAAAATTTTAGAAAACTGAGAACTGCGTTTCAACCAGACTTGGTTTCAACTGCCAAATATAAGATGGCCAGAACTGGAGACAGAGAATAAGTATGTACAGAGAGGGACACAAACCTGAAGATGACTCTTGGCAAAGAGACTAAAGAAACCCTATTCAAACCTGTGTCAAAGGAGCTGCAAAGCAACCACAACAGAGCTGTTGTGTATCACATCAGTCCTTCATTAAAGTAGGTTTTTATTGCAGTCATATACCTCTTCCAAGAAATTAAAAAAAATTATTCTCAGCCCTGGAGGCTGTTGTGGCAAGTGGTGAAATGCATAACAAATCCAGCAGATGAGAGTTGGATGGAAATGAGCGTTTGTGAATCACAGTTCGCCGCAGGAAAAAAGATTTAAGACCTTCACTAAAATCTACATCACTACACAGCGTCAAGTAAGAACAGCTTCAGAATAACAAAAGTCCTATTTGTTTAAATAAGTAACTAACAACAGGTAAGTTTTTACAAGTGAGAGTATTTATTTCTCCTAAATCAGCAAATGTTTTAGCAAAGACTCTTCAGACAGCCAACGAACAGGATCAGCATCGCAGTCGGTAGTGAGGCTTCTTAGATTTGGAACCTTACACGTTTTTCCATAGAAATCCTACTGAATATAGGTTTCATTTCTATAAATGAGTCTGTATTTGTGAGCCACTGTCTTACATTTACACTATAAAAAGCAAATCCATTTAGTTTACATTTAAATACAAAAATTAGTCTCTTTTCAGACATGGCAGTTATAATGGATGACAATGACTGACACTGCTAAAGCACTTTGGAGTTCCAGAAGCCAACAAATCTAAGGAGTATTCTGGAAATTCTGACATCCATAACTCATTTCAGTAAGTGGGAAATTGCACGCCCATGCAGACAGAAAGAATTGGAATTTGATATGGAATTGGTTTGTGAATCAATGAAATGTCATCCAGAGGGAAAAAGAGGATAATTTAATACCATCTGCCCTGCTACGGTAAGTCAGGAATAGCTCTCTATTCAACAGACTCCACAGGAGATTTTTAGGCTGGCTATGTGCAAACACCAAAACCAAAATTAAAGCAATTCACCAAGAATGATGCTCCTTTCTAGAACAATTAAAATACTGTTAATCAGATTGTGAACTGTTTTTCCCCGGTGTCAGTTGCTTTCGGTGGGCTGTTTAAATGTCAGATGATAGTCAAACCCAAAACATGTAGTAAGTCCAACATCACAAGGCCCGTTCTGAAAGCACTTCCACTTTTCACAGCAGAGCAGCACCACCATTTATTTTGAAATTTCTGCTGATACTGTTTTAGTCTGTAATATGTAGACACAAAATATATCTGGGTACAACATCTGGAGACAAACTCCAAAGTCTAACATGTGTGCTGCTTTTTCTCTCCAGGAACAATTAACATACAATTGTTGCTTCACTGCAAGCCAGTCATAGTCAGAAAGAAACAATCAATCAGCGGTAAGCGCTCCCCAGAGCCATTTTAAAAGATCATTTCACTTAAGGACTCAGTATAATTACAGAAAAAAGGCCAGCTCTGTCAAATGTGGGTGGCCCCAGACATGAGCACACTGGAGCTCCAGGAAACTGAGCACAACTGAAAAATAAAATCAAGTTTCACACTTAGGTGCCAAATACAGGCAGCCAATTTTGAAATTACTCTGCTCATCAAAAAAGCTACTTTCTCCAGTTTTATGGCTTCTAACAATATTTAGCCCTTTGATGCTATCAGTATTGGTATGCTCCTGAGACAACAAGAAGACACATACCAAAGAGCTGTAATTTACGGCATCAAAGGACTAGAGGCGATTGTTTGGAAAGGAGTGTAACACATACCATATTTTTTTTCAAACAGCTCTTCAACTTGCTTTCTCAAGTCTGTAATTCGCGCATTCCATTTCTCTGCAAAGAAAAGAGGAGGATATGTCAGCTTACAAATGAAACGAAGAAGCTCTTGTAAAATCTATGTTACCACTAACTGAAATATGCAGTGTGCTTTTATTGCGCACTTGCATACAGGTGCCTGTGGAGTACAGTATAGGCTAGACCGTAAAACATATGGATACATTCAGAAAGAAAAAGGATAAAATCAAATGTTTAAGATCACCTCCAAAACTTGTGCAGATGTTAAATCAAGTTTAAAAAAAAAAATTAAAAGGACACAAACCAGGCTGAAGTAACTCCGAAAATGGTTTCTCTTTGACAGCTCGGTCAGCAGCTCTCACTGCCATCAGAGGCAACGTCAGTTTGCAGCGCTGTTGATAGTTACCTAAATCCAGGCGCTGAAAAGCTTAATTACTAAAGCTTCCAGCGAGTACATGAAGCTGTTTTGGCGCAAATCTGTACAGCGCTCTGGATCAGAAGGCATCGTGCCACTCTCTACCTTAATCCAGTATTTCTCCAAGTCCTGATGCTGCAAAACATCCCCATGAATCCTACTTCTGAAAGAATATGCAGGCTGCAAGAGAGAAGTTATCCAAATCCAATTGTGCTCCATGGAAAGCTGGATTAAACAGCAGATTTTTAACATCTAATTTTCTGCCTGTGACAGAATGCACATGTTTTCAGAGCTTTTTGTAACATCTCAACACCTTTAGGAAAATGCCACAACTCTTACGTAAATGGTACCAGATGCTCGCTGGCCTCTACGAATGAGTTAGGAAGCAAGTGCACCTACAGCTTCCTACACTAAAGACTTGAATCTAGTAACTGCAGAGGTCAAAAAAATCACAGAATCATAGAATGGTTTGGGTGGAAGCGACCTTAAAGATCATCTAGTTCCAACCCCGCTGCCATGGGCAGGGACACCTTCCACCAGAGCAGGTGGCTCAAAGCCCCATCCAACCTGGCCTTGGACACTGCCAGGGATGGGGCATCCACAACTTCTCTGGGCAGCCTGGGCCAGTGCGTCACCACCTCCATAATGAAGAATTTCTTCCTTATATCTCATCTCAATCTTCCCTCTTTCAGTTTAAAGCCATCACCCCTTGTCCTATCACTACATGCCCTTGTAAACAGTCCCTTCTCCAGCTTTCCTGTAGGCCCCCTTCAGGTACTGGAAGGCCGCAATAACGTGTCCCTGGAGCCTTCTTTTCTCCAGGCTGAACAACCCCAGCTCTCTCAGCCTGTCTTCATAGGAGACGTGCTCCAGCCCTCGGATCATCTTCATGGCCCTCCTCTGGACTTGCTCCAACATGTCCGTGTCCTTCTTATGTTGGGGACCCCAGAGCTGGATGCAGCACTCCAGGTGGGGTTTCACCAGAGCAGAGTAGAGGGGGAGAACCACCTCCCTTGATCTGCTGGCCACGCTTCTTTTGATGCAGCCCAGGGATAAGGATGGCTTTCAGGTCTGCAAGCACACACTGCTGGGTCACCTTGAGCTTCTCATCAGCCAACACCCCCAAGTGCCTCTCCTCAGGGCTGCTCTCAATCCATTCTCTGTCCAGCCTGTACTTGTGCCTGGGATTGCCCCGACCCACGTGCAGGACCTTGTGCTTGGCATTGTTGAACTTCATGAAGTTCACGTGGGCCCACCTCTCAAGGCTGTCAAGACCCCTCTGGGATGGCACCCCTTCCCTCCGGCACATCAACAGCACCACACAGCTTGGTGTTGTCAGCAAACTTGCCATGAGGCCGCTCAAGCTACTATGCTGCCAGTTGTCAAAAATTTCGTATATCAGACAAGATAGAGGATTGACTTTGAGTCCGTAACAAGCTCTGAGGCAGACTCAGCAAACAACCTCCTCTAAAATTCAGGCTGGTCTTCATCAGAGAGAGAACAGCCAGCAAGAATGTCACACCATATGACAAAGCGGCCATATAAAAGTATACAAAGAATACTGGTTTGAATAGGTTGTTGCTGCAATCTTAGAAGCTGCTCCCACCCAGCCTGGTCTCCCTCTGCTTGTCAGCATGCTCACAAGGGTGTTCCTACAGGGGCCAGTCATTTGTCAAGGGTTCATTTTTCCCAGTCACCAAACCCCACAATCACTGGCCAAATGTTCCCTGTGGGTATTTTCAAGGAACTATCTCCATGTCACTCTCCCTCCAAAGGAAACACTACGGGGACTAATAATGAAATACACCACAAAACAGGCATGTTTATTTGGAATGGCGGATACACAGAGAACAGGCAACTTAAAAAAAATCATGAACCGGCTCACATTTTGATCAGCACACTGCTTTTTTAGCTACTTTTGTATTTTATGAGTAAATTGTCAAGTTTGGCTACGGAGACAAAATTCAGAGGGTTTATCAAGTAACTGGCATTATTTTTAATCAGACTGCCAGCACTATTAACCCCTTGGGTTCAGACCAATTACTTTAAAAACACTCTTTTGCCACACACGCACTTTGTGCTTCTGTAGCAGAGCTGAAGATGTACCACAAAGCTAAGCTGATATTCTGATTTGGTAACCATTCTGCAAAGCAGTTTAGCCTTCCCATAGGCACCCAGATAGCGTTGGTTTCCTTCTATTCCTATATATACACCTTCTGATACATAAGAAACACCATCCCAATTAAATAACAATCTGGCAAAATTCCCCAGCCCGTCCAGAGTCTCTTCAACCGACCCCAGTCTCTGCTCCAGATAACAGCCACTGCAGTAGGGGCAACCTGCACCGTGAACACAAAATGATGCTCAGATACTAAGCACTCTCCTGTTCCCATCACCGTGCCAAGCAGTACTCCATGGGGAAATAAAATGGAAAACCCACAGCAAGTCTAAGCATGCTGCACGCTGGCAAAACCTGTGTTCGACAGCGCGTAAAAACGGAGAAAAACTATACACACTTTCCATCACCGTCCCAGTGAGACAACAGCTATGGGGACTTTTTTTTTCCACTAAAATGGTACGACACAACTGCAAGACACAACTTGAAGCTTTTCAGTTTTTGGTAGAATCTCTAAGAAAGCAAAACGTTGCAGGAAGAGATTTTTACTGACAATGTCAGTTTCTTTCACCAAAGATATTTTTAACCTTAAATAGTTGGTTCAGAAATATTTTTGAAATCCAACCTCCCTACCCAAGGACGATCAATTTCTATCAAATATTTTACCAGACACTTTTCACTCCCCCCCCCGGACGCAATTATTTTGTTCTTCCTGTTTCCATGAAACTGAGAGCACAGCACATTATTCACCCTGTTTCTCAGGCCACTTGGGGTACCTGATCTCTGACTCAGTCGAGATGTACAGGAAGTGTCTCCAACTCACAGCTATGAAACATCTGGATCTTATGTAAAATACTGAAAATCCTTATCAGATGAGACAGATTTCTCTCTCAGGCATCTACACCTCCTTTCTAGTCTTGAGTGCATGTGCCTTTGTCATTCTGCAGCTATTCAGCATAGAATTGAACACCTCCTTTCTCCTGTCCAATTATCTAATATTAGACTTCATTCAGCAAAGGTGCAAAGTCCTCTGAAATATCCAAACAGCAGCGCTGTAACTACCAACAGTTGCTGCTTTCATTACAGCAGGTAAACTCTATTTCTCCAAAGCTTCTCACACTCATTTTGTGTTTTAACCAGACCTTGCAACACTGCAGAGAAATACCACTTTCTATAGGTGAACCCAAAAAGTGAATACGAGGGGCAATAACCTCAGTACAATTTAGGAAGCCCGGGAATAAAGGCTTCTGAATAAGCTGTGAGCTGCAAAACACTGTAATCTAACTGCATGGCGGGTGGTTAAGAGCAAAGTTTTCTTTGAGAGATAATCTACCAAGTCACCTCAGAAGCAACAGCGAGCAGGTTAGCTCTGAGATGTTCTTTAACTGGTGTTTCAACATTGCAAGTTCAGCTCAAAATATTAGGATGATAAAAGTTTATTACCTTTGCTCTCCATGTCTGATCAACCTCACTGTTTATTTCTTTCAAACCCTGCTGGCCTATCAAGCTTAGATGCTGCTTTCTACCAAGGGAATATATTTTAGCAAAAGCTTCTGCAGTATTAACTGCTCAATCTTCTCCTCTACTAATATTGCCACTATGTGGTCCTGACCCAACCAAAACTAACTAATGCTACATGTGGAACTGCCTATTAGTATTAATGACCTTTTGAGAGTAGAGCTCTCAACAATGTTTTATGCATTTTCACTGAAATTAGCATGAAATAACATGTTTCACACAAAACAGATGTCAGAAGAGGTCCCATGGGGATTTCTCAATTGACCTCAAGCCCCAGCATTCCTAATAAACATCTCAAATACTGTGCCAAGCACAGAACCTTATAGAAGTACACAGATTCATGGGATATCTGCCCAGAAATCAAACCAGAACAAGAAATAAATAACAGGTATGGGGCTGCAACAAATCACACGGGAAATATCTGTAACCAGAATGACTACAGTGTGTGGACGCATTTCTGCAGTGAGAATTCTACATAACGTATCATGAAAGAACACTACCAAAAAGACCCCAACTTTTTGTGTGTCTACAGGGATTAAGGCAGGCTACTTGGCGTAACAGAGGCATTTGGTTACCTTCCCAAACATGGCTCCCCTCAGCAAATCTTCACTGTCCACAGCATGTTTCAAGAAAGACCAGCTGGACAGGCTCCTAACCTCCAGTTTGTCATAATTCAGTACATCAGTAAACTCAGTCTTATCTTCTCGTCCAAGAAATCCGCTGATAAAAATCTAGACTTATTTTTATGTAATTAAATTATGTGCAGTGCCTGTTTAGATGGTCACTTTCACTAATGAGAAATAACAGAGGTAGCCTATGATGATGACTCTATTGCTGCAATACATCTACAAAGAGCCCTGGGCTCTTAAATGATTGCTCGCACTGGTGCGGCTCATTCCTGCAGTGTGAAATCGTCTAATACCATTTTATAAAACAAAACAGAGACACAAAATAATCTTTAATTTTTATCTTACCAAAATTGAACTCTCGCACTTTTCTTCTCCCTGTATTGGCAGCTTCATTAGCTGACTCGGTGTTCTTTGGTCTCTTGTTAGGGGGCAAGTAGTCGTCATCATCTTAAAGAAACATAAAAATACCACTGCTTTAATGTCCAGAGAGCTCATGTGCAACATTGGAAATGCTTTCAATTTCAAACCTCTAATGCAAGCATTGAACTGTGCTTTATCAGGGCATCAAATTTTGCAACACAGTACTTATCTGAGTAACTTTAGAAAGCTACTGGCCTGTGTAGGAACAATTTGCGTAAGAGAACCAGCACAAGGCATAAGATAGCAAAAAGTAAAGCAACTACTGTACATCCGAAGGAAACAATCTCATGATCATAACACATCTCAGGATCATAAAATGGCCATGCAACAGCCAAAGAAATCAGGAAATAAATTATGCAGACATAGACTACATTTTTTATCTAATTGGAAGTATCCTTCCACCAATAAGTCTTGAAACACAGTACCTAACTTTTATCTCGAAGAGCTCAAAGGTGCTAAAACCAGTTTCAAACCAATGTAAAACTGATGGACATAACTGAAAGTCAGTTAGCAGGTCAGCCCTGCCTCAAACCCACGCAAACACACAGATGGGGAATATTGCAAACCCCAGGTATTTTTCAGTGAGCTGCTACTTAGCCAGGCACTTCTCAATCCAAAACACTATCTTCCCTACCAGTTAATGAGTTCTTAAAACTGTCCAATTACCAGTTCCCTACAACCTTAGAGAAAAGAAATTGTTAAAGCAGACAAAGAAAATTAATTTCACATACAGAACAGCATCCGCCCAGGTCACCAAGGGTATAGCCTACTTAGGAAGAATATTATTACCTATTGACATCTCTTGCACCTATGCAGTTGCATTATATTGTTAGAGAAAACCTTTCCAGAGCATTTTTAGTTTCAGTGGTAAAGGCCTTTACATATACACAGAATTTAATGACTAGTCTCTTATTACCTTTTATGTTGAGGTAATGTAAGAATTATTTTATTGCTGGATTATAAAAAGGTGAAAGTCATGCCAGAAATGCCAGCTTTGTCCTAAAATGCATTGCCTAATTTCTAAATTGTTAATTTGGTAGTCTTAATCTTACCCATTCCAGAAGCAAGGATTGCAAAAGCCAACCTCAGAAGTGTCTTAAAGTAGTTACAGGGCATGTAATTCATAAATACAATAAACACAGCTGACTTCCAACCAAAGTCTTAGCATGAAAACAACATGGAGACTAAAGCACTAAAGTGGCTTTAGCGCTGTTTCGATGAGAAAGGGCAGTGGTAAGTATAAAGGTTTTTATCCCATATTTATCGATATTCGACAAATAAATTGAAGCTTCACTTACACCACCTGTATCATTATTTCTGTTATGGTACAATTCTTCCCAGAAGCTAGTGTTAACTAGAAATTTTATATAACTACTCTGTGCTTATAAAACAACGAATGTTGTAAAATCTTTTAAAAATCTTTTTTAAATCTTAATTAAGGGCTGTTGAATAATGAGCATTCTTCGCGAAAGATGCAAATCTCTGTCACGCATCATTTCAAACCAGCCCAGAGAGTCCAATATGCTTCAGTGTATTGTGGTTTTATAAATCTTCTGGACTAGATATGTTTGTCAAGCAGTGCATGATCCAAACTGCAGTCAACACTCACACATAATCCTATTTATTCAGTGTCAAGTAATGCAGGCATTGCAAAGCATTTTTTGGCCATAAAAAATGCCCAACGGACTGAAATCAATGACTGGAGAACTAACCTTCGATGGTGACCTCGACCTCAGGATCCTCACTTGTTTCTGAAGGGGCATGCTGGGAGGAATCTGAAGGGGGAAGAAGAATACTGCTGAATGATGGACACCAAAAAGGTTTTTAACCAAACACTCCGTGATTTTGTATTTAAACTAACGCTTGCCAAAGAAGCCCCCGGCTCACTGAAACATTTTGCATTCACAGTGTGCAACAAAAACAGAAGCAAAGATATTTTACTATAAGCCTTTAAGCAATTCTAGAGAAGGGTAAGGAGGTGGGGATTATACTTGCTAAATTGTGTGTGCAGCAGTGCAGAGTTGGTGTTAATGACAGTAGGAAATTCCTTATTCTTGGCTTAATAGGATTAATACAATCATAAATATTTTTCCCTTTGTTATCAAGGATTACTGAAAATATAAACAAAGGCTGTGTGCCCCTACAGATGATTTATTTCTTTACCATTTATACAGACCCATAGTTGCTGCACAATAAAGACTTCTGTACCAGGCTGCCAGGCCAACAGCGAAAAATGATAGGGAACTGCATAATCACAACGCTTTCATTGGGGCAGTCTGCACCAACATAATAAAAAGGATCAGGCCTATCAATACTCAGTGGGAGAAAGAGCAACGTACATTTAACTGCAGAAAAGTTTAAAAAGTGAAGCTACTTATATTGGAAACTATTTCAAAACTAAGCAGCAGTGTATGAAGGCATATATTTTAATTACTCTGGCAGAGTAATGCTGCACTTAGGCATTTTGAAGAGTGTCTTCTTTCAGATCTCTGTAAGCTGGAAGTATAATGTCACTTTGGGAGCAAGTCTGACGGAATCTCAGTTTCAAAGGCTCTTCACATGATGTCGCATGTACTAGAGATTCAGCCGTATCTATGGCGACACCTTAACTGCAGTATATTCAAACTATGTCAAAAATCTCATCCAGTTCATGGAAAACGTAGTATGATGTTCTGATCTAATCCAGAGTGAGTGTTGGGTAGATAACTAGCAAATGCAAAGCACAACAAAATGAAGGAATTCGGAGATAATGGCCTTTCAGGAGATGTGATCGTAACTATCCCATCAACTGATCACTTAGAACCTTGTTCGAGAGCATCAGAAAAGTTTTTAAAAAAATACAAGTTTTGGCCATTTAAGAACAGCCACAAAGGCTGGCAAATGGTCCATCTAGCCCATTAGCAAGTCCCTGAGAAACAGTCATAATTAAGAAAAACATGCAAAAATGTCAAAGCAGAGGGTAACAAAGTTCTGGAAGAAAACTCCCAGATCGGACATTTCTTCTTAAGTCATATTAAACCGACTGGTTTAAACACTACCAAAGTATTACCATCACTAGGTATTTTTTTGATCTTGGGTAAATGCACAGCTCCTAAGCAGCACCATCTCCGGTTAGTCAAATGCAATTTCATTCAGTTGAAAACAATTTCTTTTGATGCCCAGAAGCACAAGTTTCTGACCGCTGAACTTCAGTCACACCACGCCGCCCGCTCAGCCGGTCTCACTAAAGACCCCAGACACCTTTATCAGCTACAGCTAATCTGGGGGATTCCAGGCACATGCTAATTTTGCCACTTCCTTTTCCACCACCTTGTCAACGTTACTGGAGGGGAAAAACAGCAAAACTCCCCAGCGATATACACCAAAAGGTACATTCGTACATCCCTCTGATGTTTTTCTTTGCAGAAAACAATCGTTTCTGCAAGTTTTCTGCATCGCGGGCTGTATTTCAGTCAAACTTTCAGAAGAACTTTAAATGCCTATTATATGTATTTCTTTGATAATATTTAGAAGGATATACACCAAAGACTTCATAACATCCGAACATTCTCATCAATTTTTCTTTTTTACTCTCCTTTGTGACGATCAGCAATAAGTAACTCTATTTTACAGAATCCAGACAAGGCTGCCTACGCTGTATGCTTATTTAAACAATAAATGAAATTTAAGTTAGACTGTTACCTGCAATTTTAATCACTGCCTATAGACCTTTTCATAAATACCAACCTTCACAAACAGGTTTATTCTATTCAGCAAAACCGAGGTGCAACTTTCAGCATATCTTTTACAGAAACTTGTAAAGGAGAACAGATTTGAGAAAAGGGTGTGCGACAAAACCATATTCTGACACAAAGGACCATGCTCGTCATCTGTAGCTATAAAATTCTACCTAGTCAAAAACAAAGCAAAGTCAGTCTCGATCATTTTGTATCCCACTTCCCTTTCCTCGGGCTCTCTCTTCACAGTCAGGCAAAAATCTCATGGCGTTATGCTTAGGAAAACAAAGTACCTAGATTGTTTCTTCTCAAGTAAGTAGAGTTATCTGTGCAGTCAGCGAGAGCAAAGAACTTTCTTCTCCTTTACCAAGAGAAATGCTTTTACATTTCATGTAATGGTACCCTTAACTATGGTGATATTTACCTTCAAAGCAGAACTAATGGGATTTGCAAGAATAAGTATTGCTGCAAGCATAACTTGGCCTTAACATCCAAAAAAGCCTCACAACTCCCATTTGACAGTCAGCTGCTTAGAATGAAACTAGCTGCAGAATATGTACTTTTAACATCATGTCAAAGCATTAAACGTCGGGTGACAAGCACCTTACAAATGCAATTTATGATTTAAAAGAATGACGACTCCCATCACAACTCGCTTATAGCAGAGTGGCAGGATTTGGGAGATTAAAAGCAAAGCAAAACAAAAAACCCAAAAGCCAACCTTGTGAAAATGTGGAAAGAGAATGGTTGGAGAAGATGTACAACTTTAATTAAGGTGCCATCTTTTCAAATATTTCTGTAAAAAAATATCCAATGATGTTAAAATATTCTCATGAAAAACATTTCATATCTCTAACCTTCTACCGGTATTTCCACATCTGTTCCTTCACTGCAATCGGAACCCTGGTGGCTTCCTTTAGACAGATATAAAGTGAAAAACATACCATAATAAAAATACAAAAGGAACGTTTAACATTGACTATTCAAAGTAAGGATTTTCGTAAGCGAAAAATCCAGAACTATAACGTTCACGCGAACAACATAGAAAAGGCTCGATTTCTGAATCTTTAATTCACGACAGCAGCAGCACTCTGACGTTACAGAGAGAGTCACAGGTTGAAATGCAGATTGGTATTTTCTAGTGTTTGCAAATGGGCAAACCAGTATTTTTAATACAGACTGGAAGAAGCCAAAAGAAATGTACAATTTTGGAATAAATTTATTTTAGACATTGTTCACATACAGTAAGGAACTCCTTCCCCTAAACACAGCCTTTCCACGTACTTTGTATATGCCCATTCACCTTACACACAGCTGAAAGGAATGATCACGTTGTACTCCTTATACATAAGCTGAAGTTTATTACACTTTATAACCAATAATGAAACAGACTAAGTTTCATGAGAAACATGTCGACTTGCACAAATTACTAGTGCTTTAGTGATCAACATGATGTTCCTTTTCAAATTTAGAAGAGAAAGAAAGGAGACTCCCTTCTATATGACCTTGGACACCTGAAAATTAAGGCAACTGAAATTTTTATTTCTGTTGAAGTTTAAGTTCCAACACCCTAAAACTCTTACTTTAAATCAAGGATGCAGAGCCTTGAAAAGTAAAACTCACACATTCAATTTCCAAAAACAGGTGTGAGAAAAATACAACTAAAAGATCTACCTGTATAACTTTTTGCAAGAGCAATTTTTTCATCCATCTCTGATGTTTCGGAAGGGCCTGCTTGGGAACAAAGAGAACAGCTTTTAAATTGTGTCTCACAACAAACATTTTCCCAGTCCACAGAGGAATTTGCCACGTAACTCTTAACTTCATATATCATACGCTCATTTCATACTTCCTGTAATGTCGAACTTCGGAAAGACCATATGAAATATTAAGAATGTATAAATCCATACTCATCCAGTTCAACAGAATAAAAATGGTGAGGGGCAAAAGGCAGGGGTGTGTATTTCTCGGACTACTGAACAGTCAGAGACTCATGCAGAACAGCAGCTTTTCCACTCTTTTGGTCTTAATAAACTAATTTTAAAACATGAAATGTTGATGGTTCTGCCTTTCTTCAATGAATATTTAATCAGCTAATTTTTTTTCCTGTTCGTTAAAATTTGTATTCCTAGGGAGTCCTTTTTGACTTGAAAATTTCTACCTACATTAAATAGACAAATTCAGAGAGATTAAAATCATTTACGACACTTCAAGGTTGTTTGCTTTTCATCACAACAGCTCTTTTGATGGCTATATACGGACTGCTTTAAAAAGGCTGTTGCAGAAAGCAGCACACAAATGACACTTAAAAGATTAAATTAACACCCCTAAAAACCTACTGCTTAGTGCTTTGGCACTCCTGCAGTTACACTCAAAAAGAGTGAATCGCTTGCAGCACAAACAGCTTCGCACTGATCATTCTATACCACAGAAATAGCACAGGTATATAAAACTAGCCACTATACGTGGCATATGGGGATGTATAGGACTAACTGGAACTGAAGAGTTTGGACTAACTGTTCTGTGTTAATCAAATCATTGCTGTGTTCATTTGCAAAAGCAACCTGCAGAAGATCATATACCTTCCCAGAAATTACGGCCCTTTAGAGGTAGGTTTAAAAGGGTATCAACAACGATTATTAATAGCTTCACAACAGAAAAAGCTACTGTTAACTAATAAGGCAAGTGAAATGTTTTCAACTATTCTTTCATACGCACAGAAAGCAAGAAAAGATAGAAAAGACTTGTCATAATCAGACTTAATGAGTATTTTAGTCAACTGAAAGTACATATACAGTATCAAATACTATGAGTTATTCAAGAAAATTAAGATTTATGGATTAAATTTTCCAAAGAAAAACATGATTGTTAGGTGGTTACAATAAGTTTGGGTGAGACAGTTCTACCTAATTTGTTTGCTCAGATTTTCAAAGGAATTTTAAATTAACAGGATTTCACGTCAGGATTCTACACAAGGCTCTTAGTTTTACATGCATTTCTTTCAGTAAGTGCTGCTTTACCCTGGTCCTGCCACTTTTCCTTTGCTGGGGGGGCCAGTTTTTTTCCTGTTTGTCTGTTTAACTCAAAGGAGCTCCCTGATTCACTTCAAAACACGGCTCCAGAAAGAATGGTACTGGCACAGCTGAGACCAAAGACAGAAAACAGCGGTAGGGAAGAAAAGGAGCAAAGCAGAAGGCAGAGACACTGGTGGTGCTCTGGGCCACAGAAGCAGAAATTCTCATCAAAACAGTGTGATTTGCAACTGTTACGGGCAAGTGGGAGTAGAACACAACCTCCCTGCGTATGCTGGAAAATGTCTCCATGGACTAAATTTGATTTTATTTAAATAAGCATATTCCACGTATGCAGGCAGACAGGAGAATTATTATAATTCATAACACACTGACTCACAGAAGCATCATAAGCAAATATCCTATTATAAGCACATTTTGATGTTCATTCCTTCACTCAGAAATCCTGACAAGATGGCTTTACCTACACGCTCTGCAATAGTCTCTAATATTGCATTATCTTCATGCCAAACGTATTCTGTCACACACACACACACACACACACACAAAAAAAAAAGAAAAATAAGAGTCTTTGACATGTTCCAACTTGAAGATAGATTTTTCCAGTTAAAAAGATACACTTACTAGGCTTTCAGCCCCTGGGATTAAGCACAGAGAATTCAATCCTCTCATCTCTAATGTCAATAAAACCTACAGTACGTGTAATAAATCTAGCATATCTTTTGAGTGACCTAAACAGATTATTTTATGAAACATGAAGCTTTTTTTTTCATATTATGAAGCTTTGACAGAGGAAAAAACAGTATGAAAAATGTTTCAGAAATTAAGAAGTGTGAAACAATATAGTCTTCTAGCATAATTCAGTAAAAACTAGAAAAAGAAATTTAAAAGAATTCTGAAAGGTCTAACACCCAGATATATTAAAAAAACCCAACCAGATATGTTTCCACTTTACTGCATTCGTAAAATCATAGAATCATTAAGGTTGGAAAAGACCTCAAAGATCATCAAGCGCAACTGTCAACCCAACACCCCCCAGCCTCCTAAACCGTGCCCTGATGTGCCGCATCTACACCTTTTTTGAACACCTCCAGGGTTGGTGACTCTACCACCTCTCTGGGCAGCCTCTTCTAATGCCTGACCACTCTTGCAGTAAAGACATTTCTCCTAATATCCAATCTAAACCAGTCTATTCGTGCACATTACAAGCAGACACATACACATCACATGACTAGCAAAAGCAAAAACCAAGCATTGTGGTAAAACCATTTACTTGAACTGAGTTCAAACCCCTCAGCCTCAGTTTCTAACAGATTATGTCCTAACACTACACAGCCAAACCTGTGCTACTTGGCAGAAGCAACGGATTTAGCATCTCATGGATTAGCATCGTCAGTGATGCTCATTTTTTTTTGTCTTTTTTTTTTTCCACTACACAGATGGCAGCAATGTGAACAAAATGTAATTACCAGGGTTTCCTGGTTTCAGCTGGGAGAGAGTTAATTTTCTTCCTAGTAGCTGGTACAATGCTGCGTCTTGGATTTAGCATGAGAATGATGTTGGTAACACACTGATGTTTTAGTTGTTGCTAAGAAGTGCTTACACTAAATCAAGGACTTTTCAGCTTCCCATGCTCTTCCGACAGGGAAGGCTGGAGATGCACGAGGAGCTGGGAGGGGGCACAGCCGGGACAGCTGACCCCAACTGGCCGAAGGGATGTTCCACACCATATGGCACCATGCCCAGCGTGTGAACTGGGGGGAGCCGGCCGGGAGCAGTGATCACTGCTCAGGGACTGGCTGGATATTGGTCAGTGAGCAATGGCATCATGCATCACTTGCTTTGTATATTCTTGTATTATTACTACTCTTAATTTTATTTCAATTATTAAAGTGTCATTTATCTCAACCCATGAGTTTTCTCACTTTTACTCTTTCCAGTTCTCTCCCCCATCCCGCTGCAGCGGGGAGTGAGCGAGCGGCCCTGTGGGGCTGAGTTGGGGGCTGGGGCTAAACCACAACACAGGGTAATATCCAAATGCCTTTAGGAAGCACAACATCATGCTTTCTTGTTTTCTTGATATATTGTCTGGAATTTCTTGGTTTAAGATAGTTTCTATATTCCAAGTGTTACGTTATGGGGGTTAGAGTACTGCCAGACTAGCTTTAGTTTTAGCCGCATTAAAATGGACATTTCTTCCAGTATTCTGGGAGATCTCCAAAGGACAAATATTTTGTTGTTAGAGACATACTAAAAGATGTTCATGACTTTCAACATTCCAGCGTGAGAATACAAGCACAGCTTGGTCTTTTTCCCCAGCAGAAGATAGTTTCAATCTCATTTGGTTTTGGATTGATGTCCTATATTTTAACTGCCTCACTCTAACATTTCCAGAAATTCCAAAACTGATAGCACTGTTCAACCACACAGTGCTTTAGAGGGAAAAGATGTTTGTTCAGCAGTTGTTTACACACTCTTAAGTTGTTTAGAAGCTAAACCAGACAGTTCATTAGACAGCGGTTTATAAGCTGAACCAGCCAATGCACAGGACACATTGTTTACAGCCTTCTGCTTCCAGTTCTTTGTTTTAACTTTGAAGCATCAGTGGTAACTGAAGACTTGCATCCACAAAATTCATGGAATAACATGCCTCTTTCAGGAAATGTTTGGTCCTTAGTCAGCAAGTTGCTCAGTTCTGCATGGGCTATGTCTCAAAAAACACTACTTCTACTCTGCTGATAAAGAGGATGGAAGATGGCACATATCCCTGAGGAGTTTTCTTAATGTATTCCTGCTTCTCTGTAAACTAGGGGGGGACGACGGGGACGACAAAGCATATCTCTTAATTCTATTCTCTTAATTGATTCAGAGTTGCTCTCATTCTGGCACTGATGGTATTTTGACCTCATTTTCTCCATGAAAAGTCTTCAAGACAGCCTGGGTCTTATAGACAGCCTTCTAGTAAGAAGCTAAGATTCGTGCCTGTTACTTTACAGTACATTTATATACCAGCTGAACAGTCCCCTGAATGCAAGGAAGCTGGTGTAGAAGCTAGGAGGATCTACAGGCACAGAGATGTACGTGCACAAACCCAGTACAGAGCACACTCCCTCCTACTTGGCTTTAGGGTCAGGCCTTGCACATACCCAGCTGATCGGGAGCTCAGGCAGAAATAGATACTGGTCCTACCGCAACAGCCATGGAAACAGACCTATTCCCACAGCACAGTAATATGCTTCATCTAAGAGTGCAAACCAACTTTCAAGGACTAAACCATATTTCAACCACTAAACTAAGGAACAGCATTTTAACTATCATTTCTTTTCATAAGAGCCATGATAACTGGTATTTATAAATAAGGTATATGCAGGAATATTGTCTTCGATAGGTAGAATGCTCCAGCACGTGCTATTTAGTCCTGCAGAGCTCTGCTCAGTCCTTTTCCTCACCTAGTCAACAGTCAAGATCTGGACCTTTCTTCCAGAACAGGTTGCCTTTAGTGTCACCCAAAGCATTTAACTCTCCAATGACCTTCACATTTGTCCTGGATACCGGGAAAAAACCACCCACTGCCATACGGCTTTTGCCCACTGATGGAAAATTGACACTAATACTGTGCCAGAACACCCACATGAAGTTTTTGATGGCTAAAGTCCCTGTTTCTCAGTCTGCTTACTGCGACTGCTAAAACTTAATTAATTTAATAATTCAGTATTAATTCATAGCGACATCCAAATGCTGCAACCTACTATTCGATAATAAGAGAGTAAAAGAACTTCCGCTACAGGTAGAATTTCCCCGTTTGATTAACGGGAGGATTTTGTGTGCCACTGAGGCAGACAGCGCTTCGTTCAGCATTACAGATTTGTGAGAGGAAACAAACACTCAGAAAAACAGTAACTGTGAAATTTCATGAGGAAATCATTTTGTCCAGGAAGCCCCAAGCAGATTGCTGTTCTCTAACAGTTAAGTCGTTTGTCCCCATACATCAATAGGCCCAGCTCTTGCTGTCGGGTATTTTCCGTAAGAACTACGACCCTAGCTATTTTCTTTATTTTGCAGCACAAAGGCAGCGCTTGGGCAGACTTGCGGCATCCCTCAGGAGCACACCTCGGGATAACTGTACTTTTCGAAGGTTCACTTCTCTGCACAGCACCATCATGCACACACAAACCCCTACAGGCCTCTTGAATTTATAGCGCTCTGCGCTTTGTACAACCCTTGGCTTGAATCTGAGCATCAGCAACACAAAGAAACGCAGGGGAAGCTGCTTTACTCTGGGGAAGGTGGTGCGACATGACACGGTAACACCTCTGTTCGCTCACAGCACCCCATCCCTTTGACCAGTATATTCAGTTTTGCCTTGTTTCAAATGCAAGTTTGGAGGACTAGACTGGAAGGGGGAAAGGGGGAGCTATTCATCAAGCACCATTTTATCTGAAAAAGATACAGAATCACACAGAATGGTAGGAATTTTCTGAAATATTTTTAATTCAATATTTAATTTTTTTTAAGATTTCCAGAAAACTGGAATTTTTAAAATAAATTTTTAATATTTCTAAATATTTTTTAACATTTCCAGAGAAGGAGACTCCACAACCTCTCTGGGCAGCCTGTTCCACTGCTCTGTCACCCCCAAAGTAAAGAAGTTTTTCCTCATGTTCAGGTGGAACTTCCCATGCTCCAACTTGTGCCCGTTGCCCCTTGGCCTGGCGTTGGGCACCACTGAAGAGAGTCTGGCCCATCCTCCTGACACCCGCCCTTCAGATACATATTGCTATTCACCACTCAGAAGACTGGAATTTTAGAGAAACCCCCCTTCCAAATCCACATTGCTCAGACTTTACTATGGAAGCATACTGTATAAACAGGATTTTTTAGCTCAAACACGCTGCAGCACAATGGGTTACTATTTTTTAAGGAAGCGATTTCAGTACAGACTCTCTTCAAACAGCACTGGATTACACTTTGGGCTCTTGGCCAAATTCTGACATTGTTTTTATGCATGAAATGGAAAGCCACGAGAGGCCAAGAAGCAAAAAGATGACAGGACTTGGCTTTGGAAGGAACAATGATTAGGTTGTCTCCAAAAAAGTATCTATTTTTACTACACTTTATCGTGCCTGTAACCCCCCCCCCATCCCCTGAGGCTCGGCAATGTGCAAATATGAAAAGATAATCCTAACACCAGAGAATTAATCTTTCAAATTCTGAACTTGAGTGGCGACATTTTGCTGTGTGTATGGTTAAGGTCTCTCTGAACAGTGCTTGTACATTGCTTGAGACGTGCCTGTAGGAGAATATTGATTCTACGGTCCTGTAGTTAGTTATTGAAGCACATTAGAAAACAATCTCAAGAATCTTTGTGTCTAAACACACACACAAAAGTTCTCAAAAATATAAAGTATTACAAAATGAAAGTGTTGTGGCCTAACCCCAGCCCCCAACTCAGCCCCACAGGGCCGCTCGCTCACTCCCCGCTGCAGCGGGATGGGGGAGAGAACTGGAAAGAGTAAAAGTGAGAAAACTCATGGGTTGAGATAAATGACACTTTAATAATTGAAATAAAATTAAGAGTAGTAATAATACAAGAATATACAAAGCAAGTGATGCATGATGCCATTGCTCACTGACCAATATCCAGCCAGTCCCTGAGCAGTGATCACTGCTCCCGGCCGGCTCCCCCCAGTTCACACGCTGGGCATGGTGCCATATGGTGTGGAACATCCCTTCGGCCAGTTGGGGTCAGCTGTCCCGGCTGTGCCCCCTCCCAGCTCCTCGTGCATCTCCAGCCTTCCCTGTCGGAGGAGCATGGGAAGCTGAAAAGTCCTTGATGTGTAGTAGTATAGTGTAATAATGTGTAGTAGATGTGTAAGCACTACTTAGCAACAACTAAAGCATCAGTGTGTTACCAACATCATTCTCATGCTAGATCCAAGACACAGCGCTGTACCAGCTACTAGGGAGAAAATTAACTCTCTCCCAGCTGAAACTAGGACAGAAAGGATGTGCTGTTTCACACTTCATTGTTGAAAATGCAGCTATTTTTCCCGAGATGCGTAGCAGCTTCCCTGAGCTCCTTTGTAATGCTCAATTAACCTAATGACAAATGCAAACAGGCTGAAATAATAAATTTAGGGTTCTAGTTATTTTATATTGCCGTTTATAAACAAGGCTTCTTTATTATTGTTCATTTCAACCTAAAGTAGTAATGATTTCTTTTTTTCACTCCTAGTTGATGTTAACCAGATACATATTGATGAGGAAAAGCAACCGAGAGATACCTTAAAACATACACGGAGCCCGAATCATGGACCCCACAACTGTTGTTATGCTTTGTCTGTATAAACCTTTCAACACAATTTTGACACATACTGGCCGTGCCATGCTAGAGAAGTGATGGATGCGCTATAAAAGTTACTGAAACTTTAAATGAAAGATCCAAGCTATGCTCTAGGCAGTATCGTTTTTATGGTTTATTTCCTGTTTAAAGAGATCACTGGAATTAAGTGTCTGTGTACTGGACCCTCAGAAATAAAACCCAAGCAATTCAAAAGACTCCTGAAATCTCTCCTTCAGCCCAAACACACACATATGGGTATGTTCAAGTTGTACTTTAGCTCTTTTGGCATTCTTCAGAATAATTTAACTGACAGTCAGCATGGAAATGTGGTATCTTAACAGAGGTAAGTAATTGCATGTTTAACAACCAAGAATAAGAAGAAAGAAAGGCACAGAGAGAGCAAACACTTACGCTATCAACCCTGTTATGAGATAAACACATGCAAAAGCTAGTATCGTTACCTGGAATATTATATTGATAGTAGTCAGGATCATCTGATTCCTCCTTCACTGCTACTGTTGCCATTTCCAAAGAAATTCCTGTAGAAGCAACAGAAAAATCAAATATGGAAACTAATAATAACCCAACCCCACCACCACCACCACCCCCCACCCCCCTCCAAAAAAAAAAATTGGGTTTAAAAAAAACCCAAACAAAACACTGACCAAGATCCTATTCAAAAAAAAGAAAAAAAAATATTTTCAGGTGCTGAGACACTAAACAATTGCTGAGCTAAAACAAGGGTAACGAAGTGACCTGCTGGTTTCTTCTGTTTCAGTTTGGTCACTGTCAGAAGGGATTCAGGATTAAATGCTTCCCTACAGACTAGGCGTCCTTGCAAATGCCATCTTGGATCTGAAGAATTAAAAAGAACGGTCTCCTTCCATTTTGCCCACTACCATAGCCAAAATAAAAATTTTAAAAATATTTAACACTCATTGTACTGCAAGTACTTGTAGACCTACTCCTGGTCACTCCTCTGTAGAGCCAAGCTCAGAGACAGTCCGCATCAAACTGTGCTGCTGACCGAGCAGCACCAAAGGTCCCCAACTGCTCCTGGCTTCCTTCAGGTGAACTATCCCCTCCACAAGCCTTCACAGCATTCCCTAAAATGTTTTCAAAATGTTCCAATGAAAGGAGAATTACTTAAAATGCCTCTAAAGCAGCCCTGGAAAGAGTCTGGGGCTGACTTGATGAAAAGCTCAACTCTTTGTGTATGTTAAGCTAAACGTTAACCACGAAGGGTTCCCAAACCACAAGTTTATAAAGTTGTGAAACACAAAGAAATAGAGCAAAAAACTGGACTAAATATAAAAACTTAATTCTTATACAAAATGCCGAGCAGTGTAGCCCAACTCAACAAAAGGGAAAGTCACAAGCTTATCTCTAGGCCCACCTGTTGTCTCGCTGGCTTTACCGGGATTACTTGTGCCTTTATCTCAAAGCATACATTTCAGTGCTCCGCCGCAGATCACTGTGCCTTGCAGGATCATGCCCTACCGGCAGGCGACTTTCAGAATGCTTGGTCATTTTTTTCCACAGTCTAACATATTTTGCTATTTATTTCCATTTGAGCTAGAAAATGGACATTCTATCATTTTCAGTATTTTAGGAATATTAACAAATAAACCAAGTTTTTCTCTCCCCATTAAGGATAAAGTCATCTTAAATTAGAACAAAATAAAAAAGTGGACGATTTTCTTCTTCTCCACTGAAAACCAAACTATTTACAAAGACAAATTATTTTAGTCTACAAAACTTTACAAATCTCCTCCTCCTAGAAGTAGCTAAAGTTAAATACTTGTTAAAAAAGCCAACTGAAAAGTGGGCGTTTTTAAGGAAACGAAAGTTTTTATTTCTCACAACGGATGTCTTTTTGCTGCTTCTTGGAGCTTCCTATCTTTGCTTAAAGCCAGCCTTCTGAACAGAACCGGATTTTTATAATTTTGTAAATAAGGGTAAAATTTTGTACATACCAGAATCCTCGTTTGGTTCAGTTTTCACTTGAACAGGAGGACAGCTACAAAAATAAACAAATCAAGCACATTGACGTGACAAAAAACAAATATCACATTTCTGAAAATTTCCTCAAGCTTTACAGGTTGTCAAGTAAAATCAATCTCCCAGTATATATTTTTTTCCAACTAGGAACATAAAAGCAAAAAACCTCGCACCTCAGCTTATCTCATTTAGCTCAAGGGAATTGCCAGGAATCCCCCATCCCTACATTTCTGGGACATACACAATATTCAAAGCATGTTTACCATTTAATGAGAAGCAACTCAGAAGCACAGAAATACTTGCTATTTTGCTCCCTGTTTTCACATTAACCAATTTTTTTTATTTATTCCAGATATAATCTCTTCATTTACTGACAAAAAACGTATTTTAATTTTTCAAATTTTTTTTTTTTTTTTGGGGGGGGGGGGGGAAGGAAGCAACATTACATCTGTTCCCCATCACTACCATATCATAAAACATGACAAACTTATCCCTGACTGACAGACTGTGAATTAAAACGCTCATTGGGCTAATTAAACCAAGGGGAAACTTTGCCATCTGTTTAATTTGTAACAGTTTCCCCACAAATAATGGTCAAAAAAGAGAGAAAATTCAACTTGATGCTTTTTATAATCCCAGGCAAGCAACAGTTATCCAAAGTCAGGGGGACAGAAAAAGCACATTAAGAGAAAGCTGAACTATAAGAAAATACATAGTTAATAAAAAACCATTATTTTAAATTCACCTTCCACCTGGAGGTATAACTGAATGTGAAGGATCCGTCATATGAACTCCTGAAAATTAAAAGACAGTCTTTGAATTTCCTGTACTCCATTTACCTTAAATACAAATTAAAAACGTAACACTGATTGCATTAAGCGAAAATCTGTTCCCATTTTACAAGCATATGTGCATATTTCCTGTATTCACAGATATGAAGCCAGGATCTCTCGTTAAATAGCTCTATTAATCTATAAAGCAACAAGAATATAAAATTGCTTCAAACGTGCATATCACCATGCTTTTCACTGCTGTCTCTCATGATGCTAAGCTAAAATCTTGGGAAACAAAGTTAAACAGATTTTCCAGCCTAAACTCTGCTAAAACAAAATGGATTGTTTTATAGATATTCCAGCTCAGTCCTAAATTACAGCTAGATACAAATAGATTATCTTTATAGAAAGTCATTTACCACACTGAAAACATGCCTTGCTTTTTCAACAGATATATATTATTACCAGAATCACTGGAATTTCCCAGCCCCTAGTCTTACTGGGTACATGCAACACACTTCTGTTTACTCATCCAGCATCAACTTCTGGCTGTTTCACCTCAGAAAGCAGAACTTTTCTTTTTTGATTACATTCCTATAAAAATTGCTTCATCCTCTTCATAAAAGAAATCCTCACTTATATGAATTTTGCAGGTAAAGCAACATGATCCCAGAAAGGAACAGGAGAAGGGATTTCTAGGCTAAAAGTGAACCTTTGTGGGGTTTTTAAAAAATCACTTTAGCACAGATTTTTTCATATATAAAGGCTTTCACAGGGACTGCAACACCTAACCCCTTCAGATGATTAGATCATGTTTTAAAATGAGATATAAATGCCAAAATCAGCTACGTACTAGCACATGGAGCACTGCAAAGTCTTGGCATCTTCCAAAAATGTAATGCACAGTCCTCCATCAGTTCACTTCTCCTTTCCCTAGGATACTATCCAATTCACATTAAATTTAAATTCAGTAAAAGGATGAAGACTGGAATAGAACAAGTTTTATCTCTAATTAGTTGCTCTCGGCAGAACACATAAAGGCAAAAGTTACAGTTCCATGAGCACGGCAACTCACAGGCCAGGAATTTCTGCACAGTTTACCACTTTATCCACATGACCAAATCTTCTACCTACATTGCTATCTGAAGTGGAATTCTGAACCGTTTCTGTTTAGTCTAAGTAGTAACTTACCTAGGTGTTTCTTTGGCTCTAGGAATGGCCTGTGTGGAAATAGGGAAAGAAAAACCCATAGCTTTAGTAAAGACATTACTACTTGCTTGGCAGCATAACATTAGAGAGAGCGCACTCCTGTTTAAGTGAAACAGGCTGCAATGTATTTGATTAAAAATTAAAATGAATTGGACTTAATTTAAGTACAAAACCAAAGCAGACAGACCAGTACTAGAGAGCGCAAATAACCTTTTGATAATAAATGAGATCCCTGACTTGTTTTCCAAAATCCATTTCAGGGTTGAAACATCGTAATTTGCTGGATGTTTAAATGCAAGTCCTTCGGGCAGGCCCTGCACTACCACAGCAGAGTGGTCCCTCTGAATCTTCTCATATGGCACAGGTACCACTGTTGACTTTCCTAAAGCTTTACCTAGATGGGGAGGGGGGGAAGAAAAAAAAAAAGAGATGGTTTTGAGCTCAAGAGCACTCGAGTTAGCAAAAGGATGAGTCCATCGTAAAACTTTTTACTTTGAAGAGGACTAGAGCAAAAGCAAGGTGCAGATGCGAATCTCTACAGGAAACCACATACTGCTCACATTAACATGCGCTGGAACCCACTGAGATACAGAGGCCTTCCTGAAAGACAACTGAACGGGCTGTGCTGCGCGATAATCTCACATCACATCGAAAACTACATGTGTATGTCTTAGAATCGGCTACTAGAAGTGAAACTTATCACCTTAACAACAGCATAGTTGGAAGGCTAAGAGCATGCAGTACCTTCCTCCCAATTGGAATAAAAGTCTAGAAATTTAGAACAGCTATTTAGAAGACTTTAAAGCACCCACCATAGCAAAAGCAGAAAAAGTCCTCCACAGATTTTCTGAGAGCTTCCTGTTCCACAATATCCACCGTCAGTCTGTTTACAGGTGGCACAGTCTTTGTTTTCTGCAGTTCTGCAGCCTTCTCGTCTTCTGTAACACCTGGCGTTTATTTATGAAAATAAGAATAAAATAATAAGTTATTAAAACTCCCGGTACCTAGTCCCTGCAGTTTAGACTATAGACACTTGGGAAGAATTCCTGCCAGAAAACTGTAAGAACTTATTTGCTTTAGAAGCAAAGGCCTTTATCTATGTACCTGAGCAATGAGTAAATTTAAATTTACACCAAAATTATTATATTCTCCTTAAAACCTTTGTGAATATCACCCTCTGAGGCGTAAGAATGATGAATTAAAGGACACATCCAAGCAGGCTTTTTTTTTTTTTTTTGGCATGAAGAGGTAGAAAACACTATTAATCTCAGGAGAGGATAATACTGTAGAAATAAAATGCAAAACTGCCAAGAAAAGAAGAACCAAGACAGTCACCAGGGAAACAGTAAAATGCCTGTGTGGAAGGTCCCACAGGTCTCTAGTGCTATGCAAGATGTCTTATGCAGCAGTTATGTTATATCCTGTTTTATTTACGCTCTATGTGCTTGGCTGAACTTTTTATAGACTTTTGCCGCAACAGCTCCTATATCTTTCAAAAGACATTTTAAGTTCATCTCTTATTGCTGAATAGCAGGAGTTGCAAACAAGCCACCATCACGCAGGACAGAGAATACTTCAGCCTTACACCTTGTCCTAGTCTCTGAGCAAAGTCGTTGCAAAAGGAGTGATGGAACAACAACTCTTTCAATATTAAAAAGCAAATGGAAGTGATCATTTCAGGTGGCAGACTTCCTTCCTTATTCAGTTCTTGCAAAGATTTACTGAGAATCACCCAGCAAAAATCGGGGAGAACAGCAAAGATATTCTGCACATGGAAGAAAAAGATCTATGTTCCTACGTGCAGGAGAACAATCAGTGCTGAAGCTGTATCATGACTTCACTGTGAGCAAGCACAGCGGTAAGTCTGAAACGCTGTGATTTGCATTACCAGTACTGCTGGCATCGTAATTCTAGGCCAATATGAGAAAACAAACATCAGTTTGAACAGACGATTACAAATCAGTTGTGAAATGAGCTGAAGCAGCAACGCTTTTAGTACAAATGCATTTATTTTAAAAACGTGCATCTTCATTTAAAAGAGAACCTGCTCCTTCCTCTATAGATCACACATCTGCTTTGTGCCCTGGAAACCCACCCCCATGCGACATTTAGCTCTCCAGCTCTTCAGGCCTGAAACTTTTGCCTTCTCTGCAATATCACAGTGCCTACCATAACACAGAAGTAATGCAAAAATGGATTATTATTTGCCCATAACACAGGGGTTTAGTTAATGACAGTTGATAAGGTTTCCTGGAGACTCAGGGATAAGAGACAGCAGTTCCCATTTATAGCTACGCACAACGTTGCTTTTTGGGTGGTTTTTTTTCCACATAAGAGACTGATTCACTGAAAACGGCTTTACTGCCAGTAGCTGCTCAAAAGTGTACCCACACTTTCTAAAAATAATAAGCAAAACAAAAATGACAACACTGCTTGCTTCTCATTAAAATGAAAAGCAGACAAGAAAATAGAAATTTTCCTTCTTAGCTAGAAGAAACCCCTTATCCTTGTTTTTCATTACATAATTTTCATCCATTTTCTCGAGCTCATATTACACATCTGCCTCCCTAATCTCTCCCTGGTTTGTTGGCCAACTTCTGACAAACAAAATCAAGCCTCAAAGACAGTAAGATTTAGAAGAGCTCTGCACAACTGATCAAAACTAGCAGCCATTCGTCTCCTCCGGGCAGCACTGACAGACACATCTCGGAGGCTACACAACTCTCAGGCTCTGCCGAAGCACTCGTCACATTTACCGGAGCACCCAGCAGGATTCAGGCTATGTCTGGGTGGGGAGACCTGGGACATGTGCAACAAGAGCTGGCAGGGAAGAGGGGCGAGGGGATGCGTTTACATGGTAAATGGCTGAGGAAGGGTGAGGAACGGTTGCATTCTACACAGCAGGATTGTCCTCGTCACTCTGCAGAAGTTACTCCAGATTCAGCAGGACTAAAATGAACCAACTCCTAACAATCCTCCTTTTGCACTGAGAGGCCATATATGGCTGAGTGTCTCTTAACTCCTTGCACTATCCAGCTGTTTTGGTTATTCTGAACCTTTCCTCTTACCTGTCCTGATCATCAGCAGACTGGGTTTGACAGTCCGGCCTACCGCTTGGCTAGAAAAGGGATCTCTCAGCTGCCATCATCCTTATAAAATAAGTAGACTATAAAATTAATAGACTGCTTTAAATTTAAAAAAAAAAGCTTACAAAATTTTTTGTGATGGAACAAAAAATGGAATACTTGGAACAATCAAATTTTAATTCAGCAATTTTCTTCTTGTTGCAGGGCAGCAATTAGATAGCTACACCCCGACCGCTGTATGGGCAGACTCTCCAGCTTCCTGCCTTAAATAGATGCTGTTATGCTTATGAATTGATGAAGAGAGTTACAGCTCAGCAGTGTTATACAACACCTATTCCGAAGATCCGCTAAAGCATGGCCTGAGCGCAGCAGACTAAATCAGGCCATAAAGAGTGCCTGTCTTCAAAGCACTTGACTCAGAAGTAAGGGGAAAGCTGCCTTTTGGAGGAGGCAGGCTGCATTTCTCCCGCGGAGCGCAGCCCGTCCCGCTGGGTCATGCTGCAGACAAGTGACAAAACCAGCACCGACCACATCTCGGCAAAGACACAAAAATCAAGCTTTAGCAGATAAACAGTTTACTTAATTGAGATTTCCTCAGAAATGTGACCTGAAGATGAGATGCTACAAAAACAACAGAGAAAAGATGATGAATTCACTATCTGAAGCTGATGGAGCTCAACACTCCTCTAGCAAAAGAGCTGTCAGTCCCATGGTACATAAGGCATCTTACAACAATAGAAGGTTTTTTAATCAGGTGGTTTTAATTCCCCCAGGTACAGAAAGCCAAGGAGTGGTTCTAAGAGTATGAACATCACCCCTGCACAGACACTCCGAGAAGCAACCTAAAGGCAACAATTATTTGGTGACAACACCCATGTACATACATTTTATCATTTGTGCTTAAGGAAAATTACTCTCTGAAAATAACTATGAGCAAGGAAAGAGGGAAAGGATGTGTGTGTGGCTAAGTGTTTTGCTTTGCTTTACAATGCATCACCCAGTTCACCTGTGAGCTTTTTAAGGCCATCCAGTTTTATAGTTCAGGAAATTGGACAATAACCTCAAATTAAAGAAAAATCATTTTATGATTATCAAAGGATCACTTAAACCACAAGAAAAGCAAATCACCTGAGGCAGCATTTAGGAGCTAATGAGTTTCAAAAAGATGGGCTATCTACAGTAATTTTCTGTTTGTTTGCGACTCTGAGGGAGCAGAGGGGCGGTCTCCACTGAAATGTGACTGAACTTGCTAAGAAAGTGTTTTAGCTGTTAGATTCCCCTTACCTGGCTAGGCAGAGACAGAACATGAAAAGTTTCTGACAATCACACCAAGCAACCCAGCTCTAGTAAGGCTGTAAAAGAGGCCAGTTACCCAAATCTGAAATACACCCAGAAAAACAGCATGGAGCTCGGAGGTAGGCAGGGCACGGATGAAGATCCGAATGGCACTCAACCTGCAAGAGCCTGTTCCTGGAGCCAGAGAGGCAGACGATGAAAGCAAAGGAAGCACCCCTGAGGAAGGGAGGTAGAAAGTGATCTTATAAAACTCTTTACAAGTAACTTGCGTCTAACTATGTAACGGAAGCTTTGAAAATGCATTTCTTCTTCATTTTGAGAACTTGTAAAAGAAGGGAAACTGCCAGTAACATAAAACTTAAGAAAAACAGATAATTCACCCTTAATACCATGAAAAGGGGCTGCAAAGGAGACCATAAAAAAAATGCATGGCTAGCCAGGGCCGGCCACCACCCACTTCCTGTAAAGCCCTTTTCCCAGCCTAGGAAGTTGGGGAAAAAAAAGAAGGAAATGAGAACAGTAGTAGAAGAGAAAAGGAAGAGTATAGCAGGCCACAAATATCACTAAAAGATAGGAGAATTAAATCCATGTCTTTCACAGTGATCTAGGCTATTAATGCAGGGTTCAGCTAATGAACACATATTAATGTGAGAAATATGCAGCATGGGACAGCTCAAAAATTACATTATTAGCATTTCAAAAGGGGAAAGCATAGCAGAAGGGGACTGTAAGCTGAGCCATTTACGTGAGCTCAGATGGCAACAGCTATGACAAAAAAAGCAGTTCTCAGTAAGACAGGGCTGATTGCTTTGGATTTTATTGTTATTACATGTAACTGCAACTGTTTGGCGAGTGCTAGGAATGTTATCTTTAAACTAATTCCTAAGCACATGATTTATTAGGAAGAAACTCACCAAGTCTTTAAGGGTAGATGCTTTAACTCGTAGCTACATTTTGCAAATAAAAAACAAAGTGATTGAAAGGAAATTAAAAAAAGCTATCGGGGACTCCCAGAATGAACACCAGGCAGTTAATTTATCAGGCAGTTACAACCGCAACAGAAAAACTCCCTCAAAACCTACGGGCGGGGCAGGAAAAAATGCAAAATATTAACTAGTGCTTCCGGTAAGAGCACAGAGGGCAATGTAAATACTTTAGAGACTGGGAAAGGAGAAGCCCCGAGTGCTGGAGGTAGTCACAATGTATGTAGCAAAGGGTCCTAGCTCTCCAGCCGGAACATCTGAAGCTTCATGCTTTTTGTGAAATAAATGAAGATACCCCATAAGCTTTAGCAATCAGGGCACTCCAGCCACCTTCGTAGCATCCTAGGGAGATGGGGACGCCCAGAACTAAATCACAGTGCTAAGGTTTCACAGTCACACAGAGGCCTGGGCACAAATGCAGAAGACCCGTCTTACGCAGAGAGCTGCAGAAGAACGGGAAAGGCGATAACACAAGAAGGCAGCAGTTACCGTGCCCACAACTCTCCCGAGCAAAAAGGATTATGAAACTGTTCCTCGCCAACCCCAGGCAGAGCGGCCAGGTTAGCATTACCACATCACTGAAGAGGCCCGACGCAACCTGGCTCGTGTAACATACAATGGGCAAGGGAACACTCACGCCATCCCTTCCACCAGCGGAGATGCAAGGTCTTAACTCCCAAGTGACAGACACGGGGGGAGTAAATACATCACGTTTGCCAGCGTGATTAGTGTGAGCAACAGTGACGGGCTGCAGCCAGCGTGGCCAGGCGCAGCCATCCACCGCTTCTGGTCTTACAAGGTGCAGAAGTACACATTAGTCCAAGTCACCTGCTGCAAAAACGCAAGTGAAAAACTCAGGAAGGCAGAGAGCCACAGCTGAGTAAGTTCCCATTAGAAGTGACAGGGAAGAGCCTGTTCCAACAGATACTCAAACAGAAAAAGCATTTACCAGAGGTTGCTTTAAAGAGGCCACACCCAAATAGCTGGAAGGAAATCTGGCATGAAAAAAAAGAGGTTGAGAGCTACAGACATGTAAAACAGCTCTGGCTTGGCAACAGGAAAGCATCCTGACAGTCACAGCTTTACAAAGCAACTATTCCTACATCCTTTTTTCCTGCTACACATTCTGTAAAGTGTACCCATTTTGAAGTGCACTGGAAGACCAAAGCTAAAGCAAGAATCAGATATAGCCCCCTATATTTGCATTTAAAATAGGTAACAGATTAGCAATGGCATGCATGCAACTCCAGGAGTGTTTTGTCAGGACTAATCCTCTCCTTGGCTCTGATTGTTTTTCTTTCATTTACTATTTATGTCTACGATTTAATGGCTCCTTTCTCATCCAAAATATTCTGTAGCTTCAGGAGCAGCAAAAGCCACAGAAGTCTCAGCTGGCCACAGAATCGTTTAGGGCCAAAGAAAATGACTGTAGGAAACCAGTTTCCACACTACCACATCGCCATCAAAAAGAACTGGTTTTTTTTCAACTAGCTGCATTAGTGCCAAGGGATTAGCCTCTGAGCAACATAAAAAGATGTCGGCTAGTTACAGAATGGTATTTTCACTATAATACCATAGCACATAACCAGAGACGAAGATGATGATGAAGATTGTCCTTTTGATATTATAACAAGGACTAATACACCCTATCAATAGCAGTTAGACCCGCTAATAACCTGTGTTGTTAGAGTAATACTGAAGAAGTATTAGGCTGCTTCCATCGAGGTCAGAGGATTCAGCCTGTACTGAATTTCAAGTCCAAGACCTTCCACCTTAGAGCCGAAAAGTTAAACACCCCATTTAGATACTGCTTCTGAATTACTACAGGCATGACAAGAAAGATATACAGAATATAATCAGAGGTAATCACAATAGTAAGGAAGAAGTCAGCCAACTGTATTAATGCTTTATTTACAGCACTACCAGAGCATCGAAATCAGGTACCATGAAAGGACTACCTCCAGACGGGTAGAACAGTACACGCACTAACTAGTAAGCTGCAGCATCAGGATCTATCTCAGCAGATTTAATCAAAGATATTTTTAAGCGCAAGTCTAAAATTAACACAGAGCTACTGAATTAATAAAATATTCACATCACTGTAGCTTGGCTTCCACCTATCTTCTAAACACAGGATCTGCGCACGATGCTCTCAGGCCTGCAATATCACACCCAGTTCTGCACTGCTGATAGTGAAAGTACAGAGACAATAGACAGACAGGATCGAACACGTGAATAGCTTCATCCCTTAGAAAAATGAAAGAAAGCAGGAAGACATGCCAATCAGAGCTTCAGCGTGTTACAATTTATATTTATACCAATATGCTATACACTTTACTGAGCTCTGGTTAAAAAATACTGAAGATAGGGATTCCTACACCATGCTTTTTTGATATCGTCACCTACAAAGAGAACACAGTTTAAGACAAAAATACTGATTTATGAGCTATTTAGATGCCTACAAGTAGATGTCATGGAGACTTTCAGAAGCTTTCCTCTAGATTTTCAGGTACCTAAGTTGCTTTGGAGATCTGGCCCTGTTGGTAGCATCGATTTTATTATTGCCAATATTGGAACTAATTGCACCTGTGGTGATGCAATGGAGAATATTAACATTTTTTTATACCTCAATTGCAAGTGAAGTATTGACTATTTTAATTCACAAAATACTTCTAGTTTGAAAAAAAACACTTTTAGTCGGGCAACTTGGAGTGCACGTACCTCTTGTCAGTAAGAAACAGCGTTAAGACAGGTTATGACAGGCAAACAAAGGAAGCTACTGCCTTCAAACAGCTGGACTGTAAGGCTCTAGTGTCCATATGCACTTTTCCATGGGGGACGAGTCCAACAAGTGCCACAGATTCCTCTGAAGGGAAGTCCTGGTGTAGACAGCAGCCACAGAGCTCGTGTTCACTGCTAGCGAGATCTCTTGAACTGAGCAAAGCCATCGCTTCTGATGAAAGCGTATCCGGAGCATTCAGACTGCCTTCCAGCTGCCCAGGATCCCAGCGCTGCGTACGTGATACCACTGAACAGCCCGAAGCTACATTCACTGACAGCCCTTTTGCTGTGCCGCTTGGAACATCTGAGTAGCTCTGTCCTGTGCAGTCATAGTCTAAACATTAACCTTTAATGTAAGAACAAACTAGTTCTGTCACCCAGAGAACAGCAAAAGTAAGATTCCCTGAGAAGAATCCCTAGAAACAGATCAGGAAAGCAAGCAAAGAGGGGAAAGCTGCGTCATGACAGTTTCCACCTCTGGCATCCAGCACAGACAGCACCCAGCCTAGCAGAACTCTGCCACTGAAAGCAAAGACAGGAGTGAGCTGTACTGCTTTGGCATAGCTGGGAAGACGCTGCCTGGGAAAGAAGGTCTAGGCAGTCAACAGGTTTGCTTTAATCCCACACAGGCACCCTCTAGCCTACGGGGATGAAATAGCTAGGGGTGAAGTAGACTGACGCTCCCCAGCGTAGGTGTGATCTACAGACTGACTACTCAGAATCCCATTTGCACATCCTTAAAGACCAAACCACTGCTCTACAGTCGTTTTGCGCATTTGAACCCTTCTTTGCTATTAAGCTAAAAAGCTCATTTTCTACAGAGAAAAGGAGGTGCACAGTGAACAGCTTCCGTGGAAGCCAAAACCTGAAGTGAGGACAGTCACTGCATAGTCGTAATTACAGCTATGGAGTAGGAAGCCAGCATCTACCATAGCAAGACCCTAGATATGGTATAACTTCAGCCAGAGATACTCTCTCTAGACTACAGGAACAAGTTACTACAAGCCCGTAAATGCCAATTTCAGCTATTCAGATGGAAACTAGAGCAGGCCAAAATAGTCCAACAGTTGCCAATCCAGTCAGAGACTTGCCAGTTTCAAGTTTGGTTTGTTTTGTTTTTTTAAAACAGTAAAGTCTAGCCTTCCAGGTTTCTGGTTTTGTTTCCTTTTTCCACCCCCCTCTAAACTGCCGAAGCATTACATTAGTTACAGAGTCAAAGAGATAAAGGAGCACAATGTCAGAAGAATAATTCCCCAGAAAACCTGATAATTCTATTTGCTCAGAGGCCAGAAGGATTCGATGAGACAGAAGCCTAGCCTCAGATCTTCAGGCAGATCCACAGTAGCCTAGTTTATGGGAAGCATCATTTTACTCGCCTGCAGTTGATGGAGGATATCCAAAAGGGAAGAATAACCCACATACCGAAGATATTGAGGACCAAACCTAAGCAATCTTTCCCATAAGGCCTTTGGAGTATCATGTGCCATTCATTCATCACAAGCAGGCGGAACAGCCGTGACCCTCAAAAACACTCGGATTCTGAGCATTCTTGAAGGTACAAGCAGTTCTTGCAACCTGTAGCTGGATGGACATGGAGGTACAGGTAAGAAGACTGAAAGATGCCGGGCCAAAGCCTCTAGCAGGACCTGAAGCCAAACTCTGGCCCTTACGAGAAGCATTGTTAAGATCAGCATGGATACCTGAGGCCACCAGAAGGAAAACGAAGGGTCCTAAAAATAAAGGACCTATCATCCAAGATGAACCATCCACAGGTGCAAGGCAGCCCCACCTCCGGCAAGTGAGCCCAGAGCCCTGGCACCAAAGAAGGAAAAAGCAGTGTGACTAGGAGAGCTGACAGAAAGTTGCACAACTAGCAGGATTACACTTCTGTGCAACCTACATACCGGTGGTGCAACAGCCAGTACCAGTGGAAATGCTAGCAGAGGCAACCAGGATTCTCGGAGAACAATCAGCTCCTTGGCAGATGGGATGGACCACACAGTGCTGGGTAAATCTCTTTCAAAGCCCAGATCAGACATCCGAAAAGGTGCTTCTGAGTCAGGAAGTTCTTCTGAAAGTTCACTTCTGACAGGCAAATACAACCGGGGAATGGCGATGCCTCTTCTGGGTTTTTTTTGTTTGTTGGTTTATAAACCACCTCCAGCTCCATTCAAATGGGAACGAATTCCACAGAGCTGATACCAAACCTTGACCAAACCTCAAGGGAAACTGCCAAGATGACAAAGATGAATACATCAAGGGAAGAGCATTCCTGAGACACCCCAGGAATAAATCTCCCGTTGAGGAGGGCTGATAACCCACAACTCCACAGCAATCCAGGACGCAAGGAGGCACATCATCTTGCCGAGGCCATCCAAGAGGAACTGAGGACCGCACCAGACACTTCTACAGGGAACAGCAACTAAAACAAAGAGGTACTGGTAGGGCAAGACCTGTATGATCTTGATTGCTTACAGTGCACAAGTATCCATGCTTGTCCATATTCTGAATGTGAGCAGGCACCTGAAGAATATATTCTTTTTATGTACAATGAAAACTTACACGGACTTAGTGTAACTGACACTGCAGGTTACCTAAGTTACATGTTATGCGTACAAACACACACGGTTCTACATTGATTAAAACATACCATTTCACTGTAACATTGGGCTTACAGTCATATTAATTAAGCACAGTTCCGAATAATATATTATCTGACCCAATTTTAAATAATTAATGCCTGCTGACTGGTTCTTCAACACTCGCTACACAACCCATACTAACATTAAAAAAAAGCATTGCTATAATTTGTTTCTAACGCATTTTCTTAAGGCACACGACATAGGCGCAGGGCTCCTCCTTCCCCTGCAGCTAGGCATTAGGGAACCCATGTGGGTGAAAGTCATGAATGAAAGTCACAAGAAACCAAACGCCAGTGCCGCTTACACTGAACCGCTGTTATTTTTAGCAGTCCTATACTGCTAGAAAGTGTACATGCTACTTCCTTCATAAACCTCTTATATACAAGCGGAGAGCTAGTTCTCAATACTGTCAGCACCACACGTTGCAGAGACCGACATTACAGCTGAATTTTTAACGGTTTAATTCTAACAGCAATGTAAGAATCTCCCAGAAGCCATTATTAATCATTAAGGAACAAAAAAAGCCCAACTGTAACTTATTAAAAACACACAGAACTGTGGCCTTCCTGGATTTTTTCAAAACATCTACTAAAATTGCAGGTAACACTGCCTATTGCTAGCTTTCATATTTAACTGAAGAAACAAGGTGTGAGGGGAAAGGAGCCGTTGCCTCCACCATTCTAAGTTTTAGATCAAAAGATATTACACTATAAACTTCATCAAGACTTCAACGTTGTCAAAGGCAGTGATGGAATCACCATCGTCAGGAATATGTAATGCTATTATTCCTAAAAATTAGAGTTTTGAAGTCAAGTTTTCTGGAACCTTCGTCAGTAACAGGAGAAAACTACCTCCAGTATCCGAACTCCCTAGAAAGTACGGGGGATACGCACTTAGTGAAACCATGAAAGCGATGACTGAGGTTAGTTGGCTTTATTCACACAGATCTACACCATGAAGTGCTGCAAGAAGCATAATGAAAACATTGTTTTCAAAGTGGGTATTGTTTAATGTCATTGGCCTGACAGTACAAAAACCCTGCCCAAGAACAAGCATCTTGTAACTGGAATAAAGCAAAGAATGAGGATTATCAGAACTAAAGTAACATTTAACCACGTGGAACCACATCTGATACAGTTAAACACAAGCATGGATGAGAACGCAGTACTTCCCACAGTACAGAACCAGAAATACAGATCTAGCCAGGGAGATTAAACATCAGATCCCAGTTATCTCAGACTCCCTGCCAATAGGTATGCCCAGTATACAAATTCTCCAGTATATCAGGGCACAGGATACTACCACATGGCAATAAAGCTAAGTAGCTAGGACCTCAGGGAAGCCCTTCAACGAACAGCAACAAAAAAAAAGAAATCAGGTGAAGAACTGAACTCCCCCCCATTATTCAGCTAAAAGTTTTCATAAATACCAGTATCAGAAGACTTCCCCTGTAAGAAATAAATTGATCCATCTTGCACTTGATTCTTCAGTGAGGTCGTAATTCTGCATTTTGGTATCAGTAACCTGTTACAACGCAACATGGTTTGTGGTGACTTTCCTTAGAGTAAATATACTTACACACATAGAAAGTCACCGTCCAAGCAAGGACAGAGACAAAAATCCAGAGCCCCACCATGGACAAATGCCCGTGAGACGAAACCCCCAGGAGAATTTTAGCTAGCAGCACAAGCATGTTTCTGTTACAGACTAAACATAGTTGCTTTCCAAGCAGTATTTAATTAGTCAAGCCAGAACATTTTACAGCTGTTGCTCTGAAACTCCCCCAGACTGATTCTTCTGTCATACTCTGCTTTTGACCTGCATCTTCTCCCCTTTCCTAGGTAGGTAAACATACATTCCGTTATTGATTAAAAGCGTCCATCAACAACACTTTCCTAAATGAGCACATCAATTCCCCCAAGAGTCACTGAATCTTTGAAACTTAACTTCTAAAAATACTGTCCTGTACCTGATAGACCATGTTTTATGAACATAGAAGTCTCACTGGTTTACTATAAAAACAAAACTAAACAGAAAACACACCCTAGATGTACTTAAAGGGGTACAAGAGTAATGCAGATGTAATTTTAAATCATTATCATGTAGACATATTTCTGTCTACTAAATAACAGTCATAAAAACAACACAAAAAAATATCTTGTCAACAATGTGCACCTGCTTTAATAACGCATGGAGTGATCTGAAGAACCAGGACCACCTGAGCTGGCAGAAGTAGTCCGCTACCTGTTCAATGTCCTGCCCAGCCTTCACAAGTAGAAAAAAAGACTTGATGGAGGGGATGCAAAGGAAAATTAACATGCACTAGGAAACGCAGGATGTGTTGTGAGGGTGGACAGTCTAATACTTCTTATTGTACTAGTCTGTCACATTATCTAAGAGAAAATGAACATTTCCTGCCACAGTTGAAATAACACTCCAAACAAGACGACTGTTACTGATCATTTTCATGTTCTTAAAGAGCTGGTTTTGTCATAGCCAATGTAATTATAGCATGTAGCCACGATATACAGAACTTTGCACCCCAAAGTTATTAGTATTATACAATACATATTGAGCAGCTTGTGAAATACAAGAATAAAAACCTTGAAACTTACAGTATTTAACAAAATCCTTCTGAAAATCTTTCCTGGAATTGACAAAGGCTCTTCCTCTCTCAGTTCCAACTACAAACACATCTGTTTCATATACAGCAATACAGGCAACTTCTGCCTTGGACTTGGCAAGTTCTTTACACTATAAAGAAAAAACAGCTTTTATTACCATAGTTAAGAGTACAGTTAATAGAAATTTATGTGGTATCATGTAAAAACAGTTATTACTTCTGCTGCCAGCATCCATCCTTCAGAAGGTACTGCGAGTAACGTAACATCGGCCATTAGCAAAGGATAATTTATACATCAGGAGTGCTTTTCATCAGGAATCTTAAAAGCACTGTGGATGCATTAGCGAAATTAAGGCCTTGTCTAGACTCAGAGATTGCACTGTTTTTAATTAAAATGATTTATGACATCAATCCATGTGTAATTATCACTTCCTTATTAGATAATCATATTGAATGCCTTACTCCAACTTTCAACAAAGCACTCGCAGCACACTTATCACACAACACGTCCTATTCAGAAGGTGTGGCTGCGAGCAGGAAGGCTGCCTGCAGCCTGCCTTGTCCTGCCTGCTGTGCGCAGGTGAATTCCTCCTGAGCAGGACTGCACCTCCCCTGCGAACACCTGCGCGTGCTCTGCTGGGAGAAGTTTCTGGCAAAGTAAGGCAGGAAGCCTTCGGCACAAGGAGAGAGCAAAGGTCCTAGGAAAATTAGTGAGATCGTCAAAAAGCGATCACAGAAAGTCTGTTTCTCCTAGGAACTCAGATCAGGGTTTGCTGCAGCCTATAAAGACACCAACAACTGCAGCACGAGAGGAAAAAGCGACACAAAGCTTTTAGGAACCAAATATACCCTTGTTAGGAAAAAAGGCTTGCAAGCAATTATCTTATAACCATCCCATTCAAAGTTTCACTGTTGAAAAGAATTTATGTTCTTTGTTATCATTTAAGAAAACAATTTTAAAGAACCAAATATTTGGCAGTGCCTCAACTTTAAGGAAACAGGACAGGCATTTCTACTCACAGCCCTGGCCAACCTTAAACCCCACCACACAATCAAATAACTTCTACAAAGCAGGTGATATGCCAACTTAAAGAAAATAATTTTCTGAACAAGTTTTGTGGAATTGCTACAGCAGCTGAGGACAAGGCATTAGCCTCGAGGCCACTTATTCACTCTATATTACAGATGACAAAGACTAGAACATACTCTTGCCTTTCAACCACACTCCACCCGAGCCATCAAGAAATACTTCCCATTTGTTTATTTGACAAAATAATTTTTAAAACAACAACACCACAACAAGAAACAAGATGCTGTTAGCACAATTTTCCACAAGCAAAGAGACAGAGTTACAGCTGGTTGGACAGCACACGATCAGGTAAAAATATAACATTAAACCTTTCCTTCTGCCCAGCAGGAGGCAATGTATTGGTGTAATCCTGCGCTTGCCAAGACAGAGCTATGACACAGCTGCTCAACTTCTCTACTAACCATTGACTCAAGTGCTGACATGAGGAATGTAACCACCATTCTGCTTTCAGAAGAGTCCTCATCATGGATGGACGCTGCTGGTGTGGTAGCTTGGGCCATTTTCCCCCTATAAAATGAAATAAAAAAACCCCTGTTCAGACCCACACAACAGTGCAAGAAAATGAAAACCTCTCTTATGCAAGCAAAGAAAAAAAAAATTCAAAAACCCAGAACGCGACCCATCAAACACACACAAGCAAGCAAATGTACGGGTAAATTAACAGGAGGAAGTGCTTACTTTTCTGTTCTTTCATGCATCCTGCTGTTTCATCCAAAGCTGGAGCTAAACATTCAGAAGTTCAAATGTTGTGCCATGACTAAACCACAAACCCTTTGCGCCTATAGATGCACAGTAACTGATTAGCTGAATTTACATCTATTTTTCTTTCTAAGCATATTTGCAACTCCAGCAGTCCAGAAAACATAGCAAAACACACTGGCATTAACATACAGAAAAGAAATGGCAAACTGTAGTTAAGATACAGGTATTAAAACAATCCTTCCGGTAATTATCATGGCCTAGCTCAAAAGCAACCACCACCACCCTGCCCCAGAATAACGGCCTCAGAGACTACAGTATCAGTAACCAGAATGTGACATTTTTATTTGCATATTCTTCAGCTGTAGGATTAACTCCAAAGCTAAGTAGTCCCAATTAAGGTGCTAAAATTAAAACCTGATTTTCAGCAGTGACACAAAAGAGATTTAAACCTACTTTCTGTATGTCATTCAGGAGACTTTCAACCTATTTAAGACATAGGTAATAGTCAGGACTTTTTTATGCTTCACCTGGCAGAATTGTCTATACAAGACTGAATATATTGAAAATGAAGTTTCAGCAGCTGCTAAGAGCACATTTTTCCTATTGGAGTGTTGCAACTTGTTATGCTTAAATGTACCTAAAGCAATAACCTGACATGCCTGGAGGAGGAGAGAACTGGTAAAGATTTAGCTGTTACAACGCCATCTGCAAGTCTTGAGAAAAATCACTTCAAAAGCCAAGATAGCTCAGATAAATGAGACATTTTGCAACAGCTCCAACGAGACAGCTTGCTGCTCCTGCAGAACCTGGACACACGATGTGGCTCAAGTTTTCAAAGGTGACGTGTATTAGATGTGCAGACAAGTCAAGGCAGCACAAATAACCACCACGTGTGATAATACAAGCTTACATTGGGGAAAAAAAAAAATGGGACTGTGTTGTTCGATAGGACTTTGAGCACTTCACACTACAAACTGGAGGGGGGGGAAGCTAGCAACACTGCAAGCTGACAACAGACATCCAGCAGCCTTCTGGCTCTTCAGACACAGGCACACAAGGTTTAAACAGCTTTAACACTGTGTTATGGATAAACTAGCAGTGGTATAGCCAGCAGCTGTTTGAGCACGCAGGTAACGAGAGGTTTGAACACCGGCCCCTGCTACATTGAAGAGTAGACAAATAGGTCCTCGTCGGGTCTGGAAAAGGAGCTAAACTTCAAGAGTGAAGATAAAGGAATAACAACTGTTGAATGATGTTGATTGCTTCAGTGACCTAAGAGAGGGGCAGCTGGGGACGGGGAGGCAGAGGCAGATGGGGTTATCTTATCCTCCAGAGGAAGAGGGGCATCTTACTTATTGCTTGTGGAGTTTCAGAGGGAAAAGGGAGATTATGATGCGACATGAATAAATCAATCTTCATTGAGCCATGATTTTTTTTTATACCTAATGGAGTTCTCAAGATCATCTCTGGAACTCCTTTAGGGTTGGGATGCTGACAGTGATTTTAAACATGATAGCTTTTAGACTTTTTGAAACGATATCTTAACAATCCGATATTAAACATGAAACAGAACATAACTGCATATTTCCCCTTTCTCCCACGTCTCTAGTCACTGTCTGATGCAGCTGTTCTGCATCAGTTCAACAACTCCCAAGCTAGCAGTGGCTCAAACATATGTACCTACCCCATTCTAGGTGAAAAATCAGGCTGCATAAAAACAAGAGTAACTGATTTACTATTTTGTAGAGGCATCTTGTTCAGAAAACAGGCCAAGGAAATTCTAGCAATCATTGGAAGGCTGTGGATGCACAAGCACATCCAAGAAGTGCCAGCTCAGGCTGCCTCCCCCATGCAGAATTGTTCCCATCCCTGGAGGGTGGTTTCTGATTCACAAGCGCACAGTGAATCAAGTCAGAGAGCTTGTCCAGGGAACAGAGAGATGCGCTGTGCTGGACCAGGTCCCAGACTGATCCGCTGCACAGCCCCACAAACAGCCATCCTGGCTCAACAGAGAGGACAGCACATCCTAAGCTACCTTGCTGCTGCACGTGAGGCCACAGCCTCAGTATCCCAGAATTGCATTTGGGAGTTGGATTAGGTTATCATTGGACTACTCTTCTAATAACATTTGGAAGAATCTTTCCAAAGTATATAGTCATAGCGCCTTGTACTTTTAGGGTACCCGTTCTTTAACCAGTCTGTGTGGTGCTGGATCAGTGTTTAATGTAGATTCAAGAGACATCCTGTTGCAGCATGGCAGCACAAGAATATTTTTCCTACCCACCTGACACCAAATCACACGTGAAAGACTCCACACACACACACCCCCACACCCACACCCCCCATCTCTCCAGTTTCTCCCTTTCAAACACGTTTTCTCCACTACCCTTACCTATACCACTGGGGCAGTGTTTATTATTAGAAAGAGTAGGCTATGCTTCAGTACATCTAATGAACCTGGCTGCCTTTCCAAGATCCAGCCCTTAGAAAGTGCGCGACAAACGCCATTGCTCAACATAAATCCTTAGTGCAAAGCCTTGAAAAAAGTGTAACACCCCCATTCCCAACATTCTGCACAAAATGGCCAATTTAAAAACCATCCTTTGAACAATTAGCAGCTGGCTGCCAGAGTAGCACTTATGATATATCTACTAATCTTAATCACGTACTGCTAAAAAAGAACTTCCAGATCAGTTATTATTAGTTATAATCACCTATAAATCCTTCAGTTTAACTGTGCCAAGACGAACCTTTGCCCAAGTAAAGGTTTGTAACAATGACCAAAGCCTTGCAATATATACCCGTAGAGTACCAAGGATGTGGCATTTAGCCATTCCTGCCTGGGGTTTAACCCCAGCCGGCAACTCAGCCCCACGCAGCCCCTCGCCCACTCCCTGCTGCGGTGGCACGGGGAGAGAATCGGAAGGGTAAAAGGGAGAAAACTCGTGGGTTGAGATAAAGACAGTTTGATAGGTAAAGCAAACACTGTGGACACAAGCAAAGCAAAACCAGGAATTCATGCACTCCTTCCCACGGGCAGGAGGTGCTCAGCCATCCCCAGGAGAAAAGGGCTCCATCACGCGTAACGGTGACTTGGGAAGACAAACGCCACCACTCCGAACGTCCCCCCTTCCTCCTCCTTCCCCCAGCTCTATGTTCTAAGCATGACGCCATATGGTGTGGGACATCCCTGGGGTCAGCTGGGGTCACTGTCCCAGCCACGTCCCCTCCCAACCCCTTGTGCCCCCCCAGCCCACTTGCTGGTCGGGTGGGGCGAGAGGCAGAGAAGGCCTTGACTCTGTGTAAGCCCTGCCCGCAGTAATTAAAACACCCCTGCGTTATCAACACTGTTTCCAGCACAAATCCAAAACAGAGCCTCATACAAGCTACTGTGAAGAAAGTTAACTCTATCCCAGCTGAAACCAGAACACTGCCTGATGAGAAGTTCACTACCAGAGCTAAAAGCCTCTGGGTTTTCCTTTACAAGGACAAGAATACTCTTAATCAGCAATACCAACATGTTTTTATTCTTTACCAGATGTAATACAAGAGGGTATTCCCAAAATGATACATCTATCCATTTTCTGATACTTTCCAGGAAAGCAGCTGTGGATGCCAAAGCATGCTCTTCTCCACTAACCCCTCACCAGGCATTACAGACAATAGGACAAATCCCGCTGCACTGATGGGGAAGAACGTAACTCCAGAGAACCCCAAAATACAGCTGGATGTGAGTTTGTGGGAGCTCATCCTTATACACCACTGAAGATTTGCTGTTCCCTAGGGCAAAGAGTCCAGCTCCCGCTAGATCTCCATGGGCTACTTTTGATATCTGGGGATAAAAAGTTATTCTAGCAGAGTACAAAAAGCACGCTGTTGTGATTTAACCCCAGCTGGGAACTCAGCTGCTCGCTCACCCACACCCCCCCAGCGGGATGGGGGAGAGAATCAGAAGAGTAAAAGTGAGAAAACTCATGGGTTGAGATAAATGACACTTTAATAAATGAAATATAATAATAATAATAAATTGTAATGAGAAAGAAAGCAAAAAGAGAGAGGAACAAAACCCAGGAAAAACAAGTGATACAGCCACTCACCAACTGCCGACCGATAGCCAGCCAGCCCCCGAGCAGTGATCACTGCTCCCGGCCGGCCCCCCCCCCCCCCCAGTTCACACGCTGGGCATGGGGCCATATGGTGTGGAACATCCCTTCGGCCAGTTGGGGTCAGCTGTCCCGGCTGTGCCCCCTCCCAGCCTCCTGTGCACCTCCTTGCTGGCAGAGCATGGGAAGCTGCAAAGTCCTTGACTTAGTATAAACACTGCTTAGCAACAACTAAAACACCAGTGTGTTATCAACATTATTCTCATGCTAAATCCAAAACACAGCACCATACCAGCTACGAGGAAGAAAATTAACTCTCTCCCAGACAAAACCAGGACACATACATTTCGTTACAAAGCTGGAACAAGAAGGAACATAAAATATACCATTAAAAAAAAAAAATCTAACGAAGCTAGACTGCTTCTTGGCTGTTGCAGCTTTCACCCCTTGGCTTCTTAGCCTTCTGGGCCAAGACACAATTTCAGCATATTTAACTCTGCCCAAATACTGGCCTTCTGACAAAGGGCAGAACTTGGTTCTTTCCAAACTGTACAGATTAATACTCGCGAGCTGTTAAGCGCAAATGAATCTTTTTAAACAGATCTTGGCTAAAAATCTGTGTTATTTTTCCTACAATTTGGTTCAGTGATCCCATGTTTCAGAGGTTCTCAGCTAACTTAGCACAGAAACTCTGTTGGGATGCAAACGTACCACCACCGTTTTTTCCTGATTTTCTATAACACGCCCACCCTAGCCCCAGTGCACACAGGTTTAGTAGATTCTCACCTTCACCCTCCAGCATCTGTTCACAGCTGACCTACGCAATCCTGTTAGGATGATCTATTTTCCTTGTTATGACATATCATTGATCATCTTAAAACAATACTCTATAAGCAGCAATTTTCAGCTCCTTCCAACCACTAGACTGCACACGCGTAACAGAAACACAACAGGCTTAACAGCAAGGGTGCTCAGACTGTGACACCCCCTCCTTCAGACGCAGGCTACTATTTTTTGACAGGAAATACCTTCACCAGCCATAGCCCTAGAGAAATAGAAGCAAAGGATCTGGGAGTTCACTCACAAAAACATTGCCAGTTCTTTATCATCTGCATCTGGTGTATGTGGGTTAGGAAATAATTCAGATGAGCAACGTCCATGTTACCTCTGTGGAGGACCAGCCTATTCTGAAACACAAACGCTGCTGAACCACACCATGCAAAAGCAGCTCCAGATGTTCAGAGCCAGCTCAATCCAAAGCAGAGGCAGAGGCAGGTCTGGCAGAGCTTAACTCTGCTTACAGCCTACACCCAAAGCAAGAGGGTGAAGCTTCCCAACACCACGAACAGGAAGGAGAGACAATATGGAGATACCAGAGGGCATTTAGTCACCTCAAACCCACCTGGGTTTCTCTTCTGGCTTACTGTCAGCTCGTCCAGACAGAAGTTGGGTCCCTCGGAGGTACAAACCTGCCACATCAGCTAGACAGCAGTGTCTCGTACATACGCACGGTCAGCTCTTCGCTAAGGCTGAATGCAGGCTATTAACCCCCCCTAAAAATGAATAAAAATAACTCAAGGCCAGCGGGTAGCCCTCAAGACTTAATGTACCAGGAAGGCTCTGCACCTCTCCCCTCCACACGTACTCCCTCGAGTATCTCTGTTGCCTTTTTTCCCAGCCTCTTATCTGGAGCAGCAGAGTGGCTGATTCAGGAAACACGCACATCATGGTTAAAGTCAACCTTCTTGCTCCTTTGCTCACTAAAAATCAAGCGTGTTTATCTACCCAACCTGAAGCTGTATCGCCTTCTAGTCCGAGACACCGGGAACAGAGGCACAGCACTCACCGGCTACGCCCGAGGAGCAGGTTCCGTGGTAAGCACGCTCTGGTCATTCACACCCGACACCGTTACAAGCGCAGCAACAGTGACCCGTTACACAGCAGCTGGGACATTTGCTGTCGCCATTTCAATCCGACTCCCACCACAGGGATTTAACTCGCAGCAGAATCAACAAGAGGCCGCGCCAAGTGTTTTACATTAGGGCTTACCCCAACGAAACACACCAGCAACGCTGCTCACAGCACCACGTCCCACTCCAATTAATGAAACGATTCGCAGAATCACGTCACTCAGAAATATGATCTCACTGTAAACCAACACACTGCCCCAAATCCCTACTGTAGTTAAGCTTTCTTTTTCTTTCCTCCAAGGGCAGCCGAGCAGAAGGTCAGCAACCAAAGGCAGCCGGGAAAGAGAACAAGGGCCCCTAACAAACAAAGCTCTGAGGGGAAACACCTGGTGCTCAGCACACCCGATAGCACCGAGACAGCACACAGCCCCACGAAACCAGCAGCACTTCGCTGGGGGTGGCGGGGGCACGGTTCATTACGCAGCTGCAATACCCCCCACTAAAACCAGTAATAATTCCCATTTTTCTAGGAACTTTTATGATACTCAGCAACATGCGATGACTTTTTAGCCAGCCTGGGTGGCAACGACCTCTGCTACTCTTAAGAAGCGTTAAAAAGTAAAACCTGATTCCAGCAACTGTTACTTGAAAAGCACCTCTGATTCCTCTCATTCGTAAGTCTGCATGTGTTTGCAAAGAGATACTTAAACCTGACCTGCCCTATTTCTAAAGATCCCAACATAGACCAACATATAATTATGACATGTTAGATAAAATGAAAATGCAGTATCTAACCACATACCTCGCCGGCAATTACACAGAAGCGCACATATTACCTGGTTCGGAGTAGTTCAGAAACTGCTACCATAAAACTCCATTTCTGTATTAAAGCCAGACTCGGGGGATAATTCACTTAGTTTTTAAGTACTACACTGTCCTGCTGCAGCACCTTGGCATTTGTGAATTACAGTGAAATCGTGTAAACAAAATGAGACGTTAATCACAGCAGTCCTGACCATGTGATAATTATATTTACTTAGTCAACATGACAATCATGTCAAATAAAAATTACTTTAGTTCTGTGTGTCCATCAACACTTACACACAATATTTGAGAAGTTAATTAGTCTAAACTCTATTGGTATTTACTTAATTGTAACAAAATTGGTGCTGGTACTTTTCCCAAAGCAAGATATTGTCCTCACTAGCGAGAACTAGTATTTTGGAACTGTCCTTGTTTCAGCTGGGATGGAGTTAATTTTCCTCCTAGTAGCTGGTATGGTGCTGTGTTTTGGATTTAGTAGGAGAATAATGTTGATAGCAACAATTAAAACACCAGTACGTTAAGTAGTGCTTACACTATGTCAAGGACTTTTCAGCTTCCCATGCTCTGCCGACAGGGAAGGCTGGAGATGCACAAGTGGCTGGGAGGGGGCACAGCCGGGACAGCTGACCCCAACTGGCCGAAGGGATGTTCCACACCATATGGCCCCATGCCCAGCGTGTGAACTGGGGGGAGCCGGCCGGGGGGCTGCCTTCTGGGACTAACTGGGCATCAGTCAGTGGGCGGTGAGAAATTACATCGTGCATCACCTGCTTTGTGTATTCTTTTATTACTATTTTATGTCAATTATTAAAATTGTCATTTATCTCAACCTATGAGTTTTCTCACTTTTACTCTTCAGTTCTCTCCCCCGTCACACCGGGGCAGGGAGTGAGCAAGCGGCTGCGTGGGGTCGGTCACCAGGCTGGGGTTAAACCAGGATTTGTATGTCATACTGCAATGGTCACAGGAAACAAAAGGCTCAAATCGATTTAAGGGCAAACAAAATCCCTTTAATTCCCTCCGGAGTTCCCACAAAAAGCTAAACTGACACTAAACATCCAGTAGCGTTTTAACGCCTTGAAAAAGATCATCCAATTTGTATCTGGCCAGCATCCGAAGGGCACAGCTTCGCAGAGTAGCTTCATGCAGTGAAGCACCCCGTCCCCGCACCGGCATGCTGCTGCTCACCGCCGGGTGCATCTGGGCACTCCGCGAAACTAATCGCCCCGTCGCTCTTCGGCAGTAATCAGTTCCCTCTATTTGGTCACTTAATTCCCTCTGCATCTCTCTCCCTCGTTCCTATTATTGCATTTAACAAAACGAACCAGAACACCGATTTCCATGAAATCAATTACACATGTTCTTCCTTGAATTAAAGCATTTATGTCAATCCTATTAGAAGCCTCTCTCTCCAGCCAGGATCCGAGACCAGAAATAGAAGTCAATTCCTTCCATAAGAAAGAGTTTGGGAATGGGTCAGTAACTTTGTCAGAAAAAAAAAAAATCACAACATTCAGAGTCTTTCCACAGAACTCAAGTTTCAACCAAACTTCTATGAAAAGGTTCTCATGTCCTGCTGGGTAAGACAGAGGGCTGCCAGTAGCCACTTACGAGGCCGCGGAGGGCAAACTTTTATGCCATCTAATTTACCCAAGAGATTTACAAGCCTTTCTTTTTGTTCTTTTTCCAAAATGTTTTACAGGGCTTTGTTATTTTAATTGCAGAGTTAAAGTTAGACAAGCTGAAACAAATATTGGGTGTATTAAAAAAAAAAAAGTCTAAAAGTTGCTCCTTATTGTGAGCCACGACCGCTGACAGCAACTCAGCCACGCGACCAGCTTACGTGGGGGCCGTTACTCAAACGGTCACGACGGGGATGTTTCTCTCGAGCAACTTAGGCACCAAACCTCTGGCAAAAGCAGCCTGCCGATACAGAACTGGGAACGCAACAGGTGATGCCCAAAACATCGTGATGATGAAAAACACCGTCCTGAATCCGACAGAGGCGGGTAACGCTACGCCCCCAGCCCGCCCCCCGCAACCCCCCGCGCTGCGGCGCGCGAACCCACCTCGGCCGAGCCCCCCCTCGAGCAGCCGCCCGTCTCTGCCCAGCTCTCCAGCCGCAGGGCTCGTCCCCGGGCAATCTGCTCCCCCCGCGGCTGCCTGGAGCGCGGATTTCCCACCGGAGGGTGACACTGAGGCGCCAGACCGAGGTCACAGCTAAGGTGCTTGGCACAGGGAGCGGAAGGAGAACCCAAACGCTTCTAGGCTTTAAGGGAAAATATAGCAATACAGATCATTCTGCTGACTGTATGTAAGTGTACGTCCTCCTCACCTGGGCTGCGCACGTCCCCGCCGGTGCCCGGGCACTGCCCGCACGGTGCGTGGGCTCCCGGGGGCGCCGAGCCTCCCCCCGACCCAGGGCCGCGCAGACCCCGCTCACGCCCTCGCCCTCGCCCTCCCGGGGGTGCCTGGCCCCGCCCCCGCCTCCTTTGCATACCACGCCCCTCCCCGCCCGCGCCCAATCGCCGCCGCCATCCGCAGCCCTCCGGCACGTGCGCACCGCCCCACCAGCCAATGGGAGGCGGCGGCAGGGTGGCGGCGGCGGCGCCCCCTCCTCCCCGCGGCCGGGGTCCCGCGGGAGGGGGCGGTGAAGGGCGCGGAGCCCCGCCCACCCTCGTAATCTGGGGGCGCTCCCCCCACCCCCCCAAGCGGCGCCGGGACCCCCCGGGGCGCGGCCCCCGCCGGGCCCGCTCCCAGGACCCCCCCGCCCCCGCGCTCCAGGCCGCCGGAGGGCTCGGGCTCTCCTCAGGGCGCCGCGGGATAGCGGTCCCGGCCCCGCCCCACCCCGCAGCGGCGAGGCCCGCTCCCGCCCGCCCGCCCGCTCACTCACCCGCCGCCGGGCGCGGACAGCCCGCTCCCGCTGGCCGGAGGCGAGGAGGCGCCGCGGGGTAAGGCAGGCCGGGCGCGACGCAGCCCCGCTGGCGGGGTGCGGTTTCCCCGCGGCCCCTCAGCGGCGGGCGGGGCGATGGGCCCAACCACCAGACGGCCCCGTCTTTGCCCCCTGACGGTGCGGGGCTGAGCCCAGCGCCGCTCCGGGGAGCGGAGCCGAGCCGAGCCGAGCCGAGCGGCGCGGGGAGGGTTTTTGTTCGCGGAGGCCCGGCCGCGCAGGCGCGGGCTGGCGGGGGCCGCCGGGAGCCGCAGTCCGCCGGCGGCCGGGCGGGGCGAGGGGAGGGGGCGGGTGGCGGCTCCCGCCGTGCCCCGCGCCGGGAGGGGCGGCCGGGGCCGGGACCGGGACCGGGACCGAGCGGCGGAGCCGGGGCGCGGGGCGGGGGTGGGGTGTCTTCCCTCTGCCCCGCTGCCTCGGGCGCCCCTGCCCCGGGAGGGCGCTGCCGCCAGGCCGCTCCCCCCCGCTGCCGCTCGCCCTGCGGCCTGGCCCGGCGGAGCGAGGGGAGCTCCCGGCTCCGAGAGTGCCCCCCGCCGCTGCCGCCCCGCGGTGCCGCCCGGCCGGCCCCGGCACAGGCCTTGGCTCGGCGGTCCCGGCGCCCCCGCTCCCGCTCTGTAAAACAACCAGCCGGGTTTAACAGCCGGAGCTGCTCCCGGGTTCCCCAGAACCGGCACCGGCGGCAGCAGCCTCCTGCAAGCAAAAGCCTGCTTTTGGGTTAATGAAGAACGTCACGGCAAAATAATTCCCCTGTTGCTGCAAGTCGGGTTATTACTTTTCCCTACAGGCACCCAGTGTAGTGGATACCATCTATGAGATCCCTTTGCCTGGGCGTAACCAAGCAAATGCTTCAGTCGGCATGACTGGTGTTTTCCTCTGAATTTTGGTTCAATAGAGTAAATGGGGTTTAAAAAAAGAAAAAAAATCCATTCAAAGGGAAAAGTCACATATCAAAATTTGTTCCAAATCAAAAAGCTGAGTACTGTTAAAAATAGCTAGTTTTTAAGTCAAACTACTGTTTTTATGAATATCAATATTTTGTTTATAGTGCATGTGGGACTATTGCACAGAATCACAGAATCCCAGGTTGGAAGGGTCGTCAGGGATCATCTAGTCCAACCTTTCTGGGAAGGGCACAGCCTAGACAAGACAGCCCAGCACCCTGTCCAGGCGACTCTTACAGGTGTCCCAGCATGGACGAGCCAACCCCTTCCCTGGGGAGATTATTCCAATGGTGACTGTCCTCACTGTGAAAAACTTCCCTCACGTGTCCAATCGGAATCTCCCCAAGAGCAACTTGTGTCCATCCCCCCTTGTCCTCTCCATGGGACTCCGTGTAAAAAGGGAGTCTCCATCTTCTTTGTAGCTGCCCCTTAAGTACTGGTACACCGTGATGAGATCCCCTCTGAGCCTCCTTTTCTCAAGGCTGACTATTACGATGTATATAAAACTCTTAAGGTATTTTTGAAATGTTAATTGAGTGTTGAGAGTTGGTCAAGAGGAAACACCAAACACCACAGCTGCAAGTAAATCTTATTCGTAAAGAAAACGGAAGTGTATGTTGTTGAAAGCATTCAGCTTCCTCCTAGGTGCAATAAATAGAGATAAATCAAACGAGGGAATGAAGCTGAAAAGCTGTCTGCTGGGAGAGGGCCCCCCAGGAGGCACTTTGGCTGTTCCTGTACCGTTGCTGTTGATGCTGTAGACTGTGCAAAACAAACGCCCATCTGCAGACGCTGACCAGCGTCCCCTGAGCAACCGGTCTGAGTGATTCAAGATGTTGCGGCTCTCGGCTCTCAGTGGTTCCTAGCCAGTGTTCAGCGGGACGTAACTGTTCTCATGATGTACGTTGTTGGAAAGGAGACCTAAGCGTTCTGCAGCAGCCTAGCGAAAACAACAACAACAAAAAGCCCACCAAAACACTCCAAAGAACCCAAAAGACAAAAAAAAAAAAAAAGCCATCACCAGCTTTGACGACCACCTTAACCTAAACCAGAAGATTTCACCCTGCAGCACTTGAGTGGTTCCTCTGCAGATCCTGTGCAGGGAAAGGCAAAACCTCTGGTGAAGGACTTCACCACAAGGGACACCCAATCTTTCTGAGCAGCCACAATTGTTTTCTATTTCCCTTTGCCATTTAGATGGCATTTTTAGTGGAAGGCATCACTCCACGATAACTCCATGCTGTCGTCTTCCAGCTGCACCTTACTGTACACCCAGCCCATACTGACCATTCCATACAGGTGTAGATGTCCTAAGTACACCCTGTCCAGAAGTTATTCAAGCAAATCCTCCTGGAAGACAGGAGGAGTTTTTCCTGCCTAAGAAATGGAAGTAATTGCCAGGACATCATTCAGGGGCTGCATCTGGACCCTTGTCCTGCAGGTATGGACTGCTCCAGGTCACAGAGAAGATGCCTTATGGTTACACAGCATCACGTCACTATTTATTTTGAGACCTGTGCATGGCAGCTGCTTCCCACTGGTAAGACCATCGTTACCATGGCTCATTTGCTACCATGCGGGTCCTTGGAAGAGTGGAAATCTGGTATTCATCCACTATAAGATTCTTCCCACTCTTCTGTATCCCTCTCTACCATCTGATCCAGCCACATGAGCTATGGAGCTGAACAAAGTTTAGGAGTTAACTGAAGGCAGAGAGTTAACTTAAGTCATGCTTTATGTGGAATAATGTTTACCCATTGTGGTTACAAGATGACTAACTGAAAAATTAGTTCCTTAAGGCTTCTAAATCCATCAGAGACATTCACTGGGTGTTGTAAATCAATGCTCAGACTAGAAATGACTTGTATGTTTTTAGTAGCTAGAGTAATTAACAACTGTAACATATTACCAGGGACCGCAAGAATTTCTCCATCAGTTCAGAGCCTGGAAGTTCAAGCGGCTTCCTTCTAGAAAAGACATCCAGCTTAATACACAGCCTCCATGGATTTTTACCAGCAGATTCCTGAACTGACTGTTATATATAACATCTGATCAGTTAATCTTGGTATTCTTTCTAGGTTTAAAATTCAAGGTCAAGTCTTCTGGCAGAAAATACTTTGATCTAAATTCCTTGGTTTAAAGTATTTTGTATCGCTTTTCTTTCCCCTCTGCTAGTTAACCAGCTGGGCTTCAAGTACAGTTTGAAAAAGATTTTCACACAACTACAAGGCAAGCAAAACATTTCTCTCCAACAAGGGAGCCAGACTGTGAAACCAAAAACATTGGAAGAGAGGAGTTGAATTCAGAGTTATTTTTATCATAATTAAAACAAAACCCACGGAATTCCTTTTCAAGCTCATAGTCTTCTGAAAAGAAATTGAGACCAATACGTACAATTTTTTTTTCACTTACTCATTAGTTTTGGGGAATTATCCTGTTTCATCCCCAGAAACTTGTATTATTCTCTTTAGCACTCTCAAGAGCTAGGATGTCTTTATCAGAAGGCTTTGTTTCGCTACATGCAAGAAGTTACAAATTTAACCTCAAGCTAAGTGTAGCATAGGGGATTTCAGTGAACTCACCCTTGAAGCTTCCATGGGTAAATCTAAATATCTTTGACAACTTCCATCTAACATCTGAGAGCCTGAAAACCTTAGGGTACGGCTTTTGAAACTACTGGAGCCCTTAAAAATTTGTGAAGGGGTGAGTAGAAACCAACTAGTCTTACACTGATCACCACAGACCTGCTTTTCCAGGCAGAAAAACTTCAAAACCCCTGCAAAACCTCACACATGGAGGATTCGGATCCAGTCTCAATTCCTCCACCCAGGACTGCCTTGTCCTTGTCCAGCGCAGGATATGTGCCGTAGTCTGCCAGCCTTTACCTGGTGTCTTGCCATCTCTCTGTGCTTTGGTTCCAGGATTCATGTACATGACCTTTGAATTGACGGGAAGTGCAGAGGGAAAGGAAGGAGGAAGACCCAACCTCTCAGAAAAAAAAAAACAAAACACAGAATTATATTGTCTTTCATGTTTTGCGCAGAAGTCAGACTGCAGCGTCTGGAAGCTATGTGCCCATCTGACAGACCCTCAGAGCACGGGGTCCATAGTTCCTCGCTGTGCACTGTTTCTCTTATATATAAATAGAATCTCTTTCCTTCTCCCAGTTTATTTTTTTAATTGCAATTCCGAAACCAGCAGAGCTCCACTACAGCCCAGGAGCAGCAACATGCTCTTTGTATCAGAGAACAGTAGTGATGACGGACCGGAACAAGACTATAGTGATCCACATTTTTCCAGCACACGGCTCCAGATAAGCTTATTTCATGCTCCTTTACCAATTCTCCTTTGCTCCAGTTGTCTAGATTCTGCGGCAGTTTTCTTTCGCTAGGCTTTTTCTCCATTAAATAGTAAATAAGGACATGCTGTATTTTTCCTTTGAACATGGTGGACCTGATAAGGCTGGTGAATACAGAGGTGGTACAAATATTTGTAAATATTTGTACCAGTAAATATTTGTAAATATTTACTGTGCTAGTAAAAGCACAGGCACTGTTTTCTCTTATCATTTACTCCTCTGCCCTCAGTTAAGGCTGTTCTGGGAAGTTCAGCAAGGAAGGATGTACTAAAACGTCTTGGCTCTCCCCTCCATGTCCTCCCAGAGCGATGTTCTTAAATCAAGATCCTTCTATTACCATCATTTTTAAAGACAATATGAAGTCTATAAAGCAGGCAGGAATTCTGCACCCATTTGCTTACTGTAATTCTTGAAAAGAAGAAGGAAGCATTTACAAGTAGTTCACCTTTTCTAACAGATTATTACAGGGACAGTAAATGTACATTGTTCCAAAGGTCAGGAATAAAAAACCCCAACTTGATGCACTACCCAAAATTGCAGGCGCCAGAATAGGTCATGGGAACCCCTAAACACATCTACTTGTAGCACAAAATAAGTTGCCACTTTGAAAATACCTGGCAGGTCGGTGCAGTGAGGTGCTTCGATGAGCACAGTGGTTAATGGGGACATTAATAGTATCTGCGGCTGCTGAGTAATTATTCACACTGCAAAATGGTCACTGCACTCGCAGGCTCATACAGACATTGCTGCATCAGTTTGTGCTTCCCAAATTTTCCTCCCAGCCATACCAGCCAGGGACCGAGCGTCTCTGAAATGAAAGCCGTGACGGTTGCGCACAAGATGGCAGAGTGGGAGACATGCCAGCATCCCGCCGGGCGCTCCCGGGGCCGCTCCAGCCCAGCGCCAGGCTTGGGCCGGCACTGCAAGGCGTCCCAGGCAGCAGGAAGGACAAAGTGAACAAACACGAACCGCGATAGCTCAGATCTAGTGTAGGCGCACTGAGAATTAATTCAGCTCTATTACAAAGCTCTCCAAGTAATGCAGAAGCCAGCGCTGCTTGTGCCTCAAATAAACCTAAATTGTTTTTTTGCTATCCAGAGGAAATTAGATTGGGAGTTTGCCAGCAATGCTATATCATCCAAGAGAGGGGTTTTGGGTTTTTTTTTTTGTTTTGGTTGGGGTTTTTCTTCCCCACCCCCCCCGCTCCTCACCAAGAAATCTGTGCCAGCGTCATGGAGCCTAGATCAAGCCGTTGACAAACAGACCAGCAATTTGGGCAGCTACATATTTGATGTGAACACCCACCACACTGAAGGCTCAAAAGGGATTCTTGTTTGCAATTAAAGAACACAGACCTTCCTACTCAGCCTACATTTTCTAGAAGAAAGGAGTTTGGGACCGTTTTCACTTTACCTTACAGAAGGATTTCATTGGCAGCTAAACTGTAAAAAATGTGTTTATAGAAAAGCCAAAAAAATTCCCAATAAAACCAACAATTTGGGGACTTGCCTGTGTTCAGTTTATGGTTCCAGTCTGATCTTCTAGACACTGTCCATCCCTTCCCCTTACATACTCCTCCTGTACAAGCTGTGCAGGGGGTGGCAGGGGACCGTGGCAGCGAGGAGGCAGCAGCAGGCTGGCTGTGATGGGGATCATCTTCCAGGGTTATGAGCTCTTCAAACCTGCTGCTCCAAACCCGCCTGTCACCTGGCTCTCCTTGCTTCCTTGGGGCACAGCACAACCTCTCCCAAGAGGCTGGAGGCCACCTGAAAGTGGTGGCGAAGGAGTTTAAAACTGAGCAGCAAGGAGCAGCCCAGCATTCCTAGCAGGGAGCCCGGGACATGGGAGCGCTCTGCCCTGATCATCTCAGTCTCAATAAGTCAAAACCAGATGCAGTTTTCCTCAGCTGCAGAGCTGGGTAATTTTTGTGCAAACTAACCGTTCAGCATTACTCACCGAGGGAGAGGGTGTTTGTCCCCATCCATCACCGTCCTTCCCAGAGAGGTGATGTGCCTCGGGAGGTGCCTGGCAGCGCCGGCGTGAGCAGCATGTCAGTGCTCCACACGGGAGCTTTCTCACACATCAGTGCCATCCTCCGCAGAAGCTTCCTGAGGCAAACACCGGGCCATCTTATTTATTTTTGGCAAACACAGTCAGCTGTCACTATCACTTACACGCCTGCAGCTCTATTAGCGCTTCTAAACATAATCAGCCTATTGCATCCTTATCTCCAATTGTTCTGCACTCAGGTCTATCGACATCTGGGCATGAAGAAGGTGGTCTTTTTTTGTCCCAGCTGCAACAGAAGACAGATTTACTGATGCAGACATCAGCAACATGAACAGTAGCTTAAAATGAGCCATTAGTATCAGCAGAGCAACTGCAAGGAAGCGCGTTCCTGTAGACAAGTCCCAAGGATTTTATAATCCTTTATAAGACCTTGGCCCTGCAGTCAGCTCTCCACAGCATAACCCAAGGAGCCCTCATTGCTTTCCCCAACCCAGGTCACCTGTGACCCTCCCAGCTCTCCCAAACCCTAGGAACAGAATTGCTGGGCAGATCTGTTTGTCCAGAGGACGAAGAAGAGCAGGAAGCCCCCATAGAACATGCCTCCCTACCCGGAGCGAGCCCCGGATTACGCAGGCACAGCCGTGCTTGCTCAGGCTGCGGGGCTGGGTTGCAGCGCAGGTGGACACTACAGTTGTTGGGCCTCGTTACCCTCCTGTGTCCACACAGCTGCTCCCAGAGATGTCCGTCAGTCTCCTCTGCCACCATCTGCCATTAGCAGAAGAGGGCGAAGCAGCAGAGCCGCCTCCTCCCTGAGGCTGCCGACAGTAGTGGACGTGCCGCAGCCCTGCACCGCCAAATCCTACAGGCAGCGATGAAATTCCAGCCCCTGCCATGAGGACTGTAAAGCCATTTTAGTAAGATGAATGAGCCTGCTGGGGATTTGGCCTGTCCCTTCTAGGAATGCCCATTTCATAATCTTATCAGGGAAAAAATTAATAAGTAACTTTAACGACAGCTCACAGAGATTCATTCCACTTAACCATCACCCCCCCAAAAAACCCCGCTCATGAAAAGACATTAAATCTTCACATGAGAATGGCCAGTTCAGTTCAGCTACATCAATTTGCCCTTATACCCCATGGACCTGTTAATCTGAGTCTGAGGCAGCTGTTTAACATTTAAACATTAGCATTTAAGTAGGCACTCCACTGGCAGTGTCCTCATGAATTACAGCACTGCAGCTCCATCCCCCCAGTTGACCCTGGTGCCTCCAGCATCACCCGCTGCCCACCAGCTCTCCCGTCCAGCGGCACAGGCCCATCAGCGGGGTTTCTTTCTCTGGATTAGGTAATCCTAATCAATAGGATTACCAGTTAAGATGACGGCCAGGCGTGCACATGGGGTTTGACCTGCAGGAAAGTGCTGAGCCCTGGCCAGAGCCACGCAGGAGCTCCTGAGGAGTCAAGCCTTGGCACCGCTGGGGCAGAGCCTCTCAAGACACCTCAGCCTCCATTTCATGAGCTTTAGCCTTTGATTAGCTACATGCTATATGCTGTATAGGCTTCAAAGGACTACATGTCATGTATATGCTAGCCATACTGCTCCATCCACTGCTGGAAGGGGCGAGTTACTGCGAGGAGAGGTAGGGTGTAACGACTGCCAGGGAACAGCCCGAAATTTGGGTGTATTTCAAATTGAGTCTTTCTTTGGCATCAGCTGAATGCTTCAAAAATTTTTTAAAAATTAAAATTGCCCAAAGAAGGAAGCAAGACCTTGCGCTTGGCTGCATTTTTAGTTTCCTAGCCTTGCCATAGAACGAGGGGAAGAAGATTTCTCATGCACCAGGCAGCCACGCTGGCCCATCGAGCTGCAGCCGACAACCCGTGATTGCTCTGAAAGGGTTTGCAGAGTGTTTCCTTACAAATGCATTTGGGCTTCTGAATAAAAGCCCAGATGCTGTTTATGCTGTTCTCTAGCATCTCGGTGCACTATATTTTTTAAAAATTATTTGAATCAAAGCTCTCATTCTTTAATTAAACTTCATTTAGCTGCCATCTGCCTGGGATCAAAATGCCTTCATGTTTTGCAACTCTTAATGAGGATTGTTATTGGATTTGTAAACACATAAACAACAAAAAAAACCCCACCAAAGTCTTTGAAAAGTAATAAATGAGGAACGTGGCTCAAGTGTTAAGATCTGCATCTTCACTTGTCTAATTGTAATGGAGCGGATCCCATTCAGCAGATAATCATGTTATACACAAAGACTGGATATAAAAATACCCTGCAACTGCAGGATCAAGATTAGGGAAGCTGCGAGAATTACAGCTCCAGGAAAACAGTAATAAAACGATATCTGTCATTTTTTCCAAAGTGGGAAAGGGTCACACGCAAATGCAGGGCAGGAGTTTCCCATCCCAGCCGCAGAAAATGAAAAGTGGATATCCTGGCCCTGAAACTCCCCAAATTACAGCGGGAATTATTGCTATTCACTCCCAAAAATATATCTGTTACCAGAACCCAGCAGCCTCAAAACCCAGCCTGGGGATACTGGAGGTGCCAGGCAGCCACGGAGCTTCCTGACCGAGCAGATGTGGCAGGGCCCTTTGGCGAGTGGGCTTGGGGGCACCTGGGGCTCCAATTAATGGATCAAGAAACTCAGGGGAAAACCTGAGCCCAGAGCCTTGGCTCGGCCCGTGCTGCAGCAGCACAGCCAGCCTTCCCCTGCCCCTCTTGCTAACCAGGCTCTGAGCCGGGGATGCCGGCTGGGGGAGAGGGAAGAGGCAGAGCGGGGAAACAGCCCTACGCTGCCTCCTTGCTCAGCTTCCATCCCCCCGCACATTTACAGGCTTTACGATTGCATTCAGCTTTCTGAACTAAATCATTAGTCCCCAGCATAGCTCTCATGCCCTAATTTAACTCCACTGCCTGCACTCACCCCTGCCTTTCGGCAGCAGCAATTAGGGCCCCGTGCAGGGTGCAGCGCTCCAGACCTGCACCCCGCGAGCGGCCTCCCCTCCGCTGCCGGTGCGCTCGTGGGATGCCGGGACCGGCAGCAGACCCGGGGCAGCCTCAAACATCTCCACTCATTACTGAACCGCGCCGCTGCCTTTGGTGCTGTGGCAGCAGACCTTTTTATTTTAACGGCAAAAAAAAGTCAAAATATAATGAGTGTGCCCTCTTAGGAGACACCTACTCAGTGGGGTTTGATCTGTGAATAAGCCCCTTTCAGACATTTTGGAAGAGAAAATTGTATTTTTACCTCTGAATCACATTTCTTTATTTCCTAATTGGAGATTCCACAGGTTTCAGCATCAGGCAGAAACATGAAAGACTTCAGATTTTGATGCAAACTGCTCAGATGTCAAATTGTCTTTCTAATTGGGGTCACTGATACAGATCTTTGCTCTTCTTTCGGCTACTGCCTTTGTGCCGTCTCCTACATTTGTTTGGGCTTTTATTATCTCGTGATCATTTGCATCTAACTGCACAGCAAATGCAAGTCCAGAGCCAGGAAATGAAAGCACAGCTGCCTTGAAACGCTTCTACCCACCATCAAAACCCTCCAGTGGCCTGAAAAGACCAGGATTCGAGCAGACCGAAATCCCATAAAACAAACAACGCAGCGCATTACAGTGGAAAAGCTGTCACGAGCAGCTTTGATCCTGCACCTACTGCCATCCACCTTTCAGCAGAGCCCGGCCGCTGCTTTCGGGGCCGGTTTGCTCTGTGACAGGGCTGTGACCTGTCCTGCAGCCTGGAGGGACGCCCAGCAGTGGTCGCCCCACAGTGACACCGCGCATCGCTGCGTGGGACAGCACCAAAGCCACAAGCCCCGGGGCATCTCGCTTCACTGGGGGTTCACGCTGGGCTGCATTTACCTACGCAGAATCTGGGATGTTTCTTCTCGTTGGCTTCTTACGCTGCTCTCATGCTGGCATTAGCTCCCGCCGCGTCGCGCCTGCGCACAGCTCTCGGCGGACAGAAAGCACAAGTTAAATACGTGTGCCGGTCGGCACCATTAGCTTCTGCTGCCAAACTCTACATGTGGAATGGAAGTAAAATTGCAGGAATTTCAAATATCGCCCCTCAATTTACTGGGTTTGCTTCTTATATGGGACAAAGGGGCCCAAGGGCACGAGGAGGAGCCCAGGGGCTCCCCTGGATCCTCTCAGCAATGACACTCGCAGCTCTTGGTCCAGCGTTATGGAACCAGTGGAGCATCGGCAGGATCAGCCCCTATTTAATGTGGGAGCTTCCCCCCAAATATGGCACCAAAGCCTCTCAGAAAATCATGAATAGTGAACAACTTAATTGGATGAAAATAATTTCCTGGTTCAGAAGCTGGTTAAACACACACAACTGAAAACGCTTCTGTGCCTTTCCAAGTCTGGGGCGGTGGGAGGTCAGACATGAGAGGGCTTGGGGGGATCTCGCTCCTTGAGGGGCCTGAAGCCTCCTTCCTGCTTAATCCAAACCTGCTTCTGCTCCAGCGCCAACAGGGCTCGCAGGCGCAGGTCTCTGACGCTTGTAAGGGCTGGTTCCCTCGTCCGTCACCGCTGCAGTTTGGTACTGCTCCTCCTGCAGCTCTGTAAGTAAATTTGTATGCCTTTGATCTAAATTGAAGACATCAGTGGCAAATGAAGCATTAAAACGTGTCAAACCTCTTGGTTTCAAGCATTGGTGACACTAAGGATTTTATTGAGCAGCGAAAGCACAACAAGGTCTGTCCGGGGGTGCCCTCCTGCGCTTTAGTCTTACCTAAATGCTATTTATCAATAATATACATAATAAAATAAGTACTTTTAAGAGCAAGGCAACACTTTTTATTTTTATTTAAAAAGGCCTTGATGGCAGGAATATAGTGTAAAAATCATTGGAAAAACTAAAAGGCATTGATACATATTGGAATATACACTTTTTACATAAATTACATTTATTTATTTATTCTTTCATTTGAGGTTCTTATTCGGTATTGAGGTCTAATAGTTAATAGGTCCTGGGATCTGGACGTTTAGACCACCATAGTCTAACATGTACATGTTCATGGGCCATTGCTGAAAGAGAGGGAGAGAAAAAGAAGGCAAAAGTCTCTGTTAGGACACAACAGAAAACCATGAATACATCAAATCTCTGACATGTTCCGACATGGGCTGTTGCTCCCATTTCCAAATACGATAAAAGAACCAACCCCAAACCAAAACACCACCAGCAAACCTGACAAAAAAGACCCTTCCATTTCTCTTGCTTTTTTTCTTTTATTATTTTTCAAAAAGCATTTGCTATCATCCACAACCAAAGCCAAGCCCTGAGGGAGAGCAGTTGGATGCAGCTCCCTGATTTTGTTTCCTGCTTTCACAGTGTGGATGTGCGCCGGAGCTCTGCATTGCTCCCAGGATGGAGCCGAAGCAGCACACCCGGTGCAGGCCAGACCACGGGGGAACCGCTGGGTCCTGCCAAGGGGTGCCACGAGGCCAAGGCGCTGCCACCAGCACCCATGTTTTAACCCAGTGGGGTCAGGGCATTTGCTCAGGCTGGTCCCTCATGTGGCTCCCGCTAACAGCACGTGCTGAGCATCCCCCCAGGGACTGATGTGGGAGAGCCCCAAGGGGCAGCGGGCGCTTTGCTCCGCTGCCCTAGACAAACCCGGCGGGAAAAGGCAGCCCCAAAGCTGCGTCCCCTCCTTCGCCAAACCTGCTTGTGCCATTTTACATCACACTTTATAGTGTTTGTCAGGCAGAGGGAGATGGTGACCATTCGAGGAGAGCAGAGAGCAGCATCCTGAAGCAGAAACATAGGTAGGCAGTAACCCCCCTAATATTTGGAAGGCTTTACCACAAGTGAGATCTGATTTGTTGATGATGTAGACTCCATATTGGAAGAGGAGGAAGAGGAAGATGAGGAAGAGGAAGATACCGAGTTCCCTTCGGAAATCCTCTTCCGCTTCCGTTTGGGAACGCTGGTATCTTTCTCTGCAGGGAGAGAGGGAAGGCATGAGGTGTCCGAGCTCTGTGAGCAGCCCCTAAATGGGGGGGACCCATCCCGCCACTCTGACCTTGCCTCCCACTGAGCGTCCCCCTGATCCACTGTGCTACCGTTGGTGACACAGGCTTGGCCTCCACGGCCTGGCACGGAGCTGCCAGCTTTCCTCAGGCACCAGTGAAGAAAATCCCCAAAATAAGCAAATGTCAAATTCCAGCACTTACAAAGCCCGATATCACACAGACTTGTGTCCGCGCTGGATGCTTCGGGGCTGTGAAAGTGCCAGCTCTGATGCCAATACGCCCAATTACACCTGCATATATAGTTTCTTGTGCATCTCTCTTTACACCACGTTGCAGCATGCTCTTGCTTGCCAGATTGCTTGCTTCTCTACCTAGCCACCTACTTCCATAAAACTAGTATAATCCTAATTATCTCTGGGGCTGCTAATTCTGACACATTTGATTAAAACTGGCTGAGAGTTATTGGGGAGGATGGGATGGGGAGAGAAATGCATTCCCAGCAATCACAGAAACCTTGTTTCCTTAGAAGCTCGACTGCTAAAGAATGGCTCAAATTAAGGGCTTTAGCCAGTGAATAAATTGCTCATGGTGAGTAAATTGCTAATGGAAAAGGGATAATCAAATCCTCCAGAATACACTGAAAGTTTCAGTCTAACAGCCCAGTCTCTCCCCAGCTCACAGGAGTGCCATTGCCTAAGTTGATGGTTTGCTCCTGAGCAGAAGCTGAGCCTGACTTTTCTTTTTCCAGCTAGGCTCTTCTCCCCAGCCTCTCCTGGGGATATGGGAGGTTCAAACGCCTCCCCAAAACCCCCATCCGTTTTGCCCATATATTCTCTCTGCCACAGGGCAGGGAAACCCGTGGTTGTTCCTTAGCCTTCCACTTACCTGTCTGTTTGGCCTCAGTGCAGATTTCGGCAAATGGCCTGCGTAAGAGACAAGCAGGGTCAGAGCAGGTGGACCCCGCTGTTTCTCCCTTACACGCCTGCCCGTGCTGGGACACAGCCCAGACCCCAACCCTGAGCTGCTTTCTCCGATACCCCCCTGCGCGGGTATGGGACACGGAGCCTCCCCACCGCTCCCCAGAAGGAAGCAACCCAAAATAACTCAGCTTGGTCTCTGAGCTGTCCTGCTACCTGCCCCCGTGCCGTGCCCCTTCCCAGCATCATCATCTCAAACTGCACAAGGAGGAGGGGATAAACCGGCCCAGCTGACGCTTTGCCGTGCCCACCCGTGGCTGAGCACCTCCCTACGGTGCAGGACAGTGGATGCTGGGGATGGAGCGGGTCCTCCATGGCCCTGCGCCGGTGGCCCCGTGGTGACTTACCCCACTCGCGGCTGGAGAAGCAAGGGCAACACTTAATGAACAGAAACCTTCCCTGGTCACAGAGCTGGGGAAACTTACTGGAGCTGGTTTATAATCACCATCCGGATGCTCTCCCGTGCCTTCAGGATCTTCTCCAGCCGATGGATGTCGTAGGTATTGGGGTTTCTGAAAGGGATATCATCTGGCAGCCCGGTAACCTCCACGGCATCAGGACTGTCCCTGATGAGTTTATAGGGCACCATGACGGGCCGGTTCAAGCCCAGAGCCTCTCCTGTAATGGCAGAGCAGAGGACAATGCACTGGCTTTACCCCACAGAGCTCCAGACCCAACCAACCGAGGGACCAAGAGCCCTGGGAGGACTTTGGGAAGCCACGGCTGCCACGATGCCCGACCTTTGCTGCCGCCACGTCCCACCCAGCTGTTTCATGTCTGCCTGCCCGGTTTGTTGCCTGCTCCATTAGTTTCCGTTTAGGATCCTGCCAGATCCTAAATCTGCTGCCCACCTTTCTGGGTACCCCTTTAGTTCCTGCATGGTGGAGAGCAGTGAACAATCCTCTCCTGTACTGGTCCTGATTATAAGAGGCTGCTCTGGCCTTGCGTGTCTGCATCCCCCAAACCCGGAGGTGTGAGCTGCCCCTCAGCCACATTCCTGGCTTTCCTTGCAGGGAGTTCATCCCTGGAGCCCACCTGGCATCTTGTGCTCCATAATCCATGCCTGGACCATGGGAACGCAGGGATCTGCTGTGGGCTCAGCCCCCACATGGGCCAAGTGCTGCTGAGCTGGGGAGGATGGGGATGCTCAAGAGCATGGGCACCAGCCTCCCCTGGGGCTGCGCCCACATGCTGGCACCTCCAAGGGGGCAAATCGGTCCCCGAAGTGGGACACAGCCCGTGCTGCGAGCAGCACCCCAAAACAAACAGGGTTTGTGGGAAGAGTGAGCTGCCTTGACAAGAGGAGACTTGAGAAAGGAGGGGAATGATGTTTCCCACTGCTTTGCTATAATTTTGGCTATTTTCCTTCTCCTTCAGGCAATTATTTTGAGCAGAGAGGTGAGGCACCGCACCAGAGGTGCATGGCCCAGCTGCGCAGCCCTGGGGTCTCATGGGTTGAGAAATAACTGCACAGCACTGACACAAGTCATGCCCAAACGGGGACAGCCATGGGCAGTGGCAGCCCGTGCCCGCAGGGCTGAGAGGGCGAAGCCGCTTGGGCCATGCGTCCTGCGGCTGGCTCCTGCGCTCCCCCCACCCGGCTGCCGTTCCTGCTGCGCCTTTTCCCAGCGTTGGGTGGAAGGAGGGGTTTGCTAGGCAGCACAAGGAGCATGCAAACAGTGTTTTCAAATCTTCTTCGATCTCCTGACCTCCTTTTCCACCGCAGCTCCAGTGAGCTTTTCCGCAGCCGTGCCTCATGTTGGGCTGCGGCTCCAGCCTTGCTCCCAGCCCGGCAGGCTGCTTGCCAGCAGGTTGGCGCAGGGCAGGCACGCTCAGCGCACACACCACGGCACATGCCGGCTCGGGACACGTTAAAAACACATCAAAGGCTGATGCCAGACTGAACAAATCCTGCTCCTCGGCTGTGGTTTTTTTCCCATCCTCCCTCCCCCCGCCAAGGAGGAGCTGTCAACAAGAAGGTCACAGTCCCACCTGCTGGGAGTGAGACACGGGAACATCCCCGGGGACGGGCTGTAACGTGAAGCAGTGGGACGAAACCTGTGCTGCAGCAGGCTGCCGTGCACTCGGCCTATAAATAGAGGCCTTCAATCAAATTAATTTTAACTATGGCTGCTGTCAGCAAAACCAAACCCTCTTGGCGATGCGTGCTGACGGGAGACTCACCGTATTTTTCATTGAAAAGCTCTTTCACTTGCTCTCGGAGAATCACCTTCTCTCCAAGCCTGTTGGCATCATCCTCATCTGCAAAGCAAAAAAGGACAGGGAATAAAATACCTTGTTTATTTCTGAGCCCCTGGAAACCCATCACACTGTTACCACACACGACCGTGTCTCTGTCCCTCTGCCCCAGTGCGGCGTGGGGACACCTCAGAGGCGGCTGCTCTGTGCTTGCACCTTGCATTGCCTTTCAGAGCCGTGCAAAGTAGCTATAAAATGCTGCCAAATTTGCATTTGCCATGCGCTGCCACAGCTGAGAGCATTTTACATCCACTTTGCGGTGCTGTAAATGACTGCAAAATACGCAAAGCAACGGGTACTCAGGCCCCCAGTGCCACGAATATTCCCACAAGTGATATCAAGGAATGAGATAGCACTTTTATAGCTGGGGTCCTAAGTACAGTATTGTTTTATAATATGCCATATAATCAGCTTGGCTTTACTAGCTTTTTTAATTATCCTCATCGTGCCAAACAGTTTCTCCTCCATTCTCTCATTTCAAACAATGTGCCTATGTCAGTAGATTTTTTCCCCCAGCTATTCTGCATCCTCAGGGGGGCTCCAGGAAAAACAACTGGGGTCAGTACTGGCCCCGTTTGATGCTTTTCACGCCGCAAGTATAAAGCACCAACTGAATGAACCCTCTCTGCCTCTCACCGGGGTCATTCCTCCAGCCCTGAGCCAGCCGGGGAGCGCAGTGCAGGGCCAGCTTGGTGGGGTCTCCTCCTGGAGGGGAGGCATTACCACCGTGAGCCTTGCTGCACTGCAGGCAGGCATTTTCACCCAGGCTGGCCCGCCGCGGGGTGGAAATCCAGGATGGTTATTTAAAACATCAAGATGAGTGCTGCAAACCTCAGCATGAGGGACCCGAGTACGCTCTGCCCTGGTCTGTAGCTATTTAATTTGAGTTTGAGCAATCACATGATTTTGATTCTGATTTTGTGCAATCACATGATTTTAGTTTTGTTTTTTAAGCAATCACGTGGCTTGCAATTTTGTTTTAAATGCAAACTGAAAACCTGATGCAAGTCCCTTCCTCCCTGCATGGGGCCCCAGAGCCCGGCACTCAGCACCCCCGGCAGAAATCACAAGCCTCGCCACCCTGCTGCTGAGGGTCCTGGAGAGAAGCTGGCACCCGTGAATCTCCACACCCTGCTGCTGCAGGGTACGGCCTCAAAAAAAGCCTCTTCTCCACCTAGAAAACAACAGTTGTGCCTGGATATAACTAGGGGGGAAAAAAAAAGAGGGAGAAGTTTCTGCGAAGGAACATTAGGGCCAACTTGTCCTTCACATCCAGAAATGGCAACAAAGCAGCTTGGAAGGGATGGAGCAAAAAATAAATAAAACCGAAGAAAATCAAACAAATGCTGCCAAGGAGCTCTGATTTCAAGAACCAAGACCTCGCCTTGTGGTGCTGTTCCCAAGGCCATGGCAGGCCAGTGGGGGCAAACCCCGCGGGCTCCCTCTGTGACTTCCTTGTCATTGATGCTCAGTTTCTGGGCTGTAAATACACACCCGTGTGGATGTGTAGATGGTAGCAGACAAAGAAACACCAAAATAAGTGTTTTCACTTGTTTAATTCTCTTGGACTGAAAAATGCAGCAGCTCTTTCCCTTCCACTTATGCCCCGAGCGACCCGAGTGCAAGAAACAAGATTCTAAGCAGGTTTTTTTGCATCTTGCGGTGGGCAGGACTCCCAAATTCCCATCCAAGGACACAAACAAACACCACTAAAAACCTGGAACTGAGCATGCATAACAGAGAAGCCAGAGAGGAGGCTCCGGCTGGCGGCACCGCTTCCTGGGGACCTGCGCCTCCATCCCCAGGTGGCTCCCGGGCAAGAGGGATCTCCAACTGCCTTTGGCTTTATCCATTTGGGTTTGGGAAATAATTGACCCAAGGAAGCCACTGGGATGTACTGAGTCCTTCCCATAAAGCAGGTTTATGCATGCTGCTGGCTTCACCTCTGTGTTATCAATATTTTCTTTTTTAATTTAAAAAAGTAGCCAGTTGATTGACTTATTTTTTCCCAACCCTGTTTGCCTAAGGCAAGGAGCCCTGCGCTCCATAGGCACTCATGTACAAGAGATCACATTTTTAAAGCGCCATTTGCTCTTTTCCAATAGGACTTGTCAGAGCTCGACATTTCTTTTAGAAACACGGAGTCATATTTACTAGTTATTTAAAACAGGGTTTAGGTGTCTGCTGTTGGACAACAGGATCCAAAACACCGCCTGTTCCTCTAGTGACTTTAAAAAATAAACCCAACAAAACCAAATCCAAGGTATCCCTCAGGTAAATAATGGCTTTGTCTGGGTTCGCCATGCCACGAGCAGAGCCCTGATCTCAGCGGTGAAGCCACGGCACAGCCGGGCAGGGTACCCAGCAGAGCCTCCCCCTCCCCTGTGCTGCCGCCAGCATCCCGGGGCGCAGCTCCAGGCGAAGCACGTCCTCCACCTGGCCACCGCGCGCGGAGTAACAGCCTCCCGTTATCCGAACCCCCGGTGTGAAGCCTGTTTCATCAGGGAAACAGCCACTGCCCAACACATCCCACCGGGAAAGCGACTCGGGTCCCTTCTTCAGGCAATCCCGGCCATGTCAAAGAAACACCCAGCTGGGTTAGGCTGCTCACAGCGGTCAGGATCGGGCCCTGAATCTCAAGAGGATAAATACATGCCTCTTCCCCCTCCTTCCAGCTTCAAGACCCCTGTGTAAATCTGGAATAAACCCACTGACTTTGCTGAGGCTATTCCTCAGTAAGTCAGGTTTAAGTACAGTTCAAATTAGCTCAACATGTGTGTGTTTTCAAAGCGGAGCTATAAACTTGCAGGAGCAGGCACTTAACATCTAGACATGCGGCCAAAATCCCAGCTGATGGGACTAAGGCTGGATCAGCCAGAGATACGCCATGCCCTGCTGCAGATGCAGGCAGGCAAGCTCTTCTTTACTCCTGTAAATCAGTATATATGTTAAATCCCTGGAGCTTACACGACTGCACAGCGGCTCTGGCCCAGAGTATGTGTTAAAGCAAAGAAAGAAACCCCAACCCAAATCTGTGCAAGAACTCCCTGTGAATGGCAAATGGATGTTTTCACAAATTAATTGCTCAGACACATGGATGAACCGAGGAAAACATAGCAGGTTGGTTTGTCTGGAGCAGAACAGGCACCGATGCCCGGGGACTGCAGCAACGGTGCTTAGAAATGCAGAGAGGATTAATGACAACGATAAAATACTGTTAAACACATCCTGCATCATTCAGTTCTTGGTATCACAGAGAAACAGAGCAGAGAGGAAAAAAAAATACCTGAAATTTGGGGTTTTAAGACATTTTCATTCTTAAATTAAAATGCAAGTGCATTTCTTGTCTGCTACCATCTACGATGCATCAACTGAGCTACGTACCATTCAAGGCAGCGTAGGCTTTTTCCAATGACGTTATCCGTCTAGGGGCTAGAGCGCAAGTTAAAAGAAGACAAAAAAAAAAAAAAAAAAAAAAGAGAGAGAGAAAGAAAAAGAGAGCCATGAGTGCTGCAGCTTGGTTTCTTGGTCACAAACAAAAGCAAAACCCAGGATGACACTATCCCTAGCAGCTTAAAGTTCTTCTGGTCCCAGGGCCCCTTGCACAGAGATGCTTTTGGTAGCTAAATAACTGCCCCGTGAGATGGGCGGGCGGGCTGGGCTCTCCACCACACACCAGGGACCTGTTTTGGGCTGTGCTTGAGCCCACGCGCATCCCCTGAGCTACTCCGTACTCCCGAGCAGCTGGAGGTCCACACATGCCCAGAGGCATGCGGCTGAATTGCAGCATTTATGGCACGTGCCGAAGCAGCAGCGGTCGTGCCGCGTGGCTGTGCCGAGGAGAAAAAAAATATCTGAGGTTAAAGCAGATGGAACCAAACAGGGAAACTGTGTCAGTTCTGCAGCAACGGCGGGGGGGAGAACAGGAGGAAAAGGGATCCCTAAGGAGAGGCTGGCGCTCGCCACTGACTCCAAAGTGACGAGCAATATCAAAAAGAAATTAATTTCCTGGGGAAAAGCAGCAGCGACAGGGATAGGTCCAGGATTTGCATGATGGGCAAAAGGAGGAATGGAGCAGCTCGTCATGCCAAAGCCGGCAGCTGTGGGAGACCCAGCAGGGGGGACAGGAGCTGCAGGTTGCAGCACCACAGAGGGCCTTGCTGCCAAACTGCAGCACGCGGGCGCCGGCAAACTGGAGGGGATGTGGGGAGAGAGCAGGGATGTGGGGAGAGAGCAGGGATGTGCGTCCGAATTTGCCGAGCAGAGGTCTGAGCAAGCTGAAGTAGCTCAAAATATGCACCACACATTTATTTCAAGCAGGCTCAGAAAGGCAGCCATTGCAGCACACAGGAGACAAGAGCTCTGCCGATGGGTCTGGCCCGACGGTCTGCGCAGGGAGAGCGCTTCGGTTCAGCGGCACAAAAGGAACAGAAATCGCAGGTTTTGCACAGGGCGACGGCAGGCACCAACATTTCAGTGCAGACCACGGTGACCTGGGGCGCTGAGACAGACCCTGCACTGCCTGGGCTGCAGGTGGATAAATCTGGCTGCAGCACTGCTGCTCGCTGCCACGCGGCAGGACCCAGCTGGAAAATAAGTGACGCTGCCCATAACCTGGTCCCCCGAATTGCTGGGTGACACCCTGCCTGCGTGGACAGCCTGTGGGCAGCACCCACCACAAAAAACATTTAGGCAAATACACAGTGCAAAGGGGGAGAGATGCAGATGGGTCATGCTGGCACTGGGAAAGCCAAGCGAGAGACCAAGCCAAGAAGGAACAAGCTCCTGGCATAGCTCCTGCCAGGGAGAAACGCAGGCAGGAGCATGGGCAGGGGCGCAGGCAGGCAGCAAGGAAGAGAAGCGTAGAGCAGCATCTTTCCAATATGAATCAGAAATGGTTTCGGAAGGGCAGCCTGGCGATTCATTTGGTTTGTGGCAACTCAAAGGCATTTTCAGTGTTTCAGGTGATGATTTCAAGGTGCCGTTATGAAATTACACTGATTAAGAAAGATAATTAAAATTTCTTGTCCTGGTAACCCACATGTGCTGCTCAGCCTTAACCACAGGAGGCATCCCACCAGGCCCACGGCTGCTGTGCCGCGTGGCGTGAAGCGCATCCCTAAGTGCCAGACCACAGCTGGGATGGAGCGGCACCCATCTCGATGAGCACCCTGAAAAAAGGGGGTTTTGGGGTCTCAGAAGAACACGTCAGGATATGAGGCTAGAGTGGGAGGGAGGCAAGTGCAAAGCCAACATGAGGGCCGGGACGAGCTGGGAAATGGCGCTGCCTTCCCGTTGGCATGAGGATGCTACACAAGCAGGCAAAAGGGAAAAGGAGACAAAAAACAGGCAAAGAAAAATGTGATTGGAATCATGGAGGTGCTTAAAAACAGGCTTTGAAGCTCCACAGCTACTCAAGACTACCTGCTTGATTTTCCACCTTCAGACTAAAGACACTAACCAGCTGAACACTAAAAACCGATTCACCCCGGATAACAGGAAGGTGGATCAGAAGGAAAAATAACCCGGCTGCTCCCGCAGGGACTAAATGTCAGGGCTGGGGGTGAAGGGAGAGGGGCATGGACCTCGAAAAGCAACCTGGTGATGGAGCAAGATGCGCTCCGCTCTCATCACTGCCCCATCAAGTGTTTTCCTCTTTTCTTTTTTTTCTTGCTAGGAGTTTCCAACGCGAGGCACATCTCATCAAAGTCTTGCGGAGGATTGTGCTCTTGTAATTAAAAAAAAATATATATAAAAAGGATGCCTGGATGTATGGTTTTTTTAATTAAAGAACACTGCCTGCCCTACTTTATTAATTGGAGTATGGGAAATAATGTATCAGGGTGGTAGAGAGTTTGGGGAATAGGACAGATGGAGCTGGTGTACATTTTCAATCAAAGCACATAAAAATTAACATACAGAAAGATTTTTGTGTGTGTGTGCTAGATTACTTATGCTTGATTTTTTTTTTTTTCAAAGGCTCAAATTAAGCCTGTTTTGTATCTCTGTGCCTCAGGAAAAGACAAAAAGAAAGGGTAAGTGCTGTGTTTACAGCGCTGGAGCTTCACCCCTGCTCTCCCAGTTCTGTTTTAATGCCAAGAGATGATTCTGCTTTGAAAAAGGGGTTTTGAAGGTCTTTTTTTGCAGAGCAGAAACTATCGGTGGGGAGAAAAAAATTTGGAAATCAAAAGGAAAATCTAAGACACCAGGAGGGTTGTGCGGTCGGGGAGCCAGGCAGGTAGAGCGCTGGCAGAGGCACCTGTGTCCTCAGGGCCATCGTCCCACCTTCAAAAGGCTGCAAATCCACACTGCAGAAGAGGGTTGCAGCCACTGACCTCCTCCAGGCACTGGGGAGCACGACCGGCTCCCCGGTTTTTTTTCCAAAAAATCAGCCTCATTCCCCTCCAAAAAACCTCCTTCTGCAAACAGCATCCCTGCAAGCATGCACCCCCCAGCCACCTCTGTGCCGGAAGCCTCACCCCCCCCACTGCGACCCATTAGGGGGGAGATAGCATCTCGACCGAGAAATTACAGATAATCTTGAGAAGAAGCATGCTTGGCACTCTGACTGTACTGAACTCCTTTTATCTGTTTCTGCTGCACTTAAAAAATGGGTGTCCCCAGAAGAAAGAGATAACTGCAGGACCGTGGACGACTGGCCTTCTTATCTGGGATGTTCTTTGCAATGCAGGAGGTGCACAACTTGTTTAGAGCAAATTAAACCCTGTAATTTAACCTAAAGGCAACTAAAATCACCCCAAAATAATTTAAAAATATGCTTATGTTAAATTTCGATTTTCCCTTCAAATGTCTATTTTTCATGTAATTTTTGGCCAAAAAGGTCCACAAAAAACATTACCTCCCTTACATTTATACAGTCATCTCGTGGGCTTTCCAGCTTTTAGATGCCTTTGCAATGCCATCCTGCTTGGGAGTGACTATTGCTTTCATTTTAACGCTCCTCTGCGAAATAAAAGTGATTTTCATTGATTTTGTTTTAACGCCAGGCATGAACTTCTGCTCCTGCTCTTCATTTTACATGGCAGAACTTTACCACACAAGATTGAGGTAAAAAGAACACTCTTAAATTTAAATTTTTAATGATCTAGGACTAGTTGGAAATCATTAATTTTGTTAAGGCAGATGAAAAGCGATCAAAGCCAAAGCAGTGAATGTACCGCTGTGTTGCCACCATCCGCTTCGGTGTAATGGGGTGGAAAAGCAGACGAGAGGTTAATTGCTGTCAGTGGGGACTTTTTGGGGGCAAAATAGAAATAGCCTTTTTCTCAAGGAGACATGTCGGTGGTAGTCTGACTACAAGAAAATAATTATAAGTCCTGGAATTGTCTCTGAAGATTTAGCAAATATATGAAATAGTCTGTAACAAATTGAGATGTCAAGTAAGAAAAAACCCTCACCTGCGACTGCTGTTATTTAAAACCCCCGTGGGAGGAGAGGGCGTGAAGCCCTGAGCCTGGCAGGGATGCTGCAACCTCCTCCCGAGCCCGCACGGCTACCACAATACACAGAATAAAACATGCCTTTGGGTTCGTGCTAGCATGTGCTAGCCCGTGGTGGGAGCATTCAGCTGGAGGAGGAGGAAAAAAAATGTTGTGCATTGAAAAGAAAATCAATTTCCTCTACATCTCTATCTATCAGGCTGCGTTTCCAAGCCAGCTGGCAGGTTGAAGTATTTGCCTTCTGATGTGCTCCTTTGTTAATGGTGTGATTTGTGTCAGATCAGCGTCTCTTAATGTAATTATACCGATTACGGCAGAGGAACGGGAAGATAAGATGTGGCTGGAAGAGCGGTTACATCCTCAGCTCACTCCAGCGTTATAGCCATGTAATTCTGGGGAAAACCAGAGTTCTGCAAAACTGGCATTTAACTGAGGGCTCGTTAAAGGTCCAGCCGATGTGAGCCGGCACCTTGCTGTTTAGGACCAAAAGATAGGAAGTCTAAACCCAAAGTCCGCAGAGGTCTCGGGGACCTGCCCATCGACTTGGTGGGGCCATACACAGGGATGCAGAAGGTCAACGCTCGGACCATGCCCTGGATTGAATTTCTCCGACAGCTCGCCTTTTGTTAGAGTCCCCCCGGGTGTCTAACGCCTCTTTGCTGTTCCCAATAAGGGCATATAAATGTTTTCCTCTCTGTCATATTTGTCTTCCCTAAATTGCGCCATCCCATGGAGGCTGGCCAAGGAAGCGGGAAGCCATCAATCAAGACAACATTTTTTGCACCCATCTGTGCTCTTCCAACAATTGTAAATACAGACATTGAAAACCGAGACAGGTTTTTACCCGCGTTTCTGACCGCGGCTCTCTTTTCTGGGCAGCCTAGAAGTGAGAGACAGAGCTACCGCAGCGATGCACGGGGAGGGGTGCGGCTCTGGGACAGCGATTTCTGCAGCTGGGTACGGAGCACGCCTGGGACACCCCATCCTCCCCTCTCACGTCTCCCCCCGTGTTTCCACACGTGGGATGCCCACAAGCCAGCAAGAACTTTCACTCCCGTGCTGCTGCAGCCCAGTGCGGACCCTGTGGTTCCTCACCCCCTCCCCAGGGCCCTCCCTCACCAGTGAACCTGCCAGCTCATCGCAACTCTTAGTTATTTTAAGAAAACGCTTAAGAAAGCGGGCGCTTTCCTAAATACAGGATGCAGATCCCTGCCCTAGATTAGCTCTTGAAAAATGCTGTCATTTCAAGGCAACAGCGGCAGTACCAATGGGTGCCGCTGACACCAGCTGCCTCGGTCAGGGGAGTGTCAGCAAATGCACCAAACAACAACAAAACCATAGCGGGAAGCCGGAAAGGGAAGTCAAGGGCAACCTTCCTCCAGCTGATAAAATTATTGCACACCATCCACATCTTACAGCTCCCTAAGCACCACTAAATGCTTCACCAATGCATTGCTTACGTAAAAAGGCATAATTCTCTTACCGGGTTTGGGGATGAGTCCTTGAAAAGGCCTGTAAAAAATAAGGAAAAAAGGAGATTTAAAATGAAATGCCACCGGGAAGCCATCACGCCTGGCCTGAGCACCCTCCTGCAGCCCAGGGAAGGTTGGGGGTCAGCCTGTCCTTCGTAGGCGGTGCCATGACCCAGGCAGGACCCGGAGGAGCTCTGCGGGGACGGGGTGCTTGCAGTCCCCGGGGACACGCGCCCTGCTTGGGGCGGCGCGCACCGTGCCAGGAAGCAGACGGGCAGCGTGGCCCAGCAAGAGGGTGACGGAGCCACACTTCAAGCCTCTGTTTTTCCCAGTCTCACCTTACAGTGATGCAGCGATAAGTGCCTTTGCCCTCCCCCTTGTGTCCCACCCCCTTTGGCTGCAAATCCCGCAGGACCCCCTCACAAACGGCCAGTGCCCGGCACCTCTCCAAGTGCTGTGGGAGCCTGAGCACTGCCTTTCACCAGCAATGAACCGAGCAACATTCCTCCTATCTCAAGACTCCTAGAAAAGGCGCTGGGATGTCTCTGCCCACATAACCATCGCACCGAGCACCGTTTTCTCCCGCCGGCACCTTTCCCACCACCTCTCCAGGCAGCAGACAGGAGGAAAGAGCAGGACACTATTTTACAGTGTCCCCGTTTCTGTTGAACCATTAGCTGTCAACTTAATAGCTGTCTCGGGGGCTGGAGACATTTCTAGTATTTACAGCCCTGGCCCAATGGGGCTGGCAGAGCTGGGGGTGTGTTTAGGTCGGCCTCCTCCTCTCCCCCTCCTGCTCGGCAGGGTGGCGGACACCTCTCGCCACGTACCTCGTCACGGTGAACTTGATTTTATCGGCGACGGCCAATATCCTCTCCAGATTCTGCGAGCCGAAGGTGCACGGCTTCCTGAAGGGGATCCCGGGGGGCAGCCCCTCTATAATCACTGACCCTGGATTGCTCTTGATCCGCTTGTATGGCACTTGCACAGGGTATTTAATCCCCAAGGCCTCACCTGGGAGAGAAGCGAGCGGTAAGTGAGCAGAACACCAGGGATGTGATTTCTACGGTGACTCTGGCTCCATCCCTGGCCCTGCCAAAGCACGGCACGGTGTGAGCAGGCTGCTCGAGGCACCACATCAAGCATTACATCAAGGACTAACATTTTCAGGCCAACTCCATGATGGGAGTGGCGGGGTCCCAAGGCAGCTGCGAGCATGCAGCAGCGCTGGTGGGGCTGAGGAGAAGCACCAGCCTGTACAACGATGCCCATGCAGTGCAGCAGGAGGGTTGGAAATCAGCAGCTTTGCTTCAAGACATTATTTGGAGATAACTCCATAGGCATGTTCCCTCTCTGAGGCCTGGCTGCAGGACTGAGGCTACACATTTCCTTGCAAATAATTGCTGTTGTGGGTACTTGGGAACTTGCACAAGTCTTACTGCTGCCTAGAAAATGGGGATAACGTCATTCCCCTGCCTTGCTTGATAAAGAACAGACGCGGGGGCAGGCAGGCCGTGGGAGTGCCCTGCAGAGCCCATGTAGGTGCCCTAGGGACAGGAGGAGCGGCATCTACTTGTCCCCCAGCGCGCCTGTGAGTGCTCGCTACGGCCCCTCCTTATTCCCTTCCCAACCTCCCACCACCCCCCACACTACCACAGCTCCACAGTTCTCCACTGATGAATTTACCACCATTGTTCTTCACACAGGCGAGGTTCAAAGGAAAAACCCACCGAAACGTGGCTGGAAAGGGCAGGCGGTGGGAAGGGCTGCGGCGCGCTCCCCACCGCGGGTTCCCCCCTGCTGTGTGGGAGCCGCTAGGCAGCAAGCGCCTGCGGCAAAGAGCACCGATTCCCAGACCCACCGTCCCCTCCCCAGCCCTCTGAGGTGCCGGCCACTCAAGGGCGAGGTGAGAGAAAGCACCTGGCAAGGAGGAATCAGGAGGAGAGGGGAGGGGTAGGGAGACAAAAATTAGGAGGGGATAAGGAGGCGATAAAACCAACTCCCACCCTGGTTTCTCACCATATTTCTTATTGAACAGGTCCTGGACTTGTTCCCGCAGCGTGTTAGCGATGTCTATTCTGGAGAGCCTGGCATCATAATTTTCTGTAAAATAAAGAAACAATTATGGACTTCTGCTGGTAAATTAAAAGGCACTCTGTGACTTTTAAGTAATGCCATTTTCTAATTATAGGAAAGTCCTTATCTTGCAATTAGCTAATCTCTGGAGTGGGCCATTCAAAGTCCTTAAAAATAATCTAAACAGAAATATGTTTCTTTTTCCCCCCGCCTGTTTGCTAAGAATAAAAGCCACATGAAATCGAAGATTCAGTTGCGATAACTACCAGCATTAAAATAAAACACACTCTCAAGCCTCTCTGAAAAGCCAAAGCCTTTGAAAAGCCTCCGTCCCTCTCTGGCCCCGGTGGCCTGAGGAAAGGGATGCTCAAGCAGGGCAGCATTTGCACCCCCCAGCCCACGGGCTTCTCACCACTGCTCCTTTCCCTGGTGGAGCTGCCCTGCCGGCTGCTGGTGCGCACCGGACGGGAGCAGCACTTACACAAACATCATCTGGGTTGAAAAAGCCCCAGAAAAGCCAAACTCCGACGCTTGCAAGACTTAATTATGCATCCTGCAAGGTCAGATGGTGAGATAAGCAAAGCCAGTTAATTAGGGCACCATGCAGAGCGCTTCAAGCCTCTTCCTTGGACCTACGGGACTGCCCGCCCCCGTTGCGTGTCTTGTCTTCTGGTAGTCTGTCCTTCCCATCCCCTCACCCCACCTCCTCCTCTCCTCCCCTCCCTCCCATCCTTGCCTTGCCTTGCTCCTCCGCCATCCCACCGAGCCCTGCCCCACAGCCGCTCCCTTCCCACATCTGTTTGCTCCACACAGCCCCCGCCACGGGCCAGGGACTCTGCCTCCAACCTCCCGCAGGCGCCTCCAGGCCCTCACCTTGAAAGCCCTGTCTCTTCACAGCATCCTCCAGCAGCACCTCGCTCGATTCCCTCTCGCTGGTGGCTGAGACAGGGGACATAAGAGGAATTAGGATTCGTGGTGCTGCTGGGGGAGACACACAGGAGGGGGTTTCCAGCCAAAAAACGAGGTGGGGAGGGAAGGCAAGAGATGCGCTGTACGAAAACGCTCTCACTCCTCTCCTACCTAGTCCTTAACGGCCCGGCTGCCGGGCGTCTCGCAGCCTACCTTTGGCTGCCGGGCTCTCCGACGACGGCTCCTTTATGCCCTCCGCCAGCAGCTCTGGTCTGGAAAACAGCAAGAAGCAGAGGGCACGTGAGTGAGCATCCCGGCCAGCAACACCCCGCTGCTCCAGCATCCCCTAGGACAACACTCCTCCAGCCACAAACCACTAACCGTGTCTGGCTAACACAATTTTAAAGCTCTTGCGATGCAGCGGGAGAACTTTGGAAGTCATTTTCATGCCAACAGACTCTTTAGTGAGCCAATGTGATGCTCCTCAGAATGAGATTAAGCTGGCGAAGGCTGAGCAGCTTAAATCGGCTGTTACAGACTTTTAGAAGGCACGGTCCTGCGTGCTTCTCGGGGATGGGAGAAGCCATGCACAGCTCCTTTCAACACACCGTTGGCCCCAAAAATTGTCACTTGGTATCTAATGCTAAAACCGCATGCTAAGGCGATAGCAGGGCTTGTTACAAGCTGCGTTGAAGCTGTGCTAGAGAGAGGGGTCTGGCATGGGGACAGGAGAACCCCCAAAACGCGGTCAGGCTGGCCTGGCAGCTGCTGGTCTGGTACCACAAAAATCTCTGCGCTTTCAACGTTTATTTTCTGTTTCAGCCAGCAGCACGTTGGTTGCATCAGCTCTCTCCCCTGCAAGGGAGGCCGAGTTAGCATTTGGGTGACAAACCCCTCAAAATACCTAAAGACATTTTTAAATCCATCTCTGCTGGATTCGTTCCCTCCTTCAGGGCAATGTCACTGTGTGACATCAGTCATGGCTTCTCACAGCCCCTCCAGCTCCCGTGACACCCCCTGCTCCCCACTGCAATGCAGCATCTTCCCTGATGCCCGCAGCATCCCGCTGAGGCACAGATTTACACATCTGGACCTCGGCCAGTGCCGCTTCACATAAGAAAGCCCTCCAGGGCTCCCAGCCCCATTCCTTGCTCCACACCTGAGCACCCTGAAGGTTAAAGGCTCTGGCTCCTCTCACCCACCCTTGGGAGCTCCCTGCTGCTGTGGCCAGACCTTTGCAAAAGTGGATTAAAACCCCAAAGGACATCAAGGGAGAGATGGCAACACCACCGCTGCCTCTTGGGGATGGCTCCAACAAGGCAACCACCCATGGCTGCTTCTAATCAAGCAAATTTATTGAAGGTGACCAAGTGATGGCTGTTTCCCAGCACACTGTACAGCAGCAGGAGCTCCAAGCAGGAACATCCTCCCAGGGCATGGCCGCTCCACCTGCCTTACCTTTTAATGACAAACTGGATGTTGTTGCTCGCTTGCAGGATCTTCTTCAGCTTTGCAATCCCGAAGCAGTTGGGGCGCCGCAGCAGGATGCCCTCCGGCAAGCCCACAACGAACAGGTCCTCAGGATACATCAGGAACTTGGAGTAGGGAACTTTGACCGGCTCAGATATTCCTATGGCTTTTGCTGCGTGGGGACCAAATCTCATTAGTTTGCTGGGCCTCCATGTCAGGTCAAAGCAGCAGTGACACAATATGTTGGTGGGGGGCTGGAAAGGTTTTTGGAGAGCTTATATTGTCACTCTGTGCCTGGTGGGGATGTCCCTGATGCTAGCAGACACAGCTGAGGAGTAGAGCCAGGCAGCCGCCGGGAGGTGGCTTTTGCATTTGCTGCATTAACGCAGCCTGCCTTTTGGTGGCACACATTGAAGGGGCTTCCTATAAAGGTTGCAAATATCTCTCCACGAGACAACGGGACCCCACGTCCAGACCTCCATAATGTCCCTCTGCCAGGTGAGGGGACAGAGAACGTGCCTGGGGCTGCCCTGCCAGCCGGTGCAACCCAGCATGGTGAAGGCTCCCTTTCCTCCGCTAAATATTGCCAATAAGCAACTGAACAGCTAGCATCAAGCAGCGCTGTTTGGCCAGAGGTGAAAAACCAGGCCAGAATTCCACAAGTGTGGGCGAGGACTCCCACTCCGTTACTAAAGCATGGAGCGCATCCAGGGCCATCGCCCACCAGCCGTTCCAGCTGCATCCCCAGCACCTAACCCTGCCCAAGAGCATCCCAGCCCTTCCCCTCTCCCCCAGTCACAATGGGCTCTGCCCCCGCCTTTTGGGGACCGCCAGGCGGAGCCACGTCTCCTGGTCCCGCCAGTGGCAAAAACTTACTGCCAGCTCTCAAAATGCACGCGTGGCCCCATTTGTGGGTTAAATTTCTGGGTTAAATAACCTTTCTAAAAAGGGGTGAGCAGAGCATGCCGAGTGCCAGCCTTCCTGGGCCACGCCATGACCACCTCAGGTGGAAAACTCCCTCTGATATTTCAAACAAGTGATGGCGGGGGGGGGAAACATTTTGGTCCTTCCCTCCACAGGAGGAAGGCTGAAGGTCACAGCAGCAATTCCTGGGCTGCAGCCAGCAAAATGGCATCGAGGAAACAAAGGGGAAGAGCTGCAATAACAAGGCCCTGGGAGATTTCAAATGCATTTGTAAGCCCAGCAGACAGCAAATGAACAAATTAGATTGCACCTTTACTCAGCCGCTGGTTTGGAAATGGTAGGTGACATTTCAGAGCAATTAGTAGCTCCCCACGGCAGAGGCCGGCACTTGGCATGATGAACATGTGTTAATGACCATCTTACCGTATCTTGTGTTGAACAAAATTTCAACTTGTTTCCTCAAATGACTTAAAACGTCCCCTATACCATCTGCAAAAAAAAAAAAGAAAAAAAAAAAGGAAAAGAAAGAAATGCTCTGAGAAATCAGCTGCCTCTGGGGCAAGCAGTGCACAGCGCAGGCAAGCAGCCCCTGACCTCCGGCAGAGCCGGCTGCGCACTCTTCACACCTCCCAGACTGGTGTTGGTCCTCCAGGAGCTGCCTCTGAGCTCGCCCCTAAGTGAGGAAGGGCAGGAACGCGCCTGCCACAGAGCTGTGCCAGCAGCAAGGAGGGAAAAAGGTAGGGAAAACAGTAAATCCAGCAAGAGAGGGGAGGACAGAGCCTGAGAACACAGGAGTGTCCTTTCCACGCAGAACTTTTTGGAAGCTGAATGCTTTGCTGATTAGGTAGGAAGCCCAGGAAACCCAACCCAAAAATACATCTGTGTTCATCCATTCTTCCAAAAACTTGCAGTGATCAGGCAGTGCCTGGGGCTCATCGCACGCTCACCTGATCCCTCCATCTGCTTTTCCTCGTGTCGCGACTCCTCGCTGGACCCCTTCTCTGTCCCTGCTGAGGAAGAGGAGGATTAGTGGTAGCCAAGTGTTAGCAAAACCAGTCCAGATATGAGCAGGAGGTCTCCAAGACCCCTGCGGTCACCCAACCGCTCCCTCCCGTCACTAAGCTCTGAGCACACAACCCCAGCGCAGGCTCAGGCTGACAGCATCGTGCCAGGAGCTGCATAAGCAGAATAAACCCATCACTTACATCCAAGGGGTCTGCCCGCCTTTTGGCATGGGCTTCCCGGAAGAGGTGAGACCCAGCACTTGGCAGGAGCGAGGGTAGCTGCATAAATTCCCCAGGGTAAACCCCAGTCATGAGCTGGGCAGAGGAGCCAGGGTTTGCAGTGAGCTGGGGCTGGAGAGAGACTGGGAAGGAGCACCAGTGCTGAAAAAGCCACCAGTTTGTCTATCAGAGCTCCTCGCTAGCCTGACTGAGGCCACAACTCAGGAAGCAGGTCCCAACTCCATCACCTTGGCTCATAAATGGTATTTACTCATTTCTCACACACACACACACACGAACTCCCGTGCTCCCGCACAGTCTCCTGGATGCTTCATTTCTGGTACCTGCTACCGTTTCTAGGATGTAGTTCGACTCCTCCGAGGCCATGTGCGTGGGCACCGGGTCGTGCACCTCATCCGAACCAGGTGATCGGTCTGCGGACAAAACCCTATGGGCAGCTTTTGTTTCAATGCTCGGGGGCACCATCCCCAAAACAGGGTTCAGAGGGTCCTGGCCCATCAGCAAGGGCTGAGCAAAGGGCCCCCCAGTCCCGAGACCCCATGCACCACAGCCCATCACCAGGAGCTGCTCTGGGGGTGCATCTGCCTTATTGCTCCCCAGGACCACCTGGAGCTCATCCCTGAAACACACCCAACCTCTCAGCCCAAGGGAAAAGAGCAAAAGTTTCTTCCTAACCTCCATGGAAGGTGAAGAGCAAAAATAGTTCAAAATTATTTACTTGGCTTAATTCCATCTAGACACTCAATTCTGGCTTAAAAAGTTAATGCTGCTTGACTTAGCTACTCCACTGCGGGAAAACCATTCCACTAATTCTTCCGTCCTCCACAAAATCACACCTCCTTGGGTTTCCCTTACATAATCTGTATGCCCTCTTCATTTAAACCTGTCTCCTGTAATGCTGGGCTCTCCAACACCCTCAAAGAGCTACCCAAATTTAGCTTTAAATAAACCTTCAGCTACTTTAAATACTTCAATCAGGTCACTTCTTAACATCACCTTGCAGGATAAAGAATCCACATTTCATCAATTTCTCCCTGTAGGTGAGGACCTCTTTCCTATTAATCCTCCTCCCTGCCTTCAGCTGTACTCCCTCTGACTGAACTCGATCTTCAAATAAGGTAAGAAAAGGTGGACTCTGGACTTGAAGTGTGATCTACCCAGCACTGGAGAAGTGGTAACACCTCCTCCTCCTCCTCGCACGCGCTGCCAGCTCGCCACGTATTAGCTTTCTTCTCTTCCATTAGCGGCCTAGTTGAAAATTAAAATGTTTGATCTACGACTATACCTTGTTCCTTCTGATTCCCATATATTAACCATGCCTTAAGTCCACCCTAAGGTAATCCTGGAGCGACTCCCGGGATATGACTATATTAAGGTGACTGCCGGGTGCAACAGAGATCACACCAGCATGGTGGGGCTGGGCATCACTGCTGTCCCCGGCATCGCTCGCCCTCGGGCACTGTTGCTGCCCGCCTTCTGGTGAAATTATTAATTGATGTTTGTAAAGCACACTGAAAATGCAAAGTGCTAACCATCCACTCACTAAACCCAGACGATCATCCTACCACTTGCTGCACTGTCCATGTCAGGAAACTGGAAAACAACTCTCCCAGCTGCCCCTCAAGCACCCAACTGCTCATCTCCATCGCCACCGAGCTCTCCGGGCAGAAATGTGGGGAAATGCATCAGTGCCACTGATTCCAACACATTTTCAGCACATGCTTAATATTAAACCTGTTCTTACGAACTCTTCATAACCAGGCTGTTCTTCTAAATTAAGGACCACATCAAAAGCATCCATGTTCAATACCTGGGATCCCCCAAGCCCACACATGAAGGAAAGCAGCAAAGCAGGCTCACTTTCTCCAGGGGATAGGCAACATGGAGAAGTGATGAAGGAGACAGAGAAACAAGAACAAGCCCTAGAACACCCTGCGCTACTCCCAGGAAACCCACTCATTCCCAATATGACCCTTAAAACGACCTTCAGTGAAGAAAGACCAGTGCACGGGCACATGGGACCTTCCGTGCTGGGAGATACCCCATGAACATCTCTTCTCAAAGGAACATGCCAAGACACCACAGGGCAGCCCTTGCCTGTGCAGAGGCCGCTGCATGCAGCCGGTACCCCAGCGCCTACCTGGCACGGTGATCTGGATGATGTCCAGCTCATCTGGCTCAATTTTGATCTGCCTGATCCCACCCAGCTCTCCTGAGGTACCTACCGGGGAAAGGCAACAAAAGGCAAATCACCAACAGGAACCAGCAATGCTGCATCTGCCCACCAACGTGGGCAGGGCAGCCACGGCCAGCCACTTCAGTGCCAGCCGAGCATCCTGCAGCAATGAGGCTTTGGCCAATGGGCCCAGCAGCATCAAGCCCGTGGCATGGAAGTACCCAAGGGACGTCTGCAGGCATGGCCTCTGCAGACAGCTCAGCTGGCAGGAGCTGCCGGTGCCACTGAACCAGCCACCCACCCTCATTACATGTTTGTTTCCTGGCTTTCTTCACTTGAAATGACGTGCGTCACCAACAGCGTTGGTGGGGATACTGGAGGAGCCATCTCCAGTGGGCACCCCTGGCATCTTTAGTGCTCCCAAACTCAAGTTTGGGACAGGCCCCTCTGCAGACCCGTGCTCTGGGAGGGCCAACCACAGCCGCATCACGCCAGGGCACAAACGGCTGAACCCTGGCAAAATTCAGCATGGTTTGAACCCCTGCCTGCGGGGAACCTGCGCCAGCCTGGCCATCCTGCAGAGGCTGCCCCAGGGGGATGCTGCATGCGGTGCTCAGCCCAGCTGCCCCTTATCTCCAGATAAATTTCCTCTTTTAGGGTGGGGCTGATTAACTGCAAGGGGTTGAGTCACAGCTTGCACTGGGCAGGCAGCTCAGGGGCCCTCAGCGTGGCTTCACCTGTTGGGTGGTGATTCAATGAGTCGAAGCACCTAAACATGGGGAAAAGCACCTCCTTCTCACTTGCGGTGCTCAGAGTACCGATGCCATTGACTGCCTGGTGACCCAGTCGTGGTGGCTTTTAGGGAAAAGGGAACTCTGAGATTGAAGACTTCCCTCAGCATTGCATTTAAGCATGTTCTCAAGTCCTGTTATTTCAATTTATGCACTTTTGGGACCCAGCTGGAGGGTCACAGGATAAGACCCTTCATCTCTGCGTCTATCAAATGGGGATGAAATCCTGAGAGAACTGCCCCATGGGGCAACCAGGTAACTCCCCAAGCAGCTTTCTCTAGTGTCAGCCCCCAATATCACTATTTTGCAAGAGAAAATGAATTATTCCTCACCTGGTTCACAGCTTTCAGAAACACTACACTTCTCAGACCTGGAAGGGAAAGGCAGACGAGAGAGGTGGTCATGGAGCAACCAGTGGTGTGTGTAGGACTGATCCTGGCAGGAGGGAGAAACACCACAGCCCCCCGCGATGCCAGGCAAGGGCTGCGGAGGTGTCCCCAGGGACAGTGCACCATGGTCCCAGCACCAGCACAACATCCGTGGCTGCAAGGGAAAGCCACGTTTCTGCGGGTTTCTCTGCAACCAAGCTCGGCTCCCAGACTCTCCCCTGGTATCAGCCCTGCCGCTACACACCGATGGATGTTGAAGCAGCTGAGAGCTCCTGAAAGCAAGAGGGGTTTTAAGCCTGAAACCTGGTCAACTCCATCCCTTTGTGGCAGAGCGCAGTGCATAAGGCATCATTACAATCTGGTTACTCATGGAGGTAATGCAAATAGGGAGAAAGGAAAAAAGTCAATTGATTTTGTAAATATTTATTCTGCCCAAAGCTTTTCTCCCCTGAAAACTGGGCGCTATCCCAAACTTGTGTCTACAGTTAACTTTGCATGCTCAGGAATTTACACAAGGTGTACAGCATCCAAATGAGATTACTTTGCATTCTTAGAACACATTTGCTTTCTGTCTCTCTCTTTCTTAAAAAAAGAACAACCACTGCACTTTGGCAGTAAATGACCTAAAGAACAGCACCAGAAAACACAATCCTCTACAACACTGGTCCTTCAGGAGGAAGGAAAACCCTTCTGAGCCAGCACCACATCCCTGTTGGCTCAGGGGGAATGTTCAAAAGCAATTCTCGCTCGCCTAAATCCACTCAGCAGCATCAGCAGAACAAACTACGAGCAATGTGAAGAAAGCCAGGAGTGCTCTTGAAACGTTCTTCCTAAATGTGGTATGGGTGAAAAGGATCTCTGGTCTAAAAAGTACTGTATATATTACCTAGGAGCCTTGGGAAGGGTTTTCAACTCTCCCACTTCAAGTCAAAGTCAACCTTTCCCTAGGGAAATCTGGGCGGGGGGAGCTTCCCTGGGGAGTGCGTTATCCCCCAGGTATGTGGCCCTTCTCCCTGGAGCATCCGGCACTGCCCTTTCCCTGGAACTGGACTCTGACCTGGAAGAATCACTGCTATGGAAATGCCCTGCTCCTACCAGGGAACAGAGGTTCCTCATTTGCCGGAAGAACAAAGTGGGATTTGAATATCCACCTATTTTTTCCTGCAGGTGGGTGTTACCAATGCATTGGGAGATTCCGGGAGATTTAAGTTTCCCCCTGCACAGGCAAGCTGTGCATCACCACTGCAGTGCATGATTCCTTTTGTAACCAGAGGTGCACATGAACCTCAGGGTCCGTGGCCCGAATCAATATGCACGCACACAGCGTAAATTAGGAACAAGGCATTTATATACACACAGCTAGGACAAATTTGAAAGGGACCCCAGGATGATCTTCAGGTTGTGCCAGATTCACACCACTGGAAGGCAGTCAGTCCAGCCCAGCATAGCCCAGCGTGGTCCACATGACAGCACCACCACGGGGAGGGTGATCCAAATCTGGCTGGGTACAAGGCACCCCTAAAAACCTCTTTTTTTTCCCCTGGCCCACAGCTGGAGCGCAGCAGGTGACGTGGGGATGGTGCAGCATCAGCGAGGGCTGTATGGGGACCACGAGCTTCCAGCTGCCTGCAGAGGTCTGCAGCAGCAAACCTCAGCTGCCACCCTGCTGGCATGCTCCTGCAGACATGCGGGGGCTGGTTTTTTACCTATTGCTTTGCAGAAACCAGCTCAACATCCGTAATATCCCAGCCTTCCACCTCCTTGTTTCCAGTCACACCAATTTAACTGCACAGTGGGATCTTCTGCAGCAAAAATTAAGTGTCCTAATTGCAAATGTTAATGAATGGGAAAACAAGAAGCCTCGGGCCAGGTTTCAGCCCCGCAGCATGCTTAGAGGCCAGTGGTATTTGAAGCATCACCGTTTGCCCTGGCATCCAACACGCAACGGATGCTCTGCCACTCCCCAAGTCTAAACGCCTCCAGACACAGAGCTGTTCAGCAAGGTGTGGAGAGCAATCGAGAGCTGGCTGAGAAATGGTTTTGTGGCTAAGCCCTAGCTGGGGATCCTGGAGATTCAGTTTAATTCCCCATAACACCAGTGAAGAACCTTAAGCCTGGACCCAGCCCAACCAAGTTCCCACCACAGACATCTCTGGCCAAGGCTCTCATCCAGAGTCCCTTCATCATTCAGGGGGAGAAAAAGGCACTCGTGGGGTGTGATTCCTCCAACCCGTTTTAAATGGTTGGAAAGGGCTGACTCAGTGGCGCACTGAGCTCACTGCTGATGAAAGGTGCTGGAGTGACTCACTCAGTCCTGCTCCAGCACAGATGCCCGAAGGCAGCCGCCGCCACCCTCCCTCCATCAGAGTGGCGAGCAGCCATGCTGCCATGGCCCAGCTTCACCAGCGCAGCATTCGGGGTTGCTGTCCTTTGGGGGTGACACCTGCGCGCTGAGCACTGACCATTTCAACCCATGTACAATACCAATGCCCAGAGCCAACCAACATCACCTGGTCCAGGAAAGCCAACCCAACCACCCACTCATCTTAACGCCCTTCCCATGCCCATGGTTGACTCTGCCTTGCATCACAGCTCCAGCGTGGCATGACTTGTATTGCACTCGCAGCCAACGGGACGAGGAGCGGGGCAAGCCTCTGCAAAGTACAGAAAACGTCACTGTGGCATAGCATGGGCCACAAGTGACACCCATCGGTGCTCCCAGCACCCTGCCCCTGGTGAAGGAGAGGATGAGAAGAATTTGGCATGTTCTATTTAGCAAAATGAAGCCTGGGAGGGGACGTGGGGGTGTCCCGCAGCAGTGGGGCAGCAAGGTTGTGCACGAGCCATCCCAACCCGTGGGGTAAAAACCACCCTCAAACCCTCCTTTGAAGCTGGAGAAGCCCAGAGGGCTGGGTGATGAATGCCAGCCCCATGGACTGGGCAGCTTGAGAGGTCTCTGCCCTCCAAAGCTGCGAGATTTCAGTGCTTGGTGCACTGCCGGGCTTGCTCGCTGCCTGCTCCAACGCTGCCAGCGTGGCAGGTTCCCCACCCAGGGCAAGCATGGCTTTAGAGGCACACAGTGGCCACATCCAAGGGGGCAAACCTGAAACAGCACTCAGGAGAACCAGAAGGAGACTCCAACCTGTCACAGGTTCATGTCAGCAAAGAGCCAAGGAGGGAGGGGAGCCCAACACATGCCATGGAGAAGATGGGGACAAGCCACCCCATCTCCCCATCCCAGCCTGCAGAAGTTGCTGACCCCACAGCACCGCCCGCAGCCCCAGCAGCCCGGAGAGACTTTGAGCCGGAGAGGCTGAGGAGCGCTCGCTCTTACACCCCTGCTCCTGAGCCTCCCTGCAGCCGGCAGCCTCCAGCATGGGTGTGCGGACAGACATGCCAGCAAAACTCATTTTGCTGCTTGCAAACCCACCCGTGACCGAGCCGGCTGTGCAGGGGCAAGGCTGGGAAAAGGCTCCTTTCCCTGAGGCACAGCCTTGCCTGCAAGCGTCAGTTATACTGCTATAAACTACTGCCCCACTTCTCTTTATTTAAAGCGATTTTAAAGGTAAATGTTGGGGCTAAATATTACCTTGCTTCTGACCAGCTGAAGCAAAAATGAAGGAAGCTGGAGCTACACAGAGAAAAATACCTTCTGGATCTCCCAGCATTTGTTGGAGAGCAATGCTATATGCTCCATAGGCGCTGCCAGCACATTACAGACCCACCTAGCTTGTGGCATGGCTGTACCAGAAACAGGTACTCTCATAAAAAGCCTCCTGCCCTGCTGAACTGTATAACCCCACCTTTATTAAAACATCCGCTAATCCGGTATTAGTCTCCCTTTGAGCTTTATAAACACGTAACGCTTAATTATCAGGATGTTGTGTTACAGTGCTGGCTTAGGGTGCATCTTTAGGCCATGCTTTAACACTGGAGATCGCTCCTGCAGATAATCCCAGCCTGCCTGGGTACGACCCCTATTTAATCAGTTTTGTATGAAATCAATGATTCCAAACTTTGCTATTTTGGCTCACAAAAGGATGGGGGTGCTCGGTCTCCTCCTATGCCAGCTAGCTGTACCATCGCAGTGGTGTTAGGGAGGCAGGAAAGCAATGCCCTTACAGCCACTTGCCTTCCCACCACGTTACCCACAACATCTCCCCAACGCTGCAGCTTACTGAATCACACCCGTTGTACCATCCCATGCCCATCCTTCCCAGCCAGCATGTGAGCCGGCAGCACAGCAATAACCTGCTGTGCACATTAACGTCCCCAAAATAATTCTCCGAAGGATGTCACTTGGCAGCGGCTGCGGGATGGGAGTGCCACTTACCTGCTGTTGGCCTGAGAGGTCCCCGCCAGGTCCAGCACGGCCCCGCGGTGCGGCTCGGGGGAGATCTCCCCGGGGGGGCTGGAGGGTTCCAGCTTGGTTGGATCTTTGGTAAATTTGCTTCCTGGTGCCAGGTGCACAGGGCAGGTTTGGAAGGAAAAGCAAAACCAGAATTAGCAACCAGAGAGGCCAAAAAATGATGCAGCTTTTCCACCTCCATTTCTTCTCCCTCTAGCCCCAGAGCTGAGGTCAGGGTCGGGGGCAGGTGTTCAAGAGTCACCAGATTGCAAAGAGAAGGGTGTAGATTTAATTGGGTTTACACATTAAAATACTAGCAAGAAGCTTGCTTAAACCTCTGCATAACTAAGTGGGTGCTGGGAAGCCCTGCCCGGGATGGAGCATCTCTGGAAAGGGCTGGCTGCTGGGACAGGGTGGGGACCAGGAGAGGTGGGGACCAGGCTCAGCAAATCCAGGTATAGCCAGGGCCATGGACCAGTGCTGCAGGAGCAAGCCCCAAAGCAAGAAGAACCCTGTCCCAAGGGAGGGGATGTGCTGCACTGGACAGGAGCTCAGCGAAGCCCAGAGCAGTGGTACCATGGGGAGCCCCGTCCCACAGCTCTGAGCCCTGCACACAACAGGGTAAATCTCTGCTAAAGCAATACGGAGGGGGACAAAAGCATCCTGTCACCATGAAAAACCTCCTCTCTTCCTTCCCTGTTCCTCAGCAACGTGAAAGGAGCTGAAACAAAGCCTCAGCAATGACCTTGGAGATGAAAAGAGTGATCTGAAGGGAGGGTAGGAAATGAAAATCAGGCAGGGAAGGTGAGCAAAGAGCTGAAGGATTAGTGCTGGGGGGAAGGAGGGAATGAAATTACACCGCGAGGCTGCAGAAACCACGTAGGTGTCTTCCTAAATAGCTGCTGCCAAAGGCCCTTCGCTGGTCCTGAAGTGCCATCGTGACATCCCCACCCTTCTAAAACACATCCCGTCCATGGGAACATGAAGCCTTTCTCCTTTCAGCTCCAGCCTGCAAGGAAGGGCAGGTCTCTGGCAGTGGGACCATCAGCAACATAGAGCCTTAAAGACACTATTTATGTATGGACAGTCCAAAAGGCTCCTTTTAATTTGTGCCTTCTATGGACCAAATCTTGTTCTTGCAGCAGTGAAGCCTGCCTGAAGCTGCTACCCAGGGGAGTAGCAAAAATAGGTTTCCTAGCAGTGGTGGGTATTTTAATTAAAGGGTGAGCAAAACTGCATGGGGAAGCTTTGGGATACTTTGCAGTCGGCAATTTAAAATACAGCTCCGCTCAGAAAATAGTGTCTTTGCAAAAATGGCACCTCCTGACTCAGCAGATGGTTTTTTTTTTTGCACAGTCAGATGTGCTGACGCAAATCACAAAAAGCCAGGTTTAATGTGTTTTGCTTCTGGTAGCCCTGCAGGGACCAGGCAGGGGAGGGGGAGCTGCCATCCACCCCAGTCCTGCTGGGTTTGCTTCCTCATCTCCTAATTTCCACTTGTACCTCCCTCCCATGTAACCCCTGAGCTTGTAGCACGGTGCTGATGTACATAAATATGTGACACCTCCCCCCAGATACTCCACAGCCACGATGGATTTGCAAGGAAAATCCAAGCATCCCAAGTCACAGTTCAGTGCTCCATCCTTTGGGGGTGGGTTAGATCTTAAAAAAAATCCTTTTCTTGAGAAAAAAAGTCGTTAATGGGGCTGGAGACAAAGAAACTCCCCCATTGAGGTGGGACCCCCTCAGGCTCTGCTGGAGGTCCCCTTTGGGTGGCTCTGGTGTTGTTGTCCCCAGAGAGCACCCTTGGGGCCAGGGCTGTCGCAGGGCCACAGGGGTTAATTTGGCTGGTGGAGGTGTCAGAGAAGAAGGTGGTGTCAGGAAAGCTGCCAGCATGCAGGGTTGGCAGCTTGGGAAAGAAAAAAAAAAAACAAACCCAAAAAAAACCAACCCCAGAAAACACGTCTTTACTTGCAAGCCAAGCCCAGGCAAACCAGGAGCAGGGCTAGGCGGTGATAAATTGGGGTGCAGTGCCAATACCAGGGCGGTGGGACGGGGGCAGCTGCTGGAGCGAGGGTCAAGGGTCAGGCTGGACTGCACCAGTGCCTATCTCCCTTTATTTGCCAAGAAGCACTTAGCCTGGCTTCGCCAGCTCAAATCAAAAGGAGTAGAAACACAAGACAAAAGAAAGCCGAAGAACCCCCTCTCAGGGTTTTGTCACTGAAAAGATGGATTTTTGTTGTTTTTCTTTTAAAAACAGTCAGGGGCTGGATGATGTTAGCACTTCCCAGCCAAAACCAGGAGAATAATTTACCAGTGAGGACCCCAGCAGTGATTTTTCTTCCTCCTGAAAGCACAGAAACATGCCGTGTGCTGCCTGTAGCTGCAGCTCAGCCCGGCGCAGGGAGCCAGCCCAGCCTCACGCACCAGGGATTTCTCGCTTAAACCTTCAAAACACTATTTAAGGGGCACACGGTGCTTGCACCGATCCCAGGCAAAGGCAATCTCAGCATGCCCGCACCTAGGGCACAGGCAAGGCTTCTCCTCACTAGCATGACTGCAAGTGTCCTGCACTTTTCCTGCTTACAGGTGACATTATTTCAACTCTGCCTCTCTGGATAATCTTTCTATTTTGTGGGCAATAAATCAAAGGACATGAAGAACATACCTGTAAAAATTCTCTCATCAAACATCCTAGGAGGAAAGGAAAAAAAGGGATTAGAAATAGGTGCTTCTAATGACTGAATTTTAGGTTTTATTAATGAACAGTATTAAACCAAGTCAAAATAGTAGTTTTAGTCATTCCCTAAAAAAGGGGGAATGAATTTTTCAGCTAAAAAAAAAAAAAGCCTTTTAGCCTGTTGTGCAACCAAGCAATCTTACAGCATATGCTTTTTAACTAAAGCACCTTTAAATCTGCTTATAAGTCATTATCTTCATTTAATTAACTTATTAAATGAGGCTGCTACAGGCTGGCTTTACCAAAAAAGATGATGGGCTCGAAGTATCTGCTGCTGGACATTCACTTCATGACACAGACCATCAACTAGATGCCACCAGCACAGAGCTGCAGTGTTTACTCTCTCCCGCTTTGGCGGCATATGTCACCTTTCTCCCAAATACTGTATTTTGGAGCCACCCACAACTTCTATGCAAAGGTACTCATGGGAGCAAAGCGTGTTCGGGGGCACGTCCCAGGGCCTGATCCAGCCCAGCACAGCCTGACCGTTGTGGAATAAAGCGGCTCCTCCACCAGCCAACATCTGGAAAGCTAATTCTGTCTAGGATGCCTAAGTCCTGTTGATGTCAGTGATTTTAGCCCCCTTGGGAGCCTTAGCTGGGTGGTTTCTGGGCCACAGATTCACACCTCTGGCAGGGGAACAACACAAGTGCTGCACAGGAAGGACCGAATAAATAAATATATTATAAAGCAGATTTTCCTGATGGAGAAGCAAAGAGGGGCTGCATGCCGGAGAGATAACCGGGAAAGCATCCACTCCTCCTACTCCAGTGCAAATGCAGACACCAAGGCGCAACGCCCTGCCCGTAGGCAATACATCCTCATCATAGCATATGCAGGACATCCATAAGTGATCACCACAAAACAAGGTGGAGGGGAATCCCCGTGCATCGTGAATATGGATGTTCCTCCCCCAAACCTGGGGCACCGCTCCCATCCACCAAACGCCATTGGAGAGAGTCAGAGAGTCGTGGCGAAGTGCTTCGGGTGGCACTGGCAATGCCTGCACAGACCTACAACGGGGTGACGGGCCTCGGGCGTGACCGTGGTATGGCCCTGCCGCATCCTCGCAAAAAGGGAAACAGAGATGGAAAATGGAGGTTTGGGGGAAAAAAGACTTGTTTGACTCTTTTCCATAAAAAAGGGTAAAATAAGTTTTGGGTGTCAAACCAACCCTCTCAGCATGGAGGGAACAGTTTAAATCCCCGAGCCCCCTCGAGACCATGCAGTCCCCCTTGCCCGCCTCGCCACCTTTTGATGACAAAATGGATGTTGTGCCTCTCCTCCAGTATCCGCTTGAGTTTGGGGACGCCGTAGGTGCAAGGTCTTTTGAAGGGTATTTTGTCTGGGATGCCGATGATTTCCACTGCCTCGGGGTCGCAGGCAATTTTCCGGTACGGGACAGGGACCATGTGGTCTAACCCCAAGGCTTCGGCTGAAAGGTGAATGCATGGTTTTGCACTTAAACACATGCTTTTCCTTTTACAGATGATAAAATGAAGGTGTAAAGGCTTGAACTCAAGCAGAGCGAGCGCCTCCTACCCTCTTCTCTTTTGCTTGTCCCAGAATGTGAGCCCTGGGAGCAGCTCACCCTTGGGGGATCGGACAACGGGGAGACAACGCAGCAGCAAACACAGCTAACGGCGTCCTCCAAAACCCCCAAATGTGCCCGGCATTGCTCAAACCAGGAGCGAGCTGGCCCATGTGCTGTCCCCAACCTCCCTTCAACCGCAGCAGGTCGCTGAGCTATGTAATTCACGAGTTGCATAGCACGTATACAGGCGTTAAGTTACAGAGCTCATCTATAGCCCATCTATAACTCATGAATTACACAGCCTGATGAGGATGGTACAGGTGACAACCTCCAGCCCATCAGCCCATTCCTGAGAGATTTTCTGAGCTGCCCAGAATGCCCAGGAATTAACCCAAAAGCACTGATCATGGCAAGGGAAGCACCAATGACACCCGTAAGCTATGCAGGTGGAAAAAAGCCATTGCAATAAGGACAACCTTCTTTTTATCCCTGCCACATTAATAAAAAACGGCCACACGCCACCACTCCCCATCACCCACAAGCGCCAGCAGTGCCTGGGCGCTCTGACCCGGCGTGCCACACGTCAAACCAGGGCTGTTTTACAGCCCAGTTGTAAATTCCTCGACGGTGGGGGGTGCTCCAAATGGAAATATTGACATAACCTTCAGCAGACACCCAGTGACTGGGAGCTGCTGGGCTAAATGTGTTAGGAAGAGAAGGGAACTCTAGCATATGGCTTCTGCTGCTGTGTTAGGGAACAAAAATGATTGCTATATAATGATATGCAAACCACAAGCGCTGCAGATGCATAATGGGATATTAACTCCTACTCACCATATCTGCTGTTAAACAGAATTTGCACGCACTCCCTAAGGGTGTTGATATCTTCAGTTTCTTTTATAAAACTGTCCCACTTATCTATCAAAACAAAAGATAAGAAATAAGGAACTTCCATATGGTTTGTACACAGCAGATGCACTTTTCTTGCACAAAGCATTGGGAAGCAGGAACGAGTTTATTGCTTTAAAAATAATTATTTCCCTCTTCCTGAGCAGATTCTGCCAGGCTGGCAGATAAGGTCTGGGCTTCCCCAGCCCCAAGCAACCTCCTCTGCAGCCGTGCATGTGCAAAGCAGATTCCTAAGAAATGACCCCATAAAACTTCTCAACCCTGAAATTAAAGACCCTCTGGGACAGAGCAAACTCAACCTGAAACAAACCTTCGAAAGGCACGGCCGTTTCACAGAGAAGCTCTTTCGTCTCTTTCTCTTTCCCAACTTTCCCACCCTTTTTTCTTTTTCTTCTTTTTTTTTTTTTAAACACAGGCAGGTGAGGGTTTTGATGTAAACAGGTCAGCAATTTTAGGCTGCATTTCCCTTGGGTGGGGTGGAGGTGGGGAAATGGCAAAGTCTCCTCCCCATCGCTGATCCCCCCGGGGCACTGCTGCAGAATCACACTGGGTTTAGTGGGTTTCAGTTATTTTGAAATAACGCCAAGCTTTCAGCAGGTATTTGCTGTTTGCAGCTTGGGAAAACGGCCTCACCCAAAGCCGTGCCTTGGTTCCCCGTGCACAAAGCAGGGATGGGATTTCCCAGCTGGCTGGCACTGCTCGAGGACCGAGTGTCATGGAGGTGGCAGGGACAGACCCGAGCAGAGATGAAGGTCTCAGCTGCAATGCTAAGATGTTGAAGCAAGTAATAGCGAAAAAATTTCCCACTGCAGCACCTCCCATGCCGCAGAGCATGGGGATGGCTGGGAGACCACTGAGGAGAGATGGGGTTGGAGGAAACCTTTTCCTAAGAGGTGGCTGCTGGCCACCTCCAATGCTGGAACGGGGCACGGACCTGTCTTGTCATGGACAATGGAGAAGAGGATGCGCTTGGACGAGTGCACGTTCTGGATGAGGGGACCTCCAGAGACTGACGATTTCTGTCCTGGACAAGAGGGGAGACAAGGAGAAAGGGCTGATGAGAGCCTGACTGATGCTCGGGGCACCCAAACAAGCCTCCGGGTGCTGTTCCCCACTGGCGATGCCGACCTGACCCCACTGGCTCTCTTTCATGCACCCTGGCCTGTGACAACCCTACAAGGGTCCTGGCCAGACCGAGTCCCCCCATCCCTGCCGGCTGCCCCTCCAGCCTCGTGGTGCAGCACCCAGCGTCTCAAGGCAAAAATGGAAGTGTGTCCCATCGACACCTCGGAGGCACCCGGGGAAGGGCCGGGGCGGCGTGGCGTGGCAGGGAGGTTTGCTTATCTCCGTACAGGCCAAGCTTTGCACTGATTTTCATCTGAGGACCGCCAAAACACCTGGGCCTGTCCCCTGTCAGCGCCGGGGGGGTGGGCTTCACAGCAGGCCCTCGTCTGAGAGCAAACTCCAGGCTATTACCACAGCAGTCGCTGTACTCCTGTGAGGAAGGCACCTTCAGCTCTCCCGCGGGCCTGGGCAGCAGCGCCTCGCCGGCCGCGTTCGGCCCGGGCAGGCCGGAGGACACCTCTTGCTTTAGGTCGACGGCGATCTGGGTCGGCAGTGAGACGCCGTATAAGAAATTGGTGACGGCGACGGTGGAGGGGGTGTCCTGGCCAGCGGGTTTGGCCATGGGGCCGTTGGCACCGGAGTCTCGGCTCCCCTTGGAGGCGAGAGATGTACAAGTCAACTCCACGCTGGGGTTCAGCTCTCGGCTGGGCTCGTCTGCTGGCCTGAAGGGAAGGAAGGGAGAAGAGGAGCTCAAAAACAGGTTCCTTTGGGTCCATGGCACTGCTAAGCTGGGACAAGCAAGGATGTGGAGGGGGAAGGAGAGCTGTGCCCGGGAGGGTGGGACACGCTGCACTGCCAGCTGCCGGGCTCTTTGTTTCAGAAATTACAGCCGTTGCCCAACCTCTTCCAGCTTCTTTGGGCACCTGCATCGTTTTGTCTTCTTTAAGCAGGTTGGTCTTACAGAAGTTCAAAGCATTTATATTAGCTAGGGCAAAGCCGCCTAGCTCAACAGCCCAGTGTGTTTAAGGACTAAAACAATTTGTGTGACTGTAACCGCTAGACTCCATCGCCTCTCCCAGCCCCCACGGCACATTCAAGGGGGACCTCAGTCAGCCCAAGGAGGAGCTTCAGACTGAGGAAGCCCGCGTGCTTCACATGAGATAGGCAGCCACAAGCTCACAGACGGCTTGAATTCTGTGTCCTACTTTTAGCTGTCTCAGCCTGATTTTCCAGAAGTGCCAAGCCTTCAGAGGAGGTATTCGGTAGTGCTCAGCATTTCTCTCAACGGATCTGAGGTGCCACCAGCCAGGCAAATGCAGAGGAAACGCACCCAAAACCACCGAACCCCTTGCGAAAACGTGGTCAAAATGGGCAGTGCATCCCACTGTGGTCCCCTGCCTCCCTTCTCATCTGGCATTAAAAACCCCATTTCAGCCTGGGAAGAAGCTTGCATCATTTACACTGGAAACCCCTCTGGAGACATAAAAGCACTTAGCTTACCACAGCGGAAATTTTGGTGGAGACACATAAAGCGATGCGGTTAATGCACACGTTTACATGCGCTTATTATAGGAATAAGTCCGAAACGGTCTTGAGCCACCGGACACTGATGAACCTCCATGCAAGGCTGGGTTTGGCATGGCTGGACCCAGGTTTCTGAGTCTGGGGGAGAAGCCGGGACGTGGGAGAGACCCGCCTGCCTGCTCTGCCCAAAATCTCTGCCATTCACTGGCATTAGAAGAGCCACCATCCTGAGGCCTCGCTGCCCTCCCACCCCTTCAGGGATCTCCAAAATTACCTTTTTAGCCGGAAGCGGATGCTGTGGCTGTGCTCTAAGATGGCCATCAGGGACTTCACATCATACTCCATGGGTTTCTTAAAGCTGATCCCCTCGGGCAAGCCAGCCACCGCCAGTAAGCCCGGCTCTTTCAGAAACCTCTCGTATGGCAAAGGGACCACGCTGCTCTTCCCCACGGCTTCACCTGAGGAGGGGGCAGAGTTACACACTGACGGACACCCCGCACTCCCAACTGTGGCCGAGCTGGGCTGGAGGAGCAAATGCAAGAGGCGAGAGATCCCGATGGAAAAATTATGAGAAGAAAACCTCCTCCTACCTCTGCACTTAGCATGCAAGGCCCTCTCAGCACTTTCTAAAAGCGCTAATTAATAAAAAGCTCATAAAAGCCAATAAGCAGATGTCTCACAGAATCCTAGAATCATTTAGGTTGGAAAAGACCTTTAAGATCATCAAGTCCAACCCAATAATCTTTCAGGTTGCACAGTAAAATCCTCAGTTGGGGTCACTTGGCACAAGCCCGCCCCCCGGGAGTGCCCAGACGTGTGCCAGCGAGGGATGTGGCTGCCAGCAAGCCGCGAGGGAGCCGAGAGCTGACAAAGGAGGCTGAAGGGCTTGCGCTGATTTTCATCTCATGTTTACTGAGATATTCTGGGAACCTAATTTTCAGTCGGTTGTCTTATTTTACCTCCTGGAAGAAAGGAAAGTACTTTGATTGCTGGTGCTGTCAGGCAGCCTCGACGCACTTTGAGAGACAAGAAAAAAAACCTCAACAGCCTCCCTCCATCCCACCATTCATTTGCAGGTAGCATGAATATCAATACATTTGACTGCATGATGGCCTCCAGCAGCCCAGAAACCTCACCCACTCCACTTGATGATGGGTACAGAGTCCTCCCGTGTCCCCAGCGTGTGGGGCTGGCTCTGCTGGACCTCTGACACCAGCAGCAAACTGCTTTCCCTTCCCTGGCAGCAGAAGACAACCAGCAAGCATCGCAGCTACGCAGAGATTTTATAAACTGGCTGAAAAGCCCACATGCCCAAACTGGGGATGCTTGAGGTGCCCTCCAGGCAAGACATCATTGGAAAGTCAGCCCCTTCTGAAGGCTTTCAAGGAATGACCAAACCCTTGAGCCGCTCTCTGATGAAAAATTACTTTGGAAATAAACCCAAGTTGCTGCGACCAATAAACCTGGTGCTGAAAGCACAAAGCAGAAGAAACAGTCACACAGGAATTCGACCTGTCTGGCAAAGCAGTGTCCAGATGCAGAACATCTGGTCGTATGGCAAGGTGTCTGCGCCTTTGTCTCCAGGCTGAGGGGCAGGCAGGGGAGATTATGGGACCTTTAAATAGCTGTGGGGTTTTATATTGTTGCTTTTCTTCAAAAATCTTTTCTTTTTTCTCTCTTCTTTATTGTGGCACTGTCAGCAAGTCCCTATTAAAAGTGATTTCTTCAACATGTTCTTTGAAGCAACACGTGACAACAAATGACGTGCAACTTGCACAAGCCATCAAGGTTCCTTATAGGCGGGATGGATGTTTTAATTAAGCCAATAACAGAGGTTTCAAAACAAACCTTTGAACCACAACACCACGAATACGTTTTCTGCAAGCCCGGAGGGTACCGATGGTTTCCCTGCCCCAACGCACCCGCTGTAGCAGCTTTCCACCTCCCTCCATCACCTCTCTTCATGATGGGGAGAAGCTCCCAATGCCCACGGCGGCTCCTTATCAACCCGACACTCAACAACTCCCAGAACATATTTTTATGGGGAATGCGTTACTGTCAAAGTGACCTTCACCAAGCCTCACGCTGCCGTGCAGAGACTCATGGTTTAGCTAAAGAGAGACAATAATCATCATTAATGCCTGTTTAATAGAAGCCGGCGGTAATCAGTCATCCTGTTGGTGCAGAGATTACCCGGCTCTGGAGGGAATACATGATCTTTTTGACTGAGCATTTTCTAAGAGTTTTTGTTTCCAATCCCTGTTGATGGGAAGATGTCCATGACTGAATAGACCATGTCCTGATGACTGAAAGAACTAAAAAAAACCCCCTAAAACCATCAGAAAGATAACTGTGAATTTCTGACAGTCCTTTCAGTGTCGGACACAGAACCACCCTGGGGCACCTACTATCTCCTGCGGTATTTCTCCCCACTCAACCAGGAGAGGCTCTTCCTGGTGGGCACACTGGGAGGGGAGCATCTGCCCAGCAGGTTTCCCCATCCAGCAGCTCAGGGATGGAAACAGCTGATTCTACTGAATCAGCAGCAAAAACAGAGTTACACTTAATGCCAGAATTACACCCAATTCCAGAACTACACACAAAGCCAGGCCAAAATCACCATCTCAGGGATGCCAAACTCCCTCCTGCCACTACCACTAGCCATGGTGACACCGGCCACCCTGGGTTGGGGACCTGGCCAGCTTGTCTACACACACACACGGTGAAGAGCATCACCAAACTCATCCCAGATGGGCCACATGGTCCATACACCCCCATGCAGATGCACCCTGGTCAAGTGTTTTTATGCAGTTATGTATTTATGGTATGTCATACATGAATAATTCCCATATTCCCCAGGGGCCTGTAAAGCCCAGTGCTCGCCCGGCAGCAGGACAAGGAGACCTGCAGCTCAGAGTGGGTATCCAACCACTGCCAAAACGCCCTCCCCACCCCATTCCCTTGGCTCTTCTGTGTTGCCCCTTCCTTCCCGCTTGGGCCCAGCCTTTTGGAGCCAGTGAGAGGATTTTATTACCCCTGCTAACGGGAACATTGTCTCCAAGTCCTTTAAGTGGTTTTGGAAAAATCTCAGCGATTCCCAGAGGATGTCCCTGGGGGAAGGGATGCCATCTCCCCCTTCTGTCTATGAAGCCAGAAAGGTGCTGGCAAGGCAAGTGCCAAACAACAGCCAGCAGCAGCACATCTTGCGCACAAGCCCAGGGGGGTTGGTGGGAGCACCCGTTATCCCCCTCCCGTCATGTGGGAGTGCCCATTCCCAAACCCAGCACACAAACAGGGGCAATGCCTGCGCTTCAGGCTCAGGGAGACCTGCGCAGTCCTGGCAGGGCTCAGTAGCTCACCCCAAATCCGAAACGGTGATGCTGAGCTGTACCCAAGGAAACCGAAACACCCAGTGCTGCAGCTGGTCCAGCCACATGGCCTGAACTCCCCAAAGCATCATGCTGGGCTAATGCAACCCACTCAGCAGCACAGGGGGATATTGGGGCTCACTGCCCCATTTTCCCAACCCAACCTTGCTTTTCCTACCTGGGCCAGCACGACCCTGTAGGCGCTGCTGGGGGATGAGCCAGGAGCATGGCCGCCACCTCCAGCCACTCCAGGGGGGCTCCAGCAGGGACTTCCCGAGTGAGAAGCAGGCATTGCTGCTGCTTGAGCCTCCACAGATTGGGCCCGGAGGGAGCTCTGCAACCCACTGGGTTACATATCAACAGCCATATGGTCATCTACATTTTAATTGCAGAAGCTTTATTGCTGGGGATGATGCATGTGCTGGAACAGCACCAGCTCGTCTCTTGGAGCTGGGGCTGTGGGGCCGCCTGCTAGAAAAATCATCTTTTTTCCTTTTAAATAGACTTGCCAGGGAAAGGGGTGAGAGAGTCTCTGCAGAGCCCTGACACAGTGCTTGTGAAAGAGGTGCTGTAGACACAGTGTCAGGGACAAAGGTGTGCTTGGAAATCACTCTCAGGGCATGGCAGAGGCTTCCCCTGGCTGAGGGGACAGAGGATGCTTCCCCCCGCGCTGGGATTTTTTTTGCCCAGGTTGGGGCACTGGAAAGTGAAGAGGCAGTGGCCGGATCCCATCTCAGCGCAACACTAACCCTACGCAGGAGCATGTCCCACCACGCTGCCCCTGCCAGGTGCCTGCTCCCTCACCGGGGAGCCGGGCTGGGGCCGAAAGCTGCATCCAGCGGCAGCGCCAGTCAGTTCTGCGAGCCCTGGGGGCAATCCAAATCCCCAAATGGAAGTGTGAAGGTTCTTACTATAAAGCACATCAAACACTTCCTCTACCATCTTCCTGAGGAGGTACACGTCTGATCCCTGGTCCGGGGAGACCCTGAGCACGCTTCGCCCGCACTCCTTTGCCTTCTTCTGCGCCTCCACGTCCTGCTCCTTCCTCTGCTGGACTCCTGTGGGGGGAAGAGGAGAAAACAGAAGGCGCTCTGGTGAGAAGAGGGCTCATGAGCAATGCTGCGCATGCTTTTGAGCGGCTGCAAAATGATTGAACCTGCTAGCCAGGTTACACCAACTCTAGCCAGGACCGAACACATCCCTGCCAAACCCCATCCCATCCCAAACCCAACCCAAACCCCACACAAGATGGGGGTCCCACGGGCTCTGGGCCCCTCACCACCTCCATGGCGTCAGCAAAGTCCTCTGGCCAGGCAGTTGGGTGGCCCAGGTCTCCCATCTACCCCAGCCCCCCGGCTCGGATGGGGCCACGGCCCCCAGCAGCCCGCAGCATGCGGGGGAAGGTGCTGGCCCTGGCAGTGGTACCAGCAGCGTCGCCGCGAGCAGGGTCGGTCATCCTGTGTGTGTCCCCCCTTCCCTGGTTTTACCCACTCAGCTGCACCAAAACTGTTGTGATTAATTGGGCAGCGCATTTCTTTTCCTTGGTTTCAATCTGCTTAGCCTTCAATCTCTCAGGAAAAGAAAATCCGCCTTTCTTGAAGGCTTTTTTACCCTTCAGTGTCACGTAGCTCTGTAATACCAGCTATTTCCTGCTAATTTCCCCCATTAAACCTCAAATAAAGCATATCTTCAGCAACGACTTCCTTGCATCTCTAAATGCACAGAAAATTAAACACTACAAGTGCATTATTGCCTTTCTATCCAAAGCGATTCACAAGGGATTTTCGGTGGCGAAGGACTAATTCCTTCATCATCCTCGACAGGCTCCTGCCAGTGATCAGCCCTGGATGCTGCCTGGGCACTCAAGGAGGAGCTCGTGGATCCCTCCCACGGAAACTGCCCGTGGCTGGGACATCACTGGGATGGGGTGAGAGCCACCTGGGGTACCTGCACAACCAGCCACCGGAAAGGGGACAGCCACCCAACACCACCCAGCCCCTGGCAAGCTCCACATCCCTCCCACTGCACAGGCAAACGGGCCCTGGAAAACTTTTTGGGGGTGTTTTACCAAGGTGGTGAAATACATCCTCATCCACAGCCTCCTACGACTGACTCTTCCTCCTGGCTGGGCGCAAACTCTCCTCCGTTGACATTAATCCTGATCACTGTCAAGTTCCCCCCGTGTGCCAGGAAAGGCTGAGCCAGAGGTTCAGATAAAGGAGCGCGTTCAAGCGAGGTCTGCGCACCCAGAGAGATAAGAGGCTTCTTACATCTCCCAGTGATGTCTGCTTTAGATTATTTCAGATCCTTTCTAAGGGGGCAGCTACACCATAAATCAGAGGCACTTCCAGGGATGCTTTCCACTGCATGCCAGTTGTAAGAGCTTTATGGAGCGGAGTTGAGCCTCGGCCATTTATAATTCAAGACAGAGTTATCACGTTTCATTCTGTCTCCAGCATCAGCTGCTTCACCCAAACCCCATTGTCAGGATTTTGTGCTTTCAACCAGACACGACCGTTTCATTTTTATAAAGGTGTAAATGAAACCAAAGGAGAGGGGAATCAGGATCTGATGCTGGGTGCCTTGCCCCAGCACAGTGGTAGGTCACCAGCTGGGATATATGTATATATGTTTCTAGGAATGAAATTTGCAGAAGGTCATCAGGTATTGTGAGCTCTAGGGAGACACAGTTGGCACTCAGCACACAAGATGGAGCTCCCTCCTGTTGGCCACCCTGCTGCCGTTCACTGCCCGGGTACCTCCCTGCCTCTCGTGGGTGGTGGGAAGGGGAGGCAGAGCCGCCTGCGAATGCAGGAAACATCCCCAAAATGCCTCCCATCCTGCAAAACACAACTCACCAAAGTGGAAGATAACAAATGGCGGATCTCCCGAGTGCCTGTGGCGTGGCGGAGGTGGCAGGCAGCTGCCCACAGCAGGCAGGACGGGGGGGCAGAGCGGAGCCTCACCGGGGAGCCACTCCTGCAAAGCCAAGCCAGTTCCTCCCGCACACGTGCAGCGAATAACCCGAGCAGGCAGCGACCCTGGCAGCTTTACAGCGCTAATGTTTTCACTAGAGCGAACCCTTCCTGAGCAATCTCTCCAATGGATTAAGCACCAATATGGTTTCCGTCAACACCATGTGCGTGCACACACAGCCGGTTCATTTCTCTCCACTGACATCCCACCGTGGGCAGCATGTGCAAGCAGATCTGGAGTCGAGCCCCCCTGGCTCTGGCATCCCCAGCACCACCAAAGCCAGATCCTGTCCTGGCTCCTGCATGGAGTGGGGAAAGCAGCAGTTGGCATGCCAGGGACGATGCCACCCAAGAAATGCAGATTCCCGTGCACAGCGTGGCTCCCACTTTCCTCTCAGCTCCCAGGCTGTTTTTGGAGAGCTGGCAGAGGGCTGGGTGCCAGCCTCACCACACACAGGGCTGCCACCACTCACACACATCCCTGTGATTCCTGGTGACCCCAGTCTGAGTCTGGGGGGACCACTTCTCTTGCTCAAGTCATCCTTTCACCACTGTTAGCCCCTCAAAATAATAAGCAGCTCCACAACCAACACTCCCAGCTCCCAAACCCATCCTTGTCTTTACAAAACTAGGAAAAAAACCTTGGCCCAAGAAAACCTCTGCTCCTGGGGTATCACTAGGACAAACTATTCCTGCAGAGTTGTCAGAAGTCACTCCAGCACACCAGCAGCGCGGCGGCAGGCCGACAGCGCCGGGGGAGCAGAGCAGCCATCCAGCCCTGTGCCACCCCAGGGACGCTTTCAGGCAGGAGAGCCGGGGTGCGCAATGCCCTGCCTGGGAGGGGAGAGGCTCCAGCCACGGTTCCCACCCACTTTCTCCATCACTTTAAACCCTACTCAGCCCTACAGACACACAGTGCCGCTGTGCCCCCCAGACCACAACCCCTCCGTGCGCAGCAGGGGTCCTGGCTGGCACAGCCGGAGCACCAACCTCAGCTGAGGAGACCATGCTGGCAGGGATACTCACTGCAAAACTTCTGGAAGTCGGCTTGCAGCTCCTTGCGGGCGCTGAGGAAGACCCGTCCCTTCTCGGTGCCCACCACGAAGGCGCTCTCCTCGTGGACGGCGATGCAGGCCACCTCCGCGTTCAGCTTGGAGAGCGCGGAGCACTGCGGGGAGGCACCGGCTCAGAGCGGCCGCAGGAGCATCCCCGCATAGCACCCCCTGCCATTTTCCAGTGGCGTTTTTTTTCTTCCCATCAAAAGATCCCCCCATCAAAAGCAATGTTCTGGTTTGGGTCAGAACTTCATGGGGTTTAGGACATCCCTTAAATACTTCAGCAACTTTACAGCTCCAGAAAGGTAGCCGGCTGAGCCACACTTTGCTGGAAAAACAGAACTATTTACCCATCATTTTACTTCACTTTTTCTTATCCTAAAAGTAAATATTTTATAGTATTTCTTTAGAACAAAATATTCCTGTAAAACAAACAAACAAACAAAAAACCCACAACAACAACTTGTATTTTTCCACCAGCTCTAATGAAATAAGGAGCACGGGAATCTTATTTCAGCTGCAGAACACTAATATGGTCAAAGTCTGGATTAGTCAAACGATTCTTCTTGTACACTTATGCAAAACATTAGAGATGGAAAAGACTTCCTCCATTAATCCATTTTATGTAACGTGTGCTTCCTGCTCTACATAATACACATGTATATGCATTTTTATTATTATTTTTTGTATTATAATAGTTACACAGTGCCGGCAGCCTGAGTCATATTCCCATAGCTACAGCACCAACGCTAGGAAGACATTATCCACAGGTCACGATTTAATGGGTAAAATGGGAGATTTTCCCATCGTCAGCCCTGGTTAGACACGTCGCCCACCTCCGGCACCGCAGAGGGGCCGGAGGATCTGGCAGCAGGGAGGGAGCAGGAAAGCAGCTGCCCATGGACCAAACCCCCCAGAGCTACCTTCAGCTCCCCACATTACAGCCAGTTTGATTTGCATGGGCTTAAATCAGTCTCTGTACTGGGTCATTTTACCTCCTGCTCATCTTCTTCGAGAAGAGGGTATTGAATCACACCCCCAAAAATAGATATTTTTAAGAAACCTCCTTTCAAGAACCCAGTAGCAAATGAAGGTATTTTGCTCAAAAAGCCCAACATTCAAAAAATAAACATAAAATCTAGGGGACGTGAGATGTGGAGACAGACCAAATCCAAAGCCTAAGCCCGCCTGGCAATGTGCATGTCGCCCCGTGGTTTATTTATCGCACACGCAGGCAGCCAGCCTTCAGTGGGTGCAGAGCCCAGACATGGCGAAGCGGTGGGATAAAGGCTGAATTTCAGGAGCAGCCTGGCCTCCTGGCCCTGGGGTCAGCTTGTAACAAGGACTGCGGAATAATGTATATTCATTAAGAAACCAAACTATGATAATATGATTTGCTGTACGGGACGGCACGTATATAAATCATCAAAGCTGCTTGGGGTACGTCAGCTCCGGGGAACCTGCTCCTTAGTGGGGCGGTGATGGTCAAAGAGAAGGAAATCGGAATTAGTGGGAAAAAAACCCCACACACTACCTGCATAAAGAAGAGGATGCATCCAACCTAAATACATTAAATACGACTTGGTTTTAAAAAGGGAGGGCTATTTAGCACGTCACATTGCATTAGACATTTGTTACTACACACACGCTTTCCATTCTTGATCACATTCACAGTTAAAAATAAGATTAGCTCTGGTCCACGAGACTTAATCCAGACAGTTATCTTGTTTATGTAAGCACGGCTGACTTAGGCAAGGTTTCCACCGGGAATTCTACGTCAAAAGATATGAAAGTTATTTTCTTTGTTCTCAGAGATAAAAGCCATTGTTCTCCTGTTGTGTAAAAGCTCATGGTAACATTGGTAAAACATCAAGAAAAAAACCAGCCAAGCACCCTACATTCAGTTGATACCAACATAAATATTAATGGGAAAACAATACACATTTGAGATTAACTTGGGCCGACTTTATGATGCTTACGGCTGTCAGGGCAGGAGAGGATTTTTATTTCCCAGCTCCAGCAGCTCCCTGGACTTTCCGGCAGCAGAGGGGAGAGGGACAAGCTCGACAGCCCTTCTGCTTCAGCCCTGCTCCCAGCCAGCCCCACTAACGGGAGGTGAAACGACGGAGGGGGACGGGGACGCCACCGGCCTCTTACCATGGAGTCTAAGGCAGACACTAAGCTGGTGATGATTTCGTCTTTCTGGGGAAAAACCATATTCCACTGGTTAGCTCTGGAGGTGCTGAGAGTCACGTCTAAAGGCTTCCCTGCCAGGGCCATATTCACCTGAAAATAGAAACAAAAAAATGGTATATGCATTGCTGTTACTAATGGGAGCTGGCACTGAGTAGCGCAGCACAGCCAAACATCAGCGTGTGCCACGGGCTACGGACACCGCTGGCATGGATACGCAGGGAAACTGAGGCACAGAGAGGGGCCGGGGCCAGCCTGAGCCACATGTTCCCCACGTCTCCTCTGCTAAAGGCAGATTAATTGTGGACGCTGCGAGCCATAACCAACCCCCAGGGCCAATGCTGCGTGTCCCAGCAGCGGCCAGGTCACCTCTGCCCTCGGCACTCATCCCCGGGGAGATGCCACCGCGGCGCAGGGCGCGCCGGAGCATGCAGGACACCCTGGATGAGCAGGCTGCGGCTGTGCCGAGCCAGAGGATGTAGCGCTGAAGCGGACGCAGAGCGCTCCAGTGCTCGCGCTCTGCGGGCAGCAGTGAGCAGGAGGTGACACACGTGTCCCTGCGAGGACACCATGCTGGCCATCCCCACGCCCCACTCCCTATACCCTGGGCAAGAGGAGAGCCGGGCACCCAAAGGTGCCTGAAGACAGAGGGACGCAGCAAGGACACCCTTCCTCTGCCTTCACCCTGAGGAAGAAAGGCAGCTCTGTCATCAAATCATCCCACCCTGCAGCTCCTGGAAGACCATGCTGGCAGGAGCAGGACTGGGTGGCATACCAGGACCCCATGGCCAAGAAGAGGCTCAGCCCCCGGAGCTCCATCCCACACTGCAAAACAGGCAAAAAAAGGGGTAAAAATGCAGGGGCCTGACCACACGTGCAGCAACTGCGCCAGGTCTCTGCACCCCAATGCACACACACCTCTCACGATGACCCGTGGCAATGCTGATGCTGCAGGGGAAGCTGAGGCAGGGGCTCCCCCTGCATAAATTGCCCCACTTGCACGCCAGAGCACTCGCACCCGGTACAGCATCCCCCTGCCCCAGCACCCAGCACGGTCCCTCCCAGCTATCGCCCCTCCATCCCCAGGGCAGCGTCGCGCTGCCCGGCTTTAATCCTGCAAATAAAGGGTGGCAAATTAGCCAGTAACGCTTAGGAGCCACTCAAACCAGATCGTAAATCATGTGCTCAAAGCCGCAAGCGGATAAAAGAGGCCAGAGAATTTCTAACAAGGCGAGACGGGCAGGAGCCGGGGAATATGAATGAAGCTGCCTGCGTGTTACTCAATTTGTGGCTCAGCTGATAACCGTGGCCGCTCAGCTCTGTGAAAAACAAGGGTTAAAAGTGAACAGCAAAACCCCAAATTTACCTTCCTGCCCTGGTTCACACCCGTGTCCAAGCAGAAGGAATCTGCACGCAAAGCAAGGCAGTGCTGCCCCGTGCAACTGGGGAAATACTGGATTTTGGCCCAAAATAACAAGTGCCCCCATGCAGGCATCTCTGCAGGTGCCTGAGCATGCACAGGGTAGGGGGCTGATGAACGTGCCCTCAGCCCTGCAAAACCTCGCTGTTATGTGGGTGTGCAACAAGCCAGCGAGGGTGGAGACAAATCCCTGTTAAACAGTAATAACTGAATTTCAGAAATTGCTCTTGATGAGACCTCCAGGCCGGCTTCCCTTGCATCGCTGGCCGGCGTGAGCAGGCAAGCAGTGCTGAGGCCTCACCGGCACTTCTGGATGGCCGAGCCACAGCCGTGCCAGCACTTCTGCTGCGCCACGCTGACAGCCGCCCGCCAAAATCCTCTTACACCCCGCTGGCACTTCCTAACAAAGCTGACAGGTGACTCTCCTCCGCCAGGACAATTTTGGGGTGGGGGGCGAACCCAAAACTAGGCATCATCTCGGAAAATAAAGCAGGAAACTGAACACACGGTCCTGCAGCCTGGGCGCTGCCGCCCTCCGGCACAGCCCCACGCTGGGGACAGGGCTCTGCCTGCACCTCCAGCTTTACCCTCACGAAGGGTTGCAGTAATGGGGGCAACGGTCCGTCTTGCTCCAGCCCTGCGGTTTGTGCATGGATGGATGGATGGACAGATGAGGGACCATTTCATGTACACGCTCCCGAGCAGCTCCCTGCACACAGCCCTGCGGGTGCAGGGAGCTCAAGATTTCTGCTTTTAATCAATGCTGTGTTAGTAAGAGGTGCCTCCTTGCAGCTGGCAGAGAGCGGCAAGGCGATGGCGGTGCTGATGCTGGCCCTGAGCCGCCCTCCTGGCCCGCAGGACACCGGGCAGCTGCAGTGCTGCACTGGGGACCAGCCATCGCCTGGGGCTGCCGTCGGGAAAGGAACCAGTCCAGGGAGCATCACATCCTTCTTAACTGCCCCCCAAGCACTCGCTTGGAAAACAGCCTTATTTTGATGGCCATACGTATTTCTGAGTGCCCTAATTATTATTAAATATCACTGCCATAACATGGATGTTCTTGCTGCCTTCTGGCAGCATTTTGGAGAGCCGGTGCCTGCCTTGGTGAGGCTGGTAGCAGCCCCTCACAGAGCTCAAGCCGCACCAACCTGCTCGGCCGCAGTTTCCCATGGGAAGTGGTGCTTACGGGGAAGATATACTCCTCCCTCGGCTGCAGAAGGCAAAGCCACCAGCTGGATCTGGCCCCAGAGAGGGAACTGAAGAGAAACCCCGGGATAACGCCAGAGGGAATCGGGCAGGGTCCCTGCACCCTCTCCCTACCCACTCCCTGCTCTGCAGAAGACTGGGACAAAAATAATCCCTTTCACCTGGCTGACCATTTAATAAGGAAAATGGAGAATCACTCAACAAGGAAAAAAAAATCATAACAAAAATATGACCCAAGTAATACAACAGGACATTAAGGGATGTGGGGGACAATATTCCTGTAAAGCTTTTAATCACTTACGGTCACGCAGAGCAGTGACAGCAGATTTATAAAAGGGGGGAATAAAAGGCAGGAAAAAACTTCACAGCAAGCACTAGGCTTATTCAAATCAAATTAATACGTACAGCTTGAAGTTGTTTGTCTAATCAAAGGGAAAGTAATCTTTAGGAAAACTGGGGTAAACCATTCTTATAGCAGTTAGGGCCAGTGGCAGGGAGCAAGGTGGATAAGATGGGTGCAGAGCATCCTACCCCCCTGCCTGGGGCACCACACACCCATCCTGCTGAAACCCCACTGGGGCACCCACCGAGGGGCTGATTTCCCCCTCCTTGCCCGCAGCAGGGGCTCAGCTCCAGCCTCAGCCCCATCCCACCTCTGTGCCCTGAGCCCCATCCCTGGGGGTGCAGGATGACGCAGGGACCGCCACGTCGCTGTCACGGGGCCAAAGCAAACATTTGCAGAATGGCTGTATTTTTCAATATTAAAAAAAAAAAAGTTATTATTTAATGTATTATTTTTTCAAATTCTTTTTCCTCCCCAAATTATTCTTGTGGGGATGGAACGAGCAGTTTGGGGACGGGGGTGCCATGCCACAGCCAGCATGGGGACACAGGCAGGGAGCCCGCACAGGCCATCACCCGCTCAGCTCTTACGACACCTCTTTCCTCACCTCTCTTTATAATCCTGGGAAAGATTATAAATTTGGTCCCAGCAGAGTTTTGCTTGTGAATCACCTGGGCTGCAGCAAAGGAAACCCAGGTGCGTGGGGTGGCAGAAATGGGGTCTGCCCCAGACGCTGCACCCACAGCAGGAGCATCCCTTCCCCATCCCCCCGACCGCTGCTGCGGGGCAGCATCTCTCCCCAGAATAAACATCCTCCAGTCCTGCGCGCTGCAGCACCATCTCTAAAGCATTCGGAGCAAACAAAACAGTAAAACAAAACAAAACAAACAACAACAACAAGCAAGCCAACGACAACCCCCTCAGAGGAAATTTCCAAGCAGAAAACTGTGTGGTTGTATCCCTCAAATTATAAACAGGTTCAATTAGGAGAAACCGAGGGGAGTTTCTAGGAGCTGGCAGCTGACACGGCATGGCCGTGGCGCCGCCTGCCAGGCTGCGGCTTGGTTCGTGGCAAAGATGGGTGCTGTAAGCTCCTACTGCTGACTGTTGTTCCCCTTCTTGCTCATCTTTTCAAGCCTTACAGCAATTTCCAGCTCTGTGCCACAACCAGAAGCAACAGTATCCTCTTTATTAAGCCAAGCTGGTGTTTCAACACTCCCATGGTGAGGCTGGAAGAAGGAGCTCCACCGCCGTCCTCCCCACCGCTTTCACCTTGCTGTGTGCGAAAGCCTTATGTAGCATAAACCCCCAAATCCAGTTTCCCAAAGGGAGCCACGCACTCGCCCGGGACTCACAAAACTGGGCTGAACTTGTCACCAGCTCCCCTCATGCCCACCACTCCTTTGGGCCACCCCTGCCATCAGAAAAAAAAAGGCAATAACCCCTTTTTTGGGAATTACCCAAGGCCAAACCCAATGCAGAGTGGAAGACGCTGTGAGATGGGAACAGTCAAATGCCCAGAATGGACGAAGGACTAAATCTGCTGCTTCTTACACTGCTTTCTACCACTATTGGTTTCAAACTAAATTGAGTAATTTATTTATTTTTTCCCCGCAGCTCTACCATATCTTAAAAATGTAACCCTGGTGATTTTCACCGCATGAAGCATATCCTGTAATGAGGACACGAGACCACTCAAAACCATTGCAAGGCAAAGCATCCGACAGCCAGTGCCCCAACCCAAACTCACGAGTGCTGGGTGGGTGCAACGCCTTCCAGCTCAGCCCTTAAACCACCTTAAACCACCAACTGCATCCAAGGGCACCCAGCTGGAGGACACCGGCTCAGCCACCGCACCAAGGAAATGCCACCGGCGCAGAGCATGCCGGGGTCCGACGGCAGCAAGGGAGAAGCGAAAAGCAGGGGAGCAGCATGGAGAGCCCCAAACAGACGCTACCACTGCTGATTTCTTGCCCTACGGACATCACAGCATCACCACGGAAATTCCCCCACGCACCCAGCTGGGATGTTTATAAAGCCTCCAACCGCACGGGCTGGCTCCCAATTCAGGGAGCCAAACAGGAATTTAAATTAATGAGAGCTTCGACCATTCAGCATGTTGGGGGAAAAAAAGAAAAAAAAAAAAAAAAAAAAGACCATCGTGCCGGTCCTGCTTGCAGCTCCACATGAGAGTGGCTGGAAATTATCTGCTTATTCATTTTTCCAGGAAAATTCTGCCTGTTGCTTCAGCACTGCCAGTGAGACTGCGGGAAGCCCAAGTGAGCCAGCCCCAATTCCAGCAAAACAGTAAAAAATAAATTATGTGTATCTATATATGGAATATAGATTATATATATATATAAAAATATATATACATATGTAAGTGGTTGGTCTTGAGATGGATTATGGGCCATTTACCCTCCCAGGGAGAGGAGGGACAGCTTGGGGGTACATTAGAGCAGGGGAAAGCACTGCTAGAGGTGGGGACTTCTGAAGGTGGTATTTGGCCTCCTTGGCCACCTGAAACGCTCAACGAGCCCCCCGGGCCCAAGGGAGCAGGACCGGCACCCCCAGCCCGTCTGGTGCGAGGGCACCCCCAGCACGTGAGCGTAGCGATGACCTGCACATAACAACAAGACGACAGTGATTTTATCTGTAATGGTCTTTTACTCTGGAAGGGCATATTTAAAGGGGATTTTTAAAAATTACACCGGCCCTGGAGGATGTTTAAGCAATTAGCCCTGGCTATCATTAAACACGCTTTAAAATCCATCAGGAGCCATCCTGATAGGAGCCAGAGGGACAAATAATATCCTTTGCTAGCGCTGGGACAGCATCCCCCCTCCAAGCGAGGGGACCGTTCCCCATGTCCCTGCCACGGACATCGCTCTGGGGCAGGACCCACACTAAGAGTTATCTCACCAATGAGGAAGGGGCCCTGACTCAGAAGGTATTTCTCTGCCCCGCTCCGTCTCAGGGACTTCTGAGGTCCTTTTTCGGCAGGCGCCCGTTAGCAGCGAGGTGCCCAGCGAGCTGGAGTCGCTTGAGCAAAAAGCCCTGGAAACCACATAAACCACAGAGGGGCGAAAGCCAGGGGTAGGGACCAAGCTTGAATTTCAATTTGTGGTTTTTTTTCCCAATTGCTTAAGCAAACGCCGGTATCAGCGGAGCCGGCAGATGCGACTGAAGCTATCTCGGGTGCAGGAGCACCACAGCATGGCCCCACACTCACCAAATAACGAGCCCGGGGGTTTTTGCCACAGCAATCTCTGCTCCGCACGGGCGACTTGCCCACAGCACAATGACTTTAACCCGCCCGTGCTGCCCAGCTAAACCCTAATCCCTTTATGCCTAATTCAGTGACAGCCTCTGGCCCCCGCGGCCGCATCCTCACCATCCCAAGCCGGCACGGGAAAAGCCACACAGCTCATGCCGGGGCGGTTTATCGCTCCACTAATGATGCTTCGTTAGCCGGCGGATCGGTGACTGCACAGTCGGCACAGATGCCAGCAGTACAGCAGATAACCGTGGCTCAGGGCATTTGCAAAATGCCCAGAAATACCTTCAAATGTCTAAACATCCCCAAGCCCCCCCCACATTCAGAATCTCTGCCCCATGTGTGGGGGCCCCTGCAGCGCAGCCCTCTGGGGTGGGCAGGGGACTCTGTGTTTTGGGGTACCCCGGGTGCCGCCCTGCCGATATACCTGCTGTGAAAAAGCACCCACTAACGCCGCATCTGCATCCCCCAAAGGTGGGTGCTGGTGCACCCCCAGCCTCATATCCTGGCCCGACTGCTGCCCTATAACCACTGCCACATCTCTCCCCGCATACCACAAATTCCCTTTATTTTGCTGCTTTTCAAGCAAATACCTTTTTGCAGAAGTCTGAAGCAGCAGAGCTGGGGGCAAACAGCCCCCAGTACGGTCCGGGGTACCCAACCACTTGTGCCTGCATCCCTGCCGTGCCAGCAGCCCTCACCCCACCGGGTCTGCCGGTTCTCCCAATCCCTATGTTTTTTCCCCTCCTTCCAGCCAGGTAGTACCAAGCAGAACAAGCCCCCACCACCAGACACCTCCTCCCCTGTTTTATTTTACCGACAAAACCCAGGGCACCTGCTGCAAAAGCTCCTCACGGACACACCAGCACCACAGCGACAACATGCACCGGCATCAGCGCCTCAGCTCCGCTTTCCTGGATAATCCGGTGCCTGCCGCAGTTTAGTCCCGCTTATAAAAGAAGCAAAGAGCAAACCAGGGGCTCCTGCGGGGGGATGTATCCACAGCAGGAATTTAGCTTTCCCCCTGCAACCAGGGCGTTGTATTCCGCCGCCGCCTTGATTTTCTTAAGCCTGGCCTAGGCATGCACACAAATGCAATACAGTAAAATCATAGTAAGCTTCTGTCTAGTGTGAAGAGAGACGGATCAGGATCAAGTGCCCTTCAGAAGCTGCGTCTCATCTCCCCCAGGATAAACACTTTCATGTCACGGCGGCTGCTGGGGGGGATCGCTCTGCCTGCGGAGCTCGAGCAGCACGGCTTTCAGCTCTAGACAAGTTTCCACACCGCAATCTCACGGCAGGCAGGCGCAGAAGCTCTTGCTTCGAGCAACTGCCTCTTCATTTATTAAAGAAAAGAGAAAAAAAGGGAAAAAAAATAAAAAATAAGTGTTAATCACAGCATTCCCACCATTGCAGGGGAGGGATGCTGTGAGCATTGTGCATGGAAAGCGGCTGCAGCTGAGCCAGATCCTGCCCCGGCGGCCCCGCATGGTGGCTGGGGGCGTCGAAGCTGGAGATGGGCTTCATGGTGCCTGGTGGGTGAGCAAAGGCACCCAGCCATGGGGACTCAGGTGCTTGATGGCTCCCAGGATTGAGCCTCCCTCCCCAAGGGGATACCCAGCCCCAAAACCCAGCCCACGGCAGGGAGCTCAGCACCCCTTCCTGTACAGCCTGGCGAAAAAACGGTGCTTTGCACTTCCTAGAAGGAGAGGCGGGCAGCAAGGGCACGGATCCGGTGTCCCACGTGCCAGGGCTCAGGTTGCACTTCCCAGAAGCGGGCAACTGGGGGAAGCCAAAATTAGCAGGTGACTAATTCTGCCCCTCAGTACATCCCCTGCCCCTGTACTGCGGTGACTGCCAGTTGTTGCAGGAAGATGTCGGCAACCTCTTGCCTAGAGAAAACGCGAGATGAAACGAGCCCAGAAGCCACAGGATGACCTGCAGGGAAGGTCTTGGGGTTGTACTGACCCCAGTCCCCAGCCCTGTATGCCCTCGCACCCCTCTATCGATACCCAGGTCCAACTCTGCACACCCAAACTGGTGCTGAGGCGGGGGGAAGGAGGGGAGATACAGTTTCCAGCCTCCGGTTCGGCGGCGCATAAGCTAATGCTGGGGTTATTTAAAGCCCGAGTTTTAGCAACGTTCAGCTACTGGTTGCGTGATCAGGATAAAAAATCGCAATCCTAATTCCTGGCCCCCCGGTGCCTATGGCAACTGGTATCCGTCTCCTTGGAAACTAATCTCGTGGTATTTGAACAATGTACCAAGGGCCTTTAATCTCCCAAACACTGTAAATCTTTATTCTAGCCTGCTCTCCTACTACTCCAAGAGCCAACATAAAAAGCCTGTTGTTTTCCGTGCAGTCACCGAGAGCCGAACTCAAATTTTATATTACACAGGCACAGGGGGTTCCCCCCACTCTTATTTTTTTCCCCTCTAATTTAAAGTCCCACGTGCATGATGCCCGCAGGTGCTGCAGCACTGACCCCACATCCCACTACACGGTTTGCTTTCTCCAAATGGTGCCTGATGCCCTGTCCCAGCTGTTGCCCCAGTTTGCGTGCCCACCTTGTGTCCATCAAACTGGGCGCTGCTCCAAATAATAACAATAATAACAACTATTATTATTAATTATCTAGCAAAAAAAATCCCCAAACTGCAAACATACAAAGACACAGTGCTCAGGCTGGCCACAATGAGTTTGCAAGGGCTCAGCAGAGGATGGTCCACCCCAGTCTTCGCCATGGGAGCGGATGCTGCTGGGCACATCATCTTGCTCCTCCACACTCAACCCCGATGCTTTTTTCTTTTGCAAAGCCGCTGTTGATGGCACTGAACCCCCCGCCAGCTCCCAGGCAGGGCTGGGGTGACCCTGACCCCCCAGCACCAACCCCAGCCCGCAGCCACCACTGCTCATCACCCGCTTTCTGCTCTGCCCAGGTAATTACCTCTGCGTAAGGAGGTCTCTGATAAGAGCTGCTGCCTAATCTCATTATGTTAAATTTTATCTCTAATACTTCTCTCTGGTTGCTGGTGTCTCAATATCAAGTATTCCCTGTGTTACAGGACAGGCTATTTGCTAATCCAAGGCCTGACTCTGCGCCACATAAATAAACTCAATAAAAAAATAAAATGTTTATCTAAGGGGAGGAGGGAAAGGCGGCAGCAGCAGGTCCCGGCTTGCCCCAGCGCTTGCCCTCTGCTCCAGCCCAGCGGTAGGGAGCACACGTGCCGAGAGCCGGTGCTGGCTGCACCTCATCACCTGCTGTCTCGTTGTCTGCCCAAAATCGGGCGTCCTGGGCAGGCGGGTGGATGTGGCACTGCCTAGGACTTGCCACCGGCAATGGAGGGGTCTTCGGCAAAGCCAAGCCTGCACCCGCCCTGGTGTGACCCGTCAAGGGAGCTGGGCAGCACGGCAGTGCCGCCGGGGAGGAGGGATGCTGCCGGCAGCTGGCCGCCCCAGCCGGCCGGGATCCCCATTTCCTTCCCGGGCGGCCTCTGGCCACGGCACCGGCCCTGAAACCTGCTGTTTCTCATGCAAACCCCGCCATTACCGCAGCGCTATCAGGGCTTGGCATCACCGCCGGCTGCCAGACACAAACAGCCGCAGGTGCTGCGTGGCCCCCACCCACCCCCGGCAGACATCACCCTCCGCGGTGAGCTGACATGCCAGGAGCCGACGGGTCCGGCCAAGGACAGCTCTGGCTTCCCTGGGCCCCGGCATTGCGACCGGGTCCACAGCGCCGGGTCCTGCCGTGCTGCTCGTGCATCCCCAGGAGCAGCAGCTCCATGGCTGGAGGGTCCCCAGGGGGCCCCAGCCCGTGGCTGTGCTCTCCAGTGGCTGGTAGAGCCATGCAACTCCAACCAAGGTGTCCCTGCTGGCGTGACTGTCCCTGCAACTCTCATGGGGAGATTCGCCAGCGTCTAATATAGCTTGGGTGCACATCACAAAATTTCCTCCCATTGTATTCCCAGGGGCCCACCTTTTTTTAACACTGTGTCCTAAGCACCACGAGCCCGGCCACGCTGGGTGGCAGCCAGTCAGCAGGCCAGGGACAGGCAGACAGATGGACAGGGACAAACCCACGCCCCAAAATGGTGATTACACACCAGTGGGTCCCAAAATGCTGACTCCCCAGCAATGCCTCTGCTCCTCAGGGCTGCAGGGAACAACCCACACGCGCTTCACCCAAGAAGTGCAGCGCAGCACCCCAGGGGTGTCCCCGATAGTACCAGGGTCCCACCTCGCCCCCGCAGCGGGGTCTGGGGTGCAGCAGGGCGGGGACGGTGGCAGGCGCAGGGTGGAGGCGGCAGGAGTGCCTCTGATAGCCGGCGATTTGAGCCATGACTCAAAGGCCACCCCAGCTGGCGTCAGAGCTGGCCCCAGGGAGCCCTGCGAGGGCTGCTCCAGGCTGGCCAGGATCCGGCCCTAAAATACAGCCGGGGCCTCTCCCGCATGCTTCTGCTTGGAGTCACTCCAGGACAAGGTGACCTGGCCACTGCCACCTCCTCCCTCCCAGGACGCACCGGTGCTCGGGCTCCAACGCGGCGGCCTGGGCCAGCAGTTCCCTTCCCCTGACGCCTTGACCCCCTTCTTTCCCAGAGGAAAACTGGCCCCGGATCAGCCCCAGTCCCTACAGCCTCGAGGGGACATCAGCCCCCGCTCCCAGCCTCATCGGTGAGCCAGTTCATCGCACCGATCCTGCAGCTGACCAGCCCTGCCCTCTTGTCTTGCTCGCCCCATTTCAGGGTGGTTTAGCACAGAAAAACAGGCAGCAGTGGTGTCCCCCAACACGAGTGAGGAGGAACCCCCCAAGGACACCGAGCCTCAGCCACTGCGGTGCCGGCACCACCATGACCACGACATGGCACACGGGCACGGGGATGGCGGAGCCTGAGGTCTCGCAGAAACACATGTTCCCCTCTGCTAAATTCCAGCTTAATTCTCATTTCCATTGTGTTATGAAACACATTATCTGTTGAAACTAAGTCAACAGTTGTTTGCATTTACGTGTAAACACAGTGAATATTAGGAACCGGGCCAGCATTATATTTGCATACGAAATGCTGCCTGCACTGCCCTCTCTCCCTGGCTCTTCTCCATCCCTGCAGTTAAAGATGCGGGGAGATGGCGAAACCCAAGACCAGAGCAGCCCGGGAAGCAAAAAAACCTTGTTTTTCCCCTTTCTATTTTCATTTTTGTGCAGCAGGAGAAAAAGCATCCCCTTAAATCCACATAACGCACCGACACACGCACCCCTTCATCTTGGGCCCAAACCGAAACCGCTTCAAATTCCCAATGATAAGCATATTTTATCAGGCCTGCTTTGCATAGCACATAAATATTTATTTGCTTCTAATCCTGCAAAGCAAACCTGCCTTGTGGCACATTTCCCTTAATCGGCAGCTCCTGAGCCTGACGAAGCGCCAAGAGAAGCGGCGTCCCAAATTCAGAGCCTGCTTTAGGTGCGAGGGCAGGGAAACAGGCACCCAATGTCCAGCACCCGATGCCTTTTGGGGTGCCTGGGGTGGGTTCGGGGGGTGCAGAGGCAGCTGTAAGGCACGCCGGTTCTTTGCCACTGGAGAAAGCAAGAGCCCAGCTCAGTGCCCCATAAAGAGCAGAAAATAAATACACGTGCATCATGGTTTGAGTGCTGGGAGGTGGCTCGATACTGATTTAGCTCTGGGATGGTGATGCTTCCAGGAGAGGTGATACCAGGGGTGGGGACCAGCCCCTCAAAAAAGGAGATTTTTGGGGCTGTGCAAAGGGAGAGCACCTTGTCATGGGAAAGGCAGAGGGCATGCAGTGTATTTTTTGGGCTCGCAGCTCATTTTTCGCACATGTGCTTGTCAGGTTGAAAAATGGAAACTCTCTGATGTCTTTCTCCACGAGATGGGAAACAAGGGGCTGCACCACCGGGGACTAGCTCGGGCTCTCCATCACCCCAATTCAGGATGCTGCCGAGCATGGATCTGTACCCCAAACCCCACCAAGACCCACACAACCTCATACGCTAGGAAATTTATAGAAACCCATTAAAAAACCGAGAATTTTCAAATACCAAATCTCACCCCAACACCAAAAGTCCTTAATTACCTCTTGCTTCAGCCAGAAGGATGGGAAACAGCGCAATCACCCGCATCCATCCTCGTCCTGCTGCGATCAAAGCATTCAGATCGGGACCCACAGAGCCTAAGTTTGTGAATTAATTTCTTAATCAGTTCCCCATAAATGGGTGGCACGCAATTAGGCAATGGGCGCCTGCCGCCGGGCAGCGCGGGTGCTGAGCCTGGGGGAGCCGGCGAGCTCTCGGCACTGCTCTTCGCACCACACGCAGCCACAGGGTGGGTAAACATGGAGCTGCTTTATAATGGGCAAGTAAATATTGAAATATGCGGGTTTATTTCAGCTGCTCTGCCACCGTGCCTTGTCCTCTGTGAAGTCACTGACCTGGGTGAAGCCCAAAAACCTGATTAAAAGCAAAATACTGTTTTTTTCCCAAGGTAGGAGGAAGCGCCTTAACCTCTCCCCAAGGCCAGGGATCTGGGACCAGGAGGAGAAACTGCTCCAGCCACCCTGCAAGAGGCTTTCCCTGGGTGCCAAGCATGATCCCGCATCTCTCGGCACCTTCAAGGCACACCCCGCGCAGTCTGAAACCGCAACCCCTGGGATATCAGCACCTCCAAGGAGAGGTATTGCTCCATCCCCATGAACGCCTCCCCCAGCCCCCCTGCCCATTGCCTCACTGCTGGGGACACAAAGCCCCCCAAAGAGGCAGCCCAGCTCTCCCCAGCATCCTTCTAGCTATTCAAAATACCAAGGGCAATAAAGAGAGACTCTAGCAGAAAGCAAAATCAATACCAAGAAGGAAGGTTCTGGGCTTAAATGCCTTTTGTAGCATCGCTGGTGAAAAGCAGGTTAGTGAAGGGGGGGGGGGAAGGACAGAAAAACCCTCGGTGTACCCACAGCGCATGGGTTTAAGAGGGACAGCGCTTGCTCTAAGGTTTTCCATACGCATCACTGATGGTTTCTAGGCAGGGAGCACGCAGCAGGGGTTCAGACCCAGCCTGGCACCCCACGAGCCCCATCCGACCACAAGTGAAGAATTATGGGGAGGAGGAAGAGCAGGGACACCCCAGCATCACGTCCTGGCTCCCACCCGGGTGATGCTTGCGTGCACCCCAGCTGCTGCCATTTTGCTTTTGGGGGGTGCAGAGCTGTGTGGAGGGGACACACGAGGGCAGCCGGCGGTCTGTCAGCCAGCGCCGGGGGGAGAACCAACCCACACTGCTCTCCTTGCCCGCGGCCCCGACAGGAGCCATCTCCCTTCCTGCTCTTCTGGTCATGCATCTCCCAAGTGCTGTCTCCAGCCGCTGACAGGCACCGGCTTCCCTGCCCCAACGGGGACAGCCATTGGGCGCACAAAGCCCACCCGCCCGTCCGGGTGCGGATGGGACCCCCTCGCCATGGGAAAGCCGGCATCTCGGAGCATCCTCAGCAGCAGCTACCCACAGCACAGACAACCTCCGCATTATTTTTAATTATCAGGTTTAAAATAATAAAGGATGCCTACGTGCTCCGGTGCATCGATGGCAACCCAGCACGAGCCCAGCTGTTAAAAATAACTCTTTCCAGGAGCACGGCTGCCAGCCACCCACAGGCACCCTTGGCCCCGCGGGACGGGTGCTCTCCGCTCCATCCATCGGCATCACCGCACCAGGTCCACGGTGTACCAGAAGGTCAGTGAGCGTGGAAATATGCATCTTACTTGCAGAAAAAAAAAAAGAAAATAAATCAACCAGGAGCCAAAAAAAATGTTCAACCATAACTACGCTGCTAGGGGAGAAAGAAAGAAATCAGGAAGAAGAAAATTTATCAGCAATGAAGCCACAACCCAAGCAGCCTGCTTTCAGAGAGCATTCAAAGATGAGGGGATTTGTGTGCTCCAAGGTACAGAGGGGAGGCAAGCATTGCCCTCGCCAGCAGCTGAAGTAGAGGAAACTTTTGCTTTGCTGTGGTGGCTCGGGAGCCGGCTTTTATCACGGAGAGCCTCGCAAGCAGGCAGCGATAGGGCTGGATTTGTGCAGGTGTAATTCCCACGGAGATAAAGACCTTGTTTTTCAACAAGCAGTGGCACCGTACATAAATTACAACAGCAAACACGGGGAAACAAAGAGGTTTTCAAGAGAGTGGGTAATCCTCAGAGGGGTGGCTCGGGGAAAGCTGGCAGGCGGCTGCGGGAAGACGATGTGGGAGAGACGTGGGGCTAATCTCGTGCTCTCCCACCACCCCATAAAGGAATAAACATTTGGCAGGTGGAGAAAAAAATTAACCCACCTGAACAACAAGTATTTGAGGGGCCCAGGATGGAGGTGAGGTTTTTCACGACAGATGCTGGGTGCCTGCTCTTCGCTGCGGCAGGATCCAGCAAGGAGCCATGGTAAGGGCCTGGGCAGATGCTGGATCCATCCTGGAGCCAGGTCTTTGCTCCAGGAGCTTGCACAGAGAGGGCTGGGGATGCACCGCACCAGATCAGTCATCTCATGGGACTCTCAGGTCACGCTTGCCTCTCCCGTGTCTTTTTTTTTCCCCCTCTCTCTTTTCAAATAAAATTTAAAAAATACAACCTGACACTAATTCTAACGGTTTAAATAAATGTTTAATGTCCTGTTAAAGGTCGCCCGCTGCCTGCTCCTGCCACAGATCTGTATTAAAAGCACACGGGCCGCTCGGTTTGAACCACGCTGTTTCACCCGGGTTCAAACGCCCGGCACGCTCCTCTCCCCAGCCGGGCGCCCCCCAGGAGGCTGTCGGGCGGCGGCGGCTGGGGGCCGCCGTGTGCCAGAAACCTGCAGCGAACCCCAACTAACCCCCCTGCTTTTGATGCAAGCCCCCAGCCAAGCTTCATCTCGGGACACGGAGGGCGGGTTTGCATTTCTGAGGGCAAAACCACCAAGCTCTAACGCAAGGTAAAATGCTGTAATTTCACTTAGGGGTTTCTAGGCATTCATTCCCAGAAAGATGAGATGAAATTACAGCCCGACGATGCCCCTGAAGGGTGCAGAGCGATTTATTTTCAGTGATCCTCCTCTAATGAAGCTAATTTATAACCTTGTCAGAAGGCATACGCAGACTTGGGGCACCGGCACGGCTCCCTTCCCCCCGCCTGCCTTTCCCAGGGTGAAAACCTCCAACCCAAACCCCAACCAGGATGTTTATTTAAGGCCCAAAACCCCAAAGGCACTTTAAACAAGCAGAGTTCCTCACATATTTCGCCGACCAAGCGCGATCTTTTCTGATGGCGACTGCAAAAGGGTTTCCAGCACCCAGGGGCGCAGGGGGGTCCCTGCTGCCACTGGGGCAGGGTTGTCCCACCGCCTGGATGGGAGCAGGATGATGCTATGGGACCCAGGGACCTGGTGGCATCTCAGGGCATCCCTCCAGACCAGAGCATCCCCACACATCAGGGTCTCCACAGCTCGGTAATGTGGTGACCCAGTTTTTGGGGAACTTGCTGATGACCCTACCACCATCCCAGCAGACCCACTGCGCTCCGACGGGCATCGGTCCTCACCAGCTGGAAGGGTTCAACAGCTCATCCCCCGGCTGGTTAAAAGGGAGGAAGCCATAAGAAAAAGCCCTTTCTCCATCCGTACCACCACTTCTGTTTCTCCTAGGACATGCAGGAGCCACGGCAGACACTGGCAAGAAGGAGCAGGGGAGAAGCGGCACGGCAGGCAGCTCCCACCGCTCCGCCAGTGCCGCGCAGCAGCACTTTAGCAGATGGTGGATTGTAACGTCGTTATATTTACCTAACGAGATTGCTTTATTGTAGCCCTCCAACAATAAAGCAAGAGCATCTAAAGGCGGCGGCCAGCTCCTGGGCTTTGACAACCCAGGTGCCAAGTATATATATATTTTAAATCTATACATAAATCACGATTTCTCAGGTTACGTTAATACACCAATTTTTTTCCCCGTATTAAAACACATGTGACTCGTACGCAACAAAAAAGACGCACAATTCAATGCTTTAAATCCTTCTGAGTGCCAGGGAGCAGAGCTGCGGTAGCAATTTAGCCAATACCACAGGCATGCAGGGCTCAAAACCCAACCTACCCGACCCAGGACACGCGACGGGTGTGCCAGAGACAGCATTCCTCCAGGCAAGGACTATCCTTCACTGCACAGCAAATGGGGTCCTAGCCTCCTAAATACTAATACAATACAAATAATAAAGATAATTCCCACATATTTAATCATTACCAGAGCTCTCAGTAGAAATGAAAATCAGGCCCGCGCTAATTAGGGAGATATAATCCTGCCTTTCCTACAGGTTTTTCCATTCCTGTCTCCTACCCTGCAATGAAACAAGCAGAAAACCAACCGGATGGGGAGGAGCGTGACTGCGATGGGAGACTCAAATAGGTCCCAAAGCTTGATCACTGTGGGCACAGCCCCATCCTACCAGCGCTGGGGAGATATGCCAAAATACCCATCCCGGGGGGCCCAGCGCCAGTCCAGCTCTAAATGCAAACCATCCTTCAGGGTCCCTTTGGGGAAGGTCTGAGCAGCAGCATCCATCCAGGGAAAACCCTACCACTGCAATGGGGTCTCTGCCCTGCATCAGGGTATGGACCAGCAGCCCAGCAGCTCATCTCAAGACTTGTCCTAAACCTGGCATCCCGGAGGCTCTCCCCGATGGCTGGCAGCAGGCGGGCAGGGGAGGGCAGCGCCTGCCTTACCGGCACTGCTCCCAGGTGCCGTCATCGATGTGATGTGCCACGCGTGCTCCCCGGTGCCGAGCCCTTATAAAGTGGCCGGGCTTAATTTCAGGCGCAAGGATTGCTGCTAATTAGAAGCAGGGCTGGGTTTGCCTCTTTCATCTGTGCGTGTCGGTGCAGGGGGCTCTGCCCACCTCCAGGGAGCCACCTCCATCCCCAGCGTGATGGCCAGAGCCGTCCCCACCGCCCAGGGCCAACCCGTCAGTGCCACCAGGCTGGAGCTCCAGCAGCAGATGAGCAAGCCGGTGGCCAGCGTCCCAAGGCAAGGTCACGTCATGCCAGCACTAAGGAGTGGGTGGTTTCCCAGGCAGGAGACAGGTCCACACAGACGCAGCCGGAGGTAAAGGCAAGACGGGAGCTTTGCTGAAACCAGGGCACGGAGACGCACTCATCCCTGCATGCCACCCTTTAAAAGTGGGCAAAGCATTTTCTCGCACAGCATCTGGATAAAACTGAGGAGGTCTCCTTCACCCACTGCAATCGTTTCATTTCCCCAGTGTTACCTTGTTCCAGAGGACTCCCTCTCCACTCACCACACGTTTTCCCTAAGCCAGACTGACCACCTCTATGTTCTTCTAACCAGCAGCTACCACAGGGAAAGCTTTGAGGGTTTTTCTGCTTTTTCTTTTTAGCATGAGAGAAAGAAGCCAAGGGCTCCTCGGTGGCCTTGCCACCAGCACAACCTGTGGCTGGGATCCCACGCATCCATCCCCTGCCTCAGCCAGGGACAGGGCTCAGCTCCAACCTGGCTACCAAACCTCTTTTCTCATGTAAACGGATTTCTCAGCTTCAAACTGCCCCACAAAGGTTATGAGGGCCCAGGCACCATACATTTCTCTCAGAAGCGTACAAATCCCTCCAACCTTCACCCACCCAAGACAAGGGGAGGTTTCTCCTCCAGGTACATCAAACCCCCCCAGCTAAGCAGGACACACAACCCCTGGCAGCAACCAGTACCTGCGTGCATCATCAAAAAGTGCAAGAAAGGCTCAAGAAGTTACAAACATCCTGCCCACCAGCTTCCCCGCTGCCACCTCCAGGGGCATCTGTGCCCCAAAGCACCCTCTGAGCTCCCAGGTTTCCCAGGAGTGGATCAGCAGCAGGACCATAGTGCCCACCAGGGCATTTGCACCCATCCACTTGCACCCACTGCTTGGATGGCTCAGGGGCGCAGCCGGATCCTGCAGACCCCAGAGGGGAGGTCACCTGTGGGCAGAGGACTTTCCGGTTTGTCCCCTTCATGCTGCTGGGCCAGGGGTCCCAGGCATGCAGGTGGGTGCTGCATGGCACGTTTCCAGGACCTCTCCTGGGTCCACACCAACATCCCCATCATCATTCGCTCCTTTTGATGCTGCATGTTTAAAGAAATGAAGACAGACACCTCATCTCTCATGTGAGCTGGAGCTCAGCGCCAAGGGGGGAAGCCCTGGTAAAGGACGGTGACATCGGTGCGGACGCGCAGCAGCAGAGCGATGCTCCTCGCTGGTCCCCTGCTCATCCCACTGAGGTTAATTCTCTTCTTAAACCAGCCAGACCAGCATGGAGCAGAGACAAGGCAACATCAAGCCAGAAAACTCAGAGAGAAGCTTTTTGCGTGCAGGAATGTAAACCCCACCTCGGTACAGCCTGCTCTCAAGGAGGGGATTCGTGTACAGAGTGCTTTTCTTCAGAGTGTCCTACCTACGGGAAAGCCTTGCTGTCGCTGTAGGCAAGACCCTCGGAAACCACCGCCAAAGTGTTTGTAAAGCTGCATTTGGCAGCGGCTCCCGAAGCGGGACGAGACACGGGGATATTCACACAGCAGCTGCTTTGGGGGATTTCTCCAGCAGCAATCCCCCTTCTCACTCCATCCCTCCACCGCCACACGGGCACCACGCAGCGGGGATGAGCTCCTGCCCAGACTCACTTGACATTTTTCTCTTGGGCTCAAAGCAAATTCAACCAACGGGGCCGCACTAAGAAAGCAAGCATCGAACCAGTGAGCAAAAAAAACCCCAAATCCCCAATCCATAAAGCTCACCTGAACCCCAGCCACAGCACAGCCCCGAGCCTCCCGCAGCTTCGGACAAGATCAAGGGCTCATGACCTGTTTTTAAAGATGATGCTTCAAGAGACTTAAATAAAACATGTCCCGTGAAGGGACAGGCTGCAACACGGCAGAGCAGGGTCCCAGGAAACCTTGCTCCAGTCTGCAAAGCCCTGCTGCCTCCCCAGCAAACCTCCAGCCAGGGCTGCTCGCTGCCCTCAGCCCCACTGCTCCGGCCAGCATCCAGATGGACACCAGGAGCCTTCCCTACGGCTCCCAGCTGGGCTCTTCCCAATAAATGAATCAATAGATACATTTTTAGCTCTTGGATGGATATCTCCAACCTCAGAGGGGCCTCCCAGTAGGTCCTTTCCTCTACTCCTCCCTGCCCTCGAGGAGAAGGCTTCTAGTGGCAGCAAACCCACGCCACGTGCCTTCAGCATCTGCCTCTGCTCCCCCCAGAAGCCCCAGAAGAGGTCTGTCCCTGCCAATGAGGCGCAACACACGCAGATGTGGCCGGAGGGCCGGGAGCAGAGCACAGGTACTGACGCAGCCCCTCGTCCATGCATCCCCTTCCCCAAACCATCACCCACCACCTACACCCAAGCCCAGCCACCCTGGGAGCAGCAGTCCCCATCCACACCTCTTCTTCCATGATGAGCCACCACCACGTCTACCCGCCGCAGGCATCTGCAAACGGATGCCGGTGGCACAAGGAGGAACCGCGCCCATCAGCTGACAGGCAGGGCAGGGTGCCGTTGCCCAAGCTGCGGACGGCCGGCGCCCAGCCCTGCGCCCACCCCAGGGGTGAGCCCCACAGCGGGCAACCGGCCGGGGACCAGCCTGGCCAGCGGCTGGAGTCCCTCCACATCCCTCCAGCCTGGCTGCCGGGGTGCAGCCGCCGAAATTCCCAAAGGAAGTACAGGGCATTGATAATTGCCGAAAAAAATCTGAGCTATTTCCTGCGGGAGCAGCAGATGGGAATCCCCCATTAGCTCCAACAGTGAGAGGTCACTCCTTTTGGTCTAGGATTTCTGGGTTTGGGGTTTTTTTCTCCTTCCTTTAAGCAGAGGATCGCTCAAGTCATATGTCATGCACATCATGTGGGAGAGCCAGACCTGTTCCCCTCCATGCTGGCCCCGAAGTCCACCCTCCTTGTGACCTCCTGCCCACACAAGGTCCCACTGGACGCCTGCCGACGCTGTGCCGGGCTCTCAGGACAGCGCCGAGCTGTGAGCAATGGCACCATGTCTCTCACCTGGGCTGGTAGGGCAGGTTGCTAAACACATCCCTGAGCAGGTTCCTTCCCTCCTCTCCTTGCTTCTCATTAGCAAACCTAAACGAGCAGCGACCTGCGGCAGCACGAGCAGCTTCTCCACCAAGACGCGAAAGCCCTCGTGGGAGGGAGAGAAGAGGGAGGCGGCAGTGGCCACCAGCACGTGTCCCCTTCGTCACCCCCTGGCTCCTGCAGGCACCCCACAAGGGCAGCTGCCCGACCCCTTCCCCTGCCCGCACCCGGCGGCGCTGCATCCCAGGCACGGTTCACCCCAAAAACATGGCCTGGCGAGGCAATGCCAGCTCGGGTAGCAGCGGTGCATGGGAAAACCAGCTGCACAGCCCCGAACCGGGGCACCCCGTCCCCCGGGCAGTTACCGCGACCCCAGCTCTGCGGGGCTGAACGGAGAGGAACAGGGTCCCACAGGAAGCTACAGAGCCATGCCGTGCTGCCACGGCTCAAAGGCGACCCTGACACCCAGCTGGCTGCTCGACATCGTCCCGACGGTGGCACACAGTGCTGTGCCAGGGCTCGCTGCTCCGGCGCTGGGGGCCAGTGGGATGCAGCAGAGGCACCGAGCCGCGGCCTTTAACATCCCAGCCCTTGGCTGCCGGCAGGGTCGGGTCTGATGCCAGCAGCTGCCACAACGCTTTCTCATTTCAGAGCAAGCGCTGCAGCGGTTTCCACAGGAGTAGGAAATTCCATGGGCTCGGACAGGTGATGGACAACGTAGCACATCTGGCCGCACTGGTGCGGACCAGAGACCTGGGATCCTGCAGACTTAAAGGTGCTCGTGTCCGCAGGATTACTCCCCAGTTGCAGCGCTTCCAGCGGCTCCTCTGGCAGGAGCAGCATGGGGAGCAGACACCCCGAAGCCAGGGGCTCCCTCCCGTCATGCGAGGCTCCATGCCAACACCCCAGGCAGTCCCTCTGTCCGGAGCTTGCACACCGGCAGGCGATGGATGTGGCAGGAGGCCAAGCGACCGACCTCGAAGCGCCCGCGACACCCGGCCCCGTAGCTCTGCAGCGATGCTCGGCGGCACCAACGCCTCCCAAAGCGCTCTCGCCCAGGCGCCCGCCACGAACAGCCGGGGATTACCCGTGCAGCGCCACCGGATCCGAGGCTCGCTCCGGCACAAGATGCATTAATAGGTTCGCTCCAATTTACATCTTATCCCAGATAAACCCACCACCAGCCCCGCATACTGGAACGACAAGGGCACCGGCTCCCTGGGGAACAACTTTCTCCCCATCACGGTCGTCCCCCAGCACCGAGAAACGTACGCATGTCCCCACCAGCACCGGGGAGCCGCAGAGGACGTCTGTCCCTCCGCCCCGCCAGCCGCGGTGCCGAGGCCAGGTTACCAGCCTAGCTGAAGCCCCGAGCGCTTCGTCAGCTCAACCCTGCGTTTCTATTTCCAGCCGTGCTGCCGCCTTTCCCCGCGCCGGCGGGGAGGGAGGCGAGCCCCAGCAAAGCCCTGCTCACAGCTTCCCTTCCTGCCCGGCACCGCCAGACGCAGCCGGGGCAGGTGGCAGCCCTGGAGCTGCCTTAGGGACGTGGGACACTGTTGCGGTGGTGGGCACCGAGGGCCAGCCCCACATCTCCTACCCAACTGCCCCAGCACTGCCACCCCCCACCCAGCCCTACTGCTCCCTGCATCTCCCTGCCTTACCACCCCAAGCACCCCTGCAGCACTATCACCCCCAACCCCTAATGCTCCCCCTCAGCCTCACTGCTTCCTTGCATCCCCCCGCAGCCCAGACAGACCCCACCACCCCAATCCCCATCATCACCCCCACGCGTTTCCCCCTGCCAGCCCTAACATCCCCGGCATCTCCCCCAAGCCCTGTAGCCCCAACATCCCTCCAAAGCCTAATCGCCCCCAGCGCCCCCCCAGCCCTACTGCCCTGCAGCATCTCCCAGCCCTATTGCCCCCTGCATCCCCAGCACCATCCTCTCCCAGTATCCCTATTGCGCCCCTGCGCTCTCCCAGCCGCGATGAGCCTAGCATTCCCGCCGGCATCCCCCAGCCCTATCACCCCCTCAGCGCCCCTCAAGCCCTAATGCACCCCCCGCACACCCCCTGCCCTAAAGAGCCCAGCATCCCCCCAGCCGTATTGCTCCCCAACATCCCCCGCGCCTCGATGCCCCCCTGCACCCCCGCAGCCCTTGCACCCGCCGGCAGCCCTATCGCCCCTCCTCCATCCCCCAGCCCTGCTGCCCCCCAGCATCCCCCCCAGCCCTGTCGCCCTCCTGCACTCCCCCCAAGCCCGAATACCCCCCTGTCCCCCCCCAGCCCCATCGCACCCAGCATCCCCCATCGCCCCCCCCCCCCCCAGGACTGGGACCGGGGTTGGGGGGGGTGGGTGTAAGGAGCCGGAGGGGGGGTGGGGGGGCAAAACTTTTCCTTACCGCGGGCGTCTCGGGCGCGGCGCTCCTGCCTCCCCCGGCGAGGCTGCGCGGGAGCGGCGGGGGCGGGCGCGGGGGCCGGGACGGAGCCGCCTCCCGCCGCTGCCCTCCTCCCCGGGCGGGGCCGCCCCTGCCCGCCGGGGCCGCACGGCAAAGGGGGGGCCGGGGGGGGGAGGAAAAACCCACCCCAAGCTGGGAAGGGAGAGCAGCTCTTTGTTCTGTAATCCCAGTAAAAGTGCCAGCCATTCGCCCCGCCGCTAATCCCAACCCCGCTCAACGGCACCATCCATTGGCTGCCGTTTACATACGGGATTAACCAGCCCGATAACCGGACGGGGGGGTCTGGGGGGGGGACGGGCCGCGCGAAGTCCCTTCGTGCCGCGGCGGGGCCCGGCTGGGCGCTGGGGGGGCGCTGGGGGGGCGCGGCGGGGACCTGCCGCCACCTGTTGGCGTTGGCGCGGCTGGGCTGGGCACGGGGGGGCGCGGGGGGGCGCGGGGGGGCGCGGGACAGGGTGGCCCTGGGACGGGTTAGCGCCGGTCGGTGTGGTTTGGCTCGGTATGGCTCGGCTTGGCTCGGCAGGGCTTGGCTCAGCACGGCACAGCTTGGCATGGCCTGCCCTTGGGTGGCTTGGCTTGGCACGGCACGGCACAGCTTGGCGTTGCCTGGCCTTGCATGGCTTGGCATGGCATGGCATGACATGACTTGGCACGGCACAGCTTGGCGTTGCCTGGCCTTGCATGGCTTGGCATGGCATGGCATGGCTCGGCATGTCTCAGCTTGGCGTTGCCTGGCCTTGCATGGCTTGGCATGGCATGGCATGACATGACTTGGCACGGCACAGCTTGGCGTTGCCTGGCCTTGCATGGCATGGCATGGCTTGGCAAGGCACGGCACAGCAGGGCTCGGCACGGCACAGCTCAGCGTTGCCTGGCCTTGCATGGCATGGCACAGCATGGCATGGCATGGCTCGGCATGGCACAGCTTGGCGTTGCCTGGCCTTGCATGGCATGGCATGGCTTGGCATGGCACAGCTTGGCATTGCCTGCCCTTGGGTGGCTTGGCTTGGCACGGCATGGCTTGGCACAGCACAGCTCAGTCTTGCCTGGCCTTGCATGGCATGGCATGGCTTGGCATGGCTTGGCACGGCACAGCTTGGTGTTGCCTGGCCTTGTATGGCTTGGCATAGCATGGCATGGCTCAGCATGTCTCAGCTTGGCATGACCTGGCCTTGCATGGCACAGCATGGCTTGGCACGGCTTGGCACGGCACAGCTTGGCATGGCCTGACATTGCGTGGCTTTGCTTGGTATGGCATGGCTCATCACAGCTTGGCTTGGCATGACACATCATGGCTCAGCACAGCACACACAGCTTGGCGTGGCCTGGCTTGGCAAGGCACAGCACGGCTTGGCTCGGCACAGCACAGTTTAGCATGACCTGGCCCTGCATAGCTCGGCACGGCACGGCACAGCTTGACACAGCCCTGCTCAGCGTGGCTTGACTCAGCATTGCACAGCAATGCACAGCTTGGCCTTGCACGGCACAGCTCACCAGCACACGTCCTGGCTCAGCCTGGCACCATAAAGCCTTGCTCACATGGCACAGCATGGCCTGGTTTGGCATGGCCTGCTGGGGCATGGCCCACCACGGCACAGCCCTCCGTGGCATTGCCCAGCTCGGCACGGCACAGCCCTCCGCGGCATTGCCCAGCTCGGCACGGCACAGCCCTCCATGGCATTGCCCAGCTCGGCATGGCACAGCCCTCCGTGGCATTGCCCAGCTCGGCACGGCACAGCCCTCCATGGCATTGCCCAGCTCGGCACGGCACAGCCCACCGTGGCATTGCCCAGCTCGGCACGGCACAGCCCTCCGTGGCATTGCCCAGCTCGGCACGGCACAGCCCACCGTGGCATTGCCCAGCTCAGCACGGCACAGCACACCGCGGCATTGCCCAGCTCGGCACGGCACAGCCCACCGTGGCATTGCCCAGCTCGGCACGGCACAGCCCACCGTGGCATTGCCCAGCTCAGCACGGCACAGCACACCGCGGCATTGCCAAGCTCGGCACGGCACAGCCCTCCATGGCATTGCCCAGCTCGGCACGGCACAGCCCACCGTGGCATTGCCCAGCTCGGCACGGCACAGCCCACCGTGGCATTGCCCAGCTCAGCACGGCACAGCACACCGCGGCATTGCCAAGCTCGGCACGGCACAGCCCTCCATGGCATTGCCCAGCTCAGCACGGCACAGCACACCGCGGCATTGCCCAGCTCGGCACGGCACAGCCCTCCGTGGCATTGCCCAGCTCGGCACGGCACAGCCCACCGCGGCATTGCCCAGCTCGGCACGGCACAGCCCTCCGTGGCATTGCCCAGCTCGGCACGGCACAGCACACCGCGGCATTGCCCAGCTCGGCACGGCACAGCACACCGCGGCATTGCCCAGCTCGGCACGGCACAGCACACCGCGGCATTGCCCAGCTCGGCACGGCACAGCCCTCCGTGGCATTGCCCAGCTCGGCACGGCACAGCCCACCGCGGCATTGCCCAGCTCGGCACGGCACGGCCCTCCGTGGCATTGCCCAGCTCGGCACGGCACAGCACACCGCGGCATTGCCCAGCTCGGCACGGCACAGCACACCGCGGCATTGCCCAGCTCAGCACGGCACAGCACACCGCGGCATTGCCCAGCTCGGCACGGCACAGCCCTCCGCGGCATTGCCCAGCTCGGCACGGCACAGCCCACCGCGGCATTGCCCAGCTCGGCACGGCACAGCCCACCGCGGCATTGCCCAGCTCGGCACGGCACAGCCCTCCGTGGCATTGCCCAGCTCGGCACGGCACAGCACACCGCGGCATTGCCCAGCTCGGCACGGCACAGCCCACCGCGGCATTGCCCAGCTCGGCACGGCACAGCCCTCCGTGGCATTGCCCAGCTCGGCACGGCACAGCACACCGCGGCATTGCCCAGCTCGGCACGGCACAGCCCACCGCGGCATTGCCCAGCTCGGTACAGCACAGCCCTCCATGGCATTGCCCAGCTCGGCACGGCACAGCAGTCCATGGCATTGCCCAGCTCGGCACGGCACATCCCTCCATGGCATTGCCCAGCTCGGCACGGCACAGCACACCGCGGCATTGCCCAGCTCGGCACGGCACAGCCCTCCGTGGCATTGCCCAGCTCGGCACGGCACAGCCCTCCGTGGCATTGCCCAGCTCGGCACGGCACAGCCCACCGTGGCATTGCCCAGCTCAGCACGGCACAGCACACCGCGGCATTGCCCAGCTCGGCACGGCACAGCCCACCGTGGCATTGCCCAGCTCGGCACGGCACAGCCCTCCATGGCATTGCCCAGCTCGGCACGGCACAGCCCTCCATGGCATTGCCCAGCTCGGCACGGCACAGCCCACCGTGGCATTGCCCAGCTCAGCTCGGCACAGCACACCGCGGCATTGCCCAGCTCGGCACGGCACAGCCCTCCATGGCATTGCCCAGCTCAGCACGGCACAGCACACCGCGGCATTGCCCAGCTCGGCACGGCACAGCCCTCCATGGCATTGCCCAGCTCGGCAAGGCACAGCCCTCCGCGGCATTGCCCAGCTCGGCACGGCACAGCCCTCCATGGCATTGCCCAGCTCGGCACGGCACAGCACACCGCGGCATTGCCCAGCTCGGCACGGCACAGCCCTCCGCGGCATTGCCCAGCTCGGCACGGCACAGCCCTCCATGGCATTGCCCAGCTCGGCACGGCACAGCCCTCCGCGGCATTGCCCAGCTCGGCACGGCACAGCACACCGCGGCATTGCCAAGCTCGGCACGGCACAGCCCTCCATGGCATTGCCCAGCTCGGCACGGCACAGCACACCGCGGCATTGCCCAGCTCGGCACGGCACAGCCCTCCGCGGCATTGCCCAGCTCGGCACGGCACAGCCCTCCGCGGCATTGCCCAGCTCGGCACGGCACAGCCCTCCATGGCATTGCCCAGCTCGGCACAGCACAGCACACCGCGGCATTGCCCAGCTCGGCACGGCACAGCCCTCCATGGCATTGCCCAGCTCAGCACGGCACAGCCCTCCATGGCATTGCCCAGCTCGGCACGGCACAGCCCTCCATGGCATTGCCCAGCTCGGCACGGCACAGCACACCGCGGCATTGCCAAGCTCGGCACGGCACAGCCCTCCATGGCATTGCCCAGCTCGGCACGGCACAGCCCACCGTGGCATTGCCCAGCTCGGCACGGCACAGCCCTCCGCGGCATTGCCCAGCTCGGCACGGCACAGCACACCGCGGCATTGCCCAGCTCGGCACGGCACAGCACACCGCGGCATTGCCCAGCTCGGCACGGCACAGTACACCGCGGCATTGCCCAGCTCGGCACAGCAGGGCTCAGCTCGGCCCAGCAAAGCTCAGCCTGGCATGCCCCTTCGGAGTACTCTGTTCACCAGAGCCAGGCGCAGCAGTGCCGGGACGTCCCGGCCACCCTGCCGGTGCTGCCGCCACCGTCCCCGGCCACCCCTGCCCAGCGGCACAGAGGCCAAGGCTGCGTTTGCCAGCCGGGAAGACGATCCGTGGGGAGGAAATTATTATTTTCCGAGTTCCTCGCTGAATATTAAGGAATGGCAAATTAAAACAAATGAAAAACTATTAAAAATAACTTGACAGCATTTTAACCTCGAAAGTTTGGAAACTGCTGACAGTTTTTTTCCCTTTGAAGCATACACATTATGCAGCTGCTCCATTAGCTGGATTTTGTTTTAAATAAGTGATGATTTATTACCGCTCCGGGGCCAGGGGAGAAGAAAACATTTTAAGAGAAAACACTTTCCCAGTTTCTAGAGGAGCAGGGAAGGGGGGTTTCAGCTCTGCCGAGCTCTGCGCGGGCACCCAGCACCCCTCACCTCCCTCCCTGTGGCATCAGGCCTGGCAAACTCATTGCAGAGGTAGCAGCAGGCTGGGGCTGCGCCGGGTCCAGCAAAATCCCAAGAGGGGTGAAGGGTTTGGTGGGCCGGGGCTCCTCGGGGTGGGATGCGTCACACTGGGGTGGCTGGAGCTGGTCCCTGATTTGCACCCAGCATCGGCTGTCCCTGGGAGAGTAAATGGTGAGTGAAAACATACTTGCTGAATAATTAGATGGATGATCTTACTCCGAAGAAAAGAAATCAGGGCATCGTTTGGCTAATTGTCTTTAAGCCAGACTTCCTCCCCCCCCAAAAAAAAACCACCCAAGCCACCAAAATTAATTTAATTAGGTCATCCGAGCACAGGAGCTGCCTGCGAAGCACGGGCAGGTTTCTGCGCAGGGCTCCGCTGCCCCATTCTTGCCGTGGGTCTTCAGCCCCTCTGCAGCACGCTGCCGGCCAAAACCCATGGCCCTTTGCTGGGGAAACCTGTGCAATAATAAAAATGGGGAATTTTTTTTTTTTTAATGTTTTGATGCAATATCCAGCTGCCACAGCTGTGCGCGCCCCCCTGCTCTGTGCCCCGGGAGGGCCGTGGCCCCACAGGGCCCATCGCAGCAGGCGGAGGTTTTGGGCAGCGCCGGGGTCCTGCCTTCGGCCGTGCTCGGGTCAGGCTTGTGCTCGTCTTGCTCCCAAAACCTGCCCTCCCCGGGGCCAGCCCCGCATCCCCCGGCCCCAGGGGCATCTGGGCAGTTGCAGCAGCCCCAAGGGACTGTCAACAGCCAAAGAGGCTTATGTTGGTATTTGGGGAGTTAGGCAACCCCCCACATGCACTCAGCTCCTCGCCGCTGCAAGTACTCTGCAGGGCAACACAACTCAGAGCCCTCTGAAGGGCGCGGGCCCTCGGAGGAGACCTTGGCCAAGAGGGTTTCCAAGGTCCTTTGGCCAAAGACCAACATCTGGCTGGCTCCAAACACGCAGGGAACCGTCCTGCCCTTTTGCCTTGCTCCAGGGGAGACCCCAAGAGCTGCTCACAAGGCTGGGACCCCAGCACTGAGCCCCAGGGCTGGCTCTGTGGTGGCTGGCTTTGGGGACTGGTTTTGCTCCTCACCATTGGGGACCATGAACTGAGATAAGGTTGGAGGCCCGTGGGTGCCACCTTCGGTCACTGGTGTGTGAAGGGAGAGCTCAGCCCCCGTGGCCAGCAGCAGCTCCCAATGGAGCCTCTGACTCGATCACCATCTCCAAGCAGGGCTGTAAGTGCTTGCGGGGGGGGAGAGGGCAAAACAATCCTGAAATTCGGAGGAGCCTGGGAAGATGGTGTGGAGGAGGGCAGGCTGCGGGCTGAACCGCATGAGTGCCTGGAGGGACGGGCTGAGTCCCAGCTCGGCCCCTTGGGGAGGGCTCCCGGGCCTGCTGCCACCTGGGGGCTGGGGACTTCAGGGGGAGGTGGAGCACCTGGAGAAACCCCAGATGTTCTCAAGATGTTCCGCTGGAGCCCCCATCCTCTAGGGATGCTCACAGTCATTGGAAGGACGCCTGGTCCAGCCGGGGGACAGATGCCATGGCTTAAACACTCTCTTGCAATTGTCACATCTGTGCATGTCTCTGAAGGAACCCACGACAATAGGATAAAAGTGGGGTCAAGGCGTTTTATTTGGGGGCCAAAACAATGAGCTGCACAAACCCATCCACCTAGGCAAATGGCGTGCGAGGGATGGTTTAATCTGCTCTATCTGGAGCAATAAAGAAGTTCCTTGTCACAGCGCCAGCAAAAGAAAAGGCAACATTGCCAGAAAACAATCCTATCTGCAGAAAGATTTTTCTTTTTCTTTTTCTTTTTTTTTTTAATTTGTTAATTAGTGACTGCTGGGCATCACAAGAATCGTTGTTTTCTCTGATATGCTGATTTCTCCTGTCTCTCGGTGGAATTGGAGATCACAAAAATAAAAAAAGAAAAGCTGCTTCTTTAGAAGAGGGAACAGGGAAAAAGTTTTAGTAAGGTCAGGAGAAATTTAATTGAAAGAATTAGTTTATTTCTTCTTTCCTAAAGGGGTATTGTGTTCCTTTGCTAGAGCAAATTGCTGGTAAAAACGACCGAGGCAAAACAAAATGGTTTTTAAATTATAGATCAAGAGCGGGACATTTCTGGAAGCCTCCCACAACTCGTTGCTGCCGGGCACATCTTGGGTGAGCCCTGCGGATGCGGGGAGCTGGAATCACCTGGAGCAGGGCTGGGAGATGCAAAAACCATGCAAGGAAAAACCTTGAGGAGAACGAAAGTACTGGGGTCTGTGGGTCTGGGTGGGAAGGTCTGAGGGTTGGGGTGAGGGGAAGAGCTTTTCCAGCCATCACTCACAACTGGAGCAACAAGGCTTTGCATGCAGCAGATTAACCGCTGGTTTTGGGGCTGTATTGGCAGCGAGTCCGTCCCGCATTGAAAACAGCTACTATGGGGAGAGCTGTGCACCAAAAGTATTATTCTTTTGCAAGATACATGCTATTGGGTAAAACCAGCAAGGATTCCCTGCAAAACTGAGCTGATATCTGTTGGTCTCAAACATATTTGCAGAAAGACCAAAAAAAACCTCACCCTCTCTCTCCATTCCCTGCCTGCTGGGGCATAGTGATGGCTTATAGTGCCTATTTACTCTGCCTATCTGCATTTAACATAGCTGGCTGCGGTGCCGGGTGCCTGCAGTTGTGCTGTCCTTTGAACGCTGTGCTGCAAAAGGAGTTTGCTCCGACACAACAGATAAAATGCTTTTCCAGCTCTCTTGTGTGCGTCCCTTGAATTATTTCCACGATAATGAGAGCCTGGCGAGGCGCTCCCGAACTGGAGCCTCTGGACAGCGTCCTGGGGAGCAGAGCAGGGAGATTTCTGTCTTCTGACCCCCCAGTCCTTTCCAGCTCCACGACACCTGGCAGGAGGAAAGGCCCTTTCCTAAGCTGATGTTGTCACCAGGGTTGGTTTTGGCTCATCAGGGACAGGGGATCCTTCACACACCCAGATGAGCAGGAGGGCTGCCACGGGTACTGGCAGCATCCCTGGGGGGGGTGTCCAATAGCCCAGTTCTTGGTCCCAGGGTCCCCTCTGCAGACTTCAAGCATCCAAATGGGACCAGGGAGGCCCCATCCATAGAAATCCCACTCCCTGGTGCAGAAGGCAAGCACTGGGGTTATCCCCGCACCACATTTTGGCCAAGAGCATCAGCTCCTCCAGCCAGCGGGGGTCAAGGGGCTGCTGGGCAGCGCCAGCCCTGAGCCCTGCCCAAGGTCAGGCTGGTACTCATATATTTTCAATCAAGCCTGCAGCTAAGTTTATAGCCCCAGCCTTTGAAATTGCCATGTAATTTCACAGTGAGGCTCCAGCTTTGCCCATCGGCACCTTCCCCATGGGGCTGCAGCCCCAGCAAATCTCCTCGCCCCTCCATCCCCTGCCCAGGCTGCTTTCAGCCCCCGACTGCAACCCCCGACTCACTGCCCAGCAAAGCCATCCCCACCGGAGCACCCACGCCCTCGCAGCCCACCTCTCCCACGCTGGAAGGAAGCGAAAGCATCGGTTCTTGGCAGGCGTGGAGCCTCGGTGCCGGTGCTCCCTCGGCACTGCCGGCCCGGCACAGCCCACCCAGCACCAGTCGGGCGGCCACTCGCTCGCGCCCTTGCAGCACCGACACCAAGGGCAGGAGGCATTGACATTCCTGTTGGGTCCGCACAATGCAAAAGTAAACTTAACGACGTTATCCACTGATCTGGTAATTAATACCCTGGATGCTTTTTATTGGAATGAGCAAGGGCCAGGACATGCTGGGGGTTTTAATGAAGGGCCATACCAGAGAGGCGCATCCTCCTGGTTTCCCCCGGAAGGAGCATTGCCAGGGCTTGAGGGCGGTTTGGGGTCCGGGGGAGCTGTGGTCTCCATGGGGTGGCTTGTGCTCCACATCAGGTGCCCCGGGCTGCTCCCAGCCCTGCACCCACCTCACCAGCCTGTGCGCCCCGCTCTCCCTCCCTATGCACCACAGCTAAGCACCACGCTGGCCCCCACTGGGTCTTTTTTTAAATGAGATACTTTCAAGATCTTTAAATATTAGGCAAGAAGTGTTTTCCCAAGCTCTCGCTGTGCCATGCTCCACAGCGCCCATTCGGGGCAGGGAGCAGGCAGAAACCCACGGCCCGACGGCAGCGGGGACATGGGGACCGTTTTGCTCCAAAACTGCTGTATCTTTCGTTGATCCCGCTGCTATTTTTAATACAGATGCCTTATTGAGATTCAAATGAATGTTTCAAATCCTCGCTCCTTTGCATAATTCTTTTTAATTAACACTTCAAAGGTTTGAACACAAGATCCGTGCTATTTCCCTAACGAAGTTGACTGAACCTCCTTTCCCCCAAAGCTTCCCCGCCACGTTTCCAAGGGCTAAAGCCGGGGACAGGCCTGTCCCCTGTGTCCCCCTGCACAGGGGGATGATGGTGTTTGGGCTCGGGCTCTGCAGAAATGGGAGCTAAGGGAAGGGATAGAGGCAATGGCTGCAGCGCTGGGCAGGGGCTGCTGTGCTGTCACCCACCGCCCTCGGCCAGCTCGGCACGTGCCATGTGGCAAAACAGCCTGAGCTTGGCACAGAATCGTGGTGTTTGAAGCGAATAGGGACAAGGCCACTGCTCTGCCAGCCCCTGCCCCAGCACCAGCTGCTGCTATAACACAGCCATGGCCCCCCAGGTCGAACAAAACCTCTCCAAAAAGGAGCACCCCATCTCCAGGGTGCATTTTGGTCATATTTTCAATCTTCTGGGCACCCAAAAGGCCTAGAGCTGCCTTTCTTCCTTTTGAAATTGTACGTTAAAAATAAAACCTGAAATTGTTGCACAATCCCATTCGCTAGTAAGAGCTGCAGCTTCTCCTCAGCTATCCCGAGAGCTGGGAAGGATGCAAAGCCCTGAGGCTATAACACAGACACAGGAGAGAAAGAGCAAACCCAGGTTCCCATCCCACCTTCCCTGTCTCTGTGCCCCCAGGCCCCCCTGTCTTGAGCGGGGGCAGCCTCACTTGCAGGATCCGTTCTCTGAAGAACAGCATGGTACAACATATGAGGAAATGAGCTTCAGTTTTAATTCCTGCAAGTGCAGAAATGATTAGACACAACAAAATTGTATAATTAGGATTTAATAAGAGACTGTCCCAGACATGCAAAAGAAGTAGGTTAGACAGTGGCCTTTGTTCATCTACAAAAGACATTAATTTGCAAATACTCTTAATATTCATTTTTTGTTATTTAGACTGATATTTTGAAAGTCTCCGATAAAATGAGAAATCTGGACTAAGCATTCCAGTTGCATTTCCAAGCGCAGGAATCCAGCTTTGATGTTCCCCTCGATAACATCTTTTTAGAGCCTTGACTGCATCAAATTAAATTCTGATTACCCTGATAGTGCAATACAGCTTCCAAATGTATTCAGGTGACTTTTTGTTCTGGAAGGAAATTAGCTATTTTGACAAGGATGCTTGTTAGGCAGCACAGAGATGAGGAGGAAACACCCTTACCAGGGAAGCAGCAGTCCTGGCCCCGATGCTGGCACTGGGGCTGCGGTGCCCCTTTGAGCTGGGCTTGCTGGTGGTGGGGTTGCAGTGGGGAGGGGACATGGGCAGCCCCTGCAAAAGCAGAATTGCACTTTTGGTGGCCCACAGGTCCCCCAGCACCAAGCAGAGACCCGGTACATCCACCCCCGCCAGAGGGGACAGCGCAAAGGGACGTGCCCTTGGGTGGCAGGTCCTGGGGGAGCACGGACCACGGGTGGCCGCAGGATGTGCTGTTAGAGCAGGGCGGCCACATCCGTACAGAGATGTCCTCTCTGCCTGTATCCCCATGCAGAGAGACCGCGTCATGTCTCACCCCTACCTCACCCCTGGCTTAAACCAATCCCTGAAGCACCCATCCAGCTGTGGGCAAGAGCACAGCATCCCAGGGGGCGGAGGTCCCTAACGTGGATGAGGAAGGGTGTCCCACCCATCACCTCTCCTGAGCCACCCACAGTGCCCAAGGAGAAGGTTGGCAACTCCATGCCATCCTCACCCCATCTGTTTTCATGCAGCAGTACCACTCCCTGGCCCAGGCTCCGCTCTTTGGCTGGATGTTAGGATGAAAATAAAGTGCAAATATTATTGTTGGCAGAGATTACCAGCTCCCCCACTGTGATTTAGGCATCTTTAAACTTCATGTTTTATTAATCCTCACCGTACGATTAGCAGCACCGGAATGTGATGTCTGCAAACAAAGGCATGCGCTACAGTGTTATCTCTATGAGATACCGGGGCTTGGGCACTTGATTGTAAATATGCACGTTAATGAATTATGTAGTGGAACTACATAAAAGGTGGAGCTGGAGTCACCTGTCCTGAGGAAGGACATGGTGCTCATGGCCTTTGCCTCCTGCCCCAGGCAGCCCAGGCCCTGCCCGGAGCCCAGGGAGGGGCTGGCTTGATGGAAAACTTGCTGTTTTCTGCCGGCTGTACCAGATAAGGGCTCCTGTTCCCAAAACCTGTCTTTTCCCAGGTACAACTCCCTCCAGGAGCGTCAGCTGTAAAAGGGGACTTGCTCGGTGACCGCGCAGCCAGCATGGGGACAGTTTGAGAGCCACCGCCGGAGCAGCCCTCCCCCTTGCTGGCAGCCTCGGCAGCGAAGATGGGACCGATGGAGCAGAGGGTCGCAAATCCTGAAGCAGCTATTGGGGGCCAGGGCCGAGCCGTGCCGGTGGGATCACACACGGGAGCCACCGCGCAGCTCCCCACGCCAGAGCTGCGTGGCTGGGAGAGGAGCCCACCCCTAGCGCTGCCCGGCTGCAGCACCTGAGGACCTGCTGTGAGCGAGCAGCGGCAGCCTTTGAAAGCAAAGGGCAGGGAAAATGACGACTTCATCAGCTCCCTGCCCAGCATGGATGCTGGGCTGAGCCCCGATGGACCTTCCTGAGTCCAGAGATTTCTCCCAGGCAAAGTTCAAATAAATTATTCTCCTTCCAGCCGCTGGAGGACAGTGAAGCACACGGCAGCGGCAGATGCCATCAGCACCTGCTCTAGAAATAAGCAACGCGGTGACCCAAGGACCTGCTGTTCTTGCCCAGCTCTTCCAGGAGATCCTGAGACCCTGCAATGCACAGGGAGCTGGTGAAGAAACAAAGTCTCAAGTTAATTGTTTGTGACGGCAACTCTTAACACACCTTGAAAAAATAAAATAGCAGGCTATCACGGACCACGCTGTGCAGACCATGTTACAGCTCTGTACTGGCCGCACCCCCAGTTTTCATGGTGTTACTGTCAGTCGCCTGTAATTTTCTTGGGGCCTCACTCTGGAGTCAACCCATCACCTGCAAACCTCACCAGCTATTTGGAAAGAGTTTGAAACCTTCAGGTAATCTGGTAGTGGAGAATTTTAAGTCCAGGAAAAGAAGCAGCCAGGAAGCAAGGGAAAAAGCATTCCAGTTTTTTCCTATATATTAAAACAGCTGGCAATACTGGGAAACCCCTCCCTTTCTGTAAAGGACCTTCAGCCCACAGGTGCAGGAAAACACAGCAGGAGATGGCTGTGCCGTTGCTGTATGGGGTGCTGCGGAGCTGGGGCACAGGCCGTGGGCAGTCAAGGAAATTCCCACCTAAGAGATGCTGTACCATGAAAAAAGCAGCAAGCCCTAAATTCCCCCAGTCCTGCCCCGTGGGAGGCAGCATAACCCCACGCTACTCAGAGCATCCACATGGCCATGTGGTGGGAACACGGGGGAAAAGGGGTGGGATGCTGGGCTGGGGAGCAGCGTGGCTTCCCCAGGACCTGCACTGACCCTGGCAGCAACCACAGCACCCTCGTGGGACCGATCCACAGCCCCTCTGTCTCCCCGTGCTCTAAAGGTCTGCAGGTAGTGAGCTGGAAGGGATGAGGGTGACCCAACTGCCATCTCTACCCCTGCAAAACCAAGGTGGCTCTGCTCAAATGGGTGGGTGCCAGATCGAGGTGAGGGGAGGTGGGTCTAGCACAGCACACTGACACCCCTTGCCTCGGGGTGTTGTGGATGCAGCAGGGAGGGACTGGAGGGAGAGGGAAAATTATCAATAATAGCACCAATAATTAAATAGCACCATCACCCCGTGGATCAGGAGATACCCGGCAGCAGCGGGCGAGGAGCCACCCGGGGCAGGAGCTGGTTGCCCTTGCCTCCAGCACAGGCGGCAGCAGCGCAACCGCCCCGTGCCAGCCCCCGGCGCATCTCATCCCTCGGGTCAGGGCTGCGGCCTCCTGGCTGTTTGCTACCCTGCTCTTGGCAGAGCCCACATGCTGATGGCTCCAGGTCACCGCTTGGGCTCAGGGCAAGAGGGACTTGCCAAAGCCCCACATTGGAGCTGCAATGGGAAAGCCCCCCCTTGCCCCCCAGCCTGGCTCATGCACTGCAAAACATCCTTAACACACCCCCAGCAGCCCAGGGGTGCCTGACTTCAGCCACAGATTTTATTGTTTAGTAATGAGCTCACCACACCAGCAAGCCAGGACAGGGGTGGATGGTACATGAATACAGATCTGTAGTAGTTACACAGACTGAGATTTGTACAGCTTTTGTACAGAGGAAGAAATAAAATGAATCAAATAACAAAATAGACATTAGCAGTCAAACTTTTTTTTGTCTTTTTTTTTTTTTATATCATACTAACAAAATCCAATAGCCAAAAAATGACTAAGCTACAAAATTGTAATACATACTGTACGGGTAAAAGGTTATCATCCATTTATACATCTAGTATCATCTTTATTCTGGTAACTTACATGAGGCCTATAGGAACTTAGTGTATTAATATCTCCCTACAAGATAGCGTTGAGCTGCGAAAGCTGCCGAACAACGGAGTACTGGAATTTTTGTTAAGACTTTTACCGTGTCATTTGCATTGTTTTGTTTTAACGAAACCCTCATGCATCTCTACTGCAAGCCAGAGGAACGGCTGGTGGCTGGGGGTAGGCAAGAGCTGTAAAGCCTCGGCTGGCAACTCGGCACCCATCGTGGTGCTGCCCCTCGCTCCAGCTCTCCGGCTGCTGTAGGAGGGATAAAGCTGAAATCACCAACCAAGACAGATTTGTTTTCCCTTTGGTCTAGAGGGTTAGAGAGGAAAAAAACCCACTAAATATGGAACAGTCTCCATTTCAAAGACACTTTTTGCTGGGTAACATCTCAGCCTTAGCAGAAAAGCATCACTAACTGTTGGGGTAACGCAGCTGGCTGTGAGGGATGGTCTCACAATCAGGGTGCTGGTCCTTCCCCTCGTGCTGAAGGCTTCGGCAGGGTGCTGAGCATGTGCATGGCTACCTCCTGCCCCCCACCCTGCAGCAGTGCTCTGAGGCATGCTCCGGACCCAGCTCCGGGTGCGGACCCAGCACGGCACGCGCGAGGCAGGAGAGCAGCTGGGGAGAACCGAGCCCCCTGTACCGGCTCTCAGAGATCAAAACAAGAGCAAGGCTGATGCCAAAGAGTGAAGGCACAAACAGGAACCAGTCCCTGACCGACAACAGGAGATGGGTGCATCACTGCTCCAACGCCCTTAAAAATCTCCCCCAAAGAACCAAGCCAGTAAGACCAAATATTGTGAAGTACTTTATACACCACCACATAGGCAAAAACAGCAATTAAACTTACAAATAAATAGAGGGGCTGGGGAATCTCTGCCTTCTCCTTTCCAAGTTTGTCCCTAGTTTAGTCTCTTACAACCGCAGAGGGGCAGCCAGAGGCAGGTGCCCTTGGGAAGCCTATGCCAATTTTGGAGAGGGAAGACACAGCTGATGTCTGAACCCGCTCCTGGCCACCTCACAGGGTTGAGCTGAAACTCAGGTGACATGTGTGATACCATTCCCTGCTGATGCTGCAGTCAGTCCTGCCTGGGAGCAGCTCCCATGGACCCGCACCCCAAGGGTGGTGGGGACACAGGGGACCTGGCATCGCTCCGCTGCCTGTCCTGGTACAGCCCTGTGACACAAAGCCTGCGCAGCCTCCACAGAAAGCCAAGAGGTGCCATCAGTTCCTGGCTGATCCTTAAGGACCAGCACAGCTATTAACAGCCAGAGACCATCAGCACTAACTTTAAACCTGCTCGGACCCATCTGCTGCTGTTCTGCATTCTCACCCAAGCTGACCAGGAAGAGCCACAGGTCTGAGCCTCTCACAGGGGATGGTCCTGGGAGGAGCCAGAGACTGCTCCAGCCTGAACCACTGCCACCCTGACAACTCTGGATCTGTTTAACAGAGCCAAATATGTGGCCCTCATAACCGCTCCTGGGGGATCCCGCCCTGTGCAGAGCCAGAGGTTCAGCAAGGGAGGTGGAAAATGCATGTGCCTTTCCTCTGTAGATGAACGCAGCTGCTCACAAGTCACTAGAAGACCTTCTGGGGAAAAGAAGCTACAAACCAGAATGGACTGTCCCACCTGCAGGTGCCCAGGAGGCCCTGGGCTTAGAGACAGGCAGCACTGCAAGAAGCACCTGTGTTAGCTCCACTCAAGCCAGCAGGAGCTGCAGCAGTGTCTTCAGAGACCATCCAGCCAACTGGAGCACTTTGGGAAAACACCAGCCCTAAATTCCTAGAACAGCAGCTCCCAGCAAGGTATTCACTGTTACAGGCTATAACAATGAACACTCTCTGGAGGACTTTCCTAAATCGCTTAGGAGATGAATGCACCAGCCAGGGGGATTTTTGGAGACCACCCCTATGATCCCTTGGAAAACTCCCAGAGCTAGGCCGATACGTGGCAATCTTCCTGGTCATTACTAAGAGCTAATGAAACACTTCTACTAGGCAGGATAGGATCCCATTCGAATTATTTCCAGCCAATTAAATCCCAAGCTCTGCCTCCCCCTGCCGTGCACCAGGTTTAAGCTGTGTTTTCTGACTTGCTTTACTCCCCCGAAGCCACCTTCCTCTCTCATCATCCCTTTGAATGGAGGGAGATCACCAGTTCTGCATCAGGTGAGCAGAGTCCAGTATTGTATCATAGCCCAGATTCAGCAACCTCCTCCTCATGGCAGAATCGCGGCCATGAAGCCCAAGTCTTTCCCAGGTTGCTTCTGGCTGCCCATCCTTCAAGGAAGGAGGAGTCCAGCAACCCACTAAGAAAAAGTAACACAACTTTGTAGGAAATTAGGGCAAAAAGCAATGAAGCTGACATGCCGTGATGTTCATCTGCCTGTGGTCTGGCTCAGGTCTTGTCCTCTTTCACTGATGCCCCATCATAACACAAGAGTTTCTGAAGACCAGAGCAGTCGGGCACTAACTAGGTAAGCCTGGTAAAAATATTGCTGTGACTCTTCCCTGTGGTATTGAGCAGTGAATCTGAACTGGAGTCTCTCATACTTTTAAGAGCATATTGCCCCCTTCCTCCACCCTAATGTCCCTTGGGAGCTGTGGTGCAAAATTAAAGAGGAGAGTAAAGCCTTCTGACGAAGGAACAAGACCCTTGCCTGGCCTGCACTGCTGCATATGGACACAAGAGCTGTGTGGGCTCCAGTCTTGGATTCCTTCCGCTCCAAATGCTCATACTCAGGTCATGCACAGAGGATTGCTGTACCCGTCAAATACAGACGGCCACTACTGCGTGAATGCTCACAGAGCACCGTAGCCTCCTCCATTCCCGGTAGTAGGGGATGGGCATCATACTGAAGAGCCAAGGACAGCACTGGAGAAAGCCCAGGCAATCCCTGATTAGCCATTAAACAGGCAAGGAGGGAACCATTTCCTCAAGGTATCTGTCCCACACTGACTGCAGCCAGCATGGAGCTCTCAGGCCGGTGATACTGAGATCCAGCCACCTGTGGAGTCCTGTGCTCAAAGAGGAACCACCCTGGCTGTGGCCCAGGGCATCGGCAGGCCTGCTCAGCAATCTCTCTGCAGGAAGAAAGGCCAACCACACCTGAGCAAGGTGTGCCTGTCCCCAAACTCAGAGCCACCACAGCTCCTTCCCCAAACTGCAACAACTGAGAAACAAAATAAATATCCCTTGGAAATCAGATTATTTCCCATGACATGCTATGATACAAGTACTAAGTGCAGCCTCCATGCTCCAGACCAGCAACATCATCTACAAGGCGAGGAGGGAAACACGTCCCCACACCCCATCTTCCTCAGCCTACGTGTGCCAGCGTGAACAGTCAGCCCAGCAGGTTCCACTCGCTTGTGCAGGTCTTCAAGACACTGGGGTGGGTGGAAGGGAAGGGACAGACCATGTGGGAAGTGCACAGCCTCTGGGCACACGCTTTGGAGTTGAACACCACAAGCAAATCCCTCTGCAGTTCCCGTGGGGTTACTGGGACTCGCTGACACTTCAGCCACCAGTCAGGGCAGCTGTCATCCAGACCACGTCAGCTGGTGGGAGAAGGACAGCTCAAGCAATACAAATTCCACAGTCGAAACCAATACAGGTAAGAAACCAAACCCAGAGAGATCTTTCTGCTCCCTCCTGGAACAATGTCTGTCTTGGAAAACTGGACTCTAGGATTGTCCTGATTACATCAGTTAGTATATTATAAACATTGTCCTGCTTTAAGGTGAAAATACTGTGTCTAGTCTTTTGGAGGTGCTAAAGCCAGATGGGGTATCGTTTTTCCTGACACTGCACAGGAGCTGATACTGGTGTGAAACGATCCTCTTCACCTCTTCTCTATCAGAGCTTCTCCTGGAAGGAAAGAGACCTTGTTAGGCAAAATGAGGGCAAGCACAGAGGTGTTTTTACAGAAGAGGAAACTGAGGCACGGAGCATGATGCCACCAGGCCTGACGTGTCCTGACCCGCTGCTCTGCTCAGTAAGTCACATTGCCTCTTCCTCAGGCTGACCATCCTGCCTGTGAGGAAATAACATCTGAGGCTGCAGGTCTTGCCCTACATCATGAAAGTCAGGGGACACCAGGACAGCAGGCCCCACAGGCACCACCCATGTAAAGGGGATGGCAGAGATCCGAGACCGAGCGGGTTCTCACTGGGGCTGCCAGGAGAAGCCACACAGGAACTGACCCAGGAGACTGAGGTAAAACTCCCTTCCCACTGCTTCTCCCAGAGCAAGCACCCATTGCACCTCAGTGTGCATCTCACTAGCACCTTCCTGATGGCTTCAAGTGGTTTTAATGGTAAGGTGAGGTTCCCACCATGCTTGGCAACTGGAGTTGTGCAAAGCCCCTTGCTTTTGCTGTGGGAATAGCACAGTCAAGCTTTGCTGGCAGAACTGCCTCTATCCAAGAGCTGTCCCCAGCACATCAGGCAAGAAATCACACGAAGCAGTCACCGTTTTTTAACAACGTTCTGCTTATAACTTACCTCTTGCTTGTGGGATTTATCCTGCTGGTGAATCCCGTTAGCAGACCCAGAATTTCCAACAGTCTGCAATGGAGAACGGACAGCACTTACTGAAGAGGGACACAGAGCCTAGTGGGTTTGCCCACAAGCACTGAGATCTGGCAAGACTGCCATCTCCTTCCTTAGCAGCTCACTCCACACAAGGAAAGGAGAATGCAAAAATCCCACCTCAATTTTAGCGAGAAGCTTCCTGCCCTCTGCACCCTGGCCCAATCCCCACATGCCAGATTGCATCCTTCCCATCTACAAAACATCCCCAGAGTTCCTCACAGACACAGACCCACTCTACTTCTGCCTCTTAAATTCTGATAAACAAACGCTCCGCCAAGGGCAGCGTTGACTGCAAAACACGGCACAGTGAACATCCCAGCAGTGAAAAGGACGTTTGCTGTTCCCCATTTCCCGTCTCTGGGGACAAGTCTGGCAGCCAGGACAGGCTGTTCTCTCTTTATAAAGCACAAGAACTTTTAAACATTTATAATGTTCCTTTAAGCAGGGATGATACGGAGCCCTTCAGCTTCAAAATGACAGTACAACCAGCACAAACAAGAGCAGAAAGCTGCAGCCTGAAGTCACAGCATGCCAGATGTCAGTTGCTTGGGTCTGGGTAATCAGATTCACAGTTGTTGGTGAATTGCTGATGGCAGCAAAACCAGACATTATAGGGAGACAAGACTGCAAGGTTGAAAACCCATCATTAGAGGAGTCCCAGCTACCCAGCTTCCATTCTTACCATGATGGTGAATAATCAACCCTAGAGGACAGAGGTTTAGTTTGGGCAGGAAAAACAGGCAGGAATTCAAACAGCTCTGCTTTGAGAGCCGGAGCTGTTTGCCAGGCAGTGAACCCACCTGGGTGGGTGGCCAGAATAGTGCCGCTGTAGTGGCTTGACTTTGGGTCTGCACCCACGACTCACAGGTGATTCAGACCTTACACAAGGCAATATATCCTACCTGCAGCACACCCAATCTGTGCACTAAGCAGCTATCAGATACCAGGAATTAGGTTTGAAATTTGGTCTCAGTACACAGTCACGATAATGAACAAAGTGGTGCAATTCGCTTTAAATTAAATAAAAAAGCTCCCAGAGCAGTCACTGCAAATTCTCCAAGAAAAGGCCCGAGTGCCAAACCCTTGTAATTTCCTGCAAAGCTGCGAGATCAGGGTCTCCCAAGACAAGGAGAAGACAAAGATCCTCTTCCTCTCTTACAGGACAAATACTTTGCAGCTGTAGGCAGGGAAACAGCAAGGCAGCGATTACTCGAGGGTGAGATGAAGGCATGCTGCCATTATGCTTCCCCAGCTCCTGCACCTCCTCATCTAACAGCAAGGCCAGCCATGCACAGCAAGGACTGCAGAGCGTGGTGGCTGACTAAGCCTGCGAAGGGAGAGCAGCAGCAGCCGCCTCTGGTAATTAAGAGATTTCCTTCTCGAGCATGCTGCAAAGTGAAGGCTTTGCAGACAAAGGGAGAGCGATGCCAAGGCAGATCCCTGGGCAATAGCTGCTGCTGTCAGAGAGGACATGGGAGGTCAGAAGGTAGCACAGAATGGGTTACAGTGGAAATGTGGAAGAACCATCAATTCCTTAACTATTGCACCAGGATCTCCCTAGGCCAGCAGTGTCCTCAGGCTCAGCATGAAAGCCCCTGGTTAACAACTCCCCTTCATAAGGGGAATGATGAACAGATATCATACTGAAACCAAGGAGCTTTGATCCAGATTTCCTTGTAACTAGACACTTTAAAAATCTGACATCAATAGAAGTTTGAAGCCTAGCTCCCCACAGTAATCCTCTGTCTGTCTCTTAGTACCGTGGTTTGTCGTTGAAGGCATAATACTATCTTGTCATATCTCTAAGATTTCTTAAGCATGAAAGTACCAGAGTAATACCAGGGATAGATTAGCTGACCTCCTAAGGTCTGTTCCAACTCACTTTATGTAAGATTCGTTATTTTCTCCAGTTGGGGAAGAAATAATTACCACCTGCATCACCTCTGGAGACAGGAATGCGAAAAGGAAGGTTCCCTTTTCTCAAGGGACTTAGCGTTAAAGCAAACAGAAAATAACTTTCCCCACCCCTCCCATAGCTTCCAACATATGAGGTTGTCATGATGCATCTTCATTTGACACATAGCAATTACAGCAGAAGCTAAAGTCACTCTGGAGGTACTGACAGGATTATAGTATGCCTTGGACTGCCACAAACTTGTCATCATGACTACAGCTGTCCTGTCTGGTGCTGGCAGACGGTTGCTGCCGCTGCACTGTGGGATATAAAGAGACTTGTCTGCAACACACAGATGCTCAGCTGAGCTGGCAGAGCTTTCAGGGCTACAATTTTTACTGTGCACCCTCCTCCTGACTGCCTCCCTACAAGTAGCACTGCAATGCAAACAGCCATTTGGTCTATCTGCAAACTGTGCAGAAAGCTGTCACGGGAGGAGGAGAAGACTTCATACCCCCTGGATTACCTACCACAACCTATCTGCACCTGCATCAGGGAAAACATGCTCTCTGCCCATTTTCCATGTCTAGTGGCTTGTTCTGTACTATCCTAAAACATTTTTCTGCTAAGAATTCAAGTTAGCAAGTTCAAGAGCAGCACTTGTGCATCTGAGCTCTGAAAGCCATGACCTGAATGCAGACACAAGAGAAAATACAGCTAGAAGAGTAAAAAAGGACATGAAAGACAAAGCTCGGCACTAGGGGCAGGTCACTTCACAGGAAGAATCAGTCAGGGCTTAGACACCATAGGTATGAGATGGAAAAAGTCAAATGTGGAGTCAAGTTATTTGCAGCCCTCAATTTCACAAAGAAGGATGCAAGACAAACAGGTGAAGCTGTTTTGCTTTTGTCACAAGAAACAAAGGGAGGCCAGAGGAAGTTGGGAAGAGAAGATAGCAATTGGAATGTGAACATTTATCGTCCGTCAGCAAACCCAGATCAGATAGACAGATGCCTCCAGGAACTAGTTAGTGAAATAGAAAACATTTTCCCAGTCACCTCCAAAGTTTGTTCTTATGGACTGCATGGAAATAACCCTCTCCAAGAACAGAGACGGCAGAAGTCTTCAACTCTCCCATTATAAAGTGCCTGTACTGCAAGGATATGCGGCCACACGTCACTGTACACAAAGAACAGTTACTCACACTGCAGCCTTCCCCAAAACACCACTTTTGGCAACCGTTCTTGCAGAGCACAAAAGGATCCATAATTACTAGCAAGGCTTTTCTTAGTTTTAAGCCACGCCTGACAAAACAAAGTCTTGCCAGACTGTTTCCAGCGGAGGGAAAGGGACCCAGCTGACTGCATCACCCCCACAGCACAGGGCAAGGTCCCAGGAGATTGCTTAAGAGAAATGACTGCTGAGGGCTGAGTGACGTGGGAAATGACTGCCAATGTTCTACCTGTGTTTTCTCAGAGGAGAGCCTCATCGCTTCCATGAGCTTCTCCACCTGGTGGCCCTGCTCCAGGGCATTGCGCAGCACGTCCTCTGTGCTGACGAGCCGGTGCTGCAGCCGGATCACTTCTGACTCTGATGAGGGGTCGATCAGGGAGTATCGCCGCTGATCTGTTACCGATCTTTCCTTGTCCTTATACAACAAAGAAAATAGAAGCATGTTCAATTAAACCAATAACTACAGAAACTAAGCAAAATAGAAATCCACAGTAACTCATAGAACCATGTTTTGATTTCAACAGTAGATGGGGTCAGAGCACAGCTCTGAAGGCAATTGTATCGAATCCAACCAGCAGCAGCTCCAATTTGTTCCCAGCAGAGTTCAAATAAATTATTCACATTTCAACCACTGGAGGACACTGAAGTACACAGGAATTAGAGGACGTTGCTTATTCTTAGATCAGAGAATGTGTAAAAATGTGAAGTAGCTGACCAACCTTCAGTTTCTCCCACAAATTTTAGCCCTATTTAGCAATAGATCTAAAACCAGTGGGAACAGGAAAACACTGGAGAAGGACAGATGGACATTTTTGCTGCTTAATGAGGTGCTGCTACGCCAGGCCACAGCTCACAGGCACTGTCAAGGAAGTTCCCATCAAATACTCAGTAGCACAAAAGAAAGCAGGAAGGCTTGGAGTAAAGGTGAAGGGCTAGAACCCCACACAAGCCACACAGAGCCCTTCAGCCCCCAAGTCAAGGCCAGGAAGGGGTTTGGTGCCCTTACCAGCACCACCAGTTTCTCTCGCAGCCCCTTGATGTCATCTTTGAGCTTCTGCTCCTTCAGCCGCCACTCGGCTTTGTGCACCTCCCGGCTCAGGTCTCGCTCTGGCCCAGGCGAATGCCGGTTCGCCTCCAGTAACAACACCCTCAGCTCGTTCAGGCTCCTGGAAGCAGCAGCACGAAAAAGGTGAAGACATCTCCCGAGCGTGCACACCACTGGAGTCCTGCCACGCTCCCTCCCACCTTTGTTACAGAGGCAAAGAAAGGCCAGCAAGCAAACCTGACCCAACTCCCACCCTTTTGGGGGCTTCAGACCTCCTGTCCTCCCCACCACACCAGCTGTAAAGATACTGGGACCTGCACAGGGCACTGTGTTTCAGAGCAGGGCAGCAGCCGGCTTAGCTGCTTTGTACACGAATTCATTCAGCATCTACATGGGCACTGAGCTGCCTTGCAGCTCCTGGTGAGCAGTGGAAGGGCTTTGATAATTCATAGCCCCTAATTTTAACCAAATCCCTACATGAGCATCTCTAAAGAACAGGAGAGCTGAGGGCTGGACTTCAACGACTCAGCCTTTAGATTTCTTTTAGTGGTAAATTACAGCACCCTGAATGAACAGGAGCACACACACAGCCCCGTCTCCAGCTCCGTCCTTCAGACCTGCAGACTGACCTTTCCTTCTTGAGTAGCTCCTGGCTAATCATGACCAGTTGCCCTGAAGCATCGTGTGTTTTCTTGGTCAAGGCTTCCAGTTCACCTTCCAGCCTCTTCTTTTCTTTTAAGACCAAATCGGCCTTCTTTTCTGCCGTTTTGCATTTATTTTCCAAAGCTATGAGAAGCAGAGGATACAGGGGGAAGAAAGGTCACTTAGTCCTTTACTTACATTCCTGTTTTTTGCCTTTTCCAATTCCCACTCCTAACAGCACAGTCTAATCAGCTCTGGATCTAGCCCTGTTTAAGGGGAGATCTTGGAAGCAACACACCCAACTCCATTTATTTCTGCCTCTTTCAGCTTTTGACATGCAATGAGTCCAAAAACCCCTTCTCACAGGATACAAATAACTTCTGCAGTGTTTGTGTTCACCTCCTGAAACGAGACCAGAACTCCTGAACATTTCTTACCAATAATATCCACTAACAGACAGGCAGTGTCATGTTTTATACCTGCCCCTTTCAGCACCTGGGCCCTAGTTTAACACCAGTAGAGAGGACGAGCAGGGGAACACCTAGTTCCCACCAGCACTGGATTAGGGAAACTTACCACTTACTTGGGCCCTTAGAGTTTCAGTCTGAGACACCAGTGATGACACCTCTTTGTCTCTTTTACTCAGCTTGTCTTGGAGGTCTGTGGGATAATGAAAAGACAAAGATTAGAAGCTTGGAAAATGCTCTGTGCAAATCAGGAACGTATTGAGTGTACGGCATGGGTTGGGGTGTGACAGGGCCATGGTGGCACTCTCCATCAGCAGAGAAGCAGCAGGAGACAGATAACGGGTGTTTCTCACTGCATCTCACCACCCCCCAGGTATTAGGAGGCAGGATACACAGCTGGGAAACCATATCAGACAGGTTTAAGAAAGCAACTGGGGGCAGGGGGGATAAAACCTTAATAAAAACCCCAGAAAGGCACTTTGAGCACATTTCTTTGTGTTACCTCTTACACTGGAAGGCAGAGACATTTTTAAAATACATGTTGTTGGGAACTGATGCACTTCCGCACTCGGAGTCATAGATTTGAAGTATGGTGCTTTTGTGGCTCAAGTCTGAACTAGTTGGTTTTAGCACCTTCTATATATGGCTTATTCAGTGTGGAAACAACACGCACATGGAATGAGTGGCCATTTTAAGAGCAGTGGCTGCTGGACCTAGTTAGGTTCTGCCCTCACTAGGCAGGAATTACCTGTCAATCAGCATACAATTTGGTATTGCATATACGTAATCCTGTACCTGCAAAGACGACTGACAGTGCCTAGCTAGCATTGAGGGCAGATGGAAATAGGACAAAACATCTCTGTCTGAATCCACAAACAGCTAGAGGGACACTCAAACTAAACAAAGTTTTATTAAGTGAAGTTTGATCCTGCAGAAGTCCCCAGTAACTTCTGCTTAGATTGCTACATCCTCAGCAAGGTTTTAACATGGGCTTTGCAGAGAATAGACTCCTTGGAGGTGAATAACTGAGAAAACGCTATGCTACCCTAAGCCAAATGCCATTTGAAAAGAGAATTGACAAGTTAGTTCTTTAGAGATCACCTTTGTGACCTACATTGATAACGTTTTCTGCTAAAAAAACCCCAAAATACCAAAAACAAACAAAAAACCCACAACCAACCAACCAAAACAACAACAAAAACACCCCACCCACCCAAACAAAACAACCCAACCCTAAGGAAGAATCAAGAAATATGAGTCTCTGGGGAACAAGCAAGGGATGATGTGATCTGGGAGCACCTTCCACGTCTTGGAACAGCCCAGAATCCTTCACAGACACCCAAAAACGTATGTCATGCACAGCAGTGTGGTAGGACATCGCTCCCAACAGAGACCATCTGGGCCATCCAGCTCTGATCTTGCCAGCCCTGCTGTTGCCCAGACTAGGGGTTACAGCTTACCCTCTTTGTGAGGGAGGCCAGGTGTAATTCAGTTTCAAAGCTACTTTATACAAATTGTCTGAGTGCATAAATTCTGCCTTTCATTAAAAGAATGGATTTGATTTATAGTAAGCTTAATAAAAAAGTAACCCCCATTATTTCAAGCCGGTCACATTAATATCTACCATCAGCAGTCCTCTCCAATGAACAAATTACATTTAATGGCTGGATTTTACCTGCTGTAAAGATCAATGATGGGATGGAAGCATGCCCATTTCCCCAGATCTGTCTCTAACCTGCACCATCCGCATGGTGTGTAACACAAGTAAAATCATCCACCCCTGCATATGCTCAGCCACATTAGAGGGGGGAAAAAAAAAGCCAAACAACAAATGACACCCAGCAAAATCTGAGAGATGAAATGGCTTCCTAAGGCCCTTTCACACAGCCATCCCTACAAGGGCAGAAAGTTAGAGGAAGGGAAGGCAAGTGAGTTACAAGAACAGGGTGTTTCATGAAAAAAAATTTCATACCTTCCATAGTCTGCTTCATCTTTATCTTTTCTTCTGAAATATCGTTAGTTTCAATCATCTGAAATAAATGTATAATATGAGATGTAAAACAGAACTTTTCCCAAAGATTCAAAGCAAAGTTAACAACCACAAACCCCCATCCAAAGCAGAAGTGTATCTGGTACCCAAGTTACCATGTTTTACATCCTTACTGAGAGGGAAACAAAGGCTTTTGAGGGGTCACTTCTACAGCTGGGCACTGTGAAGGTGAACTGGTGTCACCTGAGAGTGCCCCCACACAACAGGCAGCTGAGCACAACACTGAGATTCACCCAGGAGGGAAGAGACATCAGGCTTTCCCCATAAGCTCTGGTTCCAGCTTTCACACCCCAAGTTTGTGCAGGGCAATGGAAGAGCTGCTCTCCTTTGGCCCAGTCTCCTGTGGTTAATCATAGCAAATAGTCAGGTGCAAATACTCGTCAGCATTTAGCTTGGGACCTATCAGACAAGTTCCTCAAGTTCTGAAAAATTTAACTGTGCCCAAAGTTGTAAAAATACTAATAAAATCTTGATAGAATAATAATTATCAGAGAATGAATACATTAATAAAAATAATAAAAAGCAAATGCTGGCCCATACAAGGGATTCTGCCTTTTCCCCATCCTCTTTTGCCTATCCTGCAATGAAAAGCCAGAGACCAGGGAGCTCACGGCCAAGCTTTCTTGTGGCAGAGGCTACAATTCAGCCCTTCAAACCTCTTTGTGTCCAGCAGCCTTTGATGGGACCTCAGCACATGCCCCAGATCAAGCAGTTGCTCTGGCCATCACTGCTGAAAGCCCCGAGGTCAGTCCCCGAGAGCCCCAGTGAGGCTGCAGGATGTGTCTTGAGCAGACGCAGGAGCACACCCAAAGGGGGAATACGCAACCTGATGTACTTTTGGTACGGAAAAACTATTTAACTGCTCTTTGGAAGCACATTTGTGGTTCTCACTCGAAGGTCCAGGAAAGACGGTCACAAGACACATTTGTTCATTTAAAATATTTGGATAGTTAATACTACAGTCATATTAAATTAGCTAAGACGTTTAGACATTTAAAAATAGAATTTGCTCTGTGATACTCAAAAGGCTTTCACCCATGCATTTCTTTCCACATTTTCCTGATTTTGATAAATAGTTAAAGTAATTATTTAAAGACTCCCTGATGCTAATCCAATATCAGTATCCCCCAGAGCCTTCTCATTTATTTAAAAGGCTCTGGAACAAGCCTCCAGCTTCTTTCACACTCATCCCTGTTTGAATATTGGCTATAATACGTGACCTGTTGCAATAACAACCCACTTTTCCCAGGGCCCTGGCTGTACTTGTTGTTCACAACCGTCTTTACTTGGTGAAACATGTTGAGCAACCCTGGAATCACCATCAATCCTGTAGATTCCGCCTTGGGCTTTTGCCTCTCCTGTCCAGTTCAGTGTGTCCTTTTGCAGGCACGAAGCTCTAACTTGGCCAACAGTAATTCATGGGCTTGACTTTGCTGCCTAGAGATGCAACCAATTTCAGTAGGGCTGTTCATGCTGGCAAATAAAATGTAGGTATTGTATTCACGTCTTTGGCACCTCAGTCTGGAATAGCGACTACACTGCCAGTGATAGATTTCAAATGAGTATTCTTAAAACATGCACATTTCATGTTTTATTGGCTTATTTTCATTTTCTGCATCCCCACAGGGGCAAGTTGTAAGTCGAGTTTTTCTCATTTCTCATGCAAAATCCAAACACAAACAGTGATCCAGCCTAGAGCCACAAGTAGCAATCTCCTCCCTTCACTCTCGTGCAAAGCCAGCCATGTGTCCCTGTGCCATGCCACAAAAGCAGGATGGCATCCTATAGCAGTCAAAAACATGAGGATGACTTAAAAAGACAAGGGCCACAGAAAATTGACCACTTCATATTGTTCCTGCTCTTATTCTAGCCTTCCCTGGGAGGCTCAGGACCCTTATTCAACCAGGCATCTTATTTCCCCAGCCTGGTGCCATCCTGACCCTTGCCAGCAGCTCTTCCACTACAATCCTCAAAGTCAGCATTTCCCTGTGCCTCCTGTATCCGCTGTGAAGCCTCCCCACTGCCTCTGCCACATCGCTGGCATGCACGTCCCGCCCAATCCCATCAGCTCAGCCCCCTAGCTGGGGCTCTCAAACCATGCCCCGTGTGCTGAGTGAGCTACATGCTCTATCTCAGCATGGGCAATGGCTCTTCTTCCACCCTGTCCTCCATCCACCCCTAACGGTCCTTGCTCAATCATACACTAAGGCTGATGCAGCTCCTTGGAGGACAACCATATTGTAATTATACTTTTTCAGCTAGAAGTGCTGCTTGCTCAGGATGAGAGCCCACCCCTGACAAACCACGATAGCCCTATTCTGCCACCACAGCCCTCACATGCCTTCAGGCCCAGATGTGGCCCACTTGCTTCTCTTGACTCTTATTTCTAAAAGTGCCGCTGTACTGGCTTTCAAGAGCACAAAGACACCTTCATCATGGAGATGCAGTGCAGAAAAAGCACTATCAATGGAAGGTAAAAGCATCCAGATACTTTGAGGCACAGAAGCTTCAGAAAATTGCACAAGGCAGCAGTGGAGGGCTACTCCTAGGAAGGGTTACTAACAGTGATAACAAACAAGCAGAATGACCCAGGAGTCATACATTTGCATGCTGAGAAGGATGCAGGGCCTCCATGGACTGCAGCTTGTTCTCTAAGACAAGCACTTTTTCCTGCAATCTGTGGATCTCCTGTTTGCTCTGGGCTTCTGTTTTCTGCAGCGTCTCATAGTCCAACATCTTCTTCTCAGCCAAAGATATCTGCTCTTTTAAGAAAGCTATTGCTTGTGCCTGATCTTTATATTCACTGTGAAGTTTCTCCAGTTCATGCACCCTCAGCTCAGCATCTCGACACTTGTCCTTCACATCTTGGAGCTCAAGAAGGTGCTGATTGCTTTTGGTTTCCAGTTGCATTTTCCAGTTGCTGTTGCTTTTTTCTGCTTCATCCACAGCCTCCTGCAACTTCAGTTTGAGGCTCTCTTTTTCCTTTATATGAACAGCTGTCTCAATGTCATGCTTTGCTTTCAGGTTCTCCAACTCAAGCTGGTGCTCCATCTTTATACTCTCCACCACTGCCTTCAGTTCCACAATCTCCTTGTGCTGGGTGTCGGGGCCTGTGCTCAATGTGGCTTTGAGGTCCTCCAGAGACTTCTGGTGGTCAGAAGCTAACGTGTCCAACTTGGACTTCCAGTTGTCCATAAGCCCCATGTTCTCATTAGTGGCTTGCTGAACTTTATGCTTTAGGTCAACGATTTCCTGAGAATACTTCTCATTGACAGCTTTCAGCTTCTCCAGCTCCTGCTGGTACTTCTTTAATGTCTTCTCGTACTTCTCCTTTAGCTGGCTGCTCTCCTTCTGATGCTCCTTGTTGGCAGACAGCAATTGATCTCGTAGACGAAGAGCCTCTGACTGCAAGCCAAGGTTATGCTCAGGCATCTCTGCTTGGTGAGAGCTCCTGAGGCACTGCCGAAGCTCATCCACCTCGCTGCGTCTGAGGCTCAGCTCCTCCTCCAGCTGCAGGATTCTGGACTTCTCCGCTACTGTGGTTAACTGCAACACAATAGAGAAGACAAAAATCAGTCCTCACCTCTCATCGCTGCATCCTTCCTTTTAGTAAGTGTGCTCCAGTGGAAGTAAATCCAAAGTACATTAGTCAAAGTTCAAATAAACAGGAAAAGAACACCCAGCACCCTCCGGTCTGAGTACAGTTTTGCACCAGGGTAACTACCACCAATAACTAACAGTTACGTCTATGTGCCAATTGCAATTTGTTTTTTTCTAATATGAACCTCTCATTTACCACAGAGAAACACACATCTTTGAGGTAACCCTTGGAATTCGCTAGAGAGCAACCGTGGTTTATGAAAAATAATGTCCTGAAAGGGCATTATATTTCCAGACTAGGCATCTTGCCAGAGGATGCACAGAGGAAATGTAACTGTACATGCAGGAAGATCACAAGCATTGAAACCGGCAGTAAGCATATCAAGTTTCCTTTACTGCTCAGCAATCCTCAGCCTACAAACCTCTCTTCTGCATCTTAATTTGTTTACCCTGGTGTAAAAAGGAAAAGGGATTTTTACAGAAGTACTTGTTAGAGTTCATTAGCAAAGTAAAAATAACGTAGAAGGCTAGAGGATGCAAGACAATAAATCTGGCCATGGTTAACATTGAGCATAAGGGCTATGGATCAATGTCTTACTATCTGAATGCAACCTAACAGGGCAGAACCACCTGCTAGTCACAGGGAGTTCAGGGGGCTGCAGCTACGGGTGGATGAAGAGATTTGACTATATGAAATATTAGAAAAAGGCAGAAGAAACAAGGAAACCAAGCGGATCTTCCAGTGCCAAAACACAAGCAATCAATTCAATTTCATTTCAATTGCCATTTTCCCCACTAACCATCAGCCCAGGAGGCTGGGTATTTTTTAGTTTACACGGGGACAGGGACATTCAAACCATTTAGCCCTTTTGGACAACCTCACATTTGTGTTTTCAACAGCTCTAACAAATCCATTGGTGAGGAGCAAGCTCACTGTAGGCAAGTTCGCTGCTTCCACACCACACCAGCACGAAAAAGCCCTTTCCACATCTGGCTGCTTTTAGGATCAGGTGTGTTGTTCATCTGGGCAGCCTGTCCTGTTGCAGGCGTGGCCAAGGATCAGAGACTGTCCACCTGCACTCACCAGTATCTTCCATTTCAGGTGGCAGCTCCCACAGCTGGAGAGAGGACAAAGGGAATGCTGATCGCAATGTTATTTTCTGTTACAGCCTGGGGGAGCCTCGAGGCAGAATGAATTGTGCAGAGTGCAGATATTATTTGGGCATGTTAATTGAAAGATGAATTGTGAAGAGCTCATGTGTCAAATGGTGGCATGGGGCAGAGAAGCAAACTCAATCTGAGAAACGAGTCCCCACACAAGAAAGCAAAGCTAGAAATTATATCGTACTACCAGTTCCAGGAGAGAGAGCAATGAAAAAAAACCAAACAAAAAAATCAGGGAAGCCTAAATTCAAGCCAAAACCAATCAACCCACAAACCAAACAAAAAAAGAATAAAAAAAGAAGAAACCCAAAGCATGGCATCATGAGCATCAACGCAGGGGGCAAGCACGCTGTTCTGCAGGCAGGGCAAGTGGGGGTCGATTACCCTGGTGTCCTCTAATTCTCTGAGGAGTTTTTCAGCCTGTGCCTTCTCAAACAGCAGGCTCTGCTCGAGCTCCCGTATTCGGGCATGCTCCAACTGCGTCTGAGTCTGGTCACACATAAGGAAAAAAGAACAGTGGAGATGGGAAAAGGGGAAAGGGGGAGAGAGAGAAAGAGAGGGAAAGAGAAGGCTGCAACATCATCTTCAGTGTACAAGACAAGGAAAGGCAGTTCACAACAGGGGGAGAATAAAGATCCAAACAAGCAGGAAAAAACCCAACCAAACAGAAAACGGTCACTACAGGTTTTTGCATGGTACTCGTAGTGGCTATTCACGAGAAAATGGAATCTGTGATGGGAAAACAACCCTCTGCATTAGAAAGCTGCTTCCATGTTTTCCTGCGTCAAGACTATACTGAAGACACTTCCTGAAAGCAAAGCTCCCGCCGCTGCAGACCACCAGTACAAGACCCTTGCATCACATAAGAGAATGCAAAGACCTTGCAATGATTCTCTGCATCTCTCCTCAAGAAGAATCACAAGGCAGTCTGAAAAGAGTTGGAAGTTTCCATCCTCTTTTTGCTCTGGAGACAGCTTGAACCCTACACTAGGTGGGGGAAAAAGCCAGCAGTTCATACGGTACACGGCATATTGCTAAAACCAAAACCACACTGCACTGAAAGCAAATCAAAGCCATTTAGATACCAAACTTACATAAACCAGTGCTTTAGCTCTGAACAGGGCTGCTATGAATTTCAAAGTGATCTTTGCACACTAAGGCTTTAACAGCCTTGTACACAAAACTATTTTTGGGTTTTTACTTCGATTTTTTTGTGTGTTTTTCTTTTTTGTTTGTTTGTTGTTTTTTTTTTTTTAAACAGGTGAGTAAACTAAGCACAAGAAGTTTATGTAACCTGCCAAATCCAGGAGCATTGACTCCGGGCATTGCTTCAGTTCCCTTCACTTTTAAAGCAGAAGTACCATATAACTGCACTTGGTGGCAAACCTCATGACTCTGCAATGGCCACTGTAATATCATGTAAAATTTCCCATAAATAAAAGAGAGGAGAGGAGACATTGGAAAATGCATGCAGACTCTGGCCTTCACAATTTTTTAGCTTACAAAACCAACATTTTTCCTTGTATTAAACTGGACCTACTAAAACCCAAACCTGACCAGAACCATTTTTTTTAACCCCCATTTTCTGCCCTTTGTTTTCCATAAAATTACTTGCTTCCCCCTCTTTCTATTGGAAACAGTTTTAGGGGTTTTCTGCCCTTTCCTACAATAAAGCAAGTTTTGGTTAGTTTTGTACAAATGACGGCAACTGAAGTTTGTGAAAATCCATGTTTTCTCTTATGGCTTGTAATGTATCATTATACATGTATTCATAGATGGTCAAGATATGAAGTGCCAGATATATTCAGACTAGTCCATATTTTATGTGGTCTATCTGACCCCTGAAAGAGGGAAAAAAGATGTGGTCTCAAAACCCCAAACATTATCAAAACCCACAAATGATATCACTGAAGTGTAAAAGTTGGCTGAATGCATCCTCATAAAAGAAACTTAATTTTGTACTGAGTGGCTTCCCCAGCTCTCTGCAAAGCTCAAAGATCTACATCTCAGGATGGAGCTCCAGGCTTGATTTTATTTACAGGGAAAATTATTCCATTGATACTAATGATTTTTCCTTAATTTACACTAGCTCAAAATCCCCAAGTGGAATTTCAGCAACACAAACTTTTGAAATTACCTTAACTGGTGGCAGCACGTCAGATATTGGCTACCTGAAGATGCTGACCTATTACAAAACTAATCTCTGAATCTCCCACAGAAAACCTCTCAAGACTCCTGAGGTTGACACTCAAGGTCCCAGCCAAGCTTGTTCAGTATCTACCAATCCTGCTATTTTCAAAGTCTGGAAAAACACATGAAAGTAGAGGAGAAAAATAATCAGGGAAGAAAGTTAGATCAACTGTTTACAGTCCTTAAATATAGCTTCACTTAAGATTCACATCAAGTCCTGTGTTGTTTCTTATTTTTTGCAAATTGTTTTGCCTAGCCGGTATGACTCAAAGTTCTCAAATCCCAAGTTTTCCCGCACTTTGAGGAAGTTCAGATCTGAATTTTAGACTTACTTCTTGCTATTAGCCTTAAATTACTATTCACAGGTTACAAACTGACTTCCCACTGGTGTTCAAGGTATGAGGTAGGTTCCAGATCAGCATGAGGCAGTTCCTTGAAGAGGCTAATATTTCCTATAACAACACAGTCTTCCACCATAAAAAGCCCTTCTTAAAAGGTTTTGTTTTCCTGCAATTGCTTTTCACCTTCCAAAGCACTATAGCATCAGGATCCTGCCAAGCACGATCAAAAACGGGTTGAATTCACAACTACATTTCAAGGCTAAATCCACAGCTCCTCCTTCTTTATCAGAGGTCCAAAAACTGGACTCATATCTCCAAGCTGCAGACACATTGATTTCTTTGGTCAAAGAGCTTCTAGGAATGCTGCCTGCCACACTCAACACCCAGTTTTTGTTCAAAAACTAGATGATATTATGAGAAATACTGCGGGATTTAGCCTAGCCTTCAGCAGAAACCCTAGATCTAGGGACCACAGAGGAGATGATGTTTTCTTAGCGTCATGCCTGTTACTGGCTGTTAAGCACAAGATAAACATTCTCCTCTGAATTCTCAGAAGAGGGCTGCTGGTGTAAGAGGGCTACAAGACCAGAGAAGGGGAGACAACTGTCACTGGGTTTTGCTTTTGGTATTTGGCTGTCTAGTTGAGCTCTACCTAGGAATGCAAAGGGCTGTGCTAGCAGCCGCTGGTTGACTTCGTTGTAGTTTTACATGAAGAATATCAGGGTCAATCGTTTCCCAGCAAACTTACTGCAACATGAAGGAGCACTTATCCCCCTATTTCCAATCAGGGATTTTTTCTTTAAGTCAATTACTTGCTTCTGGAAATCCTGTCTGCACAGCAAAGCAGGAAGGTGAGAATTAACTCCAGGGGGTCAATCATTCAGCCTGAGCATCCAAATTAGAGAGGACAGGACGTAAAAACTGACTACAGCAAAGCCCTCTGACAGTGTCTGTGCTGTCACTGTGTTGGACCCACGGGGGAACATCCCAGTTCTCTGGATTGCAGGAAACCAAGCTGCTCTGTGAGTCTTCCATAAGAAGTTATATTTGTTCTTCTGTAGAGGACATGAAGGTGGGGACAGGACACTGGCAGCCTGCAAGAAGCTTGGCCACATCCTTATTGCAAAGCAACTCCTTCCCAGCCCAAATGAAAATCAGATCTATCCTCAGTTTGGGACATGCGGTTATAGCAGCATTTGTGTCACAGCAGCTCACCATCCTGCTAAAACACAGTGGCTTTTTTTTTTAAAAAAAATATATCTAAATATACCTGCTAGCTAACCCTGGTCCCGTTGCCATTACTCCACAGCCAGGCTTAAACACTTAAAGCTTACATAGGGACAAGTCACTGCTCTCAAAGGGAGTGCTGGATCAATCACACTTCTCTAAAGCGCTGGGGGAAACCTATCATCCAAGCTCAGGAATCAACAGAGACCCAATTTTGCACCCACACGCTAGGTGGAATATGCACTTGCTGTCCTTTAGCAAAGGTCTGCTAACAGCGCATTGCTGACTGACACCCTGTCAAACACATGACGCTGCTTCAGTTTCTGGATAAAGGGGAGAGGTTTACGCCAAGAGCATCAAAGCCATAGCAATGCACTCCATTGCCTAGCTTTCCCATGTTCCTGTTCTTTTATCAATACGACCAACAGTGAAGCACAGGAGCAGGTCCCTTGACATTTCTGGCTGTTACTAACGTAGCCCTCTAGCTGAAGGTCAGGGAAAGTCCTGATTTACACATGTAGAGCAGAGCCTTGCTTTCACAGAAATATTTGCTTTTCCTTTCCCCCCACACCCCCACAAAGGGCCTCCCACTCAAGGGCAAGCCCCCAACACCACTTCCAGTTTACACAATATTCACTGCAACAGCCCTTCCAAATGAAAGGGTATCCTAGTGTCAAACCCCACTCCCGTGGGCAGAGGACTCCACACAGAGCTACTGCAGGTCAAAAAATACGTGGCATTTCAGCTGGAATAGAACAGCATCTGACCAGGACACTGTGCGTGTCAGTGAGCTGCTACTAACAGGACACTGCAGGGACAGTGACTGAGCAGTCAAGTAATTTCTACAGTGAAAAAACATGTTGTAATGCATTCAGATACAGTCAGATTTTAACATGGGTTGGCAACTCATGTCAACATTTAAAGCCAGGCTGGCTGCACATGATTAATTCCAGGCAGCTCCTAGCGTTATTAGTCATGGGGCAACATACCAAAGAACAATATTCACAGTTTATACCATGGCGTTCACAGCAGGTCCAAAGCCATCAGTAAACATAATGTATTGTTCAGGAGTTGAGCAAAAGGTGGCAGAAATTATTCAGGTGAGGCCCCACATGCATTTTCAGGTTTTAAACCTACAGTTTGGTAAGGGTGTTAGGAATTACCTCCAGATCCCCCTTTGTGATGGATTCTTCCTCCACACGGAACTGCAAGTCCTCCACTTTCCTGGGGAGGGGAAAAGACACAAGTAGCAATCAGTAACATCCAGAATAGCTTCCCATTTCTCAGCAGCCATTGCACGTGGGCCTCCCCTGCACAACCAAAGTCTAAGAGGAGAGGTGTACAGGCAAACTTTGTATACAAACAGCTCAGCAAAAGCTATACAGCAAGACACACGGAGCAAGACATTTAATAAGCAAGGCTTCCACACAGCAAACATTTGCCTTCTTGCAAGGTGCACGCTCACAGACATGCTGTTTCTGCTGCACCACCTCTCAGCAAGCACAACTGCTGTTTGCTGACACTGGGATCCTGAAAACATGAAAGCCACAACCAGGTTTCACTTGTTTTCTTAGACCCTGTTATCCTGCCATCAAGCACTGGACAATTCCTATGCCAAATGCACAGGGTCCTTACAAAATATTTCAGGGGAATCAGAGCCACTGCCTTCTTGGCAGAGGGTGGGCCATGCTTAATGTTTCCACAATGTGGAAATGGTGAGCTGCCAGAGATTGTACAGGCCAGTCACACATAAATGCACATAAAAATCAGATGAGCAAATGCAGAAGTGCATAGGACTCTTTTGCAAAGTCTGAAGAGAAAAATCCAGTAACAATACAAAAGAATTCAACCTTCTGCTAAATTCAGTCCTCTTTGTTCTCTTTACCGATTTAAAAAAAGGCAATAATGAGGATGTTGAGCTGGTAGCCAGATGTAAGGACTCTGATTCCGCTACAGACAAAAATAGCTGTGAGTATACATATCTAACTTCATAAACAAGCTTCCTTGTCTAAATCGCCTCTAATTAGAAGAGTAATCTGTTAATATTTAGGAAAGAACTCAGCTGTCTTGTGTTAAAGGGCCTCCTGGAGCTGGGAAAGTGAGCTGCCTCCTAGGAGAACGGGGAGACTTGTGCACGAAAGAACAATTGGTCCTCAGGAGGGGCATCATTCAATTGAAATCAATGCTGGTTTCAATTACTTAATACACAGAAATGTCTTTCTATTCCCACTGAAGAGCTTAATTATATATATGGAGCAACTGGACTCCAAGAACGACAAACAGATTTTTCCTCGCTTTCCAGAGGAAATGTATGCATCATCATATATACATGGATGGTACCTCTGGGATGTGGGGAGGTGATGAATCGCACTACAGTAAGGCTGTACTCCAATTTGACTTCCCTTCCTCAGAAGGAATGTCCTTAAGGTCATCACACCACAAGTAGAGGGGAGAGAAATGGTCTTTAGCAAAGCCAGGTTGTACAGAAAGGTCAGGGCCCTGGGATGGCCCAACCTGCATGTTCTGTTTATTATCCAATATTGTTTTTATACCTTATCCTTAGCCAAGAATATCTGAAGGCAAGGCTCTGTCACACATAGCAACAGGGCTGAGTTGGGTCAGGGTATCAAATCCCAGAGCTACTGATACTACTGAAGCCCTTTGTTCCTTCAGGCTAATAATGCTGCTTCTCCCTGCTTTGTGTTGGGAACCAAACAACAGGGAAGATGGCTGGAAACCTTCAATAACTTCACTGCCAAGCAGGAGACTGAGACTATTTGGCCTTCTACAGGCAGTGGCAGATCAACTGTTGTCCACCATCGTACTGTTAGTGCAACACGTGCCAGGGTCAAATACTCTTGGACATGCAAGCAGCCTGTCAAATATTTATCAGGGTCAGCACAGAAGTGCCAGCACTTAGAGTCCTAATCAGGAATGGAAACTGATGGTCTCTTTTTTTCTTAACTGCTACATGTGTTTAGCAGGAAAGTGCATCCAACCATGAAACTCCTTTTCATGGCAAAACAGAGCTGCCCCTATCCCGAGTATGAGCTATCCTGGCTGGCTGTTTGTGCTCTGCCTTTCAGTTGCATTGCAATAAAGGGGCAGGTTCACCTGGGCATAGCCAAAAAACTGGAGATTGATTATGTCACAGAAATCAGCTCACTGCAACCCCACCAGATGATATAGCATTGAGTCTCCTCTGAAAGCCGTAAGACATAGGAATGTACAGGACTAACTGGAAATGACTGTTCAGTTGTGATTAGCAGCAGCACATGGGGGCAGTCACTGTACTGGATACCCAACCCTAGACAAGAGTCACATTAGCTGTGCAACTGCAGCAAAATTGTTCTAAACTTCCCGTTACCTCAAGCAGCACACCCCTCCCCTACATGGGGCAGACAATGGCCAGGAGAGGGGAACCCAGCCCATCTGAAGCACTGGAAGACATCGAAAGATGGCTTTCCCAGTCACTTTCTTCTCCTTACATCCCATGAACAACATTGTTGGGTAAGAGCCTCTTCTCCCCCATCACTTCACCTCCCCCACACCTATCCACTCCTGCTTCACCTCTTCTCCTCTTCCAGCTGGTTCAACAGTTCAATCTTCTCCTTCTGCATCCCATCCACCAGGGCTCGTGCTCGCTGGAGGTTTCCTTCTGCCTCTGTGACGTACTGCAGAGAGAGAAAAAAAAGAAAAAGAGCCCAAGCCACAGAGGTTAACTATGTCTGAAGTATGGAGTTGTTTAAAAAAAAGGATCAGAACAAGGGAACAGAAGGTTTTGATGATCTATTTCAGAGGCTGCTATAGTAAGAAGGCAGATTTTCCTAAAAGGCCAGGATGTAGGTATCAGAAAGAAAAAACCTGTTCAATCTCCAGCAGCTTATAAATTTGATCCATGTTTCAGTGCCTCTCTGACTTGAACTCTCTGGAGAATCCTAAGACTTAGGCACCTGAAGCCTGAACAGTTTTGAAAATCTGGTCTGAGGTTACCAGATGCAATTCAGCCCTGGTCATGAAGCAAGGAGTCATCGCAGACTTGCGTTAACCCATTTGTTATGGGTAATCACTGGAAAATATTATACATAAGGAAGATGTCAGCTTGCAGTTGACTTGCCAATTTCTCCTGCATTTCTGACAGGCAGGTGTGGCCCACCACATGAAGATACCCGGTGCGGTCAATGCTCCCTAGCAGCTGATTGGAGTTTATAAATGCAAGCAAGGAATTAAGGGCAATAGCAGTCGTTGCACAAACACAACCCCTTTCTTTTAGGATTCAAGTCCATAAAATATCGTTTGTACAAACGATTGTGCAAAAAACTATATATGATCAGTCTTTTTTTTTTTTTAACAGATCTCTTTATTAATGTGATAAAAACATCATCCCCTCTGGCAGGAAGTCAGTGAGCTGATGTTCTCAGCAGAGTCCGATAGTATCAAAAAACCACTGCAATGCAGTCACAGCCAAGGCCAGCTTCGGTGGCTAAGGGGAACAAGTTTGCCCTCCACTTGCATGTCAGCATTTGAATGCATTGATCCACCAGACACAAACTATCTACTGTCCTTTTTCTGGCACAGCTTTTTTTTTTCTGCTCCTGGCTTGGGGCAGAGAGAGCACATGTTCCACTGGCAGGAGTGGAGAAGGAACCTCAGCTTAACCACCGTGCAGTAAGCTGTCTCCACTTGAAAGGCAGAAATTCAGAGCCCAGGTTTCACATCAGAAAGCTACACACGGGTAACGTTATGATCTGAAACTTTCAGAAGATGCCAGATATTTGCGTGCTAGCGATAAAGCCACGTCACCGCCTACCTGCTCGTGCTGGGCCTTCATGATGGCAATCTCTTTCTCTACCTCACAGATGTGGCTGGTGGCTTTGGCAACCTCAGCCCGCTCCAGGTCACGCTCTGCCAGTAGTTGTTCGATGTGCTGCTGCTTCTCCTTCAGTGCCTCTTGGAGAGCTGTGGTGCCAGAGATTTTTCGGGCATATCGAGAAGAAGTCTCTGTCAGCTGTGGAAGAGAGTTCAAAAGAGACAGGGGTAAAGCTGTGTCCTTCCCACTCTGGAATAGCTTGAAGTCCCCTGTTAAATCTGGAATGCAGCTCACCTACTGATTATTTATTAAGCTGCACAGAGCTGCAGTTCCAGCTCTGGACCCTCCGGGCCCTACAGGCAGGGTTAACAAGTCTGCAAAACATCTGGATGCTGCTTACAAGCTCAATAGCTCTGCTACGCTGCAATGAAAGGACCATTTCCCAAAGGACAGGATGTGGGGTGGGAATTGGGTCAGGAAAGATTATAATGTAGTTTATCATTTGCCTTCTTAAATATATTGTATTGGTGACCTGCCCTGGTGCTGTCCCAAACAGTGAGCTCAGCTGGGAGGACTGATCTCAACCGGAGACTTGTACGGGCTAGTTGGATCCACTCCCAATAACGGGTACTGCACCCTCATCCCCAGCCAAGATGACTGCAGGTACTATGCAGCACACACTATGGCAGAGTTCAAGCTTTTAATAATATTGCTGCCTGCTCTGGTATCTGCCTTCTTGAGTACCTGCCAAATCACAAGGCATGTGATGCACGGCAGTGTACCCCTCTACAGTAAAACACAATCATTGCAGGAGCTTTCACAAAGCTGTTCAACACAGCAGCACACTGCTACACAACCATGAGGGACAAGAAGCACGGCATTTTTTGCCGGGATCCTGTACAAAACCTGCTTTTGACAGCGGAGCTGAGATTCATCCCACTGCAAAGAGCCCAAAGTGCTATCTAATGGTCACAATTGCTCAACATCTGTTACGCCTCTCACGTCCACGGAGGGAGTCCTATTTGTAAGGTGGGTAACAATATCACACTCTCCACTCCCCTCGTCTCATTGATGGCAAAAGGAGCAGCTGCCCCAGTGCAGCAACTGACACAAACTCCAAACCTCTGGCTTTGTAGAGCCAGGTCACAGAGGAAGCGAATCGAGGCTGCACAATCTCTGAAAAGAGCCACTTACCAGCCCACTGCGGCTGGGCCTGCCCCCAACAGACGATGCCACCGAGCTGACGGAGCTGATGGAGGAGCTGCTGGGGCTGTGGGTTAAGGCAGACACTCCCATGGCCATTCGTTTGCTCTTCTTTGCCTTGGCGGGGCTGGTTGAGGGGAACCCAATCCGGATCACCTTGTGGATGGGAGCAAAGAGGCCAAACTTGGGAGGGCACTGAAAATACCTGTAATACAGGAGATGCACCAAGTCAGAAGTGGGAGAGCATCCACCTCGCCCAAGCCTCACAGCATGGCATTGCTAAGCAATGTGCAACCCCGAACCTCAGCTCATCTCTCAGTGCTTTGCTGTGACGTTGCTTCCTGCGTGCAAGCAGCTGGATTATTCTCCTTTCCTGCCACTTAAGAGTAGTGGCAATCTCCATGTTTTCACCTGTGGTGCTTAAGCAGGGAAGCCCGAGATAATTGCCATGCACTAGTTGCTGCACACTTTGATAAGATGCCAGGAAAGACCCGTGTGGTAGCCTGGATAGTACAAAGGTCCCAGTACATAAACACAGCAGGAGCACACACACTCCTTCCTTACCACAACAAGCAAGCCTTCCCAAAACTTGCGTGTCTTCTCTTCCCTGCTTTGCAAGAAAGTCACATAGTAAAGTGCGTCGAATAAAAAGATCTGAATCACACAGCTCTGCATAAATGTTGTTTCCGAAACAGAAGGGGAAAATGGCAGCTCCTAACTCTGACGCTAAAAATACCATTACAGCAAACTCCAGTGTGTGCCATCTCCTCTGGGTGGCAGAGAAAGAGAAACTGGTTCCCATGCAAACAAACTTAGAAAGAAGCAATCATAAAAAAGAGAAGATCAGATAATTACAGTGCACGCTGTCTTCCACAATTGCAGTGAGCCTGATGATTATGCGTCTCTGGAGCCCTCTTTCAGAATACTAATGAGCCAAAACCCACAGCATCAGACCCTGGAAACCCCTTCAGAGCTTAGGCTAACTGGCTTAAGCCAGGGTTTATCTGTTGCCAGCCAGCTGCGCTGCAGCAAGTAAAACCAGATCATCTCCAGGCATCACATCCACTTGTTTCGAGGGAGTAGTCACCATAGAAAACTGTCTCCATTAAGAGTTCTTTCCCAAAGGCTTCATAGCAAGGCTAGGGAAACATGCTGGGCTATATAATAGCCTACCTCATGTTAACATAAAAAACAGGTCCTAATGAATAAATGACACAAATCCAACTTTGCTAGCACAAACCCTCTCTCCCCAGATGTGAGCAGCTGCTTCCCCCATTCCCTTTTATTTTTAAGTGCTTGGAGCCACGCAGCTGTATCACGGGCAGAATTCTGTGTGCTTGGGAGGCCAGAGAAAAGCCTGATCTTCAGCCAGATGAGAAAGTGATTAATTTTGAAACATCTGCTCAAGCCCAATTTTTTCCTATAACAATCTTTAAAAAAAACCAACCAAAGAACAAAAACACAAAACAAAACCAAAAAACACCCCATCCCACAAAAACAAACAAAACACCGAACAACCTCCCCCTCGGGGAGGGTGGGGTGGTGGGGGAACAAACAAAAAAAAGACCACCACCAAACTCCACAACCCTCTGCAACCCAAAATCACTTAGCCCCCTCTGCTTGTTGCCAATACAGGCTCTTGGGTTTGGAAAACCAGCCACACTGCAGGCTGACCTTGCTGCGGAACAGAGACCCAAGGAAGAAAATCAGTCTGGCCTCTTGCAAACCACCCAAAACCCAGCTCAGCATCATATTCTCAAATTGAACTAAGTAAGCACAGGTGGACCAGCAGCACGGCACATCTCCTTCCACCGGTCGAAGCACAGACTGGTACTTGTGGCTGTACAACAACGCCAAAGACTAAGTCACTCTAAAGCCCTTAGCAAGTCCAAACTTGCATCACTCTATGTCTGTTCATTTTCTTTTAGTTCAGACTGGAAGTGGTTGCAATTAACTTTTGTAGTTCAGAAGCAGGAACTGGGTCCAGAACACTTAGCAGAAAAAAAAAAATCTGCTTGAAAACCAAGAGCTGCTCTCACTGAGCGCTAAGGAGTTCTATACTCACATTACAGAAGATAAACAGGGAAGAGAAGTGCATTGTGATGGCAATGCAAACTGCAGGTGGGAAACAGCCCAGGAAATTTTGAAAAAGATAAAAAAAATCTTCAATGTCTAAGGCCTGTAGCTGACATGTTTCAATCTATGTGAAAGCAAAGGCATGAGCAGTTTAGTGGGCAAAGACAGGCAGAGAAGGAAGAACACTAAAATAAGCAAGTAAAAGTTAATATACTAGGGGTGAGTAAGTGGAACTTGCTTGGCTTTGTGGATAAGAAACCAAAAACCCCACACCAGCACCTCTCTAGTCCCCTACACAGACAGGAAAGCAGGTGCAGCAAAGCCCACAGTGTGTCCCAGCAGCATCCCTCTGATGTACGGAGAGGGGCTCACCACAGTGATATCCTTCTCCTCTTGGGCACTGCTACTGAACCACAGCCTGCAGGCAGCAGAGAAACAGAAGCTGCTCAGGAAACCCTGGCCCATCATCCTTCCCTTGATGCACACCCAGACCTGGATGCCCTTCCTGAACCTGCAGAAGAATCAGAGTGCCCCTCCTCAAGTTTCAGGTGATTCACCACTGACTCAACTGGAGAACCCACAGCAGCAAAGATGGTGCCAGAGTCCTTTGCTTGCTCATTTGCCCACGTGTCTGCTCTCCTGCTTCCACCAGCCTCCACTGTCTCGAGTCACTTCTTTGGACTGGCCTCTCCTGCTGCAGCAGACAGCTACTGCAGCAGCGAGCGCTGGTCTCGGGCAGCCAGGCCAAGGATGCTCACTAGATGGCATCAACCACCAAAACAGACTCCTAAGCCCTGGGCTGTCTCTGCCCAGACTGATTCTGGCAGGACAAGCTCAGGGTGGTATCAGGAACCCCATATGGCAGTGGTAGACACGGGGAAGACTGTGTGAGGGGTGCCTCCATGCACCAAGGGAGTCAGTTTTACTATACTGGCTTCTCCTCCAAAACCCGGCTGTTGAAATCGGCACATGCTATAAGAAAATCAAAAGGTTGGGTGAAGGATCAAAGGACAAACAGGGACAATGCTGCAAACCTGCAGCCAGATCCTTGGTGGACAGGGAGCCTGTCAGCTGGAGAGTCTGTGTGTACCACTGCTGTATTGGCTACTATCCATCATTGCTAGAATATCTGCAAAATCAGCCAGGATGCAAGGGGCAGGGATGCCTTACAGACTTCCCTCAGTCTTCCCTGTTTAATCCAAACCTCTTAATTCACTCCTGCTCCCCGTTCCCTGCTATGGAGCTCAATTTTTCCTGCTCTCGATAAAGTGTGAAACAAAAGAGAAGCCTTGCATCAGGGCACGTACCATAACAACCTCAGCCAAGGCGTAGCAGTTGCAGAAGACAGATGACTTCCAAAAGTTGGATTTTCAAAACACGGCAACAGAGGTGTGAGGACAAGAGGCAGGGAGAGCACCTTTACGCTCACATCTGCCTTCCACATCTTCCAGATGCACAGAGACAATAAACAATTTCTGAGCACCCTGAAGATTAAGCTTAGAGATAATTTGTGGTGTTTGATAAAGAAAGCAGGGACCTGGATTTACTCCATGACTCATTCTCTACCATCCCGGTTCTTTTCTTTTGAGAAAAGGCTGGAGCTCAGCTACCTGCTGCCAATCATTTTATGCTTTCTTGTCCTCACAGTGAACAAGGCAGTGTTACTCTATTTTAAATGAAAACACATGGCTGCTGGACAAAACAAGGCTGACCCAACACAAGAAACCTTTATTACAGAACCTGAGATCAAACAAGGGACGAACTCTCAGCTCCTCAGTTTCAAACCTAAATCTCACCTTTAATGCAAGATTACTGTAAGAAGCTCCAAAAGACCAACAGTATTTCCCACTAAAGGAATGTCTGAAGGACAAGGAATCAGTTCCACCTTTCTGTGAAGCAGGGTCAAAGTGCTGCTATATAACTCGGATTTGAACATACCCAAGATCAAGATCTGAGGCCATCCCCCTACCTAACTCCCACGTGAAAAGAAACAGCTTCCCAGCAAGCCTGTGAGATGTCCCTGCCTAGTTTTATAGATAGTAACAAGGGCTTTTTCTGAAGGGGGGGTGGGGGGGGGAAGAGAAGGAAAGAGTAGACGTGCCTATGGAGTCAGAGGTGGCAAGATCACATCAGCAGACAGCTTTCACACTACAGAATTAGTACAAGGACAGACAATGACCACTAATTGTTCTTTCAGATCTCTGGAAATTTGTCCCCAGAAAGAACAGAACAAATAACATTAAGCTGAAGAAAAAGATAGAGTAAAATCTTTATCTTCTATAGTTCTGACAGGGTGAGTTATAGATATAGCACAAGAAAGTTTATGAGGGGAAAGTAGAGCTAATACAATCACAGAATCAATTTCTAGCAAAAACTAAATCCCACCTTAAGTTGTCTTCTCTCCCTACTCCCTCCTGTTTCCTGAAGCCCCTCAGGTTACTTCTTCACAGGCGTTATCATAGAATCATTAAGGTTGGAAAAGATCATCAAGCACAACTGTCAACCCAACACCCCCAGGCCTCCTAAACCATGCCCTGAAGTGCCACGTCTACAGTTTTTGAACACCTGCAGGGTTGGTGACTCCCCCACCTCTCTGGGCAGCCTGTGCCAGTGCCTGGGCACTCTTGCAGTAACACATTTCCCCTAATCTCCAACCTAAACCTCCCCTGACGCAGCTTGAGGCCGTTCCCTCTCGTCCTGTCACTGGTGACCTGGGAGCAGAGACCAGCCGCCCCCTCACTCCAGCCCCTCTCAGGCAGCTGCAGAGAGCGAGAAGGGCTCCCCTCAGCCCCCTCTTCTCCAGGCTAAACCCCCCCAGCCCCCTCAGCCACCCCCCAGCACACTTGTGCTCCAGACCCTGCCCCAGCCCCGCTGCCCTTCTCTGGACACGCTCCAGCCCCTCCAGGGCCTTCTTGTCCCGAGGGGCCCAAACCTGAGCCCAGCATTCGAGGTGGGGCCTCCCCAGTGCCGAGCACAGGGGCCCCATCCCTGCCCGGCTCCTGCTGGCCACCCCAGTGCTGACACAAGCCCGGGGGCTGGTGGCCTCCTTGGCCAGCTGGGCACTGCTGGCTCATGCCCAGCCGGCTGTCAGCCAGCACCCCCAGGGCCTTCTCCGCCGGGCACTTCCCAGCCCCTCTGCCCCAGGCCTGGGGCGCTGCCTGGGGTTGGTGTGACCCAAGGGCAGGACCTGGCACTGGGCCTTGTTAAACCTCACACACCTGGCCTTGGCCCATGGATCCAGCCTGTCCAGGTCCCTCTGCAGAGCCTTCCTACCCTCGGGCAGATCAAACCTCCCACCCAATTTGGTGTCATCTGCAAACGTACTGAGTGTGCACTCGATCCCCTCATCCAGATCATTGATAAAGATATTAAACAAGACTGGCCCCAAAACTGAGCCCTGGGGAACACCACTTGTAACCGGCCGTTCCAGTGATGAGGTTTCTTGATCCCCCTGCAAAGCTATCCCAAAGCCCAGAAAGGTTCAAAACTGGACTTCTCCTGCCAACCCACAACATCCAACCAAACACAACTACCGAGATCCCTGAGTCCTCCCCGCAGGTCCATTTGGCCCCCAGCCACCCCAGGAGGTGCGTAGGACCCTACGTGCCTCAGGGTGGGTTTGAGAGTTCAGAGTACCTTGTACCAGCAACCGCCCCGTCGTTCTTCCCCAGGGGTTCATCCAGCTCCACACCACACCACTCTCCTTTGGCAAAATCCGTCTCTCCCACGTAGCGCACAACTCCTGTCTTTGTCCCACCAACCTGTTGGAGATAAGGTGCCAAGGGTTAGCGATGGCAGCACTGGCACTGCCACAAGGGGACTGAAGCTGGGACAGCTATGGTGGGGGGAGACATCAGTATTTTCTGTTTCAGATCTAATGAAACCAGAACAGATAGTTTTCATATCAAGTTCTCCTAGTACTAAAGATGTGTCTCCAATAATTACAAGCAAACTGACCAACTCCCACTTTTGGATCTGCCTGCCTGCCAGAACAAATATAATGAAAACATATTTCAAGGCATCAACTAATTACACAAAGTTACTTGTGAGGCCACAAAGGAGTTTAAGCCCTCTAAGTGCAGCTTATACCTGCCTTCTGTAACGAACCAAAACCTGCACTAAGGGGTTTTAATCCTGTACTCTTTCAGCTGGCAGTTCTGAGCAAAACTGGGACAGGACATCAAAGCGACAAGCTGAGCCAGGAAGGCACTCATCACTCTTCAGCTTGCCCCCATGGTTTGCTAGGACGTAGTGAACAGCCCTCCCAGCAAACCTCTCAAAATACAGGTGTTTTGTACGGGAAAAAACCCTCTGCTTTTACCTACACATCTCACTGCTAGGCTTCCACTAGCACAGATTTTTTTCTGTCCATGGAGAAATAAGAATAAATCACACCTTTTGCTCCCATATGTACACTTAAAGCTTTCAACGTGCTGAGTAGACTCTAGGAGAGCATAAGACAGGAATGTACGAAGCTGAGTTTTGGTCACTGCTATGTGAGCACATTTCACTGAGCAGCAGCTGCCTCTTCCTTTGCACTAGAAGCTCCTACGTAGATACTTGTGCTGAGAAAAGAAAGATGGAAAAGTAGGAGGGTGGTTCTAAAGGTTCATTCTTCAAGTAAATCAGCATATGATTAAAACTTTTTTAGCCTATCTCTGCCAAAGCCTACGTTCAAGGAAGAAAGCTTAAAAAATAAGACTAAAATTAAATTTGCGGCTTTATCTTGAATGACTTGCAGTTATAGATTTTCTTAATATTAAGTTTTACATAAACAGGTATCAACAGAGTAATATTCTCCTACAGAAGACAGTGAGAGTTGAATGCAGAAATCTCCTGTTTTGTGTGTTCTGGGGTGGGGATGTTACAGATGTACCGATTCTGAATCCCCCAAAATTCTGAAAATTGCTTATCCAAAAGGAGAGTTTTCCCAGCCTAAAAATAACTTCACGTGAATGGAGCAGAGAGCACAGCTCTGAAGTCTGGGTCCTACTGCAAGTCCTGGGAGGCTGCGCTGCAGCACGCAGCTTCAGTTAGTCTTCTGTAACTTCTCTCACTAAGGATTCAAAGTGCTGCTTATGGAAAAACCTTTGCTGATGTTATTCTCTTCGCTATAAGAAGGAGGAAAATCTTTCCCAGCAGGAAAAGTATTACAAGAAAGCTTTCTGGTCCCACACTGCGTCCAGGAGAAAAAAGATGATTCAATTTCAGTATTAGGTTCTTGGCAAGCTACAGATTTGAACAGTTGCAGTAAAATTCTTTAGCTATCATTCACAGTCAAATAGCAGTCCCCTTTTTGATTTATTTGAGTTTATACAGATCAGCCTCTTAATATTAATGCAATGACTTAATGCCATTCTAGTAAATTTCTTTAGCTGCAAGTTGAACTCAATATAGGTGTAATTCATCTTAACGTCATTTATAGGAACTTACCATTGCTGGTAAGCTCTCTCAATTTTATTTTTATTGAGTTTTAATTACAGATATTGAGCCACATTTCCTTTACCAAGCCACATGATCCTGACCCCACAGAGCCTCATGTAAACACCTTAAAAACCTGATGAGCTCCCTCCATCAGCGCGACTCTTACCACGCTGTTCTGGGGCATCTACTGGAAGGCCACACTCCTCCATCCACACAAACAATAGGACCACTCAGTTACGTCCCCACAGGTATTATTTATTTTGAGAAAGCTGTTTCCAAACAGGGGAGAAAACAACTACCCCCACTGACTTAATACACACATTATCTAATTATGCCAACACCAGAACTGTGCAGTAAGAGAGCCTGTCACGTTCCTACCCGAAAGCCGTGCATCAGCGAAGATGCTAAGTGTGGATCAGGTCTAACACTCCCCCAAACGACAATGCGATTCTCTGCTTCCAAAGCAACATATTTTATTTTCTCTTTCAAGCATTAATTATTCTGCCATCTTTTCTATAAAATACACCCTCGCCATACAGCATTATCTTCTCCCCCAAGCCAAAACAGACACATCTGCTCCCCAACGGCCTGCGCTCCCGGATCCCGGCAGGGCTGGCAGTACAGCCAGAAGCCAATATTGGGCTGTCACACTCACATGCCAGCACCCAACCCTCTCGTTGAGCTTCCCATCTTTTGGCAGGCACGCAAAAACTCTTATGGATGGAAAGCCTAGAAAATTCATCCGACTCAGACATGCAGATTTATACAGCCCTGATAATCTGCTAATGCTGCTAAAATAAATAATGCGTTTTGGAAAAAGCCAGCTGGCAGGTCGTATTGGCGCACAAAACAGCCTCATCAAAACAGAAGCTTTTGTTTCTATCAGACCCTTCAATAAATCGGAGGTATCACCTTGGAAGGAGGATAAACAGCAGCTTGTAAAAGCCAGGGAGGTTAGCAATTGCACAGCATAACTCCCGGTAACTCACAGCCCCTCCTTCTGCCCATGCCTAGCTTTGATACCGTGCTCCGTGACCCGGGTGTGAAAGACAGCCGAGCGTGGACGGCTCCTACTGCGCTAACACGGCTGCCACAACCACGCTAGAGACCAGAGGGTTTCCGTCCCACGGGCATCTCAGCCCGCCAGTAGCACCAGTGCCACACTGAGTCACAAGTTTCTTTATGGAAAAACTTGTCTGCATCTCAGCCTGGCGCGTTAATCGGAGCCACAACCACACCTTCAACCTGCCGAGTGTCTGGAGTTAAGCAAAGACAAACTGGACAGGGCAACCCATCTCTTGGCTCAAGCACGAGACAGCACAGAGTAAACAAGGCTGCCAGTGGGCTCAGCTACACCCCAGCAGTTCAGACATGCCACGGCTTGCAGAGTTGAGAATTTTTGTTCAAAAACTAACAAAACTCCCAAAGCTTTTCTGAGCAGCTTTTAGTAGTTACCTTACCAAAACTATGACTGAAATTATTCATTTCCAAGAGAATGAGATTTTACCAAATGTAAAGTATTCTTGAGTTTAGTTATAGTTGAGGGTTTTTTTTGGAAAAAAAATCCCAAACAAACAAAAAGGCCATCAAAAACCACAAAACAAAATAAAAAGCAGCTAAGAATAGCTCTTTCTTAAAGCTCCAAAAAACAGAAACAACACTGATACAGTGATATAGGATTTTTTGGTTTGGAGGGTATTTTGACCAGTATCAACATTCCAAATTTCTCTGCTTCAGGTGAAAACACTTATGACCAACTTTAAAGCAGCTCATGGTGGCCCACCCTCTCCAGCTGGATTCAAGCTGCCTCAGAGACACACACCTCTGACCTCTTGGAAAGTTCCAGCTCGATGCCTTTTTCATGCCTTTGACTAAAGACTATCTTCCTGGCCTGGCCTTTCCTCAACGAAAGATCTCCCAAGAGGCAGTCTTGGGTTTGACCTTCACAACAAAATGAAGGCAGGAATATTTAACAGGTCCGTGTCCTAACTGGTGAGTCAGGAAAGCAACGTGCACTCATAGTAAAACGACATCCACACGCCTTCCCTGCTAACTGTAGTATCACTGACATCATGTTGTACTACGGTTTTCTCAACAAAATGACAAAATTGGATCCAGACCAGTATCCCAGGGCTGAAAAGACAATGATGCTAATCCTTCCAGACACTGTCTTCAGCAGAGCTGCTAATATGTCATTTAAACAATTTACGAAATTAGCACCAGGCCAGATCTCAATCTGGCTGCTGCAAGTCAGACTCCCTCCAGCCTGCATTTGCTCTTTTCCCCTTACATCCTTCCTGCTCGCCCCAAAGCCGTTTCTTGCTCTCAGCAAAAAACTCAACAGCTGTCCTCAACCCAGGGCCTGCGGGCAATGCACTGCTTGCAATACACTCCAATACTGCTAAGGAAGAAAAATAAAATTTTAAGTGTCGTTCAGGCCAACAGGGACTGTTCCCCACCATTTCACGCATGGTTCAGGGGTCAGCAATTGCTGCAGATGCTTGCTTGAGCATATCCCCAGGCAGAAACCACGGAAAGGATGCAGTGCTGTCTGCTTAAAATTCTAATTTACCCATCTAAATTTATTTTCTCAGCTGCTATCCAAAGCATTTCCACAAGACAGTGCTGCTGACCAGAGGGTTGAGGTGGGAACAGAAAGTGCTCAAGTACAGCACACTGACACGCCTCCTCCTCCGCAGGGTTCCCATGTTTCATGCTGGGTCCTGGTGGAACCGCGGAACTCTCCCACTGCTCGCCTGTGGGAAGGGAAAGGAAGGGGACAGTGGGGAAAGGGCAGACATGGGGCACTCTCTTTACTCTGAGGACCTTCAACTACTCCTGATGTGCAGCACGTAAGCTTACTCTACATTGTCATTGGATGATACCAACAAGAAATTGGAGCTCGCCTTTATCGGACAGGTGTTGCTTGCTCCAGGTTGGAGCTGTAGCCGCAGGCTGTATCCAGCGTCCTTCCCCTCAGCGAAAAAGGGTTTCTCCCCCTACACTCATCCACCCAGACAAGCAGCCTATTTCCACCCAAGATGAGAGAGGTAGAAGCTGTGTTTTCCCACCACACATAATTTAGCTCTTCCAAGCATTGATGGTGGAAGATTATTGTACAAGACTTGATTTCAGAGGGCGCTTTTTGCAGCAGCATGGGGGTGTGGGTCCAGCCATCACAGATCACAGGAAATAATGATCTGTAAGTACAAGGGGGCAAAAGCACATACCTATGGGAAATGTGTGCCATCACTTACTGGGGCTGCGTCCCAGCTGACAGCTAGGGACAACGTTCAGCAAGCTAGTGGTAAGGTGGAGATCTGGCTTGTGGTCAGGTTTGTCTGTAAATACAACTTAATTCAGGTAGACCCGATCATCAGCAGTTTCATCTGACCAGATACTCTCTATATCATCTGTGACTGCCAGAACTGGGTTTTAGCCTGAGGGGAGAAAGAGACAGCCAGGAATTACAGGACACTCCTCCCTACGTGAAGGTACAGGAATTTTTATAGTTTCTTTTAATCCAGCCACTTATCTTTGTGCCTTCCGATCCCCACAGCACAAATCAGCATTGCACAGGAACGAGTCTGACAGCACTGCTGATGCAAGACATTTGTGCATGTTTATTTTTCAGGCACCAGTGAGAAAATAATGTCCTACGGATGTGGTGGTGTAAGAGGAAAGCCTTGAATTACAGCATCCCCTCCTGAGGTTGTGTCTGATACAAGTCCACCCACATTAATAATACAGTCTGCTCCACCACAGGCCACTTACAAACTCCTATTTAGTGACAGATATTGCACACAGAAGACAAGGACTGGCCAATGCGTCGGCCCAAATGAACTGTTAGGAGAGTGTGTGCGTCCACAAAAAGCCTCAAAGGGTTAATGTGGCAGCAAGGCAGGGCGGTTTCTTTGGGCTATTTATTTCCTCTTAGTTTCACCGCAGTGACAGGGAACACTTGCTCCTGTCACAACAGTAGAAACACTGTATTTCACACCACACCAGGGCAACAATCTTGGACCAGGAGAACTAGATGTTTTCCTGCCTCTTGAATCCTGCAAACAACCAGAAGACTGCACTTCCCGCTGCCCATCACAAACCTCCGTAGGGACGGAGATCCATCATTCCCACGCTCCCAGTGCAAGGTCTTGGGTTCTGCCGTACCGCTACGCTCTCCAGACATGACACAGCAATTGCTGGTCTCCTTATGGACCAAGCTGAAAGCAAGCTATGAAATACTAAAAACACCTTTCCCTGAAAATGCTGCCTTGGTAGAACTACAGACGGGTTGCTTCTTTCTTTCCTGCCTGGTTTGTAATAAGGAAATAAGTCTTGTGTTTGTCTGTAAAGCCCATACAGGAGCACTCCTGCACCTCTAAGACTCCAGCAAGCTGGGAGAGCTCTGACGGTTAACCAGGAAAATGAAGAGCATGAATCCTTCCTTTGTAACACCTCACGTGCCTTCGCAGCAGCGAGGCTTCAGTCTCAGGCACTGAAATAGCTCAAAGCAAACTAGCAGCAGCAAGCAAGTAGCTGTCTCTGCCCAAGGAGAAAAGCTTAGACTGCAATTCTCCTTGCCAGGGAACTTCTAATGGAAATGATTTTTCACTCAGATGGTTAAAGGCTTTCTACAACGTCAGGCTTGCAGAGCAGGGCTGGGGCGGGGGCGTACAGGGGGGATGCTAAAGAAAAGGACGCAATTAGTTTATTCATGAGACTTTTCTGTCATTTGCCAGTAGCCAGAGGTTACAACACACTGCAGGCAAAAACACTTTGCAGCATACAGAGGAGAAAATTACTAAAATCACATGCTCAGGGGTAAGTCCGGAGTCTGTTTCCACCAGCCTCACCAGCCCATGGCGGCAGCCCTGCCTGTCCGTCAGCCGAGGCATTGCTCCATCATCATGTCCCTGCTAGTTCTGCTTCCGCTATTCCAGCGTCTATTCTGGTCGAGGCCACCTACGAGTTCTAGCAAAATCACAAACCTAGAATCCATCCACAGGGTATCTGGGGCAGCACCCCACAGCAATAGTCAATCATCCACTGGGATAGAGCCTGGCCCTTAAATAGTCGTGTTTATTACTACATTTCAGTACCAAAGAGTACAATCCCAGTTAGCAGACAGAAGGACGGCTAAAGGGCCAAATACCTCCATGAAGAGGACTATAGATTTTTTAAAATTATTTTTTATTTAGACTGACATAGAGAACAGCCACCTCCTTCCCACCCTTAAGAAAGCAACTACATCTAGGGTGGAATGTGTTCAGGTGCTGAGAAAGCCCCCCTCCCCCAATCATATAAAATATATTTTCTTAGGCCAAAAACACAGCAGGGATTCCTCCCAAGCAGAAAATGCTCAACTGCTCCGTTTCTCTATTTCCATTCCTTCTTTCCCTGGAGGAAGGCAACAAGCCAGCCACACAGTAACAGCAGCACTCCAGCGATTACCGTACTTTGGGAAGCTCCACTGCTAAAGCAAAGGTTAATTGTTCCATATTTGTTTGCCAGACTTCAATAGATGAGTTCTACAACATTAGGGTAGGTTTTTTATCTCTTTAATGCAATTTTTGCATCTCTGGGAAAAACTCTGAGTTAGAAAGTGCCAAAGGCAAATATTATCCAATTCTTCTAACGGAGAGCTTCTAATGGAAAGCTAAAAGTCACTTTTCGCAACTGCTACAGAGTCAGAAAGGGTCTCAGAATGAAGTCATTGAAAAGCAAAAATGTCTTCAAGCTACAGTGGACTTTAATGAAGTTAAAGAAAACCACTACCAAGAAGCAAGCCGAATGCAGAGCAGCCAGGTGTCAGTCTTACAGACCTGGAAGGGACCCCTGCAACCTTGTGCTCCATCCACTAAGCAATTACAGAAAACACATGTCCTCCCTCACTTGAAAAGCCTTTGGTGGATCCCATCTGCCTAAAAGCCATTCTCAAATAAAAAGATAATCTTTCAGAAAAGCACAGACTAAGAGTAATAAAGAACTAAAACTGTACCAATCCGTAGAGGACAAGAGCAAAGATTTACTCAGGGAATTTGAGGCAACTCAGGTTAACCCAGAATTATTGTTTATGTATTCAAACACCAAACATGATTAGCTGACATCTCCATTACAAAAAAAAAAAGCCATCTGCCAAGGCAAGCACATGTTACTGAACCATAACAGCAAAATTATTTCTTCTTGTTGCCATTATCTGTTCTTTTCCCAGACCTCTACTACTACATGCAAACAATTCCTGGTGTTTCTGTAAGCTGAGCATTCCTGCTAGAGCCAGCGAGATGCTGAGCTCATTGCAGATTTGCTCTTTTGAAGCTATATATTACACTAACAAATCATAGCACAAACTTTATCTATACTAGCTGGGGTGGATAAATTAGCAGGCAGGGAGGGAGGACTTCTAAGGACGCACCTTCATTAAAAACAAACACAAAAACCCAAACAAAATCACCCTCAAAACCCCAAAAAGAACTCAACAGAAGCCAAGGAGAGGGATGCTAACAGTTTGCATTGCACGGGTATGCTGAAATCTCAGCCTGCGTGGGCCCCGCTGAGGTAAGTGGGGTATTAAGTGGACAGACCCTGCCTCAGTGAGTTTACGGTCAGGAGAAGACAGGAGTTAAACAATTCAGTCTGGAGAAGGCTATTCCACTGCCTAGCTGGTTTAGAGAGAACAGAACGCAGTTTAGCACAGATCTTATATTTTGCGGTTTACCTTCTATGACCGCTGCTCTTAAAATGGGACATTCTCACCTGAGCACCCTCCTCACTCCCTGCAATAGGTAAAGGAGAAAATGGGAGCAAATAAACTGATCAAAGGAGAACAGATTCCCCAGGTTCATTTTTCCCCATGTGTGGCTGCTTTAACATACCAACACGAAGCATCACCGCGTGTGTGTCTCTGCCACCTTTCCCTGCCCATCCCAGCCCCTGGGACCCGCAGGGACAGCAGCCGCTTTGCTAACAGCAGGGATGGGGAGGAAAGAAAGGCAGAGTCCGGTGAAGGCAGGAAGAAGACAGACAAGCCACAAACCCTTCATCAGCTGTCAGCTCGTGCTGTGCAATGCAATGCATATTTGGGGGAAAATCTGAGACTATAAAACTTCCTCACCTCTACAACTAGGTCTACAAGCCTACTTGTTCACACTAGATTTACTTAGTGTCATACCCAGTGGGCACAAGGAGAACCCATCTTTACTTTTCCTCCTCCAAAAAATGAACCAACTTTAAATTGTTTATATTTTATTCAAATAAAATGAAAACTACCGGACAACCCAACAGTGCTTTGGCGTGCAAGTGCGTTGCTAGCTTTGCAATTGTATTTGTAATGCCAGAGATGCCTGATGTTCAGCCACAACAGATCCTGAAACCCTCAGAGCAGACTGTGCCACGTGAAGTTTTGACTCAGAAGACGTGTGGCCTGCCACAGCCGTGCAGCGCTCCCCAGCCACCTAGAGCGGCCCAGGGCCTCCTTGGGGCTGCAGAGAGCAAAGGAATCAACTCCATCGGCTTGAGCTGCAGCCTGCCCAGGGTTGCTGCTATCGCCAGCAGACAAACCCACCTTCTGAGACCACAAATGACACCTGAGACTGCCTCTGCCACCCCCCTGCACCCTGATTCATATTGGCTGCAGAGCCAAGTACTACCACAGCCCTGCTATTAACCAGCTGGCAAGTCTGTCTACACTTCCCTACTACTATTGGTGTTGGAACCAGGTGCCCCAAAATGGAAACATTTCATAGCTAACTTTAAATGGGAGCCAGATTGCCCAGGATGTGCAAAGACTAACCCTCTGCAACCTGTCATTGCTATCGGTCAGAGTCGCCTTTATCTTTTAGATCCAGAGATATTACTGGGGATAAAGTCGCAACAGATCTGTGCTCAAATGCTTGGCTCTTCCAGTATTTGATATCACAGTATGTATCATACCCACTAAATGAAACTATACTCTCTACAGGGCTGCAGAACAAAACTCAGTCTTTTGGTGCTTTGATATCTTTCTTTTCCTTCTCCACCTCCAGTGAAAGCACTACGCATTTGCCAGGACACAAATGGTGACAAGCTTGACAGCAAACTTCGCGTAAGCCATTCTTAGCGCGAGTGTGGCATTTGGGCTTAAAGTCATCAGGTACTCTATTCTAGATAATAAAAACAACAACAGAAATCAGATGTGAAGAACCCATCCATGAGTACAGTGACCTCTGCCAAAGTCCTGCCCTTTTATAAAAATAACTGCAAGTTCCTTTCTGTACAGGAAAAGTTAGTCTCATATCCAATATATAACAACTAAAGCACCAAAAGGGGAGTGGCCAGCTAGGACAGATTCTTGCAAATACTTGCAGAGTACACACCACCACATGCAACAAGACAGCCTTCTGCAAATTCCTCAAAAGCCCCAAACACACCATTATGGAGAGTAGCATTGGATTAGAAAATAATAATCAGTGATTTTTCTTCTATCATGTTCCCTCTCATGTTTGAGTTGCTTTCTCTCTGACTTCATTCTACTGCTCAGGACTGGTCCAATACAAGAAATGCTCTGGAATATGTTGTCTTGCATCTGTGTGAGAGAGAGAGATGTCCAGAAGACACAGCATCCCACGTAACAGGGAATGCAGTAGTTCGATGCCTGCTTGGTCCAGGCATCCCCCTTCCAAGACCGTGCTCTGTCCCACACCTCACCACCAACTCTGTCCTCCTTTTGCCTCATCCTGAACCTGACCAGGAACACTTAGGGAGGGGACAAATTCTTGTCCTTTGCCTTTCAAGGGGTACCCCGCAATCAACTCACCAGCACACGATCTCCAAGCCGTAAGTCCTTCTCCCCTTTTTTCACAGACCCACTGTCCGAGAGGTTAGATCCAGACTCGTTGCCCGTCTTCATGGCGCTGTTCAGGACGCTCTCCCTCAGGGGGATGACACGAGTGGAAAGAGGTGGCGTGGCCGTCCCCGAGTGCAGTGACAAGTTCTGAGCTGTCAGGGAGTCCACGGAGGGGGCGTCGCTCCCCGAGCCCTCAGCCACCGGCTGCCGCGTCAGCTTGGATGGTCGTGTAAAAATCCCCTGCAGCGGCTGGCATTCAAAGTAACGTACTCCACCGACAGAGCCGTCATTCTTACCCACCGGGTCATCCAGAACGACCCCTGCCCACTGGCCTGGAGCAAACTGCGTCTCCCCAAGATACTGGATCACACCTGGCTTCACTCCATTTACCCAGACACGTTCGCCCACCACAAAGTCTCCCAGGAAATCATCGCCCACCTCGGCAACCTTTGAACCCGACTTCTCGGCGCTGGCGGTGGAGGTGGTACCCTGCTTGTGTAAAGGTGAGCCTGTGAATCAAGGGAAAAGAGGTTTTGGTATGAGGAGAAATCCTAAAAGGCAGCCAAAACACCAGGAAAGGGCATTTACAGAAAGGAAACATCTGGGACCACGACTTCAGCCGCAGGTTTATGCTAGGTGAAGGTTAAAACCTGAGCGACCCCCTTACTTACACATCTTCCTTGGCAGGAGAGCAATCTGCACAGAAATCCCCGGACGCTGCCCAGTTTCTGCAGGTCTTGCACACAACAAAGAACCAACCCCACGTCTTCATCCCCCTTTAAAACGCCCACTTAGCCCCAGTCCCATCACAGCACTGAGGGATATTTTGCATGGCAGCACTAATGTGAATAAGCTCAAAAAGACAGGAGTGGTGGTAAGTGCTTAAGGATCAAAAGGAGACCAGCGAACTGCTGCTTTGAAGAAAGATGCCAAAGTCACCCTTTCATCCAAAAATTAAAAAAAAAAAAAACAAAAACAACATGAAGTAATAAATGAATGAGGTACTGATGTTTTAGTACCTGAACTATCAGAACGCCATGTGTCTGTATGCAGGCAAACAGTTATTGCAAGCATTGAGAGTCCCACTAAGGGCATTAATAGCTCCTGTGGGACCACGCAGCTGCCTTTGCAAATTACTCATTTTTCCCAGCTTCTGCCATGCCCTTTGCTGGAGCAGAACCCAGCAGTGAGCAGCCACCTGGGGTATGTTCAATATAAACAGCATATCTATAAACAGGAAGCATCTACAAACCCCTGCATGCACAGCCTTCCCAGGGCCGACACACTGTGCGCCGAATTCAATAAAAACCGCAAAAAGCAATGCTCTTATTCCGGCATCAGCCCATCAAGCTGAAGCCAGACCTCCAGCAATACTTCGCTGCGCTGGGAGAAGGAAAACTGCAGGTGATGCTAGAAATTCACTGTCCTGCTTCTCACTCTCTCCAGCGTACCCGGGACTGGCCAGATGTGACTGGTGTCCGAAGGGGAACAGAGACAACCCAAGCATTTGAGTTAGCAGGGGCCCTACTCTTGCTGACCGCAGCATCAAATTCTCCTATCGCAAACTTCGGGCTTTCAGCCTAGGGCCCAGGGGAATGAAAGAAAAGGACATACGGACTTCATTAAAACACTCTGAAGGCTAAAGGGGGTGGTTAAGTAAAGTTCTAAAAGAAACCACACAAGAGAATGAGGAAAAAAGCTTGCAAAATAAGACGCAGCAACTCATATACTGTGGATTTTCAGTCACCCTCAGCTCTTGGTAGCACGGAGGTCCCAAGTGTGCTTCTCCCCTACCGCTGGTGTGTGCAGGGGGTGTGTGCATGACACTTGGTCCCACACACCCTGCGCTCAGTGAAAGCTACCTGGACTCTTCAGCCAAACTTTAAGCTGAAATTTCTGGGCGTCACCAACTAGAAAAAACTAAAGACTTCTTCCTGGGTGTGCTTTATTTGCTACCAGACAAGGCTGACAGAGAAAGTCCAAGCAGCTGCAAAGACAAGTCAAACGAGCGCTTATCTGAAATGAACTGTGGAACTTGTTCAGCCTCAGCCATCACTACTGCTCAGCCTGCGCCATTTCTACAGCTCTTTCACAAGTAATGGGCCTGACAGATCAGGCTCAGCTCCTAGAAAGCGTGAAGAATAAAAACTCTCAAACCAAGATACTTCAAAGCTTTGCTAAAGGTCTAATGTCAGGGGAAAGAAAAGAGCACCAGTGCTTCAGTGATAGTATAAAGAACCTACAGTTTCTGCTAAACCAGCTACATGAAGAGGGATTAATTTGACACTTCAGTTCTCATTAGACACCAGAGTCAACACTCCTGACAAATCTCTACGGCACAAACAGTTTGCTTGTGGCTCCTGGAAGACAGCAGTACTTCTGCCTGGTCTGAACTAGGACAGAGAGCAGCTAAGGCACAATCACACAAAGACCACGATCATACAAACTCCTCTCATGAACAGAACCACCTCCAACCTGCTTGTTAGGCTTGGTGGGCTGGAGCTGGAACAACTCTTGAGAAAGTTAGCTAAATGGGGCACGCACATGCCCCATGTGATGTGCTGTTCGAGAGGCCCATCCTGTGATGGGCATGGAAAGGGCGGTAACATAAATACTGTTCCTGACTGAAAAGGTCAGCAGCAAGTGAGTCCTCAGTGCTCCCAGCAAAACTCAGCCAGCTCTCTGGGAGAAAGGGACGTGCCATACTCCCTGAGCTGCCCTCTCCTGGCATTTGGGGCCTGCTCTGAAAGCTTCCTCAACCTCATGTCCTCTTCATTAACTAATTCCCGCCCCCCTCCAATGCCTGACTTTCAAGCTTGTGTTACTCTCAATCTTGTAAAAGATAGTCCTTCAAAAGGAGCTCTGTTAGGGGTAGTGCATTACATCCAAGAACCAATTTCACCTTAAAAACTGAAAAACGAAAGACTGTAAGGATGCTTAGAGCTTTTGATCTTTACAAAAGACTTTAAATAAAAGAGGGGGGGAGAAAGAGGGCTCCATCCATGTGAACTGTAAAGACAACCATAAGCAGAAAATAAGGTCACCATTTTCATTTCAGTGCTTAGTAGCACAAGAGAGTAAAGCAGTTAGATTAGGAACCAACAAGTTACATTTAAAAAAGAGTATTTTAGTTTAATAAGTAGAGATGGCTACAGGGGGTTATCACCAACATCTGTGATATATATGTCCCCTTTCATGGGTATGAGAAAAAATTAAATTAGAAACACAACTTACATTCTGGTTTCATGCTTGGCAGAGTGCTGTAACACACACATCTCGTGCCACTGACATGTTTGCAACAGACACATGCAATGTGCCAAGCAGAAGAGCCGAGTTCAACTCTAATGTACAGGGAACTACAAGCACAGAAATTTGGGGGGGGGGGCCCTGCATCTGTATTCACAAAAGATCAAAGCTGTTTTTCTAGTCCTACTGGAGCCTGAGTTTCAGCACACTGGCACTCTTTATTATGGCTGTTACTTAATGATCAAGATACAGGTTACATTAGCTCTCACAAACACCTCTGCAACGTGGCTGGGATAAGTAAACCCTACAGCAGCGAAACTCAAGCAAAGAAAGGCAGAAAGGCTCCCCAGGGCTGAACAAACAATGCAGCAGGATTTAAAACCATGTCTAGACTCACCGTATTTCCCTGCAAGAGTGAACACCTTCAAAAACAGACTTGGACTGGGGGAAAAATAAGAACAGTTCATTGGACTTTTGGTGTAACATTGTGCTCCCTGTAAAGCCAAAAATTAATGGAGTGTATGAAGTCCCACTAAAATTTAAGTGCCTGTCTGACAGGCAGGGCTGCTAAACTGCAGTAATTATACCATCTCAGGGAAACAGCCTAATTACAGGCTCCCGAGCAGAGCAGTCAGCAGCACCTTTATTCTTTAGCATGAGGTGAATGATTCAGAAAGATAGGATTTAAGTGAGGAACTGCCAGAAGGTTCACTTTCTTCATTATGGCCACACTGTAGAAACTTGGTATTTTACACAACCTTCATTACCCACATATAAAACAATAACTAAGCCAGAAGTTTTCCTACAGTGTAGCTAACAGGCTTTTTTGCACTAGCTTTTTCAGAGAAGCCATGAGTCACTATGATCAAGCTAAACCCATTCTTCTTGGCTTCAGGTCTGATGGACCCATTAACTAGATGGCCAGACAACATCTGGAGTAGTTTGAATAGACTAAGCTCTGATCCTGCCTGGTACGTATCTAGTCACCAGCCCTTCAGAAGGCAAGAGGTAGTTAGTGATAAGCAACTTGTCTTCGATCCCATGAGTATTTTAGGATAGCCCAAACCAGACATTAGCTGACAGCCCTACGCTCCAAGACCTGACATCTGGAGTTACCTGCTCTCCAAGCAGCTCTTGCAGCTTAGGGGAAAGGCCCGAGTCCCCAGAATTCCTGAGCTTTCTCCAGCCTACAGGCACCTAAAGAATCAGTCTATTCCTGGGTCATTTGGATTTGTTTTTTCTCGAGATGAAAAATCTTTTTGTTTAGTCAGACTCCCAAGTTAAACACCAGTAAGTTCCAAGAAACTCACTAACAGCAAAGCGAGGGTACAGATCTCAGGTACAAAGTTGAGAACAGAGTTACACAAGAGAAACAAATCCAACAAAATGTAAACTCAGTATTTCCTACTCCAATCGTGCCATTATCTGGTGATGCCGATCAACAAGCCACAGGAACTCTCTGAATGTCACTATTATGCATCTAACTCAGAGGCTCACCTGGAAGCCAGCGATGGGGAAAGCTCTTTCCTCCTTGGTCCAGGAGAATCTCCCTCTGCTGCTCTGTCCAACACAAACCTCGCTTGCTAGACAGGACTGCGACAGCAGCTCCTCCCTCCCTCGCTCTTGCTGGGACCAGGCTCCAAGACATAACAAGCAGTAACGCAGGATCTCTTCCACTTGGGCTTTCCAACTGTACAACCCTATTGTGTTCATTACCCGGCTCATTCTTTTCAGTTTAAATGGTCTTCCTGTAGGTCACAGCTTTCAGGGCTGAACAACAACTTATAAATCAAAGTCATACACAGCATCCACTAAATGCACGTCATATCCAACTCTAAGTCTCTATTTTCCCTTTAGCTTTTGTAAAGCCCATGCATGACGCACTAATAATAACCACGGCAGACCCGGTGCTTAGGGCTCCTCTTGCAAACCCACCCCATCGGTTTTAGGGCCCCACAGTGACAGGGCACCCACACTGACAGGGCACCAGTATTTCAGGAGCCAAACAAATCCCTACCAGCCAAGAACTGGAGAGGTTAAAGGTTTTAACTGAAGCTTCAGCCTGTTCACATGGTTCTCTTTACCATGTCAATGAAAGCCATGTGTCCAAAATCCTTGGAAGCACATGGACTTCTGCAAACAGGGGACAGTCTTCTAGCTCTTGGAAACATCTGCTGTAGGAAGGGGTGAAGAGACAGCTTTGTACGTTACAGGAGCGAGAAACCCCCCTTCAAGTGAGCTCTGAAAGTTGAAGCAGGAGGAACAGAGCACGCACTCTGCAGCATCAGCAGGAATAACCACCTTTGCAGGATCCCCGATGAGATGCTCAGCCTCATGCTATGTTTAAGTGCCATCCACATGCAGCAGAAACTTGCATCCCCTCACTCCCTCCACATCTTTCGACCTCCCACAGCACTTCAGTTGCTCATTTCTTATCACTAGGCAATTAGAAACAAGTTTCCTTTTCCCTTTGTTTCAAAGGGGTGGAGGGAGAGGAAGAGAATAATAGTTTAGCATGAGAAGCAGTGCATAGTGAGTGTTGCCCATGTATTTCCTACCCCCTGCAGAACCCTTTTGTAATCTTACTGCTCCTGAGACACATGCCAGGCACCCCAACTGCCAAAGGCATCAGAAATGCAACAGCCTGTTGTGTTGCCATGGGAATCAGGAGACAGGCAGTTAATTGATAAAATGGAGGCACGTTAGATTTAAAAGAAAGGAGAGAGAAAAAAAAAAAAAGAGAAGAAAGATATATCAGAGTAGCATCTAACTCCAGGAAGGGAGGGAGAAATGAGAAAAGACATGATATTTACAAAAGAGCTTTATGGTGCTCCTGGGAGGGGTCTTTTTCCTTCTTCATTTTAATTTTCAGAGGTTTTTTCCCTCAAATCCCACATCATGAGACAGCCTGACATACAGCACAAAATTATCTGTCCACTCCAAGGCCACATTCCCTCTCGACAGCAATCAATAAGCTTCTCATCCACTAGCCAGCAAGAAAAGCTGTACCAGAAGTGCCACTGTCACACACGCCGAAGACACTCCATGCTCATCTCACTGGCCCATGCTACAGACGTCACTAACCTGTGACAGGGCAGCGCGCCTTGTAGCTCGTGAGCATCTCTCAACATGCAGCCCTGTGACCAAACTAGCTAGTCAAAAACCTTTGGTACCAGCTCTGCTCACTCCCAGCCTGGGCAGGGCTTCAAGGACAGTCCCATGACCAGGGGACTGTAATGACCGTTTGAAGACAAGGCAGTTTTTGTCAACTGGAAAACTCCACAGCTGGCCGAAGGTGTGCCAGCTAAAAGGAATAATGTATGTTTTTATTGCCACAAAGATTAGATAAGAGCCTAAGAGGCATTAGAGCAGCCTGGCTCTCTGCGTGGTTGAACACTCAGGTGATGACGTGGGGATGTGGTCTCAGCTGGGACGTCAGACACTGCCCCTGTTCAAGCTGCAGCCTGTACTCAGGGCACCAGGCATTTGTGGTGAATGGTACTTTCCCATTCAACCGACCAGCACCCTCCACTATGAGCTGGAGGTGTAGAATAGCAGTACACTGTCTGTACAACCAAGTTTTTACCCACTGCTTTTACATGGCAATTACTGTAGGCCTCTCTGGGTCTACAATACCACTTCATCTCCAGGCATAACACCATAGAAATTCACTAGCCGACAGAGGGAAGAGCTGATTAGAGCTTCCCCTACAGAGAAGGGAATGAAGAATGACAGTCCAGAGCATCTGTTGTCAAAGACTCAAGCCTCAGTCCCTATCAGCTACAGTAGCTGGTCTAGCAGGCAAGAGACAAGGAGGTACAACCTGCTGCACCTCCACGAGCTGCCACCTGCGCGGGCAGGGAGACTTGGCAGCAGAGGAAGCCGCCACGCAGGCTCACAGGGTCTCCCACGGGAGACGGGCTGGCTGCCTGCTGCCTTCCCAGCACTTGGTGATGGAGAGGCCTCGCCACATGTAATTTCTAGGTTCCCACACAGGGATTGGACTTTCTCAAAGCAGCTTGAATTAAATAAACGTGACGTTGTTAGCCATCAGGTGAAAGCCAGCTCACTCTGCCATACCCAAATTCAAATTATCAAGCACAGTAACGAAGCAGCTGTTTTCTGCAAGATTTAACACGGCCCTTTCAAGCTGCAAGATAAGGCAGAAATAGAGAGGGAAGGGGTGACTGCGAGAGAAAGCAATGCTTTGCAGGCGATAGCTGAATGCCTGGCAGCACGCTGTGGGAGGAAGAAGCCCGCGAGATTTATGGCTGACTTGGAAACAACAACTGAAAGCTCCGCAAGTTCAAAGCTGAAAAGTTGGGGCTGTAATCTGGCATGGAGACAAGCTCTGCATCTGGCACCCTGGAAATCTGTTGCCCCTGCTATTCCCTGGAATAACCCCCATGGCGTGGATATTAATATCCGATAAAACTTCAGCGCCGCTGGCTCCAGCTCCTCTGAAGAGAGGAGACACACCTAGAAAGAAACCTGTGACGAGGAAGACGGAAAAGAGGACAATAAGAAAGTGAAGGAGGACTATGAATGAGCAAGCAAAATTGAACAAGAACCACTGCAAAGTTGCTTTGCACTGCATGCAAGGAGATGCCCATTGAGGCAGATATTTGTCTTCACAAGGGCAGCTGGGAAGGGCAATGAACCTCAAACAGACGTACTGAACAAAGGCTTTCTTATAAAGGTCTCATTCAAGAGGCTGACTGGTACGAAATCTGCTCTGCCACAGGCGAGACGCGCATTCTTGGTGCCTGCTGGAGACGGGAGGGATGGAGGACCCTGGGGTTTACCAGCTATGCTAGATCAGGTCCAGTATAATTCTTAAAAGAAACAAACAGCAAAGGTATATATTTGTCGTGCGTGAGGATTTTAAGTTTTTCAAATAAACAATGGTATTCAACAAAATATGCAAAGCAGATGGGTTTTGGCAGCACAGGGCACTAGGGAGGCAAGGACTAGTAGAAAATGCACAAGGTTTCTTTCACTGAGGGATAATTAACTTGCAGCATATGGATGGATCTATTCATCTCAAGATTACAGGCTTAATTTCTACATAATTATTATTTTTAATCATAAGTATATTCTTTCAACACTCGTATTTCAATACGCTATTCAACGTTTTCCAGTCTGAAAATAGGGCCCCATCTATCACACCTCGGAAGCAGCACCCTGTTTTCCCAGAAAAGAATGAAAACAAAAATCCCACAATTTTAAGGGTGTTTCAGGTTTGACAAAAAGAACGGAGCACCCATGCCTTCCTCCCCAGCTTGTGCCACCCCTACCTCTAGAAATAAGTCACAGACATATTTGAAAAACTAGGACTATGCTAAAGTAACTCCTGGTGTATTACGGAATAATAGAGGCATCATTTTTCTGTAAATAAATAAGAAAATTACTTCAGCTAGAGAATATTCCACCTGGAAGTATTATTCACCATCGCTTATTAGCGTATTCTAACTAGAGGATATAGCTTTCCATTTAAACAAGCCCTCAGCTGTAAAGATTCACTAAGTCCTGTCCCCCCAGCTCCACATCCAAACTGGGTTACCTTGCCCAGACCATTGCAACTACTGAAAGACAGCAAGGAGCGTTAGAAAGCAGCCCGGGGGAGCCCGGCACAGTGGTAACCCATGAGACAGCCCCGAGAGCATGAATGCCAACTGGGGGAGATACACTTACAGGGATGGCTCCTACCCGGCACGGTGAGCTTCCTTCCAGCAGCCCAAGCGATGCACTGTGTAACACAACGTCCCCTTGAATCACCAGCATGCACTCACACGCGTCTCTGGCTCTCCCGTTGCATAGCTGTAGTCACACCATATGTTCAGTTTCTTTATAAATCTAGCACAAAGCTAACTTCTCAGAGTGTGGAAAAGCTTGGGAACGAGCTCGGTCTAAACCCACCATGTCTGCAAACCCCGGCACGTACATACGTGCACAGTTGTCCGTGGTTTCTTAGGCTGTGGGAATTTGTAAGGCACAAGCGTGGTTTCGGGGCTGCTATTACGGAAGTGAAGACAGCTGCTCTCAGTGAGCTGATCCGATGACAAAAAGAAAGAAAAGGAGGCAGACAGAGGTCTTTAATGAGACATTTATAAACGATTTCCCAGGCAGAGCACTGGCACTAGCACAGAGAGAGGAGCAGTCTCAGGACACCTTCTGAACTGGTGAAATTTATCTTGAGTACCAAACACTGTAAAGAGCAGCCAAGCAAAGCATAGTGCTTTCTCTCCACTAGAAAAGCAATCAAGCAGCAGGGTTTTGAAATTTCACAGCCTTTTTAAGTGCAGGATTTTTGCTCAGGCATCATTCCCACATAAAACCCACTCGGATGGATGCTGGTGCCATTCCTAACCAGCTATGGCACTAACTGAAAGAGCTGAGCAGCCAAGCAGTACATTGCTCAGGCAGGTGCACACTGGAAGGCCATTTAATTATTCACTCAGAAATGATGGAATTAGCTCACTACCAATAAAATCTAGAAGAGAAGGTACCAAAAAATAGCCTGGCTCGGTCCGTCAAGAGAGTAATTATTACTTGACCAGAGCCAGAGCAGGGGATCAGCAGCTCCAAGAACAACAGCCTGTGCAGGGAACGTGATGCAGGAGAAGTTGCCGTGCACGTGTAACTCAGGATATTTACTCACAGGACACAAGCTGAGCGGCCATGCATAACCAGAGTAGCCGAACCTCTAACAATCCGGGGAAAAGAAGATTAAATGACAAGGAGAGCACCTAGTTCAACTCTGACTTTGCAACAGCCTGCCTTTGGGCATAGTACTTCAGCTACACAACAAGCACTACAGCCCTCTCGTACATCCTCACAGCACTCAGATGATCTGGTTACCCCATTCAAGTCAGATCAGTACTGTAGGACAGCATTTTGCCTGGCCGATGAGCCATACCGCTCATACCTATGTTCCTGCTGCACTACTGGAGGCCCATGTGCCCCCAGCTCAAGCTTAAATTCAATTCAAGCCAGAGGTGCATTTGGGCAGCTGGAAGTTGCAAGCTCAGGCAGCAAGTGCTCTGCTGGCACCTGGGAGGTCTTCCCATGTGAAGGGCTAGACATGCAGCAATAGACCACATCGGTAAGATCTTCCCTGCTCCTTCTCTCTTGACTGATAACAACTTCTCATTTCTACCTGCTGAACGTCAGAAACGTTTCCTAGGTACAAGCACAAGCTTTTCTCTGAGTTTCTGATATTACTTTGCCCTGCTTCCCCTGGCAGGAGTTGGGCTAATCCTCGCAGTGATCGCTCTTTGCAAGATCTCGCAGCCTGCAGCCGTGCAAGGTACTTCCTCATGACCTGCCTGCAGCTAGTCTTGAGGGAAAAGTACAAAACTATAACACCTGACATGTAATATTGAAGGAGGATATGTAGTTAGCTCATCATCAGCATGCTGAGAGGCTTTTTTTTCAGCATCACCAGCTATCCTGGAAGACAGCAGAGAGTTAAGCCACTGTTAATTGAACCACAGGCATGGTACCAGCAGAAAGGCAAGCACCAGCCTTTCTGTCTTTCATGTAGTTTTTTTTCCCCTTCTTAATAGAAACATGAAAGCAATACAATTTTACCATCCCTCTGAATCATCCATCTGACTTGCCTGAAAGAGGGACACTTTAGGGGCCATCTGCAGCACCCCCAGGATCCCAGGGGAACTGTAGGAGAGGTAAAGACCAGCATCTCTTAATTGCCAAACAAACTTGCACACAACCCTAGGGCTGCACTGTGCTGAAACACAGCTTTGATTCATTACTTCATCAGCCATTTATTTTTGCAGCCATACATCCATGTGCAGATTGCACAGACTATACATCTCCTGCGAAGGTCACACAATACACTGATTGTACACAGATCCACGCTCAGCAGAATGCAGAGTTTGTTGGGCTGTTTTTGTTTTGCCCAATCTAATAAAAAAAAGATATTTGAGAGCAGATTAACACCGAGTCATCTACTTTATTCCAAATATCTGGCTTAAACATTTAAGTATCCAATTCAAAAGGCAACGAGCTGTACATGAACAGGCACTATGTGCAGAAAATCCAAATCACCTACTTGCAGCAGATATTTTTTGAGAAAAAACACGACCATGATCCAGATCTGATCCTAAAAACTCTGAGCTATGATATGAACTTACTTGCTGTGGGTTTGTATCTCAAACCCAACAGCTATACATCTCAGCAATCACCAGAAATGATACATTATACCCTTCCAGGGGTGATGGTGAGTAAAGTGAGAAGCGGGGAGGGGGGGCAAATGCATAATGTGAAGTGAGAGATCATGGGCAAAGCTGTGGGAGCCGTACACAATCTCAGTACACGGCCCCACCAGGCATACTGACTAGTCTTGAGCACACAGCATGCTCCCAATCCCCGTACATCCCACTGGTTAGAGATATTCATACGTGAACTGACCTCTCTTATGCCACTTTTTCAGAACTTCATCAGCTGATCAGTTTTATGCTTTTATTCACTGAACACACCTGGCCAGGGCAGCAGTCAGTCAGTGAGGATGAAGTATCCAAGCCCTTTTTTGGGGTCAGGATTTTCTCAACATACCATCCTTAACTGAAATTTTGTGTTCAAGGTCTGCATCGAGCCCTTCTAATTTCTTGCAGGTTTTTTCTGAGCAAATAACTCCAAATATAGTATGAGCAATATAAATGAGCGATTCTGTGAAATAAATTATACAGCAATACATAAGGCTCCTGTCATCTTCAAGGATGTGAATCCTAAACAACTGTACAGGTTTAAGCGTGAAATAAGACAAGCACACCCCAGTGCGGGACTGAGACACTTGCCCTATATGCTCAATGACTGCGCCAAATTACACATGCACTAATGTTTACAGACACAGCACTTTTGTCAATGAAAAGGACTATGGGAAGCAGTGTCGGAGGGGGAAGCTGCTGCTCCTGGTGCCAGGACCAGGAGGGCAAAAGGCCAGAAAAACCTGCTGGCGAGGATAACTGCTCCCCTTTCACCTCTGAATCACAGGATGACATGGGGCAAGACCTAGTTCCGTAAGTTGTTGTGTGTGTAAAGCACAGATAATACCGACCTACCCCACAGCCCCAGGATTCACAGGTGGTGAAGCAGTCCGAGTGCCTACGCAGAGAGGGTTCATATGTGCATAGCAGGCTTATAATTACAGAAAGTGAGAATGACTTACAGCTCGCGCTTGGGAGGAATGCGTAAAGCAGCTTGGGAATACTCCCGCAGCAGCAGCGGCAAACTCCTGTGTAATGCTGCCCTGCAAATTAGAGCACTGGCAGCGCGCTAGATCACATAACCCCGTTTCTGAATTCTTGGTGTAGGTTTGGTTTTTAAGAGGCACTCGTGGCAAAGTTCATCACTGCCTTCCTCTGCAATTATTTAAAATCCCTATTTCCTTTCTCACAAAGAATTCTGCAAACAAGACCATGCAAATAAAGCACTCTGCTGCATCCTCCAGGCCACTCACAACCCAGACGTAGCACAAGAGGACACACGTTTACTGTGTTGGAAAACAGCATTGCTGAAACAGTCACATTTTGTAGCGGAGAGACCATCACCTGTGTTCAGAATGGAGTTGCTTAAGCCACAGACAGGCCAGCTTTGACAGGTCTTATTATTTTATAGCTAGTATTGTGACACATGGGAGTTTTCCTACAGACCTCACTATTGCATAAAAGAGAATGGCATAAAAAATAAATTAAGGGGATATTACTTTCTAGCACCTTTATAAAAAGTAAACATCCTATCAGACCCAAAATAAAAAGAGCAAAATCTCTGTATTCTAAATATTTTAAGGCTTTTGTGGAGACCAATTCGCCCATTTAACTACCTGAAGGAGGATGCTTACAGCAAGGTCAGTGTGTGATGGTTAAATCAGACCAATAGCCAATACCATGTAGCAGCAATCTGATGCCACTGTAATCCTACGGATTCTCATCCCAAATCCATCTATGCCAAAGGGAATCTTTCTTTTGATTTCAATGAATATTGGCTCAGGCCTCTAATGATTAATCTGCTCTTGCAGGATTAGTTCAATTGTTTGAGGCAGAACAAGCAGGAGCAGATTCTGCCCTGAAGCTGCACCGTTACTCCAATGGGCATAACTGCAAGCGTACTGATGTTACTACAGACTTACACCAGCATGGCTGAATAGGATTTGGTTCATTATATTTGAACCACCATAAGCTGAACATCTGTGGGAAGCAGATTTTCTTTCCCTGCTGTTCTGCGAGGAGCTACAGACAGAGAGAGCAGGAGGGCGTCTGACCTCCATATGCCTTCGGTGTGTGCTTGCATCTCATTCTACATTGAGTGCACTGAATATTAAGGATTAACTATATCAAATCCTTCTAAGAGCATCTAATGATTAAGACAATTAAAATCAGACTCTCAGTTGTCTCTAGATGTCACCTGTAAAGCTGATTAAATCAAGATTGATTCAATGCCCTTTTACATTGCTTGGAATGCATCAAACCACTTCTCTGTGGGAGAGGAATGCTGCCAAGGGTCCTTCCCTCTTCAAGACAGGAATCAGAATGGGTGGGAGAACCACCACCTCCAAACACCCCACAGGAACCCCAGCACAAAACACATTTCAGACTGCAGGACGGCAGACAGTGGCTCATGAAAGGGACGTGTGAGCTGAATACAAGCCCTATGCAAATAGTCAAACGGTTGATCCACAACCATGCCAGAAAACATTCGGCTTCTGGATACACAGTAGGGATTAGAAGCAAATATGCAGGGTCTCACGAGAGCATCAGTGTCCACGAGCGAGTGGACTTCTAGCGAGTGATGTGATCTACACGCAAGGCACTCTGGTCACCCCACAGTAACAATGAATGAACGTGCTCAAGCTCTAATGATCACTCAGCAAAGCTTCTCTGGTGGTTGTCGCAGTCCCTACACCTCTGCCGCACTGACCATCAGCCACCACAGTTCCCCTCCCAGCCTCACTTCTCTGTTTGAGCTGTACATCAATCCTAAATCAGCAAACCAGCAACAATTTTCCCTGTGTAGCCCTTGAAAACACACTCTTGTTTTCTTTCAGGTATCTGATAACCTCTTCAACAGATGACTGCCTGTGTGTACACGGGTATTGTAGCTCTTACTACTAATTGATAATCTGCTGATACTGTAGTAGTCAGAGGCATTTGATCTCAAAACATGCTCTTTGGCACCTCATCTTCCCAATTCCCCTAGGAACTGAAGACGCTGTGTACACAGACCCATTAAGATAAAGCAAGACCTAATCAAACTTCAGACACCAATGATGCATTTCCAGCAAGGATCACTAATCTGACTCAGGGAACATCCATTCACGCTTGCAGCATGGATTTCATTGAGGACAGCACTCAGATGAGAGCTGACAATGCCGATCACTCCATGAGGCCTGAAGCAAAACAGCAAAAACAAAGGTTTGCTAAAAGTAATAGCAGCCTCTGGCCCCACGATGTGGGGTCTTTTCTCTCACTTTGCCAGTGCCCAACACCCTGAATTAATATTAATCAAGAGCCACAAAACCTTTGAATAGCCAAGAAGTAGCTCCCTACATCTGTGCCAGTCAATCAGCTGCTCCAGACACTAAAATTCCATTTCTTTTGTTTCAGACAAAACAGTAGTTTAGTGTCTTTAATATTTATTTGGAAATGAGAATTAATAGATTGATACAAAACCAGACAGCCTCAGCACTCTTTATTGCAGCTTTATAGAAAAGCCTGTGTTAAGACACTGCCAAACCATCAATGATTACCTGAGAATAACTTGCCCAAGCCTTCCCTTATTACCGAGGCATGAATTCCTCACTAAGGACCACCTTTCCTCACTCTGTTTTACTGCAACATAATCCTAGCGGCAACAGGGTTGTCTCAAGTCAGGTACTTTTTGCACATGGCAAAATTACTCAAAGTACTTCTGACAAGGTATGTCAAAAAAGATGCATTATTGATATGCATTCAGCCAATTTACTCCAACAAAATCCTGAGAAACTTAAGGGGCAACAACTGACTTTCAGGTTAATTTACCAAGATGCTGCTGTTCTGTTGCAGATAAATAAAAAGGAATGAAGATTTCCCACCGAGGAAGGTAAGAGCAAGGCACTAATCCTAGAGTGGAGGTAAGGCAGTGGTGAGATTTAGGCTCCTCCAGCAGAATTCATGCAGGTATAGCTCATTAATGACGGGGCCTGGGTGTATGCAAAGAGACTGATCCATATAGAATTGCTGAGTCTCTGAAACTAGAAGCAGCCCTCAGAAGGTAACTGTATTTCTAAAAAACAAACCAGAAAACAAAGTTAAAGTTAACCCACCCCACCAACCCCACCACGAGACTCAAAACCAAATTCAACCCTGATAAAAAGATTATGCCACACAATTTTCAAAGGAAACCACCTTTAATTGCGAAGAGGGACTTGGGATGTAACCCATGGAGTCCAGTCTGTCCAACCCTCTGTTGGCCTCCTCCTCTTACTCTCCGATGCTAGGAGTGATTGGTCACATGCAGGTTGGAGTGGCAGCTCTGATCACACACCCCACCTAATGCAAACTCAGCACTGCACCCAGCAAACCCGTCCCAGCTGCTGCTGAAGAACGAGAAGCTCATCCCCTCAGCGCAGCAGTAGCTATCTCCCCCAGGATGCAACCAGCCGATTAGCAACCAGAAACCAAGTACAACTAACTACCCCAATAACTAGCACGGCTCAGGCTTATAAAACCCTCATTACTGCATATTTAGTTTAATTACCCTACGGAGCCAGTCATCTAGTGCTCTTTAATGGCCCTGTGAGCGCTCCAGTCAGCTTCCCTTTTATTTTTAGTGAACAAAAGCATCATACAGTGTTTGCAAAGGCAGACATTATGCCAGCAAATATTAATAGTTCTGTGCATTTATTTTTCATCAAAAATAACGTATGTACACTTATATGGAAATGAGAGGGCGTTCCCAGGCTAGTTTAGCTATCAAAGTATAGTTTTTGGAAATGAAACTGGGCACCCACTGAAACACAGTTTTGATACTCACAGCCATGCCTAAATATGATATTCAGGTCACAGATACTTGCACCTGCCCATTCAGAAAGACAGGATCCATCTGTAAAATTCAAGATCTAGGCTGGATGCAGACTGGATGCGTTTAAGTCTCATGGGAAATCTAACAGGTTTGGGCGTTTTTGCCTCCAGCGCGGACATCCCAGTGTTGCCCAGCTCCATCTGCAAGTACTAATTTTCTGTTTTTTCCTCCCCCTTTTGCCAGAATTCTTTAATTGAAGAGATTTAAGAACCATAAAAAGCACTATAAATGAATGCCAGAGCCAGCTGACAGCAAAATGCAGTAGGAAAGGCAAGACTTTCCTGTCTAACCAAGTTACTCTAATGCTGCTCTGAGCAGACAAAAAACACTCTGAAATGTGAACGCTTCCCTTCCCAGCAGCTTTCACCTGTTCCACCAGCTGGAAGGGCTGTGTGGACCCATTCATCACAGCTTCCATTCTCTCTCCATCTTGCAACTCCAGGCAAAAGCAGGCTCTTCCAGGAGGAGGGTGGGAAAGAAACCAAGACATATGAGCTTTGTAAGTAACAACAAATCTAAGCACTATATTGAGCCCTTTACCAGTGACCCATGCCCTTTGCACAGAAACCTCTCTTGCACATGGGGCCGAGAGCAGTAACTTTCTTTACTTGAAGCATGGGAAATAAGCCAATGCATTTGTGGGAAATCCTCTCCTGAGACAGCTAGAGATGAATTTTCAGTCTGGTTTTAAGGAAAATAGTTACCACAAAGCAGCAGAACTTACTTTTTCCATTGTTCCAGCTTTATGGGAGAAAAGGGAGGGAGAATGTTAGCATTGACACCACTCATTGAGGCTCACGTTTTTCCAAGAATCCACGTCAGGTACCAGTCCCCACTGACTTTCAGTGAAAATGACTTCTTCACAAAAAAAAGTGCTCCCACCCACAACAAGCCTATGCACCTGACCCAGAATACCACTGCAAAAAGCCCTTATACCTCATGGATCTTTGAAAGGGCCAGCTCACACAGGAGAGGGTAATTCTCCACTCTAGGAAAGTTCAAAGAGGACACTCCACCATCTAGTAGGAAACAGGGGCTTCGAATAAGTTTTCAGGAAAAATAGCTCTGACATACTGAGCCAGCTTGTCACACACTACGACTACATGATATTTGGTCTCCACAGAAACCTACAGCCATGAATTGTGAAGTTATATATACATGCACACAGAGCATCTTACATCTGCATCAATCCTCTGTTCTGTTACAGAAGATGTGAGTTGTCAAGGGTACATGGAAATGTTTAACAGGGTACATCTCCACTGCCTGCAAAAGGAAAAGAGACAAGAGATGGATGAGAGACACTTTTTACAAAAGAACGTGAAGAGTGTGCTGGGGAAAAGAGGAAGAAGAAACCGAAGCAGCTTTGTGTATTCCAGACTAAGAATAAAAGAAAGTACCTCTCCTCACACTTTTGCAGACAAGACTGATCAGCTTATGGGAAGATAGGAGGAAGAAAGTGTGAAGCTTTTCAAAATTCGTTTGCATCTAATGGCTCTCTGACAACTCTCAGGTACAACTGGAGAATGAGTACCTTCTTTTGACACCCAGTATGGAAGATATAACCTCGATGTGGGATCTTTCTGGGCCAGCCCAGGCTACCAGAGCCAAGAGACAGCTCGGAGCCAACAGACTGTACATCGGTGCGGTTTAATTCTGCACTTTACTAGATTTATGGTTTTATTTTGCAACTATATTTCAAGCTCTTTAGATTTCTGTCTTCCCTCAAGGTAGCAAATTCATAAAGATCAATGTTGCAGCTCTGTATTTTGTAATCCAAACCACCCTGGTTTTCTTCCATCAAGCTGCAGGGCTCAGGTGGTTCACCAAATGCCTAAGAAAATGGAGAGGTCTCTTTTGGCATTTCTGGCAAGAGGCAGGTAAGCATGGAGGCAACACAGGAGTTCAGAAAAATCCAGTGCACTCAGATCCCCCTGGAGCCAGGCAAACCCTGACAGTCTCCCAGGAAGCACTCTCAGTGCACAGACAGTTCACAGAGCTCGTGCAAATGCTCAAAGGCAGCACAGAGCAGAGCTCACTGTTTCTGCAGGGCTTCTCAAACGCCTCTCATACAGCCTCCTTCATGGAACTTTTTAAGACCTGATGTAAAGCCTGGTATCTTTAGAGAATCCTTCCATCCCAGCAGACACCCAATATACCACATGAAGGCACTTTCCTGGACAGTGACAGAAAAGGGAAGAAAACTAGAAAAGCCCTTTGCTGTATTCACATTAAACACACAAAAGACAACTGTTTTCAGCCCCTCCATCTCTGCCGTTGTCCCCCTGTGCATTAGAAAGGCTGCGATGCCGCGACACTGGGGAAAGCACTTAGTGCTGACTGCACATTACTAGACCTAACGTGACCGCCCTTGGGCTGGCATATAGTTACCTCCTCTTGACAAAGTTGGGTTATCAGTACTGCTGTGAATGTGAATTAACAGCAGCGATGTGCTTACAGGCCAGAGGTCAAGTGACGCAGGTTAGCAAGACAGAAAAGTGAGGATGGGGCAAAGCTCCATTACCCTCCTGTGGCCCAGACCTGATTAATCTCAGGAAAGGTAATGAAATCTAGTCTCCATGGCCATCTACCACCAGATCCTTTGGCTGCAGGCATCCTCAAAGTTTACGTCAGTGCCTGCTGTGGTTAGGCTTTTAGTGATGTGGACACTTGGCTCTGAAATAGAATTAAACCACTTTGACAGAAAAAAGAATATTTTCTTTTGGAGTTCTTCCCTGCCAAAGGCTGAATCTCATGATTGTGCTGCGGCTGGGCCCCAGAGCCAGCACAGATGCTGCTGCTCTCAGAGAAGGGCACGCAGGCAAGTCAACAGGATTTTGGGATGAGCATTTTGCTCACTGCTTCAAATTATCATTGGAAAAGAGAGGCGCAGAAGGCAGCGAGGGGCCAGAGATCTGCAGGAGGAAGAGCAGGTACCGGCCATGCATAGATACATCAGTAGTTCTTGTGCAGAACACAGAGCAAGATGACAATGCTAGGGGTGACATCAAAGATGATGCTACAAGCCCTACTGCAGCTACCCACCTAGCACCCGCTGGGTGAACAGCCCCATGTGCTCTGTTCTCACCTTCCAGGTAGGAACAGCTCAGTGCTGTGATTGCTCCGGCAGCTCTGCGACTCCTGAAAGCCCCCTGCACCACCCCGAGAGGCAGAGGAGCAGCAGCACAGCTCACAGCACAGTGGTTGCGCAGTACCAACCCACCCTCCCGAGACTTCTCCCCTTCTCCATACACATATTTTTCCAGGAATAAAACTCATTCTAGAACTTCCCAGGCGAAGGTCAAACTCAGCTTGGTGCAGATTCTGCCCACACTCGGGCGGCTTTGCTGCACATCTATCACAGTGACAGATGGCTGCGATAGCTGAACAAGGCACAAAGAAGCTCCAGCAAACAAGCGCTGCATTCAACTGAAAGGCTGCATCGGACCCCGGTGCTGACTATCCATGCTGACTAACTCTTTCATACCGCAACACACGCGCCGACTGCGTTTGCCGAGAAGCCTTTGTGCAAAGCCTCTGAGGAGAAGACAGGACTCGGATCTTGTGTCCCGTCCCCCGCCCCTATTTTTTCTGTAAGCAACAAAAATCAGCTGAAAGTAACTCCACGCCACACTGCAATTATAAATCCAGCATGAAGCACCTTGAGAGATTCACAACTGGTAGCTAAACAGTCACTTCACTGGGGTCCTTCAAGTTCATTTCGCTATCCAGGCTAGGTGCTAGGAGAAACAAGGGAGAAATACAGACATGGGTCTGGGGAATAAGTTAAAAATAAATAGCCAAACCTATAAACCTTATCCCAAGAATTTCCTTTGTCGATTTGCACTCCCCTCTAGCAAACAAATATAAGACGACTTCGGTATCTTCAATTTAGATACTAAATTAAGAAATTAGCCTTTCCGATATCAAAACCCAGTCAAACACAAAAAAGTGCAATTCACATGTTTACCTCTACATTTAGGGCCAAGTCCTCAGCCAAGGAAGAGCAGTGCCGCCCACTCCCTACAAGGCTGTCTTACACCAAAGAATCTGGAACTACGCCCATGATCTCACGCAGTGACTGGCCCCTCAAACAAGATGTTGCACATGTGCAAAAAACTATGGCTTTTACAATACTGTTCAAGGAAAGAATTTACTGAGTGGGAGAGGTGATATATACACTATTAATCACTGGAAGAAGAGAACACTCAGCTGAAGAAATCCATGAGCAAAGCAGAGGCCCTGACATGTACCAACAGAGCAGAGCCAGGGTCGCTCAGCAGCAAGCAGGGTCTTTGCTTGGAAGTCCTGTGCAGAGGTCGTGCCTGAACCACCCTCTCAATGGAGGGTACTCATGGGACAAGGACACGTGCCCCAGCACAACAGAAACAGGGTTTTTTTTGTTTTGTTTAAATACCTAACACTTCAGCATTACTGTGACAGAAGATAGCACTTCCTGGTGACCCTCATTTTTGCACTATCATTATCACAGACTAAGTTGTCATAGCGTGCTAAAGCAAATTGTGACCAGTATTAGCCCCTATACTAAAAATGTTCCGTGACAGGTACAACGCTTTCCTGCTTCTGCCAAACACTGTATACTTTCAGGACTGAAACATACAGCAAAGTAACTAAGCATGTGGGCAGTGGCCTAAATTATTATGGGACAAGAGGTTGACAGATCTCAGGGAGCAACCAGCGACTTTCTCAAATGAAAGTGTAATATATTGAATGTATAAGTGATTAATAGGATATACATCACCCTGGAGCTTTTCCCCAAAACCAAGAGGAAAGCCTTTTTTAACAATGTGAAACAAAAAAAAACCCAAAACAAAACAACCATTACATACAAAACTTGAATATTTGCTATATTTTCCTCAGGGAAGGGGTTGACTCAGCCACATTGGACGCTTTAAAGAGTCGTCTGGACAGGGTGCTGGGCCATCTTGTCTAGGCTGTGCTCTTCCTAGAAAGGTTGGACTAGATGATCCCTGAGGTCCCTTCCAACCTGGGATTCTGTGTAAATTATATTTAATAAAAAAAACAACCCTGCAGTCAAAGCAGCCAGAAAAATTACTCCTAGGCAAAACGCTTTTGAAGCGTTAATTATACTGCATAATGGCAGTCTGTATAGCTTATGTATACACTGGATATAGATCAACGGTCAATAAAGCGTGTATATGTATGTCTAGGTAAGTCATTATTCAAATCCCCATGCTTCAAATTATTCTGTTCAAACAAAGGCACTAATCTGAGGTAATCAGCAGAGGACAAATCACCTTAAGTGCCTGGTTCTTACTCTTGCATTATCTCAGGCCAGAAGCAATGGCTACAGGACAGTGTTTAAGAAGGCCACGGGTGACGTTCCCATCTGCCCAATTACTACCAGCTCTTTAAATGTTAGTGTCTGTACAGGTATACACACACACACACACACGAGACAGGAGGCAGCACCTAAATACCAGAGGATCCATCTGCCTCCCACCCACTCCACAACCTGCCTGGTTTCTGCATTAGTTGGGAGAGGGAAAACATTTACTCACCCCATTACACTTGTTTTGATCCATGCTTACGATCAATCTACGCACAGATGGGGAATTTCACGCCCTACTGAACGCTGGCACCACTAGGCCTTTGCCTTTAATCCAGGTAATCACCTGGGCCAGCTCATGCCCCTACCAAATCAAGTCCTTACCTTCTTTTGAACCAGTGGTGACGGCAGCTGCAGTGGTCCCTGATGCCCGTCCCACTGGGCTGGAGTGCTTCCCAGCCCTGCCGGGGATTTTAAGTCCACTTGGCTTCAGCATGTTTGCTGTCTCCTGTCAGACTCGTATTGCCAGTGTCTCAAAGACCTGTCGTGGTATCACCATTCAGGCTTCTCGATGATGGACCTCTTCCATTATCACAGACCTGGGAGAGAAGAGCACAAAGAAATCAGACGGAGAATGGGTGGGAGAGCACCAAACAGGCTCCCAGAAAGCAGGGCCCAGCTCCCTCCTCAGATCCCTTGGAGAGCCAGGATCTTTCTTCTCTTACAAAACAAGGGTGATTATTTCCTTCATCTCCCACCTTGAATGTAACATTCTTTTCCTCAATCTCACAGTCTCACTTTAACCCTGGAGTCCTGGACCAAAGCTGAAACCTCCTAGAACCACCAAACAAGAATTTAAATTCAGTTTGGGAATTGAGTGACTGAAATTGTTGACTGGTTTTAAGTTCTAAAATCTCAGTTCACGCACCGGCCCAGACTCAGTTCTGATGTCGGAGCCCTTACCAAGAGCACACTAATGACCCTCAGCACTAGACCTTTGGTGCACGGCCCCCATTTTCACTAGACTTCAGGGCAGCCTCTCCAAATTGAGAGGAAAAGGAAGAAAGAGGCCAGTGTCCGAGGTGGGGCTTTCAGCTCCTTTCCTTAAGAACAAATCCAAAACCTTGTTACAGAAAAAGGGCATCTGACCCCATGGGTGAGCAGTAAGACTGGGGGGGTGGGGGGGGGGAACCGAGGAACCGAAACCTTTCTGAAACATAAGCATGACTCTAACGACGACTCATTAGTGAAGTCACATAACCCTCCCCTATGCCATTCCCTTCCCGGTAGACAAATGGAATAAAACCGCCAAACCCCTTGAAAGGATGTTGCACTAACAAGCACATAACTCCTCCAGCAAAAAGTTTTATGACAAGAAAAGAAACAGAAAGAAAATTGCTAAGTTGCTTTAAAAAATGCAAAAACATTCCTAATGGATAAAGAAAAACAATGAAAAAATTGAGACTATCAGCCAAAAGGAAGCTAAGGCTGGCTGCACGAGCAGGCTAGGACGTGGAGGGAAGAAGGTGGCAGCAGAGCGAGGCAGGGACGACACCAACATAATGGCAAAGGGAATTGCAAGAAGAGCAAACCAAGGACTGGCCAGAAGCCGGGGGACACCCAGACCTGCTTCCTGGGCCAAGGAAGGAGGCAGCCTGCTGCAGGCAGCACTCCAGAGAATTAACGTAGCAAAGATTTACAGATGCTGCGAGGGGGGGGTTGCAATAGCAGGGACAGGAACTGATTAAAGCATGAGTAAGGATTTCAACACAGGCTGGGTCAGAGAGAGGAGCCGGCAGGGCTCCAGGGAAAGCTGCAAGCAGACACAGAGGAGGAAAAACCACAAGGAGAATTCCAAAACTGTATTCCTGAGGGCTCACAAATATCTGACACACCAGAGTGTTTCAGCCGTAAGAGTCAGTTGTCCCACACTGGCTTAGAGAGACAAAGAAAGGAGGGATCAGCAGAGACAGCCCAGGGAGGGACTCTGAGTGAAAACCCAAGGGATCAAGCCCCATCTCTTCCCCGAGTCCCACAAAATGGGTGTTCAACACCTGGGGTGGCTTCAGACACCTGCAGGCTGCACCTACTGGGCAGTATTTGGCTCGTACAGAAGTCAGGGCTGTTTATGAGAAGCAGGATGCTCAGGTCACATCACCAGCAGCAGGAACAACAGACAAGAGCAAGCAGTTCTTGTTAAAGAAGAGAGAAAACAGCCTTCCTGCAACAGAGCCAGCGAGGACCAAATGCTGTCACAGAGCTGGACAGGAGAGGCTGCAGTTTTCAGCTCTATTTAGCATAAAACAGGAGACGAGTAACAGACTCTGGAGGTGAGAAACATTGATCAGCCCGGTCCCTCCTATCTGTCAAGCCATCAACATCTCCCTCCCACCCACTCCCCATCTCATATGACACATTTTGCCCAGGGCTAGCTTTGATTTTACAGAGCAAGTTAATATCTTGCACTTCTGCTGGCAGGTGATGTGCTCTACCAAGATATCTCACCTCATCTCCATCACCTTCAACCTGAAGGTTTGCTCTCTTCACAATACGCCCTTATTCCTAGATTTACACATCTCATCACTCTGTTCTACCTTTTGGTTACAAGTTTTGATGTTGTACTTGTGATTAAGCAAGCTGGGGATGCTGGTCCTTCCAGATAAAACTTGATGGCCAGCTGAATCCACAACCAGGAACGTGGACAGGGGAAGGATAAAAGGACACAGGGGAAGGCTAAAACAGTAGCAGAGAAGAATTTAAGCAGGAAAGGGTGCCTGAATAATAACAAAAATATTTTTCAGGCCTCTGTTAAAGTCAGTCTCTGGATCCCTAACTTTTCAGCCAGAACCACATAAACTTTAGGGAGACAGTAAATTTAGTCTGTTCCTCTATTTTGCTGCTCATCTGTGAAGAAACAGGGAACTTTGGTTCATTTTCCCTCCACTACTCATTATCCCTGAAGATCATCTGGCCACACAAGTCACAGGATATTGTGATATTCTGCTCCTTCTCAGGATGACTGGATTTTATTTTTATGCAGGGGGAGAGAAATAAGAGGAAGTGCATTCCCACTGCATAAAGATTTCTGCCAGAAGCCTTTACGCAGACATATTTGCTTTCAACACACTAATGCTGAAAAACAAATGAACTCCACAGGCTGCTAATTAAGCTACCCTCCGAACAGATAGCTTCTTTTATCCTGAAATACAATCACCACAGCTAGTTCACAGCCACACTCACCAGGGTCTCCACGCCACACACCAGATTCAAAAAACTTCTGGCCTCACTGCCAGATACCCCCTGCCCAGCCACACTCACTGCGTGTCAGTCCACAGGGGAGTCTGATGGGGGCTAACTCACGTATCTTAAGTGTCCTTCTCACCTCCTCGAGCTGCAGGCTGACCAAAGCCAGGAAACAGGGACAACTGCCTTAGTGTATACCTGCACACTCGTTATCGCATGGGAAATGGGAATGAACTTCACTAAATTTTACTATAAATGCAGCCTGAAAGAAATACATTGATAAAAATAAATGTCTGGGACATTTTTAAAGAAGTCTATGCCTGCTGCTAGGGGCAGATAGTCCTTCTCTGTCACTAGTTTCTCCCCCATTTCAACACAAAAATATATGAGCAGATTTTTAGGAAGCCCCGAAGGCTGAGCATGGAGCTCTTCTGAATGACACCATTAGGTCATCTTCACCACCCAGAGCAACGCTGCCCTGAGCCATCCAAGTCCCATGTTAGCTCCCAACCGAGCGATGCAGCTTTTGTGCTGCAGAAATATCCTCAGCCTGGGACATCGGCCAGTATCTCCACAGGGCACTACCCTGCTCCATTAGAGAGAACAACTTGCCCTGAGCTCCTGTATTGCACCCTCAGCACCCCAACAGGCCCTATTAACAGAGCCCTTCTGAAAAATCTGTTTCCAGCAGTACATGCTGAACACGGGCAAATATGATGCTGCGTGTGATATAAGAAACACACGAACCATTTTCTCTTTCCCACTCCCTATATTACCTGCACAAGCTGTAAGCTTTGCCTTCCTGTGTAACTTCATGGAAATGTTACTTTCTCCAGACACACTGTAGAAAAACCTATCTGTCCCCGTGGATACTCTAGGGCCACCAGCTCTGCTTATTTTGTTTTTCTTCCTTTTCCAAGATGACACAAATTACACAGATTTTCTAGATCTCCGCTAGAGTCTTCCTGCAATCTTTTCATACTGGGATGAATGGTTCTGTCTGTTCCCACAACCAAGAAAAGCATCCCAGGAATGCACAATATGAAAGCCTGCTTCAAATGACCAAAACATTCTGTCCTCCATCTTTCCATCAGAAGAAGGGACAGCTGGATCTGAGTCACCTAGGCTCAGATTCAAAAAGAACAGTTCTCAACTAAGTACAGATGTACATCCAAAAAATACCTTTCACCAGAAGCAACATATCTGGATACGCAACTATCTACAATGCTGGCCAGGCATCAGAACAGAGCGCATTAAAAACAGAAGAACAACTGGAGGTGTTTAGACTTCAATTATTTCTCAAATGTGGTAGAAGAAAAAACAAGGGTTGGAAGCAAAAGCCTTTGTCAGTCTTGGCAACACAGCTTATCTGCAAGTTTCTCTGCTTCAACCATCCCTCCTACCCTCAACAAGGCACATGAGTACTTGCTTGCCATGCAGAATACCATCCCATTCAAGATGGACATAAGCAACAAAGCACGCTCCCAGATTCAGCACATTCCCCAGAAGAAAGCCCTCACGGGTGCCAATCCAAGGATCTGTTCACCTCAACATAGAGTGAAACAACTGCAAGACACAAGAACAGGTTTCCAGACACCAGATTGAGTTGGCCTGAATCCCATCCTGTGCCTGGTGCTTCCTTCTGGATGGATCTAGATGTGAGAAGTGTTTACCCAACATGAAACCCTAGGCAAGGCACAGGGATTTTGTTCTGAATGCAGACCCAAGTGGAATTTAGACCAGCTGTATCTGAACACTGCTGTAACAGTTGGGTAAATACAATATTTTGTGGGGAAATAACTCCTTATTTCTTAAAATTAAATATATAGCCAAAAAAAGGGAGTACCAGATTTTACTTTTCTAATTTTCTAAATTTGGAAATCCACAGGTAAGACATTAAATTTGAAGTTTGCAGTCAGTCATGTGTACACCTTTTCAGTCCAAGGGCCCACAAAAAAAGGTACAGAACAGTATCTAGTTATCAGACTGAAGGAAGACAAGGTCATGTTGTATGGAAGGTTAATGATAAACAAAGACAATGCAGAGAAGCAGTAAACCACTTTTTTTTCCCTAAATAATCTTGACTCATGCAAATAATCAGTGACTTCAAAGACAACTGTTTGGATAGGAAAAGGTTTGCACAATAAAGTCTTTCTGTTTTTACCTACTCCCATCTAAGATAATCATTTGAGAAGCAATTTTTTGTGCCACTATGCCAGCTTTGCTCATGTTTGCACTAAGGATGAGGAACACTAGGGCTTGGGATGCAGCCCTATGGCAGCACGGCTGCAAGCGGAGTTTCAGCCATTTTCAGGGTTATCATAGGATGGGGTGGTGTGGCTGAATCTGCACAGAGACTTGCATTAGTAATAAAGACAGAGCTTGGAAAGACCACGAATTCTGTCTGCAGCTGCTCTGACAATGTAATAACAGCAACTCCATATGGAGTAATGGAAAGTGCATTTTACACCTGCAAGGTGAAACCCCATCCTCTACAGGAAAGGGAAAGAATCCCGCATGCTGCCACACAATGTGTAGGTGGGGAAGGTCCAACAGCCTTTCGGTTTCAACACATCCTTTGCATGCATGTTCAGGAGAGTTAAACATAAAAGCAGGAACTTTATTTTCTACCCATGTTTCAGCATTGTATTTCAGAAAGAGTACAGAGCTTTCAAGAGGTTTCTGGGTTTGGTCCCCTGGCCTCTGCCATTCAAGAACCTCTGGGACTCTGGAAAAAGGGTGAAGCTACCTTAGCACAGCCTGAGAACAACCCCTGCTCCCCGCAAGACCCACAACTGCCAGTTTCAGCAATTTATTCTCACACATGCTGTGCTCCCCATGCAGAACATCCCACTGAAAACAGCATTACTGCTTGCAGAAACCTTCAATATCGGGCACTGTAAATGTTGAAAACGATACCTGAAGCCCAGCAGCTCCCTGAAAACAAATAGTTCGAGAAAAATTTGGTCCACTGATTGCTGGAGGAACTCTTCACTCACTTCAACAATAGGCATACACAATAAAGGCAAAAAGCTTTCAGTGCCAACTCTATTATTCCTTTATTAGGCCTTATACAAAACCTTTACTGGCCTAAAAATATTATTTTTAAAAAAAAAAAAGTTATGTAAAGTTATTTCTTTTCTTGCTTCTGAGCATTTAGTTGCACCCACTTCATCATTCTAAGCTTTTCTGCACCTTCCCCACTGCCAGGAACATGGGATTTTTTCAGGCAATAAAGCTCCATCTCCTAGAATCATTACTCTAGGATACGTTACTGCCCAACCGACCACATGCCACAGGCAAGGACAGGGAAAGATTTGGTGCCCCAGGCTCACAACCCCATAACACCAGCCATGCTTCAAAGATGGGCTAGGGAATTTAAGAACAGGATTTTGCCTTGAAATCAAAATCCGATGGGCAGACTCAAACTGCTCAGTCTTCTGCAAAAGGGACAGGAAATGAATCTGATCAACACAGAGACAGGATCTGATAAAGCCAAACTGCAGTTTTGCTAACAGAGACAGAGATTATGCTGAGAAGAAAGGGTAATTTTATCTTTTAATTCCTTTAGATGCTCCATCTAATCCAAGGTAACCATACCATTGCCTTCTCACCTCTTTGATTAGTTACTCCTTCCAACAAGCAATCACAAACCCATTTCTGAAGCACATGGCAGATTAGGATTAAATAATTTCCTCTATACCTCAATTAAGTGAAAGAAGAGACGCTCATTCTTAATTAAGGTCAGACTCCTCTCCCAAGAAAACCTTTCCTCCTCCCATAGAGGGAATGGAGGTAGAGTACTATAGGAATGAAAGGAAGGAGCATATTGCCTTCAGTTACACACAGGCAAAACCAGGGAATCCCAGTATCCTCTGGCAGCCGCGAGGGTTTTTTCTCCCTTGCAGCTGAAGAATTCACATAGGTTCTTCAGCCATAAAGCTCCGTTGTTACTACGTAGTCTGCCTTACAAGTCTGAAAGGTTGTTAACCTCTAAAAAAGCCTGTGTTTAGTTTCTTCCTCACTCAAGTTTTGTAATAATTAGCCGAGAATGCGAACAGAAAGCCTAGAGGCCTTTTATTTACAAACTTTTTTACACTAGTTCTAAACTAGTCACCCTGTGATTTAGTTATAAAACAGTGATTATTGAAGGAAGAATGTGCAAAAACATCCCATTGCACTCTAAAAACCACAATGCAAAACCTGAGGCAAAGTCGGGGAAAAAAAGACAAAGGACATTCAAGGAAGTCATCATATACAAACTGGGGAGTAATTATGGGCTTGCTGATGAGCTCACACTCCCCATGCTGGCAAAACGCCTACTGAAGACTGACACAGTATGATAGCGACAATTCTGCACTAACTGCAGAGCAAAACAGTCTCTAATTTGTGGGAAAAATCCTAGGGGTGGTCTTGGACCTACATGAGTTTCTGCTCCCTGGAGTTAAGCCCTGGGGGCAGGGGACAGTGTCCCCACAGAAATACTTAGGGGCATGACACCAAAATCGCACGGCTCACACAGGAAGGGAACAGAACATACACAGAGATTTCGGGACTGCTGTCCTCCAGGTCATTTCAGACTTGACCCAACGGCTACTCAATTCCATGAAAGGTTTTGCTACAATTTAATGCATTCTAAGTTTCCTGTTCACAGAAAGCATTGTCTTAAGGAGTATCTGGAAAAGAAACATGAGGAGAGCAGGCAGAGCGCAGGAAAGACAATGATATGCAATGAACATATTCCATTATAACGGCTTGGTATTTTACTATTAGAGAAACAATTTCTTTAATTAAATATGAGCTATACAATAACTCAGCCATGCTACGCACCCCGTGCAGAGCTGCAGAAGGATCTGAACTTTTGGAATTTCCTGGCTTTTGACTGTTTGATTTAGTATAGCATTAAAGCTCACCCTGGCACTTAACCTGTTATTCACTGGAGCTCAGGTTAACATATAGATTTTGATTTATGTACTTCTGTAATCTAACCTCTGCCCTGGACTTTGATTATGAAACAGAAACAGCACCCAGGTCCCTCTCACCCTTCCTCCCCCTCCCCCCTTTTTACAACCTGCACCTGCAACAAAGACTTCTTTGCAGACCAGCCTTGGTTTGTAGACTAACTGAAAAGCTGGAGCAACAAAGAGCTGAAAATAGGAAACAACTGGTCTTGCAAGTTTTTCTTTCTCTTTGCACATGTAAGTTTCTTGAAATGAGGAATTTTGTTTTCATTTTCAGGGTAGTGTTATGACAGCCTGTCTGATGGTAGTGCACTTGTACCAGTTTAAACATGCAGACAATCTAGTTAAAAGCAAGGAAAACAGGAGCGGAATGCAACATGTTTCTGGTGTAATAGAAAATACCCTGGGACACATCGGGCTTGCCACTGAAGCCCCCAGTGTGCTCCACTAATCCTGCCCAATATCTACACACCCCCTCAAGTGCACTCGGAAAAGACACCAAGTTAAAGCAATCACACGTTTAATGCGATTCGGTATGCAGTGGAGACCCGGACGCTACAGCAGGAACAAGAGCAAAGCCTTGCCCTGAGCCATCGGTGCTGGAGCTGTGATGGCCAGTACAGAAGCCCCCTCAGAAGAAGGTCACATTAAGGGACCCGGCCTCTCCACAAGCTACTGAACTTCAGACAGGGATGCAGGATGGGTAAGGCCTACCCTGCACCTGATGGAACCCCTTTCGTTGAGTTATAAAAAACACCTTACAAGACTCTTCATTCCTGCAGTTCAGCAGTGTTAGTTTCTCCACTGGCTGGGAACCCCCTCCATGAGTTGCCAGCACAGACTTATTCAAGCCAACCTTCTGCCCACGTAACTACTCTGCCCTTTGCACAACTCTGACGCTCTCCCATCATTCCCAACCCCCATGAGACAGCTTTGCCCATCCTCTGCCTTCACTGTGTCATTTTGAACAAGCAATGCTCTCCTCTGAGAGGTCCTCAGATGCGAAACTCGCAATTTCCTGGCTCATCTTAGGAGACCCTCTCTAAACCTCCATCACTTCAATTCAGTCTTTTTAGACACGGGCAACCCAAAACGCATGCTGCATCCCAGGCGACATCTCCACAGGCCTTGGACAAACTCTGTGCCAATTGTTACAAGCTAACATCATCTCATTCCTTCAAACACAGCAACTGTTCCCAAAAGCTGAAAGAATAGATAACCCACCCTCACACCCTGACTCAGCTTAAGAGTAAGCTCAGATACAACAGGAGGTGAGCTGAAAAGGAAAAGGAGGTAAGCTGAAAAGACGAAAAGGACCATCATCTCACAGCTGAAATGCAGCACTGACAGCCAGGACTGCTTTCTTCTTCCACAGTGGTCAGTAATCTCCTTGCCACATAAAGAGGGATGATGATGGTACCAAGGTCGCAAACAGAAGGGTGGTAGAGCAGGAGGGTTACGCCACTGGCACCTATTGAAAGACCTGAGATCATCAGACCGACAACGCTAGGGAGGAGCCAACTGACTCTCTCTCCAGAGCATCAATGCACTGTGTTAAGCCCCATCCCCGCTATCCACCCTCAGCATCCTCCTCCCCATCACCATGCTGGCAGCAGCAGAGCAATGCTGGACACAGTTGCCCCCTGGAGCACCCTCCTCCTCCTCCCGGCTGATTCACCAGCCTGCACTCAGCCTCCCGCTTAAGAAGCTGACCTCTGGGCTATATGCATTAATTGCTGCTTTCTCCTGAGCCTCTCTACAAATACGGCGATTTCCCCAGACCTCAGCTGACACCAACCTATCTACACAGCTCCCACCATAATCAGCAGTGGAGACAGCGAGTACAGTAATCTAGAAAGTTTGCTTTTGGCCAGTATGTGTTAATCATGGAGTTTCCTATTTACCACCTGCAACCCCAGTACAAAGGTGCTTAGAGAAGCCAGTTTAGATAGCTCATAAGCCTTATAGTACAAGAAGGAACACGCCTCTTACCCAAATTACATTGCTATCAATGAGCAAAACAATAATAATTTTGGCAAGTTTTATCAAATTGGATGTTATCTGTCAACACTGTTACGTTATCCCCTCCTGCCTTGTGGTTCCTTTCACCCACACCTCACAATGTGCCTCGCAGAGGCTGTCATTTACTTTGGGTTGCACCACATGTAGAGAAACAGAGCTCCTAGCTCAAAGCCTCTAGGCACTAAGCCACACACTAAGCCACAAAAGCTTACATAGGATGCCAACCTAGTGTGTTACACCAGAAGAGGTGAGAGATTAGTTTCTAAGGGGTGAAGAAAGAAAATACTGTCCTACACCGTCAGATTGCAAAGCAGGTGTGGAGACTGAACATGCTCAGTGTGCTGCCCCTGCTCCAGCAGGACTTGTTGGGCTGGCAAGGACAAGACAGGCTGTCACAGCACGGGCTGCACACATCTGGGAAAGGCTGTCAGTCCCAGCCTCCTCCAGCAGGAACAGAGACCTTGCAAGAGCTGTACTGCTCCACAGCCTGGTTTTAATCAGCAGTTCTATCTGCATGCCACCATGCCATTGGGAAGCACACATACAGCAGTGCTTGATGTATAGATGCTGGTAGCCAAAAGGAGCAGGTCTGGCTAGTGCTAAAGATGGGATTTAGCATTTCATATCTCTGGAGATAAGCGATGCTGGCAGGGTGGACCCAGCCTGCATGCAGGTAGGCAGGACAGATGGATCAACCCACCATGCTCCTGCAGTACCGCAGCACTACATGCCCTAGCCAAAGCTTTACAGAGCCACCATGTGTCCCTAGCTGCTCCTTCACTTCTTACAGAAACGGGTTGTTTCTATACTGCAAGTGTCATTAATTCTCCTCTAATTTAGGCAAGACCACAATCATGATTTTCTACAATCATGATTTTCTACAGAGATCAAGATATAATCTCATCTAGCCAAGCAAGTATAAGCGCGGTTACAGGCAGCAGCCTGAGCACATCACAATGCCAAGTGCTGGCACGTCGTCTCTAACACAGACGGATCCTGTTTCAACCAAAAAGGAAGAGCAAAAAGGAATTGTCACTTCTTTTAACACGGACAATCAGTGTTTCTGGTACCCTAAGGCAGAATACATCACAGCGTTCCATGAACGTGAACCATATGATCACCCAAAAGCACCCATTTGACTTTGACGTTTCCACATCAGCGTGTCAGGTGCTCCCCCACCTTCCTACTGTCTACACAAAGTGCTAGGAGGGGGGTTCAGAGATAAAACGGGAAAAAGTTCTTGCAGATGCTTTGGAGACAAAGATCAAGCTCACAGGGGGCATTGCTATTGCCAGTATCATTTACTAGAGATATGTATGTATGAATATGCACACACATATAAACATAAATTTTTCCTATGGAAGCCATTTAGCAAGTCCAAAAAGCTACTGCACAGACCTCAGTAAGTGTCTACGTAAATGGACACACAAAAGATGACCTGGATAAGGCAAAACATCATCTTCCTCTGCCTCAGCTGCGTATTCCACACAAACTTGCCTTTCTGTGCCATAGTGTCCCTCATTAAACCGCCATTAGGAATGGCTGGCAGGTTGGTCATCAGCTAGAACCACCAAACTTACCAGCTGGGAAACAGAAGTCCAGAGAAAAAAAAAAAAAGCACATATTCAAGGATGCAGACTGACCTACTCCAGTTTGCATAGTAAGGATCTCAGTTATAAAACAAATAGCTATACGCTAAGTATAGCTAAGGAGCAGACTTTAATCACCAGGAGCCACTGAGGTAGTATAGCACACAGTATATGACAGCCAAATATGAGGGTAAAAAAGCCCATTACACACAGCTCTTTAGTGCTTCTCCTCCTTCCAGGAGAGGCCTCTTTTTCTAGGTAGGTTTGTCCCCCAGCCTGGACAGCCTCTGCACCCAGGGGATGCGCTTGCAGGTCGTGAATGGGAGAATTTGCGAGGGATGAGAAAGTGCTGCTTGTTTCAACAGGCAGCTGCTTTTAGCGCCTGTCAGGATTACTGAAAAGTTTCCAGCACTAATTGGCAGACACAGAATTTTTCAGAGCATGATGCAACAGATAAATGGGGGAGGAATATGTCAAATGCAGAAAAAGAACAGACCAGCCAGAAAAAGCCTTTGTTAGTGACTATGCCAGAGGTTGGTGCCTCCGTTTGGAAGCCTTCCTCTGCCCCTCCAGAAGATGTGCTGCAAAAGAAACTGTGCTGGTTTTGTCAGTGAAACACCTTTGTACTTGTCCTTTGTACAGTAACAGGCAGCATCACAAAGTGACAATGACAACAAACAAAACAAAGGGGAAGACACACACAACACAGTTCTAACTACAACACTAGTTCAAACCGAGCTAGACTGTCCAGCCAGGCTGTAGAAACTTCACTGCCCACATTATTCTTAAAGAAAAAAAATAATCTTCAAACCTCTGTCTTGAACGACAGAGATGAAGATGGACCTAACTTGGGACAGAGGGATCAGATGATCTCTTGAAGTTTCTGCCACTCAATTTTTGTGATGCCCTTCCAGTGTAACCAATATCCAGAGTCTTTACTACACTATGCTAGTTTTTTGCTAAAATAAAATAGGATTCATTTTGACCAAAAGCTCTACCACAAGCAATACCTTTGCGTTACCTTTTTAAAGGAACCATGTCAGGGTGCACATGAGAGGGATTAAAAAGCACCAAAAAGTGATTAAAAAGCTCCAAGGTCCACATATCCAACATCCACAGAGCATTTAATTCACAGACCTCAAAGGAGGTCAGAACTGCAACACTCATTTTGTACCTGGGAGAAATAGGTACAGAGAAGAAAAATCTTCTTCCCAAGATTACCCAAAAACCAGTGGCAGAGATGAACAGTTGCCTGACTCCATTAGGCACCACTACCTCTCTGAATATCCAGCCCATCAAGGGGCTTGGGAAGTCTTTCGGAAGTGTTTACTTTACAGACACAGAGTATAAATACTTTTCAAAAATAATCACTTGGCTTTCCCAGGCACAAATGCAGTCACCAAGGGAGTCAGCATCAGAGTTCAGAATATTAACTCTCAAAAAACCCTAACAAAATTCAGATTCCCTTTGTGTTTCAGCACAGACGGGGATGGGGAGATGGGGATCCCCCCGGCTGGCTCAGAATCCGCAGCAGGGCATTCCACTAGTCTGGGCCATGTTTTTCTACAACTATCCAGGTGGATAAGCACTAGCATAATAAAAATAAATCACTGAAAGGGAAGTCTCACCTAATTTCAGTGCCAAGTCAAGTCAGCATCATATTTTATTCCATCATACCGAAATTAAAAAAAAAAATTAAACTGTGACAAAAAAAATATGACCATGCTTGCTTTTATTTCTTTACACACCTTTTTTTGCATATGCTACATCTGAAACAGCCACAGCTATTTTACAGACACAGTTTCACTCCGTTAGAAGGAGGTAACGGACATGGTGCTGCCACATGGGAATGATTTCCAAAAACTCTGATGCAGAAATATTGTGGGTTTGGTGGGGTTTTTTAATGGGGTTTCTTTGGGGTTTTTTCCAGGAATAGCAGTAAGTATCAGTTTAAGGTGCCAGGCTCAGAGTCACACGCAATGAAGTCATTCTTCCAACGGGTAGCTACAGCAAGAGTTACTGCACGATCGTATAAGAGCAAGGAATTAAATCCAACTACAAGGAAAGTGAATTTCCTTTGTCCTGTTTAGCCTTGCAATTCAACAAAGTACAACAGACAAACACAGCACACAGGGTCCTCTCAGCAGAGCAGGGGAAATGCTCTGAGAGCACGGTGGTACTGCAGAAGGAGACTTTGTACATCGACGAATTGACAGACTTCTGCACTTCTCTGTAGTATCAGCCACAGAGACGAGGGCTTTCACGCAGGACGGGAAGAATGGCTGCACAGAGAAGGCAGGATTAGAGCAGGACTGAGGAAGACCAAGTCCAATTCCTTTCTCTAACCTGGGCTCCTGGAGTGACCTTGGACAGTTTGTCTTCTTTGTTCAGCAACTTACCTAATCTGATGGTGTTAGAAAAACTGACCAGTAAAACAAAGCCCTGGTCTTGCTGGAGCCCGACATTACGAGCGCTATCAGCCAAGGTACTCTCCCAGGCAAACGAGACCTGAAATTCTACTGTAAATATCACAAGAACAACAATAAAAGAACAGCCAGAGATTGTTGGCTGTCTTTAACTCGGCAATAGAGAGGCAGAAAACATGCTTTCTCACCCCATGACAGCAACTTCCTTGGTCATTCTTGTGCTCAGACCCCTTAAGAGATGGAGGTGGAAATGGGTCACGAGGTACTTATGAAAGATATTTATGAAAAAAATAGATCTCTCTAAATAAGTGCATACCAGTGTCTCACACAGGTTAGCAACAAGTTGCGTTCAGTTCTAGCTACCTGTACCTGGGCTTTCCCAGAGCTTTAGAAGTATATAAACCTTGCCATGCACTGTATAGACTCTGCAAAGTGGTACCAACATCACGTATCTGGGGGATGGAATTTGCTTTATATATTTTCTCTTGTCTTCACCAGAATTATGACACCCCACCCTCCCCCAAAAAAATATTAATTTTCCTGAGTTTCCTGGAGAGAGGAGACATTTTGATAAATAAAGCCAGCAACCTCAATCAGGAGGTGGAATCCGTACACTTACATAGCCGCATCCCTTGACACTGGAAAATGCCCTTTTGGGTTCTTCTTTGCCAGAGCAAAAGCACAAGTGGGGAGAAAGAGGAAATGCACCAGGAACTGCTACTTGCTGGAGTAAATTATGGCAGCCTCCAAGGCTAGAGGTGGCAGGAAGCCAAGCAGAAGAGGAGCACATACCAGCCCTTGGCCTCAGTAGATAATCCAGTCCATCCTTTCCTAAGAGCATCTCCTGAAACACACAGGTTTTCCCTTAATTGAAGGCAGGCCCCACACGAGTGCTCCTGAGATGATAAGATTAGTTCCAGCACAGCTTTTCTCTGACATGCCTGTAATGGCTGTAATGCTAGCGTTTTAACTTGTGGCTTGTCTCAGAGCTGAGTCTTTGAAGTCCTACCCTCTCAGTGATTTCTGGCAGGCACAGTGACACCTTTTTGTGAGAACACGGCTGTTTGATGCAGACTCTCGCCTTCCCAGCCCTAGCAGGCTATAATAGCGGGTAGGTAATTTCTTAAAATGCCAAATCCCAGACCCAAGTTTAAGAACAGGCAGCTGCACCGTGTCTAAAGCATCACCTCCCCAGAAACACTGGGGCAGGGCTGACCCGTGCTGATTAAAGGGGCTCTCTTGGAGCAGGTAAAGGAAAGCTGCCTAGCAGGTGGCAGGGTAGAGGTTAAGGCCAACAAGGCTGGCTAGGCACCCGAATATATCTCTGTCCACACACAGAACAGTTCTTCTCAAATTGCAATTCACGCTAAAGGAAATGCTTCTAGCCAACAGTAACGGGTGGGCTGGTGAAACTCGACATCCATTCCAGCAGGATGAGTTTCAGAGACAAGGTTTGCAGGCCTGCAAGACTGACACTCAACAGAGCAGCAACTAACAGTGCTGACACAGTGCTTTGTCTCCCGGTACTTCCCAAACACCGTTGCAGCCTGCCCAGATACCCCTGGAGATAACAACGCGCGCCTCTGCCTCCATCCCTGGATGCTTCCCCAAACAGACCATTTGCTGCGTTGTATCAGGAGGTGGAAGGGGCAGAGACCTGCTCGATCTGCCGTGCCATTCACAACCCGAGCAGCACATGAACGCCAGCAGCCCAACCCAGCCGGGCCTTCCTCAGAAGCACATCTCCTTGCCACAGACCCAAAAAAACCCTCATCAAATCCTGCAGTATGTGGTTAATGTCAATATCTGGATCATCAGGGAACAAAAATCCAGAGAGCAGACTGAGCCCAGCAAGCAGTCCAGCTTCCCAGAGACAAAAGAAAAATTTCCTCCTGTGTCAAACCCAAAACCCGCCCGGCACGGAGCGATCGCTACTGACGCCCGCTCTTACCTCCATCCTCCCAGCATCAGCCCCTGCCTCCCCAGCCAGAGCCATTCGCTGTGACCCAGCGGGGGCGTTCGCCCCCGGGCCACCCCCGCGCTGCGGAGGTGTGCGGGTCCGGGCCGCAGCCCGCGGGGAGCGGGTGCGCCAGGCGGCCGTGCAGCAGGCCGGGCTGCAGCGCAGCGGAACCCCCCCGAGCTCCCTCCCCAGCCGCCCGCGGGTGCCGCGCTCCTGCCCAGCCTTGCGGGCTGCAAAGGCAGCGGCGGGAGCACCAGCCCTCCTCGCACGGACCGCAGCCCGCGGTAAGGACGGTGCCTTTCCTCCCCGACCAAGGACAAAGCTTCCCCGTGGCCGAGCCTCCTGCAAGGAGACCGAGCGGCGGATCGCGGCGCTGACAGCGCCACAGACCCGCCGGCTCCGGGCTCTCCCCCCCGCACCAGCTTCATTCATCCCCTCCTTTGTTGCCGGCGCGGCGTGGGCTGGCCGAGGCGCTGCCCCTCCCGCGGCCCCCCTTACCCTCTGCAGCCCGCCGGGGCGCGGAGCGGGAGCTGCCGCAGGCTGCGCGCGGGCGGGCGGCCGCCGAGCCACTCCCTGCGCGGCCGCGGCGGAGCCGAGCTGAGCCGGGAAGGGAAGGAGGGAGCTGGGCGGGCGGCCCGATTGGCGCAGGCGGAGGAGGAGGAGGAGGAGGAGGATGATGCCGGGGCCGGCGGCACGGCCGCCTCCCTCCCTCCTCCCGGGCGCCGCCGCCTGCGGGCGCACGGCCGGGCCCCGCAGCCCGCGCGAACAAAGGGGCCGGCCCGGGGCCGCCCCGCGCCGAAATCCTCCTGGTTGCCGGACCCCGGTGCCGCCGGAAGGCGGGTGGGAGGGCGGAAAGGCGGCGGGGAGGCTCGTTCTGGCTGCCTGCAGCCCTGAGCACTCATTCCTTGGGAGAAAGGGAAAAAAAAAAAAAAAAAAAAAGAGAAATAATCATAACGTTCACCTTTTGCTCGGCAGAGATGCGGCCTCCCTTCCTCGCGGCTGTGGGTCTGGCCTCTGGAAAAGACGAGGTCTCTAAGCACACCTGAATTTACATGGTAGCAAATTCGATTCATTCAAGAAGGGCAGGAGGAGTTGGAGGTGCTTCCTGGAAAAAAGGAGGAAGCCCTAATTGCTAGGGATTTTCTGGGGAATGCAGCAAAGAGAAAGCACCTTGATTCAAAGCCAGGAAGGGTAGGCTGAGCTGATCATCATCACCGGTCCTCACCACCTCTCTGCTGGTAACTCCAGAGCTGTACCTGGGCTGACATTAGCTAGAGACACAATGATGCAGGGTCATATCTAGCGCCTATCCCCTGAGATGGCATCTTTAATTCAGGCAGGAGTGGAACCGCTTTGTACAAGGGCCACGCCTCTATCCAGCATACTTTACGAGCCCCACAGACACCCCAGATCACGCAGCAGGCAGCGATTTCCCACATCAGACGCTATGGTGGGATAACGGAGGAGGGTCCCAACTGGCAGCAGTCCTGAAATCTGGTGCTGTGACTCTGCGTGGGCCCAGGAAAGCACAAGGGAGACGCAAGTCGCAAAGCAGAGAAGAACAAGGCTGACGTCAACTGAGCATCATCCAGAATATAAGATTTGACAGCCCTGGCCTCGGGCAAGACAATCCAGCCCCACGAGGCAGCTGCAGGTATCCTCATTTTCCATCTCGCAGAGGGGAAGCCAAAGTGAAGATAAGTGAAATGGCTGGTCCAAGTCAAAAATAGAATTCGAAGCACCTGACCCTGACGCCTTTGCTTCAACTGTTCACTGTCTTTCCCTGATGTTTTCCCTACATCCAAGCTCAAGTCGTTGCTCTGCGGTCCCAGATACAAGATTTTTGGTCTCCTCTCCAATCTGTAGTTGCCTAGGGAGACTGTGTGTCACCAGGAGAAGGGCTAGACGAGAAGGTGCCTATTGAATCAGGCTCTGGACTCCAACAGGAGGTCTCACTTCTTCGTTCAGCTTCGCCCCTGCTTTGCCAGCTCTGCCAGTTCATATCCTTAGGGCTGAGTTTCTTTCCTTATTAAAATGGTGATGGAGCGATGATAGTGACTTCCCCTTGCGAGTTCCAGTGAGACTAATGAGAAGTGTTACGTGCAGGCATGCATTTTGTAAGAAGGAGGAGTGTAAATTTAAAGCTGTTTTGAAAAAAACTTCCTCTTTACTGTTTCCAGGTGCCTCAGGGTAGGATTAAAATCTGTTATTGCTCAGAAGTTAAACCTTCTCTTTTTCGATCAATTGCACAATTTTATGCTGTATCTTATATATGTTCATTTGTTCTCATTACAAAAACTTCCATATACATGTTTAACTTACAGCCCTATGTCTACATTACGACAAAGAAGGTCAGCAAGTCTGGGGCTGTATTTTGCCTGCCAATAGCCTGTGGTACACACAGCAGCTCAACGCTGTTTCTCCTCTTCGGTCTCGAACTGTTGCAGGACGGGGGGCCCAAGATGGACACACTACGTTGCAAGCTGGCACGTATCTCATTGCTTCTCCATTTCAGCAGCAGAAGTCTCGAATTTTACAAGCGCTTTTGATTTCTTCTTTAGAACTCCGTCGTCCCAAGGGTTCAGTGTGCAAGCAGTCGTATATTGCAGTGACTACCGTGTTTTCTATAGTAGCGACTCGGGGTGCCCTGCGATGCGAGGCCGTTGTGCCAGGCACCGTGCGCTCCCTGAAGAAGGGGCAGATCCGCACACCACAGTCGGGTTTCCTGCGCGCTCTGCAACGCTGATGCAAAACCGAGAGGGGAATTGAGCCCACTGGCTTCAATAAGATGAAGCTGGAAAGATTTCACAGCCCTTAAGTAATTTCCTTGAATCATTCTGACAAATCTGCCTCTCTGACTAAACTTGCTCAGGGCAATTTCCAGGGACAGAAGGAAAGATCACCCGGGGCCAGAGCACTCACGGTGATGCAGCTGAAGTACCTGTAGACTTGAATTTGTGTCTTTGGCATCAAGTGCTCTCCCACAAAGCTATCCCTCAGCTTTTGTTGTACCTGCTTTTCACAAACAGAGCTTCAGGATGAAAATAAATGTTGAAATCCTGTCATTCTGCAGAATGGCACTACTACTTCCCAGTAACCACTTATTTATTCACGGGGGCTGCACGCAGGCAAACAACCCTGCACTGGTGATGCCAGACATGGAGAAGCACAGGAGACACTTAAGCTTCAGCCTACGAATATATGAGGACTTGTTAATTTTACACAGGTGAGCAGAGCCATGATTTTCAATTAAACCATTACTTGGAGAAAGCTAGTATGAAATCTCTGACACTTCTGGGCTATCACGGTTGCCTGATAAACCTCTTGCTATATACTACCCTCCTATTCTATGGATTTGATACATATTTTGTTTTGAAAAGTGGCTTCTCACAAATAGTCAAAACTGTCTCCACTTGACTGATCCATTATTCTGATTTGGTAAGTATTTGCATTAGCTGTTGGGATCACTGAAAAGCTTCACAGCTGTTTTCTTTTAAATTATCCTGACAAACTGAAGCGTTACACAAACAAAGTAATGTAAAAACCAAGGGAATACTCACGCATGCATCTAGGGAAATAAGAAGAGCGAACATTTTGTGTTTTGCTGTTATTTATGTTGTTTGAATAAGGACAGCAGATAAGGAATGGCCAAAGTGCTCAAGTATCTTCCTATTTATTAGCCAGCAGCAGGAGATGAAGCACCTCTCCACAAGGAGCTGATGAGACACTTGATTTGTCACATACCAATAGGTTACACTTCCTAAAGCCCTGATCCTGCAGTTGTTCCCCAAAGGCAGCTGCATTGGAAGGCTACAGAGAGCATATATATGCCATATGAAGTGGTGACATCAGGACCCCAGAAGTCAACAAAAGCCTCAGAGTTGAATCCTTTCAGTCTTTCCATACCACATGCCTAGAAACCCCTGCCACATATATCCCTTTGCCCTGCCAATGTACTGTGCTGAGTGGTGTCAGAAACAACTGCGTTTGAAAATATTGTGCAACTTCATTACTGTCAACTTCCAGTTGTGTGATCTCCATCATCTCAAAGATGCAGCCGCAACAAGAGTGTAAGTTCTTACCATTCATTCAAGCTGACGCTATAAATAGCCTGTTGTGTTTGGTGGCAGAGCACAGAATTCCAGCATTGGTGGAGAAACAAGATTAAAGCAGTGATTTAAAGAAAAGCTGTTTTTTTCCTTTGATTACAGAGCTGCTGAAAGAACTTCTTATCTTGGGGATCAGTGCCTGCTTTAGGCCTTACCCATTCTAGGCCAAAACTACAGTTCAGAAACTTGTTGTAAACACCTTTTAAATTTTAAGATCTTGCACAGTTGCAACAATTCATCCAAGTGGCACCATGTTTTCAGGCATTTGTTATCCAACCAAGAGCCACTGCAAAGCCTCTAACATCCAGCAGATTCTGTCGTACCTCCTTAGGTGAAAGAAACCTCTCATCTATCTTCAGACATCTATATCCGAGCCAACTGTCTAGACTTCCTATATAATGAGTACAGAGGAACAGGCACTGGGGCGCAATTCCCCTCATCATATTGCAGACATCTAAAATGGATTAAGTGCTCTCTAACAATGCCCGCTTCCATCCATGAATTACAGGGGTAGTCGAGAATTAGGCCAAATGAGATGTTTGAAGTTCACTGCTATGAATTCCACTCATCTTCCTTCCAGAAATGCTCAGCACTGCTGACGATGCTTATTTGGGTGCACGTAGATCAGACATGAGTGTTAGGTACATTCTTGTCTGAAGGCTTGACTTTGTTCTGTTTCACTGAAAGAAATTAAACTGTCGGCCAGGATTCAACAGGGGCAGGACCTGGCTCCAGGACCCTTCAGGGGAGCACATGTGGCTTGTACAGTGTGGCGGAAAGTGCTCAGAAAGGTGGCTTTCTACTAGGCTGATTGCCGCATGTTCCTACACACTTGTTAACATAAAAGAAAGTGTGGGTGTAAATACCTTGCAGGATCATGGCAGTTCGCATTACTTATGAAGATCAAGAGGAGCTCTTACTGCTTTTCTAGCATATTTCCTATACTGAAATTAGTGCATGAACTGTTACTTAAACTTCAACCATCAGTATAATTTATTCATTAGCACAGACTGGTTCCTGTTGTTCTACATTTTTAAAGTAAACCTCCTTGCTGCACCAGCAATGACTCTGAGGAACGCGGGACAGCACTCCACACAAATGCAACATATTAAAATGGTCCACACTGCATGATCGAAGAAATAGCGTAATTTTCATCACAAAGACAGTTTCCTATTCATGAACCTGAAGGCAAGTGGATTTTCAGAGAAATTCAGCCTTCTGAAATTCTGTCCTCTAATACCATGTTTGGCCAAATGACCTACACAAAATCACACTGGCAGTGGAGAACTTGCAATAGCTCTTTTTTTAAAGTCAGTAAATTATGGCCAATCTTTCATCTGAAGGTGAAGCTCCTCTTTACAGATTAAGTAAATGAGTCATGGAGAGAAAAAAGAAACATATCTGTGATCATCCAGCTGAAACAGAAATATGTTGGTCAGCATCTACATTTCAGCGTTGAACATCTACAACTAAGCATGACCAAAAGAAAATAATACAGTAGGATAACAGCATGGGGAGACTGAAGGGAGATTTGGCACCAGTGAGTATGACATCTTATTCTTGGCAGGGCGGGGAACAACACAGCAAAGCATCAGACGTTAAGCAGTGGATAAGCCGTTCTAAGCAGCCCTCCCATCCCAGCATAGAACCACGTATTTATTTTCATTTCCTTTGTTATTGCCGTAAAGCTTGTTGCTTGTCTGAATTGAGACTAAAGATCAGGCAGTCCTTTGCTTAGTCCATTTTTTAAAGATTGACAGTTGCGCTTAGCCAGGCTTGCACAAATAAAGGGGACTTTTATGCCTACTGACCTCAAAGGTAAGCAAACATCACCTATATTTTGTAAACTCAGGAATCAATATTTTCCCAAGGCCAACTCTAATGCAGCAGCACAGCTGGGTGCAGAACCTAGGTGGCCAGACTCTGGGCATTATCACGTTATACTTCACTCATAATGGGATATTATGGGACAACTCTGCGTTTTTCCAGTTGTCAAAGCATCCGGTGTACCAGGCCCAGCCATTTGCAAACCATCCAAGCTCTGTCTCTTTGCATTGCCAATCAAAATCACTTCTGACTTGCTTACCATTTTTCATTGTATGTCAAAAAATGACTCCCCTCTTCTGCTGCTGCTCCAAGTGCGTGCCACCAGACTTTCCTCATTGTTGTCAGGGGTGTGAAGATTTATGGGTTTTTCTGTCCTGGTTGAACAGGGTCTGTAATAAATTGAAGCCAGCCTGTACTTTATGTAAAAAAGCAGTCTATTTCCCTGTTCTTTGGGCCCTGACACAAGTACTATTTCAGACCAAACAGAAGCACCAGATGTTTTCTACCAGAGCTACAGAATGCACAGTGCCTGTGAGAAGCAAGAGAGTCCCGTTTCCTTTGCACAAACTGGAGTGTGTTAGAAGATCAAAGATAAGGGATGGGAGCCAGGATGAAAAAGCTTCCTCTCTGTGCCTAGAACTTGAAAAAAGATTTCAGCACCTACAACCAAAGCTGTGTTTATTGGGGAAGAGGGGGGAAACAAACTCCAATTTTGAAAATTTAGAGAGAAGCCAGACTTTTCAAATGTCTCTGGCAGGCAATGCACAGAGCTGGTGTGGTCAGCTGGCCTGACTGTGGGCACTGACCACTGAAACATCCAGTCCTGCCACTTTGGGTTCCTAGCCTTTCATTCTCCAGCAAAGCAGGGCTGTCCCCAAAAAGGCACTGACACTGTAATTTAACATAGGGCACACTTTCCCAAAAGATCCCAAAGCACACATGAAACAATCTTCGTAACAAGCTGCAGATGAGAAAATTGAAGCATAAAGTAATTTACATGACTGAGTCCCGTGCAGGATCACCTTCAGTCCACTAATTTCCAGCCATTAAAGCAGCCAATGAGCTAGTTGTTCCCAGCCAGCTTTGCCTGCTGGGTGAGACATAGGCCTACATTAATGAGATCTGCTAGAGGTCTGCTTCCATACTGAGGTGTGGAATATTAGCAGCTCTCTTGTGTAAGGCCAAAAGAATACACAAAAGGTAGGAGACCATCCACAGTACAACTAGCTGCCCTCTACTTCCCGCAAACTTATGTACATTTTTAATTAAGGAGAAGTTTCAACCAAAGACCCTGGCTGACCTATATTTAAACACCACAGTAATGAGCATAACATAAATACGTCACTCAAAACCCACAGCACATCTTGTTTCAGCATCGATGGACGGGAATGGGCTGCTAACCTGTCTCTGGGAAAGCGCCGGATGATAGTTAAACTGCCTTTTGTTCTCTTTCCACAGAAATGTCCATGCAACAGAAGCATGCTATTCTGGTAGAGGGGAACTATCTACCATATGTTAGAATTTCAGTTTTCCCACAATAGTACGTTTCCACCATCAACCCATTCAACCATCCCAGCTGTCATTTTTCAGTATGACATTAAAAAGTTTAAAGAATCAGTGTGATACCTTTCTATAAAGGAGATTATTTCTTTACGCAGAAATAACATGTCATGTGACAGCAGAGTAGCAAGATGCCCCAGATGTCCTCAGCCACCAAATGGATACTGCTGGAGTGACTGCCAGGCAGAAAGGGCAGTCATGACTCCTGAAGATCCCAGTCTTCCTAAAACACACATAGAAAGGTTGAGAAAGCCTGATCCTTTGCCAGGTGTTCATTTTCATTTTAGAATATTTATTACAGAAAATCCTTTGTAATGTGGATTCTGTCTGCCAAATGTCATGATATAACCCAGATCCAGGAACTTGCATACACTTCTTCAATTTCCTGCCAATTTAGTTTTATTAATTGCACTACCTAAATTATATGATATGTTTCAATAAGGAATAATCACCGTGAGAATGCTGCCAGTGTGGCTTTCTATAGAGCACTGTGCATGGACACATGACAATTGGACTCTAATCTAGTTTCTGGTTTTACTGCTGGTGTAAAACAGAAACTCCCTCCATCTCAACAACTGTTTTTACTAACAGTGAAAGAGGAACAATGATACTGATCTGATCTGTGAAGTGCTTTGAGTTGACCAGACTAAATGTGGAAGGTACACATTAAAATAGCTTATACTGCCTACTCTAATATTTGTCTCAGTCCTAAATACACACAGACAAGCTCAATGAATGATGCAAATGCTTAGTCCTTCTCAGTCCTGTCAAAACTGACAACTAGCCCTGATCTTCAGGGTGCACTACAGCCACTAACCCGACAGTCCACACAGCGCCCGTAAAGAACACGCTCCATTACATAATAAAAGCATGCAGACACACAAGAACCACGTTTAGAAACAGGGGATGCAGTAATTATGCCCAATATTCCTGACAAGACTGCTCTACCTGCCCCTCGCTGCAAATATCGGGGCTCAGTCACACCAGTGTGCATGGCAGTCCTACCTTCAGACAATGCAAATGCACTCTACATGTCTTGTGTTTGGCTGGTGGAAAATGCCAACTTCTCAGCTGTGAAGATACAAAAGAAAAAAAGTAAAGGAGGTAAACTGTGTTTTCTCTTACCCCCTTTAGAAGAAACAGAATCTGAGGAGGGTGGCAACAAAAATAAAGTTAACAAGTAGAAAAATACAATTAACATAAATTAACCTGTGGAACTCAGTGCCAGAATATAGTAAAGGTAATTAAGGTAATTATATTGCAGTGGTAGCTAGGTTAATTCCAATTAGAGTAAAAAACTAGGAGACAAACCTTAACTCTTGATGAAAAATAAACTTCTCTGGACAGATTCTGTAATTGGTTGGTATCATGCTTAAGGTTTGCCTTTCTCTCCTTGGAGCCTGTGATAAGCCAGCTTCTCAGAGGGGATATGCACTTCAACAGGCGTCTGGTCTGCTCCAGTAGATAATTCGCCTGTACCTTTCACTTTATAGTCTCTGCAATATGTCTAAGATTGCATGTGGCAAAAGAACAGAAATAGCAGATTACTATCTATTTATTGAAGAAAGGAAATAAGAAATTAATAGGGGGTTTTTTGTGAAAAACATTTAAAAATATGAATTAAGCCATGTCACACCCATCTAACATGCAAATTGTATGTATAGCTAAAGAAAAGAGATGAAGATATTTGCAGATTGGGCTTAAAATGTCTTGGAAACAGCTGCCCTCCCAACAGACTGAAAATTCATTTCCTTTTGTATACTGGCAAGTATGGCAGAGAAACCCACCCACTCACATCCGTACCTATGTATCGCACCAAAAGCTATGATTTTTAAGCAGACTATAAATACTGACCAAAAAACCTAACAAATGATCAAATCTCATCAGGGTGTTTTTTGTTCGTTTTTTTTTTTTTTTTTTGCAAGTAGGCTTGTTTTAAGAGATTATTAATAATTTGTGACATCAAGGCCATAAAACAAAGCCATGACCATATTGCAGTTCCAGAGAAAATTGCCTTGAGAATGACATACTGCAGTGACCTTCAGGTCCCAACAGCCAAGGAGCTGAAGTTGGACAATTTCCCCACTTGTGGTCCCCAGCTCATGCTGATCCGCCTTCACAGGGCTGACATGACTGATCCGGGGAAGAACAGCTGAGTAGATTTGTAATGCAGATATTTCCACAGAAAATAAAGAGGATATTAGATGTTAACACCTGTAAACGGCACTTCAAACTTGCAGGGCAGTTTCACTCCCCCTATCCCTACATTGCAAAAAACCCATATTGCGATATTTAAGGATCAGTTTGTCTACCTGGTATATCTAGAAGTACATAAGCAGGTCAATCTAGGCAGCAGATGAAAAGAAACTAGAACATTGTTGGATTAATTCCATCATTGCTGCATTGAGACCGTATCGTTCTGAGAGGTGTGGAGCGCATAAAAATTATTGTAAGCCTGTACCACAGAAGCAGACAGAAGGGGGAAATACTTCTTTTGTACCAGCACAGGCCTGAAGGAGACGGGTGTCATCCCCAACACAAAACAAGACCTGCCCCACAATAATTTTGGCATTTGTTTTCACGGGAACTGTGTCTGCAGACTGCCAAAGCCACGGACTTAGCCAGGATGTGCTGCCACCCAGCTCTGCGGGAAGCCAGTCTCTGATCTCTGAAGCAGATGATTATTTGCAATCATTTTCCACCTCCACAACCCCCTGGCCTACAGCAGGCTGTACGATTATATCAGCGAGAAAGATGTTTTTGTCACCCATTGCAATGAAATGGCATCCAAGCACCCGGTGCTGGGAAGCACGTCATGCTCCCAGTCTGCTGATTCCAGTAGGGAACCCAGGCCCCAGTTCAGCAAAAATTGTAAGTGCAGGTTTAACTTCATGTGTAGGAGCAACCCCCATGAAATTAATTAGATTATACACATCCTGAAAGTCAACTCCATACCAAGTGTGCACTGTTGTTTTGTGGCTTGCAGGTGCAGAGCCCCCTATCGGGATCAGGCCTTTCCCTGCGCTATATTGGTTTGAGGCAGCAGAACACAGGTGCGATGGGATGCCATTAGATACAGTACTAAGCTTTTAGTTTGTAAACCCTTTATTTCTTCAAGAAAGATCCACTTTGTTGCAGCATTTGATTTTCCAATTATATTCATGCCTTTTACCCTGTTTTCCAGCTGCATAAGGAAGTCAAATGACTTGCTCAAGGTTACTCTGATGATTGTACTGGGGAAATAAAGACTGTTTCTGGCAGCTGAGATGTCTTTTCAATCATTCGTTTCCATAAAATCCCAGTTCTAATAAAGTGCTTTACAACCTACAGTCCTGCCAGATGAGGTGTGTCTAGTTCATCTGTACAGCTTTCACTCCATGTGTGTCATGGTTTAACGACAGGTTATTTTCAATAAGTAATAATAATATTTCCATTCTGTCGTGTATATTACAATGCGCTAAAACAAGGGGTGTTCATAAAGGGCATTTTGCTGTATTCTGGTTTTATTGTGTCAAACCTTCACATCCACTAACAGCTAAGCCCAGTGAAGCGGCTGACTGATAAACCGTACAGTCAGACCTGTTCATAAGCTGCTCCATTCATATATCCACTTTATAACAAAGATTGTGTGTGCAGCTCTGTCTTTCTCTATCCGGCTCCAAGACACCTCCTAAGCCGAAGTAATTCGGTGCAGGTGGCATTTGTATTACCGTATCATCTATCTACAGGAGATGAACTCCTGACAGGCAGAGAAAGCCAACAGCTCAAGCCCAGCTCACATTCACCCTAATGACAGTATGTAAGATTTTCTGGCCTTTCAGCACCTCTGTCACCTGATGTCAGCATGCATTTCAGAAGGTTGTTAACTAGGAATTCGCTGATCAGACAAAGAATGTTGTCTCTGAAGAACAGTACAGTCACAGAGGACTTAGGCACACTCAGCTTATGTAGCCCTATCTGCTTGGGAAGCAACTTACCCAATTAAGAATCCTCCTATAGTGCAGCAGTAAACAGTATCTTACATTAACAACAACTGAAAGACTGAACAAATCCCTAAAACAACTGCATCTATTTCATTTTAGTACTCAGAGAACTGGATGAAATAACTAAGTAATCACCAAATAACCATTGTAGAGGTGGGGGAATCTATGTTTCATGTTTAGGGGTTAAAAGTAGTATTTTTCAACATCTAAGACCTTTTCCTAAGCTACCGGTCAATTTGTATTTAACCAAGTAAACCTATATAGTGTGATACACAAATGTCCTGCACGTACAAACATGTAAATACTCGTGTTTAGAGTCATAGAATCATATACATGTTTATTAACATGCATAAAACCTGCACAAATGTAATTGTGTAAGTACTTAAAGGAAGAGTCAATTGTACTCAACATAGTGGACAAAGGCCACATTCTAGGCCAAAACTCTCTCTTCTTCGGCAAGACATTTCAAACTTTCCTATTTCAGTTCCCCCACCTGTACATCGGCAGCACCTTTTTTCCAGCAGGTGAGCTGCCCAGATGAATGAAGTTTTTAGCCATTCAGTTAAAGATTCTATCAAAATATTACTAGCAAGATACATGCAGAATTGGAAAGCTAAATCCCAGAGTAGGCTTGGAAACTATTATAAAAATATACTGATATCTAGCAAACTGGCCTGTTCTCAGCTGATAGAAGTACTGAATTCAGGAACTATGTCAAGAGAACTATCAAGAGAGGGAAACAGGAGTGGTGTAGGAATCAGTCTCTGTTCTCAACTCTGGTACCAGTCTAATAGTCAAAAGCAATACCTGCATGAAAAGCTTTGCTTAGCAGTCTGGAAGTCTCCAGGACAAATAATGTTTAGGGAGATAATAGTTCCCAAAGCCCAGGAAGAACATACTAAATACTTCTGTGGGTAAGACGACACATTGCTGTTTACTCATACGGGTAAGAGAGTGGCATTCGACACCCTTTCAACTCATCCATGAAGTTCTGACTTCAAAGTATGGGAGCACAAGTACAGTCACCAAAAGGGTAAATGCTATTATTTAACATTATTATTTGCATATCATGTCTATTAAATCTGAACAAGATGCCAAGACAAGAGGAGCTGCAAGAAAAGCAGAAAAGCAAAGCTAATGAAAAATAATCTTAAAAAACTGGAAAAAGATGGAAAAATCACCATGCAATTCAGCTGGGGCAAGTGATTGTACAACTCTACATTCACCTGGGCAAATATAAAAAAAGGGGTGGGGGGAACACCAGGGAAATATCCACTGGTTACAACAGACTGAAAACTGAACATTAGCCAGTGATGCGCTCTGAGCAAAACATAAATAATGGAAAATTTCAGTTCAAACTGAAACATTTAACTTCCTCAGTTACAAACTGCTTGAAACAAGGTATCACAAAGCGAGCTGCTCCTCAGGATTGGCTCCAGACAGCACAGTTCACACTGGAAACAGTCACTAGACTAAACCCTGGAGCTGTTTCCTCTCTTCTCTGGTCTCCCGGCCTGCAAGGGCGGAGGGATCAGCAACCACAGCAATAAAAAGCAGTGGCCACACCAGCTGGCAGTGGTTTCCTCCCTTCATGGCTCCAGGAGAACAGCTCATATTTTATTCATGAAAAACGAGGCCTCTGGAGGTCTAAGCAAAAAAACAGGAAGTAAATATTTCTTGGGGGTACTCGGTCGCAAGCTGGCAAGCGTCCAGGACATCAAGAAGGAGAGGCGGGGGTGGAGGATGGAAGCTCCCTTCACAGCCTTCCCGCGATGGTAGGAAGGAGATCACAAAGGGCAAACTGCACCCTGAATCTCCTGTGTGGTGACCCGGTGAGGCAGGGAACAAACTGGGCTGGTGTCCTGTAGTGGGGATCCTGCAGGGAGTCACTGCATCGCAGGGGGAACACATGCTGCACGGTCAGTGTGGATACATACCAGGATGGGATCCCTCCAAGCTCTGGTTTGGAGAGGCTGATAGTTACCCCCGCCATATGCATAAGCTGTTGCTTTGAGTTCTCCAGGTAACCTCTCTCCCCACCTTGCCACACTCCTCTCATGTCCTAAAACCACATCACTCTGAAAGCTGTTTTGCATGTGCCTTCAGAATCAGAGCACACCTGAGCTCAGAATAAGCACCTTCCTGAGAAGAGAGATCTTCTCTCCCCACACAGCCAGACAGCCCTCTTCCATTTCCTTGTGCCCCCACATACAAAGACCACCCTTAATATCAGTAAAGAAAGCAATCTTCTGCAGTCCTTCGCTTTCCTGAGAAGACAAGCATGAAGCTGCAGATGTCATTTGTCAGCCACTAACTGGAGGCACAGGAGTGTCCCGTAAGCTCTAATTGCGTGCAGAGGAGCAACCATCGGTCCCCTTGCAGCTCAAACCTAACACACAGCACTGGCTGGTCCTATTTGACAAGCCTTACCAGCAGGGCTGACTGTTTCTGAACTCTAGTTACTTTGCACAGGACACTATAAAAAGACCTTTCTGAGAAGCCTAATTTCTGGAATCTGCAGGGAAGGAAAGAAGCTACCTATTACTTTCTGGCAGATTCCTAAAAGAGGATACATGCAGGGGAAGATTTATTTCTTGAAAATTAAAACAGAAATGTAGCATTTTACATTAACATCCATCCTTCATTGTTTTAATTACCGTCTAATGAATATTAGCCCTCAGAATAACTCCCCTGCAGGGCTGAGCAAATAAGAAAGAAGTCATAGCAGGGCAATCAGAATGAAAGGAAGGGAAAAAATGAGACAATAAAAAACCCCACACATCAGGAAAGGCAGAAAAATGCTCCCTGGGATGCAGCAGCCAACATTCATTTAATAATGTCAACATTTTATATGCAAAGCTTTCCTGGGTGGCAGTAAAACATATGGATTAATAATGGCATGTGGTGGGATTAGATAAAAAAATAAATTAATATTTAAGGTGCTTTTATGGTATGGGGGGTGAGGGGAGGGAGAAATAATTCTCTAACAGTGCAAGCATCACCTAAGATTACTGTTGTAGAAAGAAATTTTAAAAACAACAAAACCCCCTAAAGACCACCCCTAAATTAAATCCTGGTTTTACTCAAGTCTGTGGGAGTTTTCTCCTGCGCTGCCAGAGGACTAAGACTACACTCATTTCTCATTAGTTAGCTTATTTTGAAAATCCCACAAATGCATCCAGCTGCCTCCAGCATGCAAATGCACAAAGGCCACTGGAAACTGAAGTTCAGGCAGGCAAATTCTGAGCTGGTATCAGAAACCTAAGCCTTCAGAGCCAGGACACTGCTCTTCAGTTACTGACAGTTTCTCCCTTACCAATGTGTCACCCCAGTTCCCCCTCAATAAATCTTAGCCACAAATACCTACAACAGAGATTACAAAAATAAAAACCGACCCACTTTAAAAGCTCTCAGAATAAATAGTTGAAGTGCTCTAACCAGAAGCCAATTTAAACAGACATTTTAAAATTCAAAGCTCTTTAAAAGCTTTACTGAAAATCAAGCTATTAAGAAAAACATTTAAATAAAAGGTGAGCAAAATCCTCACATCACAAATGTGTATGCTAGGTGTACTGTATGGTGGCATCTATCTGGCCTCTGTAAGACTGATAGCAATTATCGTTGTCTTACACTTATCCAGAGTGAGCCCAAAACCATCTTATAAAACCTGACACTGAACCTGCAAATGTATAAGCGTATCTTTAAGTATCTGCATATATCCTAAAAACAACCTGTCCATTTACCAAACAAAAATATAATGAACAAACCATAAGTACGAAGTGGTTTCAGGCTTCTCCAAGCCAATTTTGACAGAAACTGTTTATCCTGTGACTTTCAGTGTGAAAGCTATACAAACAACCAAGGAAGCACAGCTTCCACGCAACCGAAGGGCTCTTGGATGCATGAAACAAAGGAGACTGATAGAAGAATTTTCCCTTCCTGCTACAGTTAAAGCTGCTTTGAGGAAATGCAGGTAAAAAGACTACAAAAGAAGGGATATATAAGCTAATGTTTAATTTTAATGGATTAGATTAACTCTGTTACTTCAACACACCATTAAAGCAAGATTTACTGGATACTAGACAAGAGAGGCAAACTGCCTCATTTTGTTTAAAATGCCCTGTTCTTACATAGTGCTTAAATGCAGTATCAATGAAGCGACAAATTACTCTGCTGCTTAAACAGAGCTCTCTCAACATTGGAACTTGCTGCCCATTCCTGTTGCGTTCGCGTTTTGGAGGACCACCACCTTACAACGGGTCAGTAGAAAAAGAGCGGCCTGGCTGCAGGGAAATCAGGTATTTTCAAGGAAGTCACTAGGAGATATTCCAACCTGACTTAGTAAGGCACGCTCCGATAGGATTTGTTCACTTGGAAAGGGCAAAACCCAGGTGACTAATGCAGGAAAGAGAAACTTTTTTTTTCCTCACCCCCGTTTCTCAGACTTCTGTGTTAACTTCAATACTGTAACACTACAATGAACAAAAGATGTCTTTAATTGGAGGATGTACTGAGCATAATTAAGGCAAGAGAAATTTAGGGAGGCAGCCCTACATTTAGGGAGTTAGCCTAGGTGGAATGGGGCCTGGATTGCAGGGTTAATATCCCAAGGTTTACCTCTGCAGAAGTGTCCTGTCACATCTCACTTGAAAGATGCTGCCTGGAGCTCTAGGGCTGACCTGGCACCATGCTGGTCTGTGGCCAACTCTAACTGTACAGTGCCAGCTAGTGCAGTGCCTGGGTTTCACTAGACTTTAACCCCACAAAACAGAATACACCTTCACCCAGTAATGCAGGACTGGTTCCTTTCATGTTCTCCCAGACTAAGGAAAGGTTCACAAGCCATTTTCTCTTGGGACAATTGAAGTCTGAGTGCATATTTTGGCGTTATACTCTAGACTTAATATAATATACCAAATCATAATTTAAATCCAAACTGATATGCAGCCACTAAAACAAATCTTAAGAGTACAAGTCCTAATTGTCCTTGCATATCTAGCCACGACCACAACAAATATTTGGAGTAAAATTCACCCATACACACAAAGGTCTGAAGATAACGACCACATTTTTATTTTTGTCAGATTTTTTTCACTTCCTCTATCATAAGAACTCTACAGCCAAGCCAGACTTAACCCTTACCTTAACTGTTTGCTAAATTCCTCTTTTATGCTTTAGAAACTTCCTGGCTTGGAATACTGGAGCTCTTGCTTCTGATATTTCTAAATCCATGCTCTGCAGCCTTGAAGGAATCCAGAGTGCTACAGCCTGGTAATTCCTGGGCTCCTGATAAACAACATTATTGCATTTTCATCTTTTACATATGGGAAATGAGTGCAAATGAATGTTACTCTAAGATTTATTTTGTTACATTCAATCAAACAAGGCCTCTGATCAAGTTTTGGCCAGCATTTAAGAGACTAGATACAGCTGAAATGGATTGCATAAAGTCATGCAGTCCCAGTTAGGGGCAGTCAGTGGAGAATATTACCACACTGCTGACATATGGAACAAACACCAGAAAGTACACATGCTGATGGCACTAAACAGAAGTATCGTGCTGTATCGTGGCTGCACTGCGTCTGACCAAAAGTCAAGTAATACTGCAACTATCAAAAATATAAAATCCACTTTGCATCAACTTCATTGCAAATTTCTTTTGAAGTTTCTGATGAACATCAATCAAGTCAGTCCACATTCCCATTATCATGGGAAATGGAGGCCACAGAGACCAAGAGTTATGTTTGAAAACACAAACTAAGTGGCACACTGGTAAAAGAATGGATGAACCCCAACTGCCTACCTCCATTTCAAACTATTGGATGGTGCCATTCACCAGAGCTTAGCTGACACAGCCCTCAAATCACTCCTCTGGTTTTGCACCAGCTCAGGGCTGAGTCTTCAAGCAGAAGGCTCACAGAGCCATAAGGCTCTTTCTTCTTCATCAAGATCCTTCCTCTTATACAAGGGAGTCCCAGCAAGGCACTCACTGCTGCAGGATGCTCTTTGCAACATCTACATTTGGCAACAGAATTCACGCACACAACCGCTTTCTCAGCTTCCTTGGGGACAAGGGGGAGGCTGTGCCCTCCCCAGAGGCAGTGGTTTGTGCAGACAGAACCTGGCTACTGTCAGTAATGGTGACACGAGAACCTGACATGGAGGAGAAAAGATACTGCTCCAGCCAGCCCCGAGCTGCAGATGCCAGCGGCCGAGTGCTCATGGGGTGACTGCGCAAGGAGAGAAGCACAGCAAGCACAAAAGCTCATTCCCCTCTCCCACACTTTCAGCTTTGTTAACAGTGTTAGTAGCCAACAGCTGCATTTTGGCATCTAGGAAAATGTATTCTTAAATAATTTACCTTTTTTTTGCAGACAAAAGAGGAATTCTAGGAGAAAGTATTTTCATTTGGCTGTCACAGGTGACCCTTTTAATACAGGTGTCCGTACTCCCTCTACTGACTAAAGCTGTAACCACATGCCTGGTCTTGTACTGGACACTCGTCGTTCTCTATTATTGACTGAAAAAAAAAAAAAGGAAAGGAAATTTCAATTACATTGTTAGTCTTAAGCATCCAAAGAGCAGGAGAGTAGGACTAGCAGGTCCCTGCTCCTGAATCCTTTTCTTGTAACCTAGTGTAAAGCACTGGACATTATAATTTGTTCCTCAACACATGCATAAAAATTATAATAAAGCTTCTATGGCTTAAAATTGCAGTGATCTAAATCCACTCTTCTAAGTGTTTTCAGGTGCTTGTAGAAAAGAATTGTAAATATATACAACATTAGACTCTCTGGGTAGCAATAAGCTGATATTGATTGTTCCCGCTACTCCATATCACCATGGTCTGTGACTTGCCTCACTTCTAGAAGTATGAATTTCCTAACTGCAGCCTAAGACAGCATACTGCTTGTAATTTTGTGTGACAGCATTAAAAAAACCCCAAACATTTAAAAGTACTTAATGAAAATGTAAAAAGCAATGAGGTGCCATAGAGAAAAGCGCTCAGGTAACAGGGTGGGCAGATATCGTGCTGTATTTTCCTGGACTGTTCTGGTGAGCTGCCATTGCTCTGCGGCTACTAGAGATGTTAATGAGAGGGGAAGGATGAGGCGGTGGATGGGGAAATGAACTAGGAGACAGCAGCGTGCTGGTGGAGAGTGAATGTGTGACCTCAGCCATTATATTTAAGAAGAAATTTTAAATGGCAGACATAACGTTAACATGAGCTCAGATCAGCACAATTGTACCTCCCAGGGACAGTCTGTAGATAAAGACAGGAGGAATGGAGGGCGCTGTGATGCTAGAAAAACAAATTAATACACTGCATATACTGACAACATCATCCCTGGTTTTGCTTTCAAAGCTCAAGCACGGCAGCTCTACAGGAATCAGGGCCCCTGTCAGTGTGGGTGCAGACATGTCAAGCCCATGAAACTCTCTAGTACAGTGATGCCCAATTTCATAAAGCACCGTGCAGTCTCCCTTCTAACCACCCCGTCATTACTTTCACTCCTGGTATTTGTACCAGCTTCGCTTTATGCTTTCAGCCTCAGGGAACACAAGATAAAACGGCTGGTAGCATCAGAATTCATTCCACTGTCTCCAACCTAACTGTGTGAAAGGGAGAGCGAGTGAATAGCCTCAAAGGGGACTGCAGACTCCGCACTTCCCTGGCAGCAAGGCCATCTGTGCTACGTGACCTACTTGTGGCTGCTGAACAACAGCACACTGCAATAGGAGGTGACAGTTTAACAGCGACTGCAGGGCTGGTGGGGACGGGGAACGCACAGCCGAAGGAACTCTGCGCTTCTTTTAACACTGTAATTTAAGGTCTCAGCCCCTGGCCTGTCAGACCTGCTGGATGATGTATATTAGTGTTAGCCCTAACAATAACGGTACGGTGAACTCAGATTTAACCCAAAAGCAAAACAACCTTGAACACTAAGCAGTTCTCCCCTCACTCCTGCAACCACCATATATAAGAAATTTTCAATTCCTTATGTGTACTGAATATGCAGTACAGATACATACTTCTCACTAATGAATGCCTAAAGTTATTTTCCTCTCTTATGCTTTATTTCTATTGCCTTCTGGATTTTATACCTCACCTCGCCCATCATAATTTCACCACTGTTGCTCTTTGCTGGCTTCAACTACTGCTTTACTTTTAATGTCTCCACTAATTTCACTTTCTTGGTCAAACTCAAAACAAGCTATCCTTGGTTTCACTAACCATAGCATGCAAAACAGCAATCCTTTCGCCACAACTTCTGCATTTACCCAACCCTCTGATGAAACCCATTGCATTGGGCTTTAGTTTCCCTATAGGGGCTAAGCATAAGCCCTTGACTGGAGCCGGTCTGAGAAGAGCCTCCATATGGTCTTTAAAGGACCTGTTCCCTACATCAACAACCTGCAGCTGGGACATCCTTGCTCCTGGGATGGCCACAAGATTGCTATTGATTTCTCCGATGGTGATCTCCATTACTAGTAGTAGATACCATTTGAATACACCCAAGAGGAGCATTCCCCTTGCTAATTAAATCATTAGCAAAAAGCCTTTATCTGTACTCAATACTAATTACAAATACTGAGTAAGCTTTTTTTAAATATCTTTTGGGGTGGGAGGGAGACAGGTCAGAAAGAATAATCTTAAATTCAGGGTTATTCTCCTTTCAGGATAATACAGTACATCTACTGCATGCATGTGTATTGGGGCACTGTTGATGACACATCAAAAGAGTTCTGTCATTTCAGCACTGAATTTGGAATTTATTTTATCCTGGATGTATCCTGTGATCTCAACAGACAGATGACAATAAAAACAGTTCACATTTTGGGACCATGGGTTTTAAAACTCATTCAGGCTCAGGTCTGCCTATCCACCTGCCACACATCCCTATCAATATTTTTGCACCTTCAACAAATACTTGTTCTGTGCTTGATAAACTACAGAACCACTGTGGATATGCAAGGGGTTACTGCCTATGCAGCGGCTGCAGCACTTTAGAAGACGATGCTCCAGGGAAATATGCATTGCCACTGGTTCGCTGAAATGTAACACAAAATCTGTCATCAGGCTCTCTGCAACAAGTCTTATGAATAGCCTTTCTTACTGTCCTTTGGGTGCTTATCAGCAGCAATCCTACACATACAGTGGGAGAATTAATGCTGGCCAGAAAAATTGTATCTTATCTAGAGGCGGGTACTTCCTAAGAGCGTAACAACTGTTTAATTTGGCAAGAAACCAAAGCATGCCCAGTGTGCTGTAGTGACAGGCTTTTATGACCAGCAGTGCTGCATGCAGCTGCAGTCTTTCACTGGCTCGTGCTGGGCTCTTCTGAGCGCCACAGCAAGTTAAATCCAAAGACAAGAGTAACAGTGAGTCTGAGGTATTACAGGACCAATGTATTAATCTGGTATGTGTGCTACAAACAGCCTGGGTACTGAAAAAAATGCCAACTGTCTACGCCACATAACTGTTTAATTTTCTACTTTACCTCCGATGGAGGCAAAGTTAATCCACGGTTCATTCAGCCAGCTGTGTAAAGGCTGCAGACCACTTACAATTTAATCCTTACATTACACTTATCTTAAAACCACTAGGAACTATGTACAGCTATTAATAAAAAAAAACTATGCAAAACAAGATTACAGCACTGACCACCTTGCCTACATTAAAACTCAGATATGAAACTTTGCATAACGGAAGCTTCACCCTCTGGAGTTTCAGAAGAAACTCGGCAAACTCCATCACCGTCAGGTCACCAGCTAAACCAGTTCCACAGGCTGAAGGCAACGCTCTCACCTGCAAACATTTGTGTGCCAACCTCAAAACACCAAGTGACAGGCACTGACAGTAACACTGGAACGCAAATGTTGTGGCAAGTGATAGGAAGTTACTCCCTTAGAAGAGCATCACTGCTCACACAGGGCTTCAAGTACAATCAGTTCCAAGTTCCTGCCTCACGCCGATCTCAAATTAGAAACGCTTCCCAACGAATCAGAGCCCAAAGTGAAGGGCATATCCTCTGCTCACTGAGCAAGCACAAATGTCACGACGCGGAGCGTAAGCAAAGCTTAAAGATGTATCAAGGCCCAAGGTTTAAAGCTGAGGTTTAAAGCTAGCGCTAACACCCAAATTCTAACGGTAGCACCAGAACCGCACTCCTCTACCGTAACATAACTTACAGTATTTTGCAATATATCTTTTATTGTTTTCATTTTATAGGGGGATAAAGCTAGCTAGAAGAAGAAACAAAGGTTTAGATTCCTGAAGTGAAAACCTATTACTGTTTTTATTAATTATCTTAACACTTAACCTGTCAGTAGGGCAGGAAAAGCCGCCAGGTTCCAGGACAACGCAGCAGAAGCCCAGCCAGCCGGGCTGTGAGCGACCCCCAGGCCCAGCGCCCCCACACGGCCGTGGGAGCCGCCAGGGCCGGCTGCGGAGCGCCCACCCGCGGGGAGGCCGCCCCGGGAGCGTGGGGAAGGTCCGCCCCGCGGGGCGGGCCCGGGATCGCGGCCCTCCCCTCACGGAGGCGGTGGGGCGGCAGGGGCCGGGCCGTGCCAGCCGCCGCCGGGATGGAGATGGAGGTGGAGGCCGTGGAGGACGAGAAGGCCGGTCCCTCGGCGGGCGAGAAGCGCGGACTCGCCGGCGGCCATTACGAGCTGCCCTGGTGAGCGGCGGAGGCGGCGCAGGCGGGGGGGCGCGGGCCGGGAGCGGAGAGGAGCGGGCGCGAGTGACGGCCGGACGGCCGCCGGAGGGAGCCAGGGGCGGGAGACAGGGCCGAGGGCGCGCGGTCATTGGTGCAGAGCGGGGGGGGGGCGGGGCCTGGCGGGGCACAGCCTATGGAGCGGGAGGAGGGCGGGGCGTGCCTGTGGCGGGAAGGCGGGGGCCCGCGCAGCGGCGTTGGGCCTGTATCGGCGCGGAGCCTCCGTTGAGGTGGCGGCAGCGGCGGTGGGGGCCGGCCTCGGGCTCCCGCCTTCCCTCCGCTTCGGGCCCTCTGGGGTGGGGGTGGAGATGGAGAGAGGGCACCGGCAGCCTGGGGTGGAGGGCAAGAAGTCCCCACCGAGTCCAGAGAAAGCCACTCCTGCCGTGTGTTAGCCGTGAGAGAGCGCACAGGGCGGCATCTCCTCTTAGCCCTGATCCCAGTCTGAGGCACCAAAATCGTGTCCGAGCTGAGCACGTTTTTCTCCCTTTTCCTTTTTTGTACTAACCGAAGTGAAACAGCCAGCAAGGAATGGCTGTTGTGGAATGCTGTGCTCGGCGGGCGGGCGGGCCCCTGTAGCATTTGCCCTAGAGACACCTCAAGTCATCTTTGTGCCGCGTTATCTTAACCTAATCCTTTTCTGCCGGTGTAAAGCACTATTAAAGTTTTATTAGATGTGCTGAAGCGTGTGCGGTGTCACTTTTACAGGGTGGAAAAATACAGACCCGTGAAATTATGTGAAATAGTTGGAAATGAAGATACTGTGAGCAGGTTGGAGGTGTGTAGCTGTCCCTTTTATCATTTCACAGGTTAGCGTAAAAACCATAGTTCTGCATAGATCCACTGACCAGTAAAAGTACTTTTGTATTTTTACATCCATACTCGAGTATGTGGAAAAACCTTTCTGATTCACTTAAGAAAGCACATGTTTTAAGACATGCTTGAGTGGTGTTCTCACCTTCTTGAAGTGGGATATTGTTTCAGTTGGCTGTGTTTTGATACAACTTAGAAAATTTGTAGCTGTTATAATAATATTGTTTCAATGAATAAATATAATATCATAGGAAAAACCATAAATATAATGCTTTTCTGGAAGAAAAATATTTTCCTTGACAAATTGGTTTGTAAACACAGTATTTGTTAACAGGAAGCATTTACTAACAAACATGTAACGATGCAAAGGAGAGGCAAGAGTACTAAAGACCTGTGGGATTAAGTGCTTACAAGTTTTTCCATACTACTCTAAGGACTGACTTCTAATGGTTGAATTAAAAAAAAAATGAAAGCAGCAAGGCCCAAAAAAATGAAAGTAGGAGGGAAGAAAAGAATGGGTTAGCTCTATTTCTTAACATGCTTAACATGGAACACAAGTGAAAGCTATTTGTTCCCACTGTTTTCTTATATAATTTTTTATTATTCTTTCTTAGGTCTTTGCAAAAGAGGGGAATGTACCAAATATTATAATTGCTGTAAGTATTGCTGTGTTGTACTGATTTTTACTCTGGTGGTCCTGGCTTCTGAAATCTATCAGCAATAGCTTCCCCGTATAGATTTGCACTGTGCCTGAATGTATTAGTAAGAGGGATGTTGACTGCATGGTCATGGAGCAGTGCTCTTGGCAGAATACACACGTAGTGAACAACCTTCTGTTAAAAACTAACTTGGCCCTCAGGTGCCTATTGAAGCACGTCTTGTGCTTCTCCCTGCAGTGTTCCTCTCCTCTGTTGGAGGCAGGATCCTGACCTCGGGCAGCCTGCAGTCCGATGTTCTCTCTGCAGTTCCTCTGCGCAGCTGTTTTTCGTGACAGAGGAGTTTTGCAGAGAGTACAGCTGAGAAAATGACATTAACTTTACCAGCAACTGCTGCATTTTTGCATTCCTAGGGTCCCCCAGGAACAGGTAAAACCACCAGTATCCTCTGCTTGGCTCGTGCTCTGCTTGGTCCTGCATTAAAGGATGCTGTTTTGGAGCTGAATGCCTCAAATGACAGGTGAGAATGAACAAACCTTATTAAACTTTTAATGAAGAAGCAAGTATCCCGTTTGATTTTTAGTTCAACTCAGGCTGGCTTGATAGACTTAATGCTATATTAAGGCTTCTAGTACTTATTTTAATGCAGTTTTTCCAACTAAAAGGTAGGCAATCTTTAATACCCAACTATCAACATACATATTATTACTGGATGGTTTATAAACTTGATAGATACTTTCATGCACAAAAATAGAAACCGATGGAGTGCAGAATCCGTAATGGTACTGTTTTCTTGAATTTACTTTAAAAAGTTAAGCTTCCAACATTCTTGAAGATCCTCCTAAGAATGAAAAGTGAGCAAGTTGTTTGTAATGAAACTCTCCAGTGCTTAGGAAAAAAAGTGAAGTGGTAGAAATTAGGGCTATAAGGGCAGCTGGGGATTAAAATGTAGGATAAGGATGTTAGGTATGCAGAGGATACTGGCTCTGCCCCAAGGATCAGGCACTAAGGGCTGATTATACTTCCCAAATTCTGTAGCAGACCTGTCGTGATGTGTTCTGAGGACATTTCCTAGAGGGTTGTTTATGAGTACAACATATTTTACCGGCCTTTGTTAATATCAGTTATAGAAGAGCTAGACCACAACATTTGTTTTCTAAACCGAACAAAAAAGTAAAATCCTTTATTCTTAAAAGTAAGTCTTTGTTGGGACTCTGTCTAGGAAAGCACCCATGCTGTGTTAAAATGGTGCAGTCCGTCCAGCTGTTTTTCTTAAACTCTTCTGAGTTATACCTAGTTCTGTGGATGTAGCTGTGTGAAGTACTGGTGAAGTAGCAAAGCAGTATTAAACGCTTCTGCCCGTGTTCATTTACCACCCCTACCTTTTGCCAAACACAAGTAATTTTGTGGCAGTACTGTAAGGTTACTGATATATATATATATACTGACACCATTAAATTATTTTTTCAAGGCCTCCAAAAATGAGGATTATTGGTGTTTAAATCTGAATCAAGGCAGTGTGGCTTATGGCGTGGTTTCACCACAGTTACACTGGCACGGCTGAAGTAGGAACAAACAGCGGGAGAGCAGGGAGCTCGGGAGCGCTTCAGCCGCTGTGGCTCCTGAATAAAATTCTGTTACGTAATTTCACCCAACTGATTATTAATCACTTGAATTACTGTTCCAGAGGCATTGATGTTGTGAGAAACAAAATCAAAATGTTTGCCCAGCAAAAGGTCACACTTCCAAAAGGTCGGCATAAAATAATCATCCTTGATGAAGCAGACAGGTACGTTGTTTTTTTTCTTGACCTCAGCCGCTATGTGAAATGTGTTGCATCTATGCTGTGTGCAGCGTTGCTGTCTTGGGCAGTCGTAGATGTTTCTATCAGGCTATCAAAAATAATTTGTTAGGAAATAAATATGCATTGAACAGTGTTCTCATGAGATTACTCATATCAAGCGGAGGTCATTGCTTTGAAGGAGATACCGAATATTGGGGTGAAACACTTTGTGATTTAGCTGTGTATGAAACAGCATCTTCCAGCTTACTGGCTTTTTGTCTTGGAAAAGAGTCTGGCTTATGTAGACAGTTTCACTGTGTGAAAATGGGACGTTCTCCATCTGCATTTAAATAGTAGTAGTATTAGCAGTATTCTTCAGAGTATTAATTATTTATTTTTGTGTGTTACTTTTATGGAGGTCCCGGGTTCTACCGGCACTGCGGGGTGATTTGTTCACATGGCTAGAAAAAGCTGCTTACTTTACCAAGCCAGAATATCAAGTAATTTACAAAGCATTATTTAATATCTGTAAACTCTGAAGCTTGTATAAAAATAGTTATTAGGCTCACCTATAAGTCAGTGAAGGGCAAAATCTGTCCTCTTTTCTCCCCCAGCATGACAGATGGAGCACAGCAAGCATTGAGAAGAACAATGGAAATTTATTCCAAAACAACACGCTTCGCACTTGCGTGCAATGCCTCTGACAAAATCATAGGTAAAGTGCTGCTGCTCCCTGGGTGGTTTTGCGTCATGGTCTCCATACTGTTGGCTAACTTCCAAGGCAGTTTTCAGAAATACCTTGGACCTGCCTATTGCAAGAAACCACAGTACTTCTGCAAAATCAAACCACCCGTACATCCAGCTAATAAAAGAAGAGTATATTTGTGTAGCTGGAGATCCCTGTGAAGAGCTGTGTTTGATGGATGGCGCTGTGCATGACTGCAGAAGCAGATTTCTCATACTTTGGGCTTAATCTCCATCCAACTCTGCTACAGTTTAATGTGTTTGATGTGTTGTTTACTGGCTATTGAACCTCTTTTGTTGTCCTTTCTGAAACATAATCTTTAAGTTTGCCTATAGGCTAACACACTGTAGATGTTTAGACTTTTCTTGTTTAGCCATTAAAATGGCATGATAAACGTACACGTTCAGAAAACCAGCTGAGCAGAAGCTGAGCTTCATATATATATTCGCAAATATCTGGGGGAACGCAAGCAGCACATTTGGGCTCAAGTAAAGGACCATAACAATTGTATATGCTTAAGGAGATGCTATATTCTGTTTGGAGCTGACATGTTCTTTTTTCTTAAAAGAAGACAAAAGAAGAGTAAGAAGCTGCGATAGCTTCTCCAAGATGAAAACAAATGGGGTTTGGGTTGGGTGGTTTTTTGGTTTTGTTGAGAAAAGAGGGAAATGCTAATTACACATCTCTGTCCTCAGAACCTATTCAATCCCGGTGTGCAGTGCTGCGTTACACCAAGCTGACAGATTCACAAATCCTTGCAAGGTTACTGAAGATTGTTGAGAAAGAGAATGTACCATATACAGATGATGGACTAGAAGCCATTATCTTCACAGCCCAAGGAGATATGAGACAGGTAAAAGAAGAAAGGCAACGAAACAAAGGCTTCTGTTTAAAGCAAAAAAAACTTTGAATTGTGGCTCTCCAGGATTTATATTTGGAGAGGTGAAGCAAAGGGGACGAGACCAGTGGCACAAGAGTAACTGAACTATTTGGTTTTGTGAGGTTTTAAAGTGGATCTGATCCTTAAAAATGAATTGGTGGGAGCAGGGTACAGAATTTGTGGGAGGAAACAAAGTCTGCATACATTTGTGGTTTACTCCGTTGCTTAATTGAGAACTGCTTATTTGGCATCATTTTCTGAAAAGCATCTCATCCTGAGGGGGGGAGTGAGAAGTAGAGCATTTCAGAAAATAAACAAAGTCTTATTTTTTCTTTCACAGGCATTAAACAACTTGCAGTCCACATATTCTGGATTTGGCTTTATAAACAGTGAAAATGTCTTTAAGGTTAGTAATAACATAAAACAGTGATGCTAGAAGTTGAGCGCTACAGCTGTGTGAGAACTTCCCTCAGATATATAAGCCTTGAAAGCACTTTGCTGGTTTGCAGACAGCACTACGTATGTAGCAATTACAGCATTAGGCTGTAAAAAAAGCACACGTGCCTTTTGAAAAAGAGAGTGTTCGCAGTCCCTAATGGCACGTCTGAGACCCTGTGGCTTTCCAGCTCTCTCTAAGCACATGAATCACATAACTGCTGGGAAATTTCACAGTGATAACAATTTAATCTATTACTTGGGGGTTCTCATTTCATGCAGTTGAGCCTGCCATGCAGGATAGCTCTGTTACCAGAAGAGTCATATTACTTAAAATTTAATCTGTATTATAGAATGTGTCTGATTCAGTACTTCAACTATATAGAAGCTTGGTTAAAATACCAGGGATTTAATGCAGAGTCTTCTAATATTTTGAAGTGTAATATTTCCCTTTGATATAGGTATGTGATGAGCCTCATCCTCTGCTTGTGAAAGAAATGATACAACACTGCATAAATGCAAATATTGATGAAGCGTACAAGGTTGGTTTTCATGTGTTGTGTCTGCGTAGACAGACACATTTTCTCTCAGGATTCTTGTTTGTTTTGAAGAATTCACAGTGTGTGTTGTTTTTTAAGATAAAGGCAATACCATGCAGATGAGTTGATGAATTAAATCCTTCTTATGTCGGGGTCTGTTCAGATGAATCAGCCAGAAAGCAAAAAATACCCAAGTTGTACTGAAATTACTTGCTAAACAATTGAGGTTAAATCATATAAATAATACATACAGTTCCAGTAATTACATACAGCTGTTCTAAAAGTGAATATACTCGACTTACCTGGTAAGTTTTGCAGATAAATGAGGGGTTATTCTTGCCTGCACAGATTCTTGCCCACCTGTGGCGACTTGGATACTCTCCAGAAGATGTGATTGGCAACATCTTCCGGGTGTGTAAAACCTTTCAAATGCCAGAATATCTGAAACTGGAATTTATCAAGGTTAGTACTGACCTCGTTCCTGGTGGGGTCTTTTGGGCCTTTTTAAGAAGAAGCTGTGATCCCTAATACAGGAGCAGCCTCAGGGTTTTCTCTTTGAGATTTGCTATATATTAGTGTGCAAAAAGTATTTCTTAACTTCTTATTGCTGCTCCCCTTCCCGCTCTGCATCGTCAGTTTGTCAGTAAGAATGGTCACTTGAAGTTTAAAGCCTAACCTCCAATGGAAGTGCCAAAGGTCACTTTAGTGATCAACGAGAATGAATAACAGACGTAGTGCTGCCTGAATTTATTATTTACACCAAAGCCACAATAACTCCCTGAGAACTTCCTTCAAGTGCATTCTTGACTGTAGTCCAACAGATAGTAAAATATCAAATTATATTAACAGCCCGTTGACAAATGGTAAACTGGTATAATGGAATCAATCTTCGTATTTAAAACCTGTCCTCAAATGTACACACCTTGCTTCTTATAAAGGAAGTGGGGAAATACAGGCTTTGATTTTAAAGGAAAAAAAAAAAAAGGCATTCTCGTTGGTTTGCCTGAGAAGATAGACTTCTCTGAAGTTTGAGTGACTCAAAGTTGGCCTCTTAGCAGTCAGGGATATGTTCTATATAGTCATTAGTCGTACTGTACATAGACTGAGGAACAAAACGGAAGATTTTACAATGTCTTTATCACCAGGAAATCGGGTACACTCATATGAAGATAGCAGAAGGTGTGAACTCGCTTTTACAAATGGCTGGACTGCTGGCCAGGCTGTGTCAGAAGACCGCAGCCCCCGCAGCAAGTTAAGTATTGCAGGGAGCTGAAGCCGGCATTCTGGAAGGTGACAGCCTGGTGCGCCAGGTCAGCAGCTCTGTGTGTGTCCTGAATTCGGCATGCAATGAGCCTCTTCCCTTGGTTTCGCTAAATCGCAGAAGAATAACCAGGTTCTATTCTAAAAATGTTTTGTAATTTTTTTTATTTAGACCAATAAAGATTTAAAATTTACTTTGACCCAAGAACTCTTACCTGTATAACTGAGGTAGAGGAGAGGAATGTGACAGTCCAGAGCAGTAAGGTCTGTCTAGTGCAGTCAACAAAACTGCCTGTGTCAGTGCCACCATGTCCTAACAGCAGGAGAAACAGAAACTGAATCCTGGTGTTAGTGATTGCACTCCAAGACTGGTCGTGAGTGGTGGTTTCACTGAGACCAGGAAGGAAAAACCTTTGCACAAAATAAGGCATTTAATGAAGTTACAGTTGAAGTACGCTGAGCAGGTGCCTCTACTGGGTGCTGTTGATGTCCTACATGTAAGGAAGACATTTTCACCAAACAGGAGAAATATTACACATTTCTTAATGGGGCCAGCTATTTATTTTTTATATTTCTTTAAAAAATTTACCAAATGCTGTGACGCTCTGCATTTGAGTTCCCTTTTCTGTTCTCGCTCTCCAGCTTAGGTAATGTCATTTCAGTGTACCAAAAAGCTACAGCATCATGCTTTCCTGTCTCTTTGGTGTTGGAAAGCACCTTGCCAGTGCAGATGACCGACAAAGTGTGAAATGCAGAGTGAAAGCAAATATAAATTGAATTTTACCACCTCCATATCAGACATGAGATACGTGTCTCCAGGCAGAGCTATCTTAATATAATTAAGTACATTCTGATTATTGCAGTCAAACAGAGCACGGTAGAGGTGCAAGTTACTGGTGCCTGCACTTCACCCTCCCTGTTCTGTTGATGTTTTCCACCCCAAGTATTCAGCTGCCCACGCCACAGCTGTCCCAGTGCCAAACTGATCTTCACTGGCAGCGTAAGTCGGCTTTGGTCTAAAGGCTGGCCCCTGCGCTGGAGCAGTGGCTGGTTACACCCTCTGCTTCTCTGACTCAGGCACAGGGGTAACGAGTTTCAGCAGCAAGACCTGGTAGTGTCTTAAGTTGCCCCGCTGAGACTTTCTGCAGCTGCTCTGCCAGAGCCTGAAAACAACCCTTTGTAATCGGCAGTGCTGGAGAGCAAGTTAATTGACAGCTAAAGCGCAGACATATTTGAGCTTTCGCCCAAATGGAATAAAGCAAACAGCTCTTGGAATAATAGATGCTGTTCTCAAAGTACATTCTTCCTTCACTAGAAATTTCTTGAACTTACCTTTTGATTCCCAGCCACCGAATTGTCACTACTGGCACAAATGCTGTTTAATAATTTATATTAAGGGGCTTAAGATGCTGAGTCCTCTACAGACACAGCGTCACAGCTTTTGTCCCTGAAAGCTTAAATAAGGCACATTTAAAGAGCAGGTTAATTTTGCTTTGGCTGTACATCACAGCCAGCCTACTCTTTCTTTGCTTTCTAGTTAAATATAGTCACTGCTGAACGGGGAAGGAAGAGGTGTTACAGTGGAGATTTCATAAAATAGCACACGCCGTACCAGGAGTCATAGGGCTGGTCCTTACCCCGCTGGATGTACCTACCTGCACGTCGTCTGGTTTGCTGCATGGTGCCAGTCGGAGGCTGAGAAACATGGAGGGTCACAGTGCCTGTTCCTCCCTGCTTTAGGTGGTTTTCTTCCTGACTCTATTCAGTAGCTGCTTTTCAGCTCCAGTTCGGAACTGATTCTTTGCTGGGCTAACCCTCTAGAGCACTGAGGGGACATAATCATACTCACTTTTCCTGAGAAGAGGAACAGTATGGATCCCAGGGGCCACCAGTGCAGCCTGTTCTACCCAAGGTGGTTGCTCACCCTCTCGGTGTGCAGAGCTCTGCTTTCCGGCAGCTAGCTAAGGCTCCCCAGCTCCACTCAAGAGCCACACCAGCAGTGCCAAAACTACTTTTCTAATGCATCTTAAATTGAAAACAGGAAGTGAATTGCTCACTTGGCTGCCTACCTAATGTGAGGAAAGAGATACATGGACCCAGGGGAGCTGTCATTTCTCCTTGCCGTTGTGTTCAGGCAACACAGGATCTGGCGATTTTGGTTGAGCACCAGAAATCCTTGCCCACCTGAAAACGAGTTCTGACAGGACAGTGCGTCAGTGAACACAATCGCACGTACGTACTCACTCGTTGCAAAGAAAAAACGTAAGGTGGTTCAGAACAAGACTGATAACATTGATGAAAGTTCCCGTAACAGTCCCTGGATATCTTCCAGCATAATGAGATCACTGGCTGAAATCACTTCAGGAGCTTCAGAAAGCTGAGAAAGGATTCATGCCTCTCTACAGCTGGCTCTTCTGGAGAGCTGCAAGGGGGCGATTTGCTCAGACTCCCAGTAAGAGGAGGGAAGATGCTCCATATCCAGCTCCCGCCTTGTCTGCTTTGGCTCCACGACTTTCAGACTTGGATTTTGGCAGCAGAGGAGCCTCATCCCAAATGTAATTGGTCTGATCCGCCTCCCTGCTTAGCGAGGAGAACAGCAAATCTTATTTTAATGTTTTGGCCGTGCGCTCACCTAACGGCTAGAACTTTCTGGGAGTTCTCTAGCTGGATCTATTACTGTGTGCCAAGGATCTTTTACTGCTGCTAATCTTCTCCTAATCATTTAATGACTCCCTCCGGTTATGAGATGACTCACCGGTAGGTATAACATCACTGGATGACACTGAGAACGGCGCTCACCCTTTCCCTCCAGCAAAAAATGCATGGTCTGCAGTGCTTCATGGAAAGTGGGAGCTTCTTCAGGTGCTGAGTTAGTCGCCAGGTGACAGCTTCATGGCCCTGCGAGGGCTGGTAACAAAGGCATCTCCTCGTTGCCTTGCCTGTCTGTGAGACTGTCCAGAGCAAGGCCAGGCTGTGGCTGTCACCATGTCTGCTCCGGGCTCACTAGGACACTGACATCCCCTGCCCATGCAAACTTTTTGCAGAGTATTTAAACATCAGGAAACCAGAGGGTGTGAGTAGAAGCTAGGCGGGGGTAAGCAGAAAACCAGGCTGTAGCTGACCGTGTGTGTGTACATCCTTGAAGCACACTAGATTTTCTCCATTGTAAAAGTCCTGTGGAAGCAGGAACAAATGCATTTGTAGGAGCTAAAGCAAATCTTCTCCTAAGCCTCACCCCAAACCACCCACTGTTTCAGCTACACGATCAGTGGCCACCCATGGTCTCAGCGATTCTGCTAAAAATACAGCCGAGTCATTTGCAGGAGGAAGCACCTGACATCCCCCTCTCCCGCTCCAGGGCTCGCTCGCCCTTAGCTCTACTTCTCTGCTCAATGTCAGCAGTCCTGCAGACATGAGTATGGGCTGCATCTCTTCTTGACACAGTCTTCTGAACCGATTTTGAGGAAGAAGGCTTTAGGGAGCTACATTTTCTCCCCATCAGATCCCGCGCACCATTCCCTGTCATCTCACCTGCTCCCATCTCGGTCTGTCTCACCCGACCACGCAAAGACAATGTCTGCATCATAGTAAACCATAATAAAACACCAGTTTTCTTTGGAGGCTTTTCAATTTTAATAAATAACTGGTACAACAGTGCCAAATCTGTGCATCAGGGCCCAAGAGACGAGGGTTACGTTTCAGGGTTGATGTGTCCTATAGCACTACTGACAGACCGATCCGGTTTCTGAGGCTGGCAGCTGTGCCTTGGACCTTCTCAGTTGTGGCAGGGTCTTTGTATCGTTATAAAAGGCACACCGAAACTCAAGGAAAACTGCCACAGACAGATACTGTGAACTACAAGCTCTGGATAAGGTGGGGATTTAATCCTCTTTAGTCTTTACCTTTTGTGAACAGATTGGTATCTCATTTAGTTCCAGAGAACCACTGCTGTTGTAAAAGCAACATCTGCCTTGCCAGTTCCTCTCTTGTAGGAAACCACTTCTGCAGGAGAGCACAGGAACTAAATCGGAATGTAATCCCTATGTCTTAATACCATCATGCATGAGTCACTCTGACAAATTAAGTAGCTGGCTGCATTACTGCTCAGCAATTTAAAGATTCATTTCAGGCTTGACAAGAGAAAGCATTGCACGGACTGGCCATCCTCCCTCAAGTAGACGTGCAGGGGACTGAGACGGGAGAAGGAGCTCTTGGCTTGCTCGTGGTCACTGCTGGGCAGAGTGCTTTCTCCAGTTGCAGGTTTGCAGTTGGACTTCTGTGGGACTTCAAGCAAAGCATTTCTTCCTTTCAGTGGAAGCCCTTCTACGTCATCTTGGGCACAATTTGGAGAAGAGGTTTCACTGAGGGATTGAAATTTCCCCTCTCCCTGTGTGCATGCTCGCTGGGTGCGCTCTCGCAGCTCAGCACAGGACTTCTTCAGACTTTATGTAGAATACTTGAAATAAGAGGAGAAAAAACAGTGAGTCCACTGACTGCTTTCAAGTTCTTAACTCTGCTGCCTGTTACATTTTTTCTCCAGGGACAAGGGGTGAGGTACACTACAAAATGTCCACATCTAAGCAGAAGCCCCAGTTGCGCTCCGGATGATAACCAGAACAGAGGACACAGCAGTGCCAGGAGCCCAAATTCTCTCACCCTCAGTGGAGAGCTTGTGCTGGCATTTGATGGTTAGACATGGGGATTTTATAGCATTACTCTGCTAGCAAAGGCTATAACAGAGGTAGCATTATAATGGCAAAAATTGCATTGGCCATTTTAGTTTACTTACGGAGCTACCAGAAGCTATTCACACATACAGCCATGATAGCGTTTTGCTAGGGCTAACAACTAGCATTTTTCCCAGGACAGCTATTCCTCCCTCTTCTACCTCCCCAGCATCATTTATCACTTTGGGGGGTGGATTTATGGTAGCCCCTGTGCTGCTTTGGTCGTTGCTCTCCACTAAATCAGGTGTGCTCATTACAGCAGCTTTGCTAAACGTTTTGGGCACCTGTTGGCCCTGACTGTTCCTCTCACAGCCCTGAAGGCTGGGGGCACCCTCCCCGTTACAAACAGCAAACAGAGCAGTCCGGTGTGCCCGGGAAAAGCAGGGCCATGCTGTGACCAATGCAGAAATGTAATCCTCCTCCTCCTCCTTAAAACTTTCCTGTGGAAAAGGAATACAGGCAGAATTGCTTGTAAGAGCTATCATTATAGCACTTTTCATTTTTTCATGGATAATCTGACTTCCTTCCTCCAGATGCTTAGCCAACATGATGCCTGGCTACTCCATAAACACCTTCCAAAAAGAAATTCCTCTGTAAGAAAGCACGTTTCTCTGCAACGCATCTGAAATAGTCCATTTTTATGATATTCTCTTGCTTTGCTCCAGCTCAAACAGAGATGCCTGGCAGCGAGGTACTGCTGCGGCAGGTTTTTCGGGCCGGGGTTCCCGTGCTCAGCCGCATTCCGGCAAAGGCTGGTGTTGCCCTGTGGGGAGCAGTGGGTGTCTGCGGGCAGGGGAAGACGTGCTCACCAGGCTGAGCTGTATTTGCTGTCGGTCAGACCACGTGCACGTGCTGTTGGGAAACGATGTGCGTGCTATGAGTGACACATGCTGAATCCTTGACCAAAAAGCACAGCCTGCCTTTGGTGCAGCTTCCCCTCCGGCACAGTCTTTGTGAGTAAGAGCTAACGCTGCTGGGACGGGCTGCTGAAGTTCAAAGCAAATGCTATAACGTGGAGAATAGGGTGACGGTGCTTTGCATGGCAGGGGCAAATCATAAATACTTTGCACGGCTTCAGAAAGATCCGCTTTTGGGGGCTGCCCACTGCTGGTGCCAGCAGTTTGGGGATTGTAAAACCCTGTAACTGGAGCTGCCAGCACGTGGCATAAAGATGATCCTGCTGGGTCTCTGCAGGTGCTCAGAGAGTAAAACCCGACAAGGAGAGCAATACTGGTCCCAGTCCCTCCCCCAGCTGGATTCCTAATCTAGTCTGGAAGCTGGGTGACCAGCACTACATGCTCTAACCAGCATATAAAGACACCACAGATCTATACATTAGCACAGCAGTGGTTTATTTTCCTCCTTCCCTTTCTCAGCAATCCACCTACACTCGTCTGCCAAGAACTCAGCCAGTGCTTGCTGTGAGCTCTCTGCAAAGCCTCCGAGAGCCCATTTTGAGCCGGAACACCTAATGCAGAACCTGTCCCTGTGTTTGGTATATCTGGGGCTACTTTTCCTCCACACATTACCGTGAATTTACTGAGACTCTGTTATATCACCCACTCATTCAGTGCAATGCCATTTTCCTGCAGCTCTCCGCAGACAGTTGTTACTTTAATTGCCTTGAGTAATTCTTTATCATCAGCATCAGGTTGCTGCTGATAATGGGGCAGGATATGCGGTCGTAGCAGAGCAGGCAGGGCTCAGCTGAGCCCAGGGAATCCCTTATGCTGCTCAGCCTCCGAGCTGCACAGACCAGACGGGTTTTGGGGGTTCCTGCCTGCGGCACGTGGCAGCGCTGCATGAAGCTGCTGTGAAACGGTTTTGAGTTCCTGTTGGAGGAGGGCAGTGCTGGGGCTGGGACACAGACCTCGACAAATTTGTCTCCCTGGTCGGAGTTAAGTCAGCTTGGCATCAGCCAGAGACACGGTACGGCACAGAGCAGGCTGCCCCTGCTCCCTGCACTGCCCGCGTGGGCTGCTGGGCACCGGCTGGCCCCACCAGCAAGGGGCAAAGCTCCAGCTGAGTTCTCTTTGGCATAAACACAATAAACCTCCCATCTCTAAATAAATGCCTCAACCATTTGCTCTCTTTTTACCTTTTATTTGACAGAGGGGCAGGGCCTGATGCAGGGGCCGTGTTGACATAGTCTGGCTCATCATCCGGGCTTTCCATCTGCAGAGCCGCAACTGAGGATGGGAAACCCTGATCAGTAAGCGCGTTGATCTAAAACCACATAGACACGCTGTGTGTCCTGTCAGTATTTAGCCTCCGGTACCAACAGGTTTTTGTGCCTGGGCCAAGAAACCTCAGATCACAGTGTCAAGATCTCCTTGAAGGGGGTTCAGAATGGTCACAGGAAATTTGCAAATGCTCTGCAAACAGTGAGCATGGACAGTTTTTCAGAGGCGAAAGAGAATGGCTTAGATTTAATCTAGAGAGTGCACAAACAGGATAACAAGAATCAGTTTGCTTAGGCAGCTTCCACACCAGAGACAGAAAGCTCTTAAATATATATGTATACATGCACCACTATCTCCCAGGCCAGACTACCCCCAACACTGCACAGGAAGCCACACGTTAGGTTAAGCTAACTTTTAAAGAGCAGTTTAAGAAATGTGCACCCCCGACTGCTGCAGGAAAGTCATGGGCCGACCCGCTGGATGCGCGTTTCTTTGTCAGAGGGGATTACAAGGCTGAGCTTGCACCAGGGCAACTTGAAAACAAAAGAGGATAGAAGACACGAAGAGTGACATTCTTCTGCAGCATCCTGTGGTCAGGGTTTAGGGACGGCCACCTGCACCGTGGCCTTTTGTGGACAAGAAACACGTGTCCCATCACAGCAACATGAAATTACAAGCGGGCGTAGCAATTTGGACATTGCCTTAGACATTTATCATGGACGATTGCGGAAAAAATAACTCGAGATGGGGGTGATGGCTGCGTTGCCCTGAGCACGGTCTGCACCGGTTTAGTGCGACAGGCACCCCGCCCATGAGCCCCATCCCTAAATAGTAAACAGTTACAGAGAACATACCTTCTGCTTGCTGGAGGTTCCATATGTGTATCGCCGCGCTGTTCTCATAGTCTACAGCATCATCTGTGACTAAGAAGAGTTTGGACGGGATGACGATGAACAGCAAGTGGACTAAAACTGGATGTTTGTGAAACAGCCCCCCCTTACCATGGCTCCCCGACTGCCCCTTGCATGTGAGTGAGTTTCCAGTCGGGTGGCTGCCATCCTGCCGCAGGTCGGCTGATGCTGCCTCATTGCTTTTCCAGCCCTGACCACGCGCCTGGATAGCTGCGGGCGCAGACGGGGATCAGGCTGGTCCCTGCTGCTCCCGCCTCCTCTAATCGCCCCGTGCAAAGCCAGGAGCAGAGCAGGCTCTAGCAGTGCGGAAAGCATTGTGCTAATTTCCTGAAGGAAACCAGCTTGACTTCCTATTTTGATTGCAACATCCCAGGACAGAAGCTGGAAGCCCTTAAGCAGACTCTGGTGCAGTGCCATCCTCCAGCGGCTCTCTGGCTGCAGCCTTCTTGGGCCGGATGTGGTAAGAAACCTGAGCTGGGGGCTAGAACCATGGTCAGTCTTGGCTGAGACGACACTGAAAGACCTAGAGAAGCATTGAAGAACCCAAGGCTCCTGAATTGCTGCAGAGATCTCCTAAACAAAGGGATCAGCTCGGAGGTGAGCTCTTGGCCGGTAACGTATCACCGTGTGCATTTTCCTGCAGAAAGGGGGAACGTTCCAGGTCTGCTCTGTGCCTCAGCTCTGCCAGCACTGAGCTGATAGGAAGAGCTGAGCCTGCGAACGAGGGGGTTTTCCCTCGGCTGAGTGGGTCGCCCTCCCTCTCTGTGCTTCCAGATACCCTTGTACAGCACACAAAAACCACGACAGCAACACACCTACCTGGATTGGAGCCGTGAGATGTTCCAATGATGACGTTTTGATAGGAATGGGAATCCTCCTCTTTCTCTGGCAGAGAGAAGAGAGAGGGGGGAAAAGGGCTTAAGGAAGCACAGGTGACCTGGGAAGATCCCTCAGCACCTGTAGGAGAGGGCTGTTTCCCACAACAAAATGCACATTAGCTAAAAAATTGTTAGTCTTCCTGACAGCCTGCACCAACCCGGGGCCAGGGCATCCCCAGCACAGCTGCAGCGGGCGATTGCTGCCCCGTGGGAGCACCATCACCACCGAAGCTGTCTACCACATCCCTTCCAAGCCACCCGAGGGCGAGCAGCCAAAGCCAGCCCTGAGGCACTGTGACTTTCCTTAGGATAGCGATAAAACCCAATAAGCATAATCCCCATCAGCAGCCGCTAAGGTGAACAGGGAGAGGGCCAGCTCCAGCGAGGGGTGAATCCCCAGGCACCCTGCCCAGGGTAGCAGTCAGGAGGGGGTATTCCTTCCCAGTGAGCATTAAGCTTGTGACTGCGGTGTCTTCTTGGGCTTATTCTCAGTTTCTGGGAAGGAACTGAGCCCCATTCCAAGCACACCATCTGTCTGAGCCCAGTATGCAAACCTATTAATATCTAGAACCAAAACCTGCTTAAAAGAATTTTTAACCCCCCCCGCAAGCTCTTTGTTCCGTTGCTGGTTATTTCAGCTCTCTGGACAGGCCTGTGAGTGGCTGAAGCATGTGAGTCCCTACGCTGCTAATCTCAAAACCTGCATCCACTGGTACTGAAAGCACCGCTGACACCCAACAGTTGGTGTGGTCACAGCACCTAAGCTGGAAATGTTTGCAGGCAGCGTAAGCACCGCTGCTGCCCACGCCACGACCCTCTGTGCTTCTCCAAAGCTGAAGGGGAGAAGCACCGAGCCCAGCGGGTCGACGGTCTCAGCCAGGACAGGCAGTCCCGGCACCGGCAAGGGCTTTGCTGCCCACACCCACGGCGGGCAGGAGCGGGGAGCGCTAGCCAAGCGAGGTGCTCCGCAACAGCTGCACACTGACACTACCTCTAGGTCATCCTCAGCCGCTGAAAAAGTATTAAAACTAGTAGGGGATACAAAAACATTAATGCTAATACATTCAGGTTTCTCTTTCTCCCTTTTTTTAATAACTTAAAATTTGTTGGTAAACAAGATATTTTTTCTTTTTTTTTTTTATATTTTTTTCTCCCTCCATTCTTTTAAAATAAAAAGTAGGATTCATGTTTTGAAATTAATTTTAGAGAAAAAGAGATTGATGCCTGAGTCAGCGCATAAAAATGCCAAGTACCCAGGGAGGTAAAAACATTTCCTAGATGCAATATTTGCCTTGAAAAGACACATTTGAATGGAGCAGTGCGTTTCATCCCACCTTCATTCATTAGCCTCATAAACCAAGCATACAAAATATTTGATAGCCTCCCTTTGGCAAAAAACTTCTGGATGAGGACATGCCTTTTCCTGCGTGTCTGGGCAGGACCCTGTGGAGCTGCAACCTCTGCTCACCCAAACCAGACCAAGCTACAACCAGGAAAACGGCCTCGTTACCCCAAACGCTCCTGCAGCGATGGATAATTTGCTGCTGCCAAGAGACAAATCAGGGTGAGAAGCGTTTTGTGCAATCGGAGCCACGGATGCATTTGGGCCATCCTGTTTACAACCAACGGATGGGCTGATCGGGTCTTGAGCATCCCTCGTGCCCCATGGCTTGACTACACCCCTTAACGGAAGTGTCTCCTGGACCCACGCTTGCTTCAGGCCTTACTGCAGTAACGCACAGACCTAGGTGAGAAAAGTCTCACGGGCTCCCTGGAGCCACGGGGCAGCGGGCTGGTGGCTGGAGAAGCAACCTATCTTGCTCACGTGGAGACCTTACCGTTGGGTGGTGTGAAGAACCGAGCACAGTTGTAGTAATCCAGAGACATGGGCTCCCTGTAAGGAGAGGCACCGTTAGCTCCTCCTGCCCGGGGCAGCCCACGGCCCCCCCAGCCAGAGCTACAAGAGCCAGGAGTGAGCGACCACGCTGGGACCCGTGCGGCGCCGCTCGGTTGCGCCGGTGGGCAGCTACTTACACGTAGGCAGCGTCCCCTTGCAGGCAGTCCTCTGCAGGCACAAAGGGTTTGCTGTCACCACACCACACCGTTGCATAAACGCAAACCGCCGTCCCAAAGCACAGCTGGACAAATTCCTCAAGCGCAGCTATGGCAGATGTCCCCAGCAGCCAGAAAGCCCCGGCACGGCCCCAAAGCCCATCCACAAGCAGAGCTGGGAGGCTGGAGCAGGGGGAGGCAGCCCCAATCCACCCCAGGCCCTGAGAAAACCAGGGCTCACCACTTCTCATGGGCAGATCCTGCCAGCTGGTAGGGAGATCGGGAATATCCTCCCGCATTTGGGAGAAGAAAGCACAGCTCGATGCGCCAATAATCCTCTCAGGGCAAGCACCAGCTCACACTGCTCTGGGAGGGAGTGGGGGGCTCATGAGCATCCTGTCCCCCTCTGCTCTGACCGTTAATCAGATCAGTGCGTGACTTATAAAGCAATCACTAAATTAACCAAGCCAGAGCTCTGCCAGCTGCCGCGCCGGCTGCCTGCATGCTCCCTGACGGCTCTCATCCCTCATAACCACTCATCGCCTCGGCAGCCTTCCCTCCCCACGCTTCCAGACATGCGGCTGCAGCATTTACCTGTCAGGAAATTTTGATACCTGAAGCTGGTCCTGCTTCCTGGAGAAAAACAGAGGGGCACATTACGTTCGGGCTCAGGTTGAGCGATGGGAACCATTCAATGATGGAGCCACCGAGCGTTGCGGCACCAGCAGCTCTGACGCCGCTCAGCTCCTTGCTCCGGGCTGGGGGACACAGCTGCAAGGTTGGACACCCCAGGGTGGAGGTTTTGGGACAGCCAGGGGTGATATTTTAAATAGTCTGACCCTGGGGCTCTAACCAGGACTGGTCAGCCGTAGCAGGATGAGGACTGGATTTTAAACTCAGACCCAGGCTAGTTCTTATTAAGTGTCACAGTGCAGACCAGCCACAAGCATCACGGGCAGGTGCTAATAACAGCAGTTAATTTTATAATCACCCAGCTTGTTTCCAGGATAAACCGCCCCTCCATGCCCTGCCTGGGGTCCAGCAGTGAGTAACCAGCCTCTTGGAGGCTTTGTCTTCCCAAAACTGGTGGGAGCTCCCAGCCGGTACCTACACAAATGAGCTGATATTTGCAAGACCCCCATTTATGAATTTTGCAGTAGGTGCTTCCCCCGCAGCCGCGCCGATGGGGAGAGCATCGAACCGGTGCCCGTCCTGGGGGAGATGCTCACCGTATCCGCAGTGGGAGGCGCCAAGCTCCTTGGTGGTTTTCCTGAAAGAGAGAAAAGGAAGCTAAAATCCCAGGTCCGAGCAAACCACTCCAGGGGTTACAAACCACAGCAATGACTAAGCCAGAAGGGCCATCTGTGAAACCTCCTTGCGAGGTTTAACAGGGCACACAAGAAGAGTTTGGGGTCAAATCCCACTATGCCTGAATATTGCAGCAGAGATATCGCGGCCATGTAGTTTTTGGGGTTTTGGTGGTGGGGAGAATGGGATTTCTTGTGTCAAACTGCTTATAAGCAGAGAATGGTGGGGTTTTTTTCATGATGTACGTATTATGTACAGCCACAGCTCATTTGCTTGGGTTCAATTTAAGCGGTTGCCAGTAGAATGTAGTCAGACTGAAGAAAAACCAGAAAAGGTCTAAACCCGCTGCTGACCATCAATAGATCAAGTATAGCCCAAGCCACATGTATAGGGTCCAGGACCCAATCCCAAATCCTGAACCTTCACTATGTTGGGTGAAGTTCACCCAGCCTTGGCTCTATAGTTATGTTTAGGTTTGGTTTCTTTACCTACCTTACTCCTGAGAAGTTTTCATGTTCCTTAATTTGTTCCAGCCGTCGGGTTGTAGCTAGCACCAAGAACAAAATGAGATGTTAATTATTATGGCAGCAGCAGATATTTCAATGAGCACAAAGCATCCAACAGAGAGGATTCCCCAGTACTGGCAAGCATTTTTCTAATGCATCCCAAAACAGCTTCCAAATCGTTCCTTGAAAGTACATAGTGGCCAAAATGGAAAACAAACAGAAAAAGCTGGTGTCTGTGCAGACCGCAGAGCTACCAAACACACATCGGAGGAAGCTACAATGACGACCACTGCCTTGTTGCCCATTCACCCCAGACCCTCTTGATTTCGGGGTCTTTTCCACGCTCAGCACCAGTAGGTCATAAGTTTTTGTCAGGCTGGGCTTGTAGCAAAGTCTCGTAGCGGGTTTGTGGGGCTCAGACTCAGCAAGGCCGCAGGGAAAGGAGCAGCCCCACAGAGCCGTCTGCAGGCAGTGACATTTAATACAGACCCTGTCAGCAGCTCGTTTCAGGATAAAAATCAAAAGGTCAGCACCTAACCCAGCTTGCTGCAGGAAGCAGTAAGGGGGTGATGATAAATGAGTCACTCCTATCAATTTGGGTTCACCCACACTGTTGTTTTCACAGGGCAAACAGGGCAGTTTGAAGAGCCCAAGTTAATAAGGGGTTGCATTTCGATGACATTGCTTTGGTGATTTATTTTCAATGTGAAGGGAGATTTTTTCCTAGAGCTCAGAATTTGCATCACTAGAGCCATTTAAGGTGGCTTTGACAATGTCAGTCTAATATAATTTCACCGCCTGGCTTCAAAGTGACCCTTTTCTTTTTACTTTCCTCCTGTTCTGTGCATGCAGGACCCCCACCCCGCAACGCAGCAGCCCTGGGCAACATTCATACTCACTGGAATGGGATCGGATCACCTCAAATGTCTGCTGGCTTTCAAGCCTGGAAAAAACGGAGGTACAGCCTCAGCTGAATTTTGGGGTCTATGACAAGGAAAATAGATGCGAGAGACCTCCCTGTTTGCTGAGCAGAGGGAAGGGCAGGACCCACACGAGCTGGGAGCAGCTTCCCAGAACCCTTTTTGACCTTTTAAAGTCAAGATGTGCTTATGGGCCATTGGCAGAGCAGCCAACATCAGCTAAGGGAAGGACCCGGGGGTGAGGAAAACATCATTTAGGATAATTCCTACTGTGACACTTTTTGCACCAGTTAAGGCCAGAAGAGCATTTTCGCCCACAAAAACTGGGTGTTCACTTGTGAAATGGCTTCAAACCTCACTGCTTCACCTCCACTGCTGTCCCTGCCCCTCCCAACATCCCTTAACATCAACCTGAAAAAAATAGCATACATGACCAATAATAAAAGTAACATACATGCCCAATAACCTCCCTACTTTTTAGTTAACAGAAGATGTGCTCTTCAGAGCACAAGAGGCTTCAGTGGCTCTTCAACCGCGCGTGCATACAGGCACCTATTAACTCTGATTTTGGGACCCTGAAAGTGTCCCTTTCCCCCCCTCCTTTCACTTGCGTCACCCCACCATCCCAAGGTGGCATTCACAGCACAGGGCTGGCGGGCAGACGAGGTGTCAGGCAAAGGGCCTCACTGCAAACCCTGCAAGTATACAGAGTTAAACAACTTTGCTTGCAAAAAGCCCTAACTAACCCAGAAAAAGATCTCTCAAAAGAGCACACGTCTTTAAATAGAGCACACAATACCACGAGTCTGAAGTCAAACCACCTAATCCAAGTATAAATTTCAAGAACTCAGACGATTCAGTACGAGCCCGCAGGGGACAGTGCCTGCACTGGCTTTTCCATCGGCCTCCGATGGACCACACCGAAGCCCTTCCCCTGGTCCTGGGCAAGCGGGGCAGAAGCAAACACCCCAACCCCACGGAGGCCTTCGCAGAGCCCCTTTGCACCACATTTACTCCTATATCAAAGGTTACAAGCCAGCTTTTTTTTTTCTTTATATCATTTAGCTGTGGTTTGTCTGTTGCTGAAGGAAATAAGGGGGTGTGCGTGTGTGTACAATGCATTTCCTTCATTGCTTATGCTGTAGGTCGGTGGTTGCTCTGGCACAGGGTCCCGCCAGCACCAGCCAAGGGCAGGGTCTTGTTTATGAAGTGACCAACCTCTCTGTCTCATCTCAGGGTGCAACGGGACAGGATAAGGACTTGACCTTCCAATTCTCCCAGACCTTTTTCCAACTAGGTAATGACTCACAGGCATCACGGTCAGAGCTTCAGTTTCATTTCGGATTTTTCTTTGTAAAGGCATAACCCCTTCAGCAGCACCCGGGCTGGGGCACACCGCCCTGCACGCCCCATTCTGGGATTATTTTATTTTATATAAATCCAGATTTCAGCTGTGAGGCATGGAGCGGATCTGGCTCCGGCCAGGGTCTCACCCCAGGTGAGCTGTTTGGGGGAGAAGCGCGACTGTGAAAGGCAACTTACTGGCTCCTTCGCTTGTTCGGCTGCTTCTCTCGCTTGGTAGCTGGAAGACAGGGGAAATAAAAAAGCTCTTAGGAAAGGATGATTTGGGAGCTAAAGATCAGAAAAATAATAAAACACATTCACAAAACTTCTTCAGTCGGGAGCACGAGAGAACAGCGGAGGCAACGAGCAGCAGTTGCAATAGGGTTTTGATTTAGTTTTTTAAACCATGTCTAAAGCGTAGTATTTATCTCAGGCGCCACAAAGCAAGCAAGCAAGCAATTCCCATCCCCAAAACCCTACCTTGCGGCCTCTCCCAGTAAAACCCACCCAGCACTGAGAGGTGGGCTCAAACCCCCTGCCCGGGTGGGTGCTCACCTCTGCCTTTGTATTTAATGTATATACGAATACATCCCCCAGCCTGCCCTTTCGTGCCTGCCCTCCTCCTGCCCGTCTGCCCCCGCAGGATTTGTGCACCTGGATACGGTCCTCCCATGTGGGGTGTCCCAAAGCCACCAATGACAGTGCCCGTGGAGAAGGGTCTGCAGCCCACAGTGTTGCACCCACCCACCCAGGGAAGGGGTGCTGCCGGGTCAGGGGGTCCGTCCTTCCCCTCCAGCTGCTCTCTGGCCACCAGCAGAGACCCTTCCCAGCTCAAGCTGCTGGGAGCATCCCTGCGGGGGCAAAGCGCCCTGAGCCAGGACGTGGCTGAGCAGGACCAAACCCACCCAGAGGGGACAACCCAAAAGGAAAGGGTCTGCCCGGCGTGACCCCCAGCCCAACCCGGGGCCACAGGCAGGACCCTGAAGCACATGACAGCGCCTTACCGGAGTGCTGGCACTTGACGCAGAGGCTGATGGCGGCCCCGAGCAGCATCAGCACAGCAGCCGCCCACAGCAGCTCCAGCTGCGCCATGGCCCGGCCACATCCAGCCTGAAACGGCAGTGAGAGGAACCCTGTGAGCACCAGGGGCACGCGAGGCTGCGCGGCCGCCGCTCGGAAAGCTCTCACCCCCTCAGAGCGCCCCAAGGACACCCTCAAAGAGCTGGGTGTTTCTGAGGCTGCAGAAGAGACTTCAGGGTGATATTCCCATGGGGTGACAGAGGCAATGCCCTTCCCCGTGCTGCTCCAGTCCGACCTGAGCTCACCCCAGAGCCATTTCACCACAAGGAAGGAGAAGTTGTTCACGGGGTTTCCCTTGGGACGCTGGCATGAAGAGGAAAAACCCGCTTGGATTTACTCATTCCCAATCCCATAACCCACGTTGGCATCATAAAAGATTGTCAGCAGATACTACTTTTTACTATCTAGAAAAGAGGGCGAAAAGGGAGGCACTTGGAAATATTCAGAGCTGCCAAGACCTTTGTACAAGGCACCCTAGCTATTTCCCTGCAGCACAGAATTACTTTAAATGTGAATTTCCCCACACTTTTTCCTGCATTGAGCTGGCTCAGACACCAGCTCTTCCCCTCCTTTCCATGACAGGCTCTTCCACAAACACCAGCTAACATTTTGTAATAATCAGCATGATTTGGCTTCAATTTCTTCCTTTAAAATACAAAACATCCTATAAATATCACAGAAAACAGCCTGCTGGGACTGGGACAGATCGTTTAGCCCATTCCTATTCCCCGGGGCCAGATTTTCTTTACTTACAGATTATTTTAATTTATTTTTGGTTTTAATAAACAACTTCTTTGGCCCCTAGGGGTGGAGACACTTCAACTTGCCAAAGGCCAGTCCATCATTGCTCTGCCTGGTAGGAAGCTTTCGTACTGCCTAACTTGAATCTCCTTATTACAAATGAAGCCCACATTGTATTGGTATAGACACTGTGGACGAGGGGAGGAAAAGATATATATAGGGGGAAATAACTAAGTATAAAAACAATAAATAATTAAATAAATTTTAAAGTACCAATAACAGACAATAGAAAACAGCAGCTCGATTCTCCCCTGCTCAGCACCTTCTGCTTCTGCTTGTGTAAAGCAGAATAAATAACATTTCTCTGCCCAGACTGCAAGCCGCACCGACAGCCCATGCATGCAGGAGAGAACCCAGAGAGCTCCTTGCAGCAGGCGAGCCGCTCGGTGCTGAGCAATCATCCTCCTGCCCGTGCGGCCGAGGATGCTGGCGGTAGGTTGGTGGTTCGGTTCGGCATTGGAGTCCCAGTCCTGCGCCAGCATCCTAATTACCAGGGCACGATGTAAATGATTGTGGGGCAGGGGAAGGGAAGGAAAGACACAGCCCCCCATTTTTGCTCCAGCAGCCCCTCAGGCACAGCGCTGCCCCGCCAGGACGCAGCGATCGCTGCCGGACGGGATGGGCTCCCTGGGGTTTGGTGCCAGCATCCGCGCAGCGGTGCCCGAGCACGGTCTGACTGCCCAGAGGCCCCTACATCAAGCAGAATGGTGACCTGGCTTTGAGACCATCCTCCCTGCTTGTGAGGAAACTGGGTTTAGTTCCACGCTCTTCAAGGTCGTGTAGACTCGCAAGGCCATGGCAGCTCCCAGCGCTCGCTCCACCGTGGCTTTGCTCTTTATAGACCCCCCAGGGGCCTTTTCGGGCAAAGTTTCTCGCAGCACTTTCTGAAGAAGCTGGAGTGAGTCGTTTTAAACTAATGGTGTGCCCAGCTGCCACCCTGAAGGTGCAGGACCGGCAGCCAGGATGTCAGGGACTGAGCCTGGTCAGGACCGTGTGGTTTCTCACATCATTTTCTCATGGCTCAACATCTCCCCTGGAAACCATGAGCTGTGGGCCATCTCTAAAGCATCTGCAAGGGGCAGCTAAGGGAAGTTGGCCCAGTGCTGGTGACCAAAACTCATCACACAAAGGGCTGTAACATTGCTGATTTGTTTGTGGGGTTTTTTTGGTTATTGGGGTTTTTTCTTTTTCTCTCTCTTTTTTTTTTTTTTAAGCAAAGCCCAGGCAGAGCTGAAGGCGCCCGACAGCACTGACCTAGTTTAAACCATTGCAAAGCCAGCCGCCATCTCCCTTCTTGAGCCAGTTTAATTTCTGCAGTGGGGCAGTAACACCGCAAACCCAGGCTGCTGCCGAGCCCCTCACTCGACAGCAACACAAAAGGTGGTTATTCGCAGGGGCTGCTGAACAGGGCGCTGCGTGTCTGACCCCACCACGGCATCCCCCACGGCTACCAAGTCACAAGCACAACACCGGCCTGGAGGTTATTATTTATGTTCACTGAACACCCAAGTCCCTGGAAATCCTTTCTTTTGGTACAAAACCTCCTCTCGTAAGGAGCTGACGGGAGGAGGTGATGAACAGATTTATGACAAGCAGAAGGCTGGAGGCACTTACTCATGGCTGGCAGGATATAAATAAAATATTTGGAAGGCTGAACGTGCTTCCCTGCTCTGTGCCTTGGGGAGACGGCAAGGAGAATAAATAGGCTCAAGCCACAGAGGGCTGCGATGAGATCCAGATATATCAGAAGGATGCACAGAGTAAATAACTTGCTGATCAGCCTTGCTTTCAAGATGCTGCATTCAAATGTGGGGAGAAAGGTTCCCATCTAGTTTCAGCTCTTCAGGAGTAAAATTCAGAGCAGCAAAATGCCCTGCTCTTTTTATGCACTTCTCTGTTCCTTTATATGTTTTTCCACAGACAGAAGTTTCTGCTCGCACGAGGAAGCCAGCATGGCCACGGCCGCGCCTCCGGCAGCAAGCGCAGCCCGAGCACCACGGCCCGCGAAATCCCCCGGGAGCAGCTGCTCCGAATAAATCAATCCAGGGAGAGTAACCCGCTGGAGCCTGGGTTAAGTCATGGCCTCTGCAGCCGGCACCTCTCCCGCGAAGGGGAAGCACGCCTTCCTGAACAGGGGCTGCTCTTTTCATGGCCTCGGATATTTTTAGCAATCCAAGAGACAAACTTTTTTTTTTTTTTTTTAAAAAAGGGAAGAATTAATGAACTTGCAAAAGATCGTCCAGTCTGTACGTGCCAGGTCTTGTCAGCCTGGTTGCTGGTGTGAAAGGTTTCTAGTCCTAAGTTATAGTGAGTCTCCAGTAACGGGGCTCACTATGAACAGCCAAGGGAAGGGGAGGTTTTTTTATCAGGGAAGCCTGAAACGTCTCTCACTTTTAAGTCTACTAAAGAGGAGAGACAGTCCGCGGACAGTCATTGTCAATCTGTCCGAGGGAGAAACACCAAAGTGAGAAAAGCTGTTTAAATTTAAATAAGACGACACTGGCTTATAAAAGGAGTAGGTATAAGCTGGATACGCACAGGCTGGAAATAAAATTCCTAATGGATGGAAAGTCTGGAAGAACTTTCCAACTGTCGCAGAAGAGGCAAAAATCTAACTTAAAAACCCTTTACGAGTATAAAAACATACTTAAACTTTTTGCTGAAAATCCAGGAGAGTGAGGAATGTGTTGATGTGGCATTGGCAAAAATGGCTGGTTTTCTGTAAGATCATTTCCGACGAAGTAATTTTAGCCCACTGCAGATGTCAAGTCCACCCCCCAAGTTCACACTGCAAGATAAAGACTGAAATTGCAGGTTTCTATCACGTGTTCATCCTATTTGTAAAAAAAATGCCCAAAAGGTAAAATACAAAACAGTTTTCTCCTCTTCCCTCCAGAAAGTTTTGTGGTCTGCTCTAGTTTGCAATAAATTAAAACTAATCCCGACCGATTGGATGAGTCACCGGCATGAAATATAAAGCGGAGAGTTTATTTAAAACCTCGCCATATGAAATTTAGCACACGGACTTGTTACACAGATGCAATATTCAGCTTGACTCAATGTCTCTAACATTTCTAAGAAAAGAAACACTACTTTCTGTTTGTCTACATTGCACAGATTGCCGCAGAAAGTCACGGCAATTTAGAAAATAAAAAGTCTCAGGCCAAGGAAGCTCCTGTGGTTGGAAGCACTTCAATGATCAGCACTGAGTCTCCAGAAAAAGCCCCTTGCCAGAGGTCTGCGCATCCCGTTTCCTACCAGAAACGGGTACATTTTCTTAGGAAAGCTGCTGCAGTATAGATAAAGTCTGGCTTTGCACAGCTATTCAAGTAGACCACGCTTTATATTATGCCAGGGGAGCAGTAGATGCATTTTAGTAGAACATGGGACAAGAGGGAAAATTGGAATTGATAAATCAACTTGAAGTTAGATTATCACTTTGTAAAATGCTTTAAAAAGACCACAGGTGGAAAATACAGTGCAAAATCCTAATCACAAGCAGCATGCCAGTGTAAGGAGCTAATTCACAGAAATATCCTGTATTCGTCCTTAACTTCCCCTGTTTCAGGCAGCGTCAAAGCCATGCAGCACCCTTTGCCACAGCTGCGGAGTCCAGGGGGACGCCACATTAGGAACTGCAGATATAGGCAACCCGTTTGTATCTAAGTACTCCTATTAAGTCCACAGCAATGAAAATGAGCCAATATCACACAAGATTATCCCACAATTATCCTGTTTTGCTAGAGTGCCTACCTCGCGGCCCATATTACACTGAACATTGATCGCAAGAGAAAACTGATGCCAAGACAAAGCTCTTTCCATCTAGGATTAGCAATTTCAAGCACTTATAAGTAGTAAAAGAAATACATTCATATACATGATGCCATTCAGCCTTGAAACCGATGGAAAACCCAGAAAGTGTAGTTCAAGTCAGCTATTCCGTAGGATTGGGCTTTGGAGGGGCAAACCTCGTGGGCTGCAGCGGTCCCAGAAGCTGTAGGCAGGAGCCAGAAGCAGGGCTCAGTAGATACGGGACGAGGGCAGCTCAGCTCAGCCTGAACCTTCCAGAACATTTTAGTAGATGCGAATGCAGAAATAATGTAATTTGTAAAAGCCCTGCTGCCATCAGCAGAGGGAGTGGGGAGATGTAAAGAATAGCATCGTAAAACAGGCTGTCCAGGCTGTATGGGATTCAACTCCCGTCTCGGGTCCAGAGGGGTGTAAGCGCTGCTAGAAGAGATATTTGGTAATTTTCATACCGTGGAGCTTGTCAGGTGATGGCCATGAGCAGCAGCACGGGGTAACATCCAGCACCTTGCTTCTCAGAGGGGTTTTACAGGGATGACCTTGAACCCTCTTTAAAAGGGTCACCGAGGTTGAGCCCAAGATCTCTGATCTCACCGAAATCAGTGGGACACCCCACCTGCCCCAAAGCCTTTGCACAAACCCCACGCAGCCCCAGGCACCCGTCTCTCCCCGTCCCTCCCTCTCCCACCTTACCCGCAGCCTCAGCCGCTCTCTCCCATCTGTCCCATCTCCTCCTGCAACTCACGGCCGCAGCCACCAATGCTGGAGCCGGTTCCGCCAGGGCTCGTTAGCCAGTTTCTGGTTTCCTGTCATCATCTGAATCACTAACCCCAACATCCGCCGCTCGGCCGGTCAGCCCCTCGCCAGCTCGCAAGAGGGACCCGCGGGCGGCGCTTGCACAAACTCACCCGGGGCAGCCTCTCGCAGGAGCGTTTCGGTTTGTCTGCTGCAGGGAGAGGAAGAGACGTGGACAGTGAGGAACCACACGCGCCACCGAGGTCCCTTCCCAAGCAGCCCAAGAGTTTCAGATGGGGCTGGTGTCCCCCCAAAAAGTTCAAGACTCCTTTTAGCAAAGAGCCTTTGCAGGATTTCACAGCGCACCCTGGAAGCGGCAGATGCTGCCTGGAAAACTCGGAGCAGATAAAGCAAATAGCGAGTCCTCTCTTAGTTTTTACAGCAAAGATGACATCAGGTCTCAAAGGCAGCAAACCACCTGAGGTCACCATTGCTAACGGCCAAACCTGGAGCACCTGACCGGAGCTGTAAGAATAAAACTATTTCTTATACTTCAGCGTTGGCAGTTTGCAGACATCAGACACAACTTCACTGTGCTCTTTAAAAAAAAGACTAGTAATTCCTTAAATTTTTTTTGTGCTTGAATAGAATAAGGAGGGTTTATGTGTAATGGGGAATTCACGTACTGGCTTAGAGCCCTGTTACAGTAAATGAAATATGTATCCTGCTCCAGGAATAGGGAAGTCTGCACGTGTACGTAGCAGCCCCGTATAGTTGGAGCTACCAGAGAGTGCAACAGGCAGCCGGGCACATGCTTTACAACTGCAAACAGAACGACATTTCATGCTGCCTCTCATTAAGACTCTATAACATCTCTCTTACATACAGCCATGTACGTTATCCAGTAAAGGGAAATTTTGTTATATTTAAATTAGGGCACTCTCAAGCTACCACAACCAGTCATCTACATCCATCTCTCCCCGAGAGAAGGTGGCTCTTCTACCATAAAAATGACAAAATAGCCAACTGTTTACAACCTTCGCAACCCTGGGATGGGAACTTTGCCATCAGTCTTTCAGAGGAAATGTTGCTTTGATAAGATAGTTAACAACTGTACGTGCAGACACATTTAGAATTTCTCTCTTCCAATTCTAACCTGAGGTGCAAAAGTCATTGCTTGCACGCACCTTTCCGAGCCGTTCCCACACGAAATCCGGGTGCAGAAGCCTATCTAAATCTGTGCGTATAATCTGAACCAAAGACTAGAAGAGAGACCCAGCTTTGAATTGGTTATACAGTTTCTGGCTGGCCCCTGTATAAGGAATACTATATAATGTGAAATGTATGTCTGACTGCTAAAACAGTTGCTACAAAATTGGCATTTCTAGCAGAGGTCTTAGCTATGGAGTAGTTTATTAGGGGTTTTCTGGCAGGTTTTTTTACATATTTAAACCTAAACTGATAACAGAAGTTTTGCAGAGGAGTTCTTTATAACAGAACTGATGTTCTGAATATGCTGGAGACCATTACAGTTTGTCTTTCGTATCAGAAATCTGTTTCATTAGGAACAGCCGCTGCTAAAAAGGTACCTTGCATTTGCTTACAGGTTCTCTGATGGGTCCCACAGCTTCAGAGATGACTCACTGCCACGGTACGGACGTTAGCACAGTTGGCACGGGATGTAGCAAAGGCACCTCGTGTTAGTCCCCCAGCTGCCTCCTGGACTGACAGAGGCGACTGCTCAGCCTCTCTAGAACAGGTAGAAGCTGCTGCCATGCCCGTGGTGCAAAGCAGCCGGGTCAGCCCCAGTGCGTTACAACATGCCCTTTGAAGACATCAGTCCTTCTGAGAGGCCAACCACCTTGGTGTCGAACTTTGATTAGAAGGTAATTACTGCAGTAACACACCCCGTTGTATAGCTATTACCTCCCTTCTGCGTATTTCTCCCGAGAAGGGCTGGATGTAGGGGTTTAGGATGAGAGCCCTCACTCCGAGCCCCTACTAACGCAACCGTGACCAAGCCCCCCGCCCCGACACACACGCAATAACCCCTCAGACACCAAACCCAGCATGGGGTACCAGGCTCTGCCCTGTGCCTGCCCTCTCCCTCCTGCAACTCCCGTGCCTCGTCTAGACCTGCTGCTAGAAACCATTTCTGGTCTGACAAAAAGTCAAAGAGAGAGAAGCATCGTGCTTCTAGCTACCGCAATAAATCATGTAAAAAGTCACATTACAACTCCACCTTCCCATATCCTTTTCAAAGATTACCCATTTCAGCTTGGTTTTGTTTTCCCCGCACAACAAACACGCATCACCTACTCCTTCAGTCAGTTTTAACAGCAAACCAAACCGTCTTTTTTTTTCTTTTCCTTTTAAAACATAGCTAACCAGCTGTAGAAATAGCTTTTTGGGCCCAGAGAGATCATGAGACTCCATCTTCCACCCTCTCCAGCTCACCTGTTGAGGCTGGGAGACTGAATGCCCTGGGGACCGGTTTACATCCTTTCAGGTAAAGGTGGGGTCTGCTCAAAGACCGGCTGGTTTTGCCTGAACCGGGGGCTATGACTAATGCTGATCAGAAACTCTCAGCAGACCAACGATTAGAAATCAATGCATCACGTAAACCCGACCTTTCTGCGGAAACACACCCAATGCTGAAAGTTTTGAGGAAAGGTTTCTGAGCTCCTACAGGCTTTCCCCCAGAGCTCATAAGCTTTGCAAGTCCAGCGTCGCCCGCTTTGCAGGAGACTAGCATTCAGATCCCTTCGCTTTGCGACCACAATAAGCACGTCTCATCCCAACCGTCAAGTATTTGTTCCGCCAAATTTTCACAGCAGCTTTAACGAAAGCCAGACCTTGGAGGAGAGTTTCTGCCACGCCAGCGCGGCGCACCCCCGCTTCCGCCCGGACCGAGAGCGGGCTTCCCCCGCGGCCGGAGCTGCGGGAGCGTTTCCCCAGCTGAAGGGGAAGTGCCGCCCCCTCCCCGGCCCCGGCTGCACGCCCCGCTGCAAATCCGAGCGCACCAGCCTGAAACCGAAAGCAGCTCCGTTACAGCTGAAGGTACGTGCTGCTACCACCCAGTGGAAAGACAGCTCACAGCCAGGATTTCTGGGTGCTTTACGAGAATTCGGCCAAGCAAGGTTTGCCAAGGCTAATCCTACTAAAGCTTCCTCCCATTCTTATCCGCCTCACTTCATCCTTGTAGACACCGTAATTCTTAAATTTGAACACAGAACCCGAGAAGGTTTGAATGCTTTTATTTGGGTTTTTTATACAGCAATACAAATGATACAGATTCATTACAGTACAGGTTTTGCAGGGGTTTATAGAGGTACTTAGTGATTTTTGGTTTATTTAAAAGAAAGAGGCAGATTTGGGAGCACGGTGACACGAACAAAACAATCTCGTAGTAGGAAGTAAATCCCCCCCTGCGCTGAACGCTAACCTGGGTGAAACCTACTGGGCGGAAAGGGGGTGGCAGCATTCCCAGCAATAACATACCCAAAACATCAACCCTGGGATACTCTAGAGCCTTTCACAAGAATTTCTGAGCTTACAGGTAAGCAGGTCGTTCCTGTAACAGCACTGAAGGCCCTTAAAAGCCCTTGGATGCACTTTGCTGCAAAGGGAACAGAAATGAGGGAAGCTGATGTTAAAATTAGCCTGCCGTTGAGCAGGCACTGACACGTAACGCAGTCGCTGCAGCTATGGAAGAGGAAACCATAAAACGCTTTAGATTTAGTCACCCAAACAGCTACAGCACAACGAGGAACATGATCGTAGACCTAATAACAGCGACACCGCACGCGCACCGTGACACCGTGTGAGCACCCAGACCCCCTCTCCCGTTTCTTGTGCCGTTGGGGTTTCAGTGAGCGGACAGGGGCAGGAGCCAGCAAAGCTCCCCTGCCATCCCTAACGCGCAGGATCGGTGCAAGCCGCGCACCTGTAGCTTTGGTAGCACGTTTGTCCAGTTAGTCCAGGACATACAGCGTCATCAGGATATTGCTGTTAGTGGTGAGCATCAGGCTTGAGAGTCAAGTGTCTGGCACTGAAGGGTTAAATCCTTTCAGAAAGCAAGGTCAAATAGTATGATTACACAACTTTAAATACTTCTAATTGGTTGGTTTGATACCGCTATAGTGAGGGGTATCACAAATAACAGAATAAATTGCAGAGTATACAGACACAATGTATGCACGCAATGAAAGATGGCCCTCTGCCCCTTCAAATATACTCGATTCCTTACAATCCTGCAGTGGGGAAGTGGCGTTTGAGAGGAGGGATTCAACTACCAGATTAGAAATTCCAATCTCAGCTGGAAATTGAATTCCTCGTCAGCCACAGAAACTCCCCTTTCTAAAAAATTTAAGACAAGCGTCACTTATAAAATTGCACCCCAAATCCGGTCCAGAGAAGTGCCCTTGAGAACGACAAAGGTAACTGATTCTGCGCTGGAATATGCCAGGATATGTGAACAGCCCCGTTCCTTCAGAGCCTTCGCTCTCATCTGGTAGCGAAACACAGAAACCATCAGAGTGTAAACCACAAACTTAACACAAACGTACAGACGCTCACAGTTAACAGCTTATGGCCCGTGCTCTTGCTGTAAGCCGGTGTGATCAGTCACGAGACACGCTTCCACATGCTGAGGAGTGAGGTGGGTGTAGAAAAGCAGCGATCTGTGCTTGGCTCCGAACTGCTGTGCTTGGAGCAAACTTGGCACGCGTGGCCTTTGGCCAAAACACCCTCTAGGTGACCAGGGGGATTCCTGGAAAACAGCCACTCCAAGCAGCTCTGCTCAGAGCAGTCAGTGGGACAAGGGCTGCTCTGACAGCTGCTACGCGCGAGCGCTCTGATGAAGGGGGTCGCACATGCGTTTCCAAATTTGCTGGCTTTATTATTATTAGATCTTTTCTACAAAAAGGAGGGCTTGCAATATCACAGGATTTGCTCTAAAATTCTCAAGATATTATCTTTTCCGAAGACAAGTCAGCAGCTAGTACTACAGGTAGCAAATGCACCTACTATACTACGTGCTAAAGTCAGGACTGAAACGATAATGGAATTCATTAAGACAAGTTGAAAAGTATCAACATCATCCAAAACCGCCCTGGGGCGGCGAGTCTTGGCCACACTCACTCTCTGTCACAACCGGCTCTGGGACACCTAGCAAAACTTCAGGAAGTCACGGTCACCACTGGAGCCTCTTAGCAGTGCCAACGCATCTCAGTAGTATGTTAAGATCTTGTTGCTACTCTAGGAAGGGAAGTAAGCCACCCTCGAGGGCATAAATTTAACTTGACTCTATCACCGGCCCACCAGGTAAATATATGAACACTCCTCCACCTTTCTTCAGCCATCAGAACAACATTCATGACCACCATGGCCATGTGCTCATGACCATTCATGAGCACAAAGACCCCTCGGACACTGTTGGACTTGCACAGTCCCGTGAGTTGGCGACACACCCGTGCCAGCACGGGGCGGCTGCCCTTAGAGGACTGGGATTAGCTCTCCCAGGACCACTCCTGGGCTTGGAGGGTTTATTTTTTGGTGGTTGATGGAGTCGCAGCAAGTTAGACACCTGCTGCTTACTCCTGCGGTGTCCCACAGCTCTTCCAGAGACACCACACCAGCTTTCCCCACCTGCAACCCAACTGGAGAAACAGGGCAAAGCACCTTCTGCAGTAGCAAAGCAGCGCCGTGCCTGAACTCGATTTTAGCTCCAAACACTGTCTGCTGCATTCCTGACTTGTGAACTTGGTGAAGTTCAAGCTTGAAGAAAGCTCTGCACAGCTACTAGAAACAACTTGGTGAGAATATGAAGAGCCACAAAGTGAATTATCCATTTGCTACCACTGCTGGTAACCTCCTCGGTCCAGGCTTCGCCATGCCAGGCTTAGCTTTAATCTGCTTGTAAAATTAAGCATTACAGATTAAACCTTAACTGCTTTTTGCTGGTGGGAAGGAGAAAGTTCCTCCTATGAAACTTAAATGCCACATCCATAAATTAAATATAGTTTTGTCAACTTGTTGACACAAGCTGGTTTGATATGATTCTATATACGTTAATCAACTAAACTTTTGAAGGGGGAAAAGAAAAAGGACTGGAGGAGTCTGACCCTAAGCCATGTGGGAAGCATAATGCAGAATGCTCCAAAGAAACCAGGCGGTGCATTAATGTTTGCATACAAAGAGCTACTGGACAAAAAAAAAGTATTAAATGATATTGGGGTTAGGCTGTATTCGCTAGCGGGAAACCCTTGAGCAAACAAATATTAGCAGATACAGAAAAATACTTATAGGACTAAGATGAGCCATCTTCCATCTCTACCTTTCCCACCCATCAGCATTACTTCCCTCCATGCAGTGACGACAGAAGGCCTGAGAAACCAGCTGCGAGCAAGCCTTGCGGCAGCCGCTGAAGAACACCCTCTCCACCAGCTGGCCCTACTCTTGCATGTAAACCTCAGGCTACTATTCATGCCGGTCAGTCAGGTGCTAGAACCCACGCTGCTTCAGCAAGTGGCTCCAGAGCAGGGTTTTGATTCTCTGCTTAAGCTGTCCTAAGTGCAGCTCTAGAGAGAGAGTGGACCGAGTAGCCAGCAGGCAGGAATGCTTTCCTTTCTTCCATGCCATGGAAAGCAGTAAAACCAGCAGGAAGGCCAGGGCTCATTTCCTCAATAAAAACACAGCTCTCCCTCTTTTAACTTACCCTGCAGCATGCACATACTTCAAAGACACACAGAGCAACAGTTATGTCTAGAGGGAAACAGGACAGCTGAAAACGTTGGGAGAACCTGGGCAAGACAGCAGCAAGCGGCTCTATTTACCTCGTACCACAAAGACTCCACGTTAAACCACTCCTCACACTGGAAGGACCCACAGGGCAGAGGGTAGCAGAACCCAGCCCGTGGGAAACGGCGCCAAGAGCTATACGACCCGCACGCTCGAGTGCTTCCAAGTCCTGCCCGGCAGCCATAGCGGTACCACTGAGCTTGTACTGAGGCCACAGGACAAAGACCTTGAGACACTTGTACACCATTTTTACTTCGCTGTGTCCTGCACGTTCCAGAACTTGTTTAGATTAGATTCCTCCCCTTTGTCTTTTCCTCTCCCCCCTTATTTGTATAAGAATGGGTCTGGTACTGCTTCCCCATTAATATTAAGGTTGCAAATTCCAAATTAACACATTTGAAAAAATGGGGGGAGGGTGTGTGTGGGGATCATGCTGTAGTGGACTCAAATAAAGACCAATGTTAAATATTACTTAATGTTTTCTTTTATTTAAAAGATCATTCACAAAATACCATATCCATAAATTTATTTTGTTATGAAGCAGAATGTGTTAAGTGTTTGAAATTCTTTTCCTGTTTTTGTTTTTACATTTAAAAGTCAACTGTCTTGACTAGAGGTGAGATTTTATATGGGAATTTGTTCTTAAAATCTTTTCCACATTGAAGATGTAAAGAGGTCAATTATTGGTTTGGAATACAACCACACAAATGCATGTCTGTCTTAAATTAAGTATTAGTGTTAGACAAATGGTTCTTATCTCAGAAGCAGATTAAGTGACAGGCAGAAGGAAGGAAAGAGTAGTTCTGTAAGTTGCTGGGACTCTGACATTACAAAGGTAACTTCAGGGAAGACATTCGCTACTAGCAGCGATGCTGCCGGTAGTGAAGCAGCCACGCTTCCAAACTCCTCTCGCCAGCGCTCTGCTGTGCCGGCTGTTTTATCCGAAAGCTGTCAGCACTAGCATTAGGGGCCCAGGTTTCTGTCATGCATTGGACACATCCACACTTCAGTGTTGTGGATCCAGGCTTTGTTTTGAAACATTAATGACCTCTCTCTCCTTTCGCTCCAGCCTCCCCTCCCTCCTCCCACACAACACCGGCAAGAAACATTTCAAGTGGAGAGAGATGCAGCAATTAGAGATGCTTTTTACCCAAACTTCTACAGGAAGAGAATCTATAGCAGAGCGATTTCTAATCTGCCCATTTTCAAGGTATTCTGAAAGCAGAGATCTTAAAACTGTACAGCACTGGGCAAAGAAATACAGGGGATAATGGTGATTACATACTGCATGGCAAAGTATACACTCAAACAAAAATAAAAAAGTCAATTTTATTTGTAGAAACTTCATTTAAAAATTTACCCAACATGTAAAACCCAAAAAAAAAAAAGAGTAAGCAGAAAGAGCCAGTGAGCAGTTGTGCTCAAAGAGGCACATTTTTTGCAGCGCTAACCTTGAGCTCAGAGGTGTAGTATCATACCATTTTAAAGTCAACAGCCAACCACCAGCAAGAGTCTGCTGGCAGGTGCTTTATCCACACTGATTCCACCACCTATTCACCAGGCTTCTTGTCTTCCAATTTGATTTAAATCTATTAAATTGATACCTCTGGTGTGAAAGGGCAGCTGTCCCCGAGTTTGATACGGGGCTTTGCCATATACAGGAACTCTATCACCAAATGCCATAAATGGTATTGCACTACTTGGTTAGAACTGTAGATTTCTCTGTTCAACTCATCTGGACTCTCCAGTTTTCCTCTTCAGAGCCACAGCAATACAGAACAAGACATGCAGGTCAGAAGAGGAGCACTGAGGAAGTAAAAGGAAACAATACAGGGCAATAACTAAGTCTAACCTGTGCTTCTAAAGTAAAACAAACCCAGAAAGGAAGAAGTTGAAGCAGCACCTTTGTCCAGAGACCTCCACACTCGTGGAAGGAGCAACACTGCCTTATCTACTGGCAACTGTGCTGTTTGGAAGGAAACAGAAGAGGGAAACTCAGCACAAAGCAGGCACTAGATACAGCAAAGCCAAGAACGTACTAAAAACCACTTGTTAACAGCTGACATGCATTCACAAGCTCTGTGTTTTCGGTTTCAAAGAGGACAAATGCCAGATGGCAGGAATGGTAAACTGCAGGGTTGACATTCCAGCAGAGCTAGTCACTCTGTACTGTCTTGTTTTTCCTCCCGCCTCCCCATTCCCTCTCAACCCCAAACTCAGTCGTGCTCTTTTACTACTTCCTCTCGGGGCTTGGCTCCACCGAAGATAGCAGAGTTTGGGTTGGCTACTTGATTGAGGGGAGTAGCAACTGTTCGAGGCTTGAGCTGAAGCCGGGGCCGCTGTGCTCTTTCCTCTGAAAGAAGAAACACTGAGTTTTTAAGATCTGTCTGTCAAGGGTAGTAGCTTTAACCTGACATAAAGCAGGAGTCTCCTCCATGAAGGAAGGCTGACTTACAGAAGGTAAAGCGTTTACCTTCTGTTGGCTCTCTGAAGTCCATGGAAGATCCACGAAGGGGAGGCCCATCTCGGAAGCGACCAGTGCCACCACTTCCCATTGAGGCACCTGGTGGTCGCCGGTCTCCAGGGCGGGTTCCTCTACCCCGGCCTCCCAAGAAGTCATCATCTTTGAATCCTGAAGGCGGAAGACAGTGAATTTAAAGAGCACATTCTGCAATGCTTTTAGTCTACATTTTTATTTGGGTGACTGGAAAACCTTGCAAGTCACTGCTGTCAGTCCAAGATGATGCACTGAGAGCCTTTGTCTGTAGACAGGTCACTTCACAGATCTCTAACACGTTCTAGAAGAGTCACACAGATTCCGTCTGAAACCCAGCATACTGTGCCAAGTTCAGAAACTGCTTTATCCACCTAGAGGCTTACTGGAGTGTTGGAGAGCGGGTCATCAAGTGAGCTTAAAAATATGAGCTTCAGCTGCAACTTCAGATTGTTAACACCATTAGCTGAATTCAGAGACAAAGCTGGAAGTACCCAGAGTACTTCTGTAGCCAGATCACACTGGCTACAGCCTTAGCATGACATCTGCAGGAGCAGAGTAAATGGGAAAATAGCGAGGGCATAGTGAAATACACACTCCTTGGAAAACAGAGCCTTTGAAAAGCAGAGCAAAACCCCAAGGCTTTTTAGTTGTACTATAAACTGACCAGGCATTTACTAGATTAATGAAAGAACTGGAAAAAAAAAGCAGTACAGACTTTAAATGTGAAATTGACTGCATTTCTTCAGCTTATGTATCAAAAAAATTAAGCACTGTCTGTCATTGGCCAGAATTCCAGTCCACGCCAATCCTAGAGCATCTCTCAGCCCCCATCATCATTCAATGGGAGGAGGATACTTCAGACTAACAGCACACCCAAGGGGAATATACTCAGTTTTTCAGAAGCTGCCTAGAAGCGAAAGTTGTTTTGCTCCCATTTCAGATTTTCCTTTCCACTGCACAGTTTTTGGCAGAGTTGCAGAACTGTCGCTTACTTCAGTGCCAAACAACCATCTTTAAAGGCTTGATCTAGAGCAACGCTGTACAACCTGAGAAAAGCTGTAGCAACTAAGACTTAAAAGCTAAATTTTTGGCTCACAAATCACTCATCCAGCACCTAACAAGCTGAAATGCATCTGCATTTGAAGAAGCTGCCAAAAAAGGAATAAAGCTGTAATGCCAGAACGTTTAGCTACGACGGCAGATTAAGTGCAGCGCTGTAGCAAGCATCCTCTCTCCAGCATCCGGCTTCAGTTTCATGCTAGTGCCAAGGGCATGCTTCGATATTGCTCCTTCTACTTTGTCCATTCCACTCACGCAGAGACCAGACATTGCAAAGTTGCACTTGCCAACATCTCCCCATCAGAAAATGGACCAAACCCGTGATTTCAGAGGACAAAAGAAATTGTGTTAATGTCACCCTGTATTCTAGTAGCTTGCAGCTGACTGGAAGTCAAGAGCAAACCCGGTGGCTCCACTGCTACCTTCCACTCAGCAAGCTCAGTCATTTGCTGCAACTTGCATTACTGTAACAGGTCTAAAAGTTTAGGTACATTTTTGCATTTAAGAGTGCTCTGGAACACTAACACATCTTTGGAAAAGTCAGTTGCTTCAGCGGTACACATATAATGATGTCACTTCTCCTTCAGAAGGTGAAAGGCTCTGCTCTGAAAGAATACAATATCAGCTTTTCCACACGATCCGTCTGTTTCTGCTACTATTCAGCAATGTACTTCGCATCATGTTTGAGAAATGCTTAAAATCTAGATACGATAGGCTACATTTGAACAAGTATTCTGCCAATCAGGACTGTTTCATAAAATGTGCAATCAAGACTCCTTCCTCTGTTATAAGGCAACAGAAGTTTCCCCCTGAAGGATCCCACCGCAGCTGTAGGTTGTCCAAAGTTGGCATACACTAGACTCAACCAAAACAGTAATGGGGACAAATGTAGCTGACATGAAAATGAGAACAATTTTGTGCCTTTTAGGCTGCCTATCCGTATAAGTGTTAATACTGATACCAGAATTGAAGTCATCTCTGGAATCCCATCCACCTCCTCTGGATTCTCGGGAACCTCCTCCCATTCCTAGGAAAAAAGCCACAATTCTGTTCAGATCTGAAGCTGTGGGAAAGACTGATCAAGGGGATACCACACCAAAGTTTCAGTCCTTCAATATCCAAAGTCATGCTGCTGGAAAAGCCTTTTGTTTCAGTACTACCAAGTTCCATTGCATAGGAACAAAAGTTCAGTTTAAGTTAACCAAGAATACGTGGTCAGAAAAGTTCCTCTAATACATATTCAATGGAAACCTTTCGCATGCCTAGGTCGATCAAGCTTCAACGACAACAAAGCCTGTTTTTACACTGGAACGGGAGACTAGATAGTCCAAAGTAAGTATTTGTCTACTTGTGCTTGCTTAGCTTACTCACTTTTCTTACATCATGATAAAATAGTAGCAGATCAGACTGTTGGGCTTATGATTGTCCTCTGCAAGACACCGTACATCACTAGGGGTATTGGTCTCACTTCCTGGCCTAGGAGTGACAACATATTTAGCTTTTGGACAAAGCGCATCTATTCCAGACATTTCAAGAGCAGCAGCAGCTAGGTTAGAAACATGTATATATACATATATATAAAATTTCCCCTTCCCACATAATCTTCATGTTTACCTGCATGCCTTGTCTTAGCATTAGTTAGCACCACAAGTCATAACTACAGCCATCATATTTAAGAAGCTACTCAGAAAAATGGAAGTCACCTCTGTCATCAGGCCCGCCACCTTTTCTGAAGCCAAAGCCACCTTTATCCTGTTTTCTGCCTTCTGCTATGTCCACTCGGAGTGATCGATCACCTAAAAGCTGTTAAATAAAGGGGAGAATCTTTTCAGAATGTACCATATGGGCTGCCAAGGAGTTTGAGACTCGTGCTTATCTTTTTACTTCACAAATTAGTTGCAAGTATACTTACTGCACCATCATATGTAAGAGCTTCCTTGAGTGACTCCACCTCATCGAACTCTACGTAACAAAATCCTGTAAGGAGAACCTCACAAGTTAATACCAGCACTTTAAAAGGCCTTCGTAAGAAGCTGCTCTTTCTACATATCTGCTAATAGCCTCCCTTCCCTTTCAAACATAAGCTACAATAAGTGCAAGTTGCACACAACTCAAACCAAATGCGATTAATGAAGAATGCATTTACCTATGCCTATTAGTGACAGGGACAAATCCTGAAACAGAACTCTGAATGGGCACTATGCAAAAGCTAAGAGCCTGATTAATTCCCTTTACCATAGGGTTCTCATTACAGATTAGATTTGGTCTATGCCTTTGGACAGTTATTTAGCTGAATATTGATATTTAATTACCAGTATTTTTCAACAAGAAGCTGAAGTGCCTACTTGGCCAGCAGACTGATTTTGTGTCATCACATCATCTTGTGAATTTATTCCTTTTTCTAAGACCCTCCATTACCTGAGCCAAGCCTTTCCCCCCACCAAGAGTAACTTAAATACACTCCCTTTCCACTGGCCAATTCCAATGCAAACTGGTTCTGTGTCCTCCAAAACAACTATCTGAATGGCTTGTTACTTGCTTTTTCTCCCCATCTACTAAAAAAAGACAGAGCTGAAGCAATGGGAGTCTTATCAACTAAAGAAGGATTGTGTAAGTACTCAATGCTTAAGGTCATGGATCTTAAGTGGGTCAGACACTTCAGCTTTGTACAATTCATACAAGACAAACAAGGTTTGAGAAAGTCCTCTTATGGCAGGGCAAATATTGACTCATCACTCAGGTTAGTCTGTATCTTAAGATGATGGAAGTAACAGTGAATCTCATTCAGATGACATGTTTATTTGTTAGTGAATGAGAAACCTGCATAAGTCAACATAAAGAACAAATGCAGATCAACAAGCTAACTGTGCTTCAGAGTAGGGACTGAAACTCGCCATTAAAGTGACTTCAGAAATGCCTTGTTTTCTCCTGCCAGTTAGCCATCTATAACTAAAACAACTCTGAACACTCACCTTTAAATTTGTCTGTTTCCTTGTCTCTGACTAGTCGTACACTCCTTACACTGAGATCCTTGAAGATGGCATCTATGTCTCCTTGAACAGTGTTGAAGGGTAGATTTCCCACATATGCTGTGAAAGGGGGTTCTGTTGGCAGCTCTTTCTGTTTGCGAGAACCAAGGCCACCGCCACGAGACCTGTTGAAAGAAAGTACAGTGTCTCTGGAATTTGACTCCCAAACACAGCCAGTAATATACTGCATAGCGCTAATCAGGTGCTGTTTGACTTCCTGGCAGTGGATTTTTCCACAACTTTGCTTAGTTTTTCCTACCCCTTTACCTCTACCTGCCACCTCCACTATCAGCCAACTCCTTTCTAGTATTAGCTGATGCAGTACTTGAGTGGGAAAACAAATGAACAATATCTTTAAATACATTACAGGTGAACTCAGTAACAAAGTGATGAATGAACTTCTTTCTCCTCCCACAGTCCATTAAGAAAAGCAATATAAGGTTATTTCTACTGTCCCCTACTCAAAAACAGGGAAGAAATACTTGCATGGCACAGGCTCATCAGCTTACCCTGAAATTAAGCTGAATCCAATGCTTTTAACTAAACAGCGTATTATCAACAACCACTCCACAATCATCTAAATTATTTCAACAGCTTTTTGCTTAACAGAAACATCTTCTCCAAACTCTCAAGTTATGGCCATAACTGTCAGATAACTGGACTGGAATGCTTTGAATTGAACAGATAAAAAACTTGGTTGAGCAAGGTGTTCTAAGGCAGAGGAACCACTTCCAGTGCTATTTGGGTGTTTACTTCTTCATTTGCATCTCATGAATTAGACTGATATAAACTAGGTTGTCTTTTCCCTCATTCTCAGTTAAGGCCATTGGCATTGCTTGCTGAGGAACTAGCCTATACTATATTCTTTAGTGTATTAATGTGACACCTCTGTGTGTTAATTTCCTGCAGAGCCCAATCTTCTAAAGCTAACTTTGATCTCCTTTACAGAAAGCAAGATTTGTAGCATGGGCACAAGGCAACCATAAATTACAGCTCCTGGACTTCTAGGCTAGAGGATGCCACTATCACTGATTCTAATGCCTCTTGCCTCACCTGAGCAATCTTTGACTTTTACCTGAGACGCCTACCTACTACTCTGTCCATGTTCTTAATAAAGCACAGTAAAAGTCAGGCATTGAAAATCTCAGCTCACTTTCCCAGAGGCTCACTGCGCATTTAGAAGCAGAGTGGACTCAAACTGTACCAAACCAGGATTTGCTAGTGTGACATGGAGTAATTAGATTTCTGCAGAGTCCTACCTCAAATACAGAAGGTCAAATCATTTTATTATTTCCCTTTATCCTGGCTGGTTCCATGCAGCTAGAAAATCCACTGGGCAATGTACTTGTCTGCCTTTTTTTTTAATTCCAGAATAAATATTTTATTACTAATGAATCAAATAATGCAGACATCTTGAGTAAGATTCCTTAACTCTTTCTAGGTAAGCCTGTCATTTATGCCTTTTTATGGTAGCAGCTCCACACAGGAGTCATTTGTCACCAACACTATCAGCATGCTGCCAAGTGTACTTAAATCACAACCTACATATCTTTAATTAGTGTCCACCCAGGTTCATATTTTAGCATTTTTTACAATATTCTTCATCTGCCTTTGTCTCATTAACAAGTCAGAGTCAAAAACATACTTCAGAACTAAAGCTGCTATAGTTGGGTGCTGTGTATGTACAGCAGAATTAACTTTAGTTACAAGACTTAAGTTTTAAGGAGGAACTCCAAGAAACTTGAGTTGCTCTTCTTTAGAAGTCCATAATGCTTAGAATCCATTCCATGTCTTTGTTCTTAATTCTCATCTATGGCCTTACAAACCGTCATTAAAATACTATACATCTAACTTGCAGCCAAAAATCTTAATTTTTTGCTTACGTTGAGTTTAAAAGGAGCATAACATCCTTCTACATATTCTCACCATGTTCCTTGGACTGCCAGTCATCTGGTTCAGTGCGCTGATTCACCTGGAAATTCACCCTGAAGCTGAATTCTCAGCCAGATCAACAAGATGCAAAGGGCACTTGTGCCAAGACGGGAAGGAGCACCAGAGCAAGGGCTCAGACTACAGCTTTCAACACCAACCTCCCCTCAGATCATTTTGAGCTGCTTCTGAAACCACACCCACAAGCTAGCAATCCCCAAAAGAATTTGTGCTACAAACCTTGTTTCTACCATAGCATACCAGAACTTCATGGGGTGCGTGTATGGAACACCATGCCCTATTGTGCAATCCCTACTGACACTAAGTCAGAAAATGAAGTCTTCTTTTTGAATTTGATGCATTAAGGCCTCAGTCATCGAATATATATCTATATCTTCGGTATTTTAGTCTCCATTTGAAGAAGAAAAATGGTCAATAACTAGGTTCCAATCTCAGTTTTCTACAGAATCCACGTATAGAAACACAAAAAGAAACTGTTTACTTCCCTACATTTTTTCAACACTGAAACAAAAAAAAAGGCTGACTTCAATAACCAAACAATGAAATTGAAAGATGCTGCTCTCATTTGTTAACAAAATAGGACAAAAGTTAACTATAATTAAAAACATCTCTGAACTAAGTGAACTGGGTCACACTAAAGTTTTAAATGAATATCTGCATTTCCCACTCAGTGTAACTTCTGCTCAGGCATAAATAGGTAATAATGATGTCATCTTAATGTGAGAATCTGAAAGACTACTATTTGATTTCTTTTTCAGAAAACCAAAGCAGAAAGCTGAAGTGGAAAGCTTGCTTCTAGCAAATGCAGAAGCACACATCCTTATAATTAGACTTACTTTTTGGTGGATTGAGTTAAATGACATCATAAGGCCATATTGGCGTGAAACAACCACCAAACTCTCACTTTGAAGCTACTCTTTCAGAAAGTTTAGTTATCCTCTCCAGAAAATAAGATCTGTCAAAAGTTCAAAACAAATAATATTTTGAAAGCTAGTATTTAATAGCCTTTCACTAACAATCAAAACAATAGTTCAGTATGTATCTTTCTGCACAGCGGAGACAACCACCTAACTGGATTCCAGTGTTAGTGCTTTACCAGAGGCAGCATAAGGCTCAGCAGGATGCAGGCTTTGTTGAAAATCTCCAAGACCACAACTCCAAATAGATATCAAATTTATTCAAGCAATCCAGTACATCTTTAGAGCAAGCATTAGATGTCTTCAACAAAAAACTTACCCAAGTCTAAAAATTAGGAGACATTTATTAACACTAAATGGGTAAGACACAGGATCCAAAATACCATAAGGATTAGCTCTCCATTTTCACTTACTTTTACTTACTTCAGCAGATGAATCTTAACGCTTGAGTAAGGTGCCCACCATTATTAATCCCAGCACTTCACGCCTACCAGCAAGTCAGGAGGGTTAAATAGTTTCCTTCAACTTTGAGAAGTTCTACACATGTTCAGAGACTTTCAGCTAGGCCTAGGTATGCTTAAGTACAGATTTGTGTGTCAAATTTTGGGCTCCAAAGCACCAAAAAGCTTTTATAGTAAACCATCTGTTATTAAAATTAGCAGCATGTTCCTCACCTGGAATGAAGTGACTTTTGCATACCATAGTAAGTATTATGCTTTAGCTCTTAATCAGTGCACTACCAGGGCACTAGCAAAATCCCATCTCATCATGCCAGTCATATTCTGTTGCTCTTCCACCATAATTTTAAAGAGTATGAGAAAGAGACAGATAACTTACGGATGTTAGAACTTGTTGGGAATGACTGTTTTCTATCCGTCACGCTTAAATCCTACGCTCACTCTCTATACAGACCAAATGTTACACAAAATACAACTTCCATAAAAGTTACTATATCTCAACTGAGTTTACACTATTCTTTCAATCCTAAAAATGAGTAGGACTCACTTTAAGTTAACATGGGATTCTTTAATCAGAATGCCCAAGAAGAACAATGATGTTTTCATTATGCTACACATATTATGGGACTTTACACAAAGCAGAGACCCATTAAGGTCTGAAATCATGAATTAGCTATTACCTTCCTAGTCTTCCTAGTGATAAATTAGATGCAAGTACAAGTAGAACTCTAATATTAGTAGCATCTGAGGCTTAAAACTACAGCTAATTCAGAGTAAGTACATTTTCTCTTCTGCAAAGGCATCTGCTAATCAGCAGGACACCTTCAGTTCACCAAAACAAGTATCCACATCTTGCCTGAGAGGAAGTTTAAGTACTCTATTAAAGAAATCTGAATATGAAAGTAACATTTAAACTTTAATTTTATTACTTGATAGAACATGCCTATATTGACTAGGGCAAACTGAATAGTAACATCTGAATTTATTATGAGCATCAAGTGCCACTTTAGGCTGCTGTCAAGGTTATTTGTTACAGAAGTTAAGGAATAACAATCCTAAGTGGCTACACCATCTGTTTGCTCTGGGACATCTCTTCTTTAGACACTACGCATAAAAACAAGCTTACAAGGCTTAAGTGTACAAAGTGTCAGAGCGCTTCCAAAGACAAGAAAACTTACTCCTGTTATAACCTCAGCAGCAGCTCCTCCCTGCTGCCTAGAGAGTCTGAAACGAAACCAGTTTATTCCTCTAAGAGCAGGAAAGGACAAGAACATTTTTGACCAGGAAACATACGGAAGATTAGATTATAAAATAGCATACTGGTTAAAATTTGTTTGCAAGGACAGTTTATTTCATAGTTCTATGCCTACTGCTCTATTTTAGTGTGCACAGAAACTTATATGGCACCAACCTTCAAAACAGTAAATTACTAATTGCATCTTCCTAACCTGATATAAGACAAACTTCGTAATTGCTGGTTATTGTTTCTGTAGCTCCTCCCCTACACGCACTCTCCAGCACAGAAACAAGAGATGAGACAAGCCTTATTCCTAAGGGTCAGAGATTTGGGGTCGGCACCCGGAGCCCGGATGAGGCAGGACGGCGGCTCACAGCCCTCCCCGGCCGGAGGCACCACAAAGCCCTCCCATTTCCTCCCCGCCGCAGGCATCGCAATGCTGCCCGCTCCCGGGGGCGCCGCAGCGGCTCCCCCCGCCGCCGGGCACCTCGCCCTACGGAGCACGGCCGGCCACAACAGGGGCCCCTCGCCCCGCCGCAGTCCTTCGCGGGAAGCTCTCTCCTCCCATCTCCCGGTCCGTCCCCGAGCTCCTCACGGTCTGCCCTGGCTCGGGCCCAGCACCTCCCTAAATCCCCCTCTCCACCGGGCCGGCGGGAACACAGCGACACCTTCCTCCTCCTCCTCCTCCCGCCCCTTCCCGGCACTCCCAAGCCGCCAGGCCCTAAACCTTGCGGCACTCGCCCCTCGGAGCGAGGGGGCCGCCACCCGTTCCCAGAACACCACAGCCTCCTCCTCGCCTCACAAAGCGGGCCCGCCACGGCCGGGTGAAACGCGCCCCGCCGGGCTCAGCCCCATCCCCCGGAGAAGGGAAGGCGGCGGGGCGAGACGGGCCCGAAAGGCTCCCCCGGAGGCAGCGCGCCCCCGCCCGTCCCTGTCCGCAGCCGCCCCCCCGCCGCGCCCGCCCGCCATCTCCAGAGGGAAAGGGGCAGGCTCGGCCCGGCCGCGCCCCCTCCTCGCCCGGCCGGGGGGGCCGCGGAGCGCCACTCCCTCCCTCCCTCGCGCTCCGGGGAAGCCCGCGGCGCTCCCCGGCGGGCCGGGCTCCAGCGCCGCCCGCAGCGCCGCGCTCACCCCCGGCCGCCGCCGAAGCTGCTGTAGGCCCGATCGTCGTAAGGATCAAAATCCGCCATCGCCACCTCAGCCTCCTCCCCGTGCGAGCGTGACAGGACCGCGCCCGCAGGACCCCGCGCCGCTTATATACGGCGGGGCCCGGGCCAGGGCTGCCCCTCGCGGTGCCTGTCTCCAGCTCCCCGCCCCGCCGGGACTGTCCGCGCTACTGCCTGTCGGGCCGTCTCCGGGCGGTCTGCCGCCGCCCTCACGTCTCTCACCGGCCGTTGCGGCCCAGCCGAGCCCCGGCTCCACCCGCGCTCCGTCGCCGGGAGCTCGCGGCATAGCCCCGGTACGGGCTGCGGGGTCGGGGCCGGGCGTTCATTGGTGACACAAGCTAGGCCTTTGGCTCCGGAGAGTGCTTTCGCCGCCCCAGTACTAGAGCCGCCGGCCTCCCGTGTGTCCCCAAACCGCGTCGGGGTCATTGCTGATCAGATCCCAGGGGGTGGCTCATGCTCCAGGCGTGACACTTAGTCTCTGCACTCCTGCCATTGGCATGAGATGAGAGAGCCTGGAAGCAGCAAACGTGCACAATTTCTGCAGAATAGAGCTGTATTTTATTGTAAAGATAATGGGCTGCACCCAAAAGTTTCTTGGTGTTTAAAAACATGCCCTGTGCATTGACCGATCCGTTTCCTTTTCCTGGGCCGTTATTTCAGGTGTTATAGTAACACCACAAGACATAGAGGCTCTCGTGCAATGGCCGATACGCCCGGTGTCCTCTGCCCCTGCGACTCTGGACCGCTGTGTTTTGGAAGAGTGGAGAGAGTGATCCGTGCCCCACGGGAGAGGGTTCAAACCTCCCTCAAAAGCTGCTAACCGCGGCACGGGGGAGCGAAGGAAGCCCTTGGGGCAGGGGAGGGACGGGGGAGGCCTGAGGGGGTGATGGGGACGGGAACATAGTGCTGAGGGGCGGCCCTGAGGGGAGCGTGGGGCGCTGTGGGGAACACGAGGCGCGGGGGTGAAGCCCCGGCGCTGAGGTGAGGGGGAAACCGCGGACCGACGGCGCTGAGGCCGCCGACGGCCCCGTCCGCGCTCGGGCCCCGCTGCCCCGGAAGAGGCGGGGCGGGCGGAGGACGGCGGCGGCCCCACGTGCGGCAGCGGCGGCATGGCGGAGCTGGAGGGCCGGGCCGGCGGGGCGGTCGCCGACCCCCGCGGGGTGCTGCGGCAGGGCCGCGCTTTCCTCGACTTCTTCTGGGACATCGCCAAGCCGGAGCAGGAGGTGCGGCTGGCGGCCACCGAGAACCTCCTGCGGCACCTGCGGGAGGGCAGGAAGGTGAGGTGGGGGCCGGGGCCGGGGCCGGGGCCGCGGTCGCGGCGGGCTGGCCGGAGGGGCCATGGGCGCGGGCAGGCGCCGGGTCGGCGCGGCTCTTCGCTCCGCTCCCGCTTGGAAACGCGTGTGCCGGAAGAGAGGCGCGGCGCGGGGCCCGGCAGCCCCGCCGGGTCCGCAGGAGCGTGGGCACCGCCGGAGCTGGCTGTCTCTTGCAGGACGATGAGCTGAAGTACACGCTCCAGCGGCTGGTGGAAGGACTGGGAGCCACTCGGGAGGCCGCCCGCCCAGGCTTCAGCTTGGCCCTGGCGCAGGTCAGTGTTTCCCAGAGCGGAGCCCTGCGCTCTGTGGCCCCTCGCCAACCCCGGCCAATTCCCGGGGTCCCGCTTTGCAGTTTGAAAGGAGGCTTGAGGGCAACCTCAGCATGCAGGTGGCAGAGGAGGCTCTTGCAGCGAGCATAGAAAAACTGTGCAGTTTTAAATGGTGCTAGCCTGTTGTAGGAGCACTTATAACGGTATAAGCTATATCAGTACCACAGTCATGCTACAGAATTCTGTCCTGCTTCAAGAACCACCCTTAATTTGCAAACTTTGAGCCTGTAACATAGCTAAGAGTCCCAGCAACTGGGATCACCAGTGGGATCCGACCGCATCTCAGCTAACAAGTTGATGATGCAGAAGAGCCTTGCCCATGTTGAAAAGTTTTGTTGCTTCTGTTACAGGGTCATGCAGTTGCAGCAAAATGTTCTCATTATTAATCCTGCTAAGTAATGTACAGGGGAGGAAAAAAAGGAATATCAGTAGGTATATTTCTGTCTACATGAGTTCCTATTTGGACACATCATCTACTGATCTAGTTGTCTCTGTGCTGGCCTAATAAGGCAGCGCAACTGCTGCTATGCTGAACAGCTCTTCAGCTCTATTTTGGCTGAACTTGATAAAACTTAATAAAATGAAAGAACTGCAGACTGAGCTGTTCCCATCCATCTCCTCAGGTTTTACAGGCTTTTGAGGAAATACCAATGTGCAGTGTCCTGGAACAGATAAAAGAAAAACACAATCTGGAAAAAGTGAAAAAGGTGAGTTGGCTCATAGCAGCGTTGCCTAACAGCTAGTTTAAATTAACCATTCTCTATTCTTTGAAGGCTTGGTGCCTGGATACTGTAGTTTTGGGGTTCTTGCTAAGGCAAATGACCATAATGAAATAACAGAAATATTTATAAAAACTGGAGGTTGATGACATTGTCGTCTGGCCCTGTTTTAGTTGAGGTTTGCTCGTGTGGCAGAAAGACAATCTAGGACACTTCTTAAACACAGTGCAGGAGGTTGCTTTTCAGCATGTTATCTTCATGTGGCAGGGTGTTCAAGGCTAGATCTTCCAGCCATCTAGTTCCACTGATCAGAGCTGTAGCTGAACATGAAACCTAAGTGAAGTGGGTTAACTCCACCACCCTTTTTTTTTTCCCCTTTCCAGAAACTTGTGAGAAATGCTGCTTTTGGAAACTTTTTTGGTGTTATGGCTCTGTTTCAATCCGGCCGGCTTGTTAAGGTAACGTTACTGTTGTTACTTGTTTGTCAGTACCGATCCTGGGGCTGTCTGAAGTGGAGAGAGGGTCTAGAGAGAAAGGCTGGGTCATTGGCTGGTCGATGAGATGGGACTTGAAGCATCAAGTTCAGTTCATTTATTTTGTTTTATCCATGGACTTTTTGTGCTTTTTAAATGTCTGTTCGTGACTAGAATGTAGGAACCGTGTCAGATAGCGCAGGAGGTTCCTCCCTCTCCTGGAAGGAAGGGATCTGTTATACACCATCAGAAAACACCATGTGGGCAAAAGCTGAGTGGCCTATCAGGAAGCAATTGCGTAGGTTTCTTGTTACAAGCCTTGTAAGGGTCTCAAGAGTGGATTGTTACCTGAGCCTTCAGCTTAATCTCTGATATATGTCCTTTGGTTTTGGCTTATCTTTCCTTTCTAGGACCGGAAAGCTCTGCTGGAGAGCATCCAGCTTCTCCAGCAGCTGGCACATCACCAAGCACACCTCAGAGACCTCCCTCGCAAAGCTCTCATTGACATCGTGTCTGAGGTATAGCCACAGCATCTGGTGGGTGGGAGGAGAGAGGACTTTGCTTCGGGGACTGCTTTTTCCTTAGTTTGTTCATAGTTGAAAGTTAAAGGGAGGGTGCGGAAGAGTGAGTTTAAACTGTAGGAGCTGTTTCCTGTGTTGTCTGTGGGCAGATGCTTTTATTCTGGGAGGGATGCTCTGGTTTAGCTTAGTCTGATTTCATCATGGGCAAACTGTAGTCTGTTTTTTCCCAGTTGGCTTGCTTGGGTGGTACATTAGACCGCCTGCTCTTTTGAATAGAAGTATGTTGAGAACTCTGGACAGCAAACCTTCTTTTTTATGAAGCCAGCCTGAGCCTAAGGCTGAATTTTGGGCTGCTGAGAGTGAAAGGATGTAGGGACATGGAGTAAAGGAACTCTGAGTATGTAAGAAAAGGAGAGAGTTTGTTTATTTCCTTCTTTTATGTGGATATTGTTCGTAGGTGTGAAGACTAACAGTGTTAAATCAAAATTAAATAAGGTTTTGTACAGAAGTGTTCAGGTCCTTTAGTCTTGGTGTGAGGTTTAAATGTAAGTTGAATACAATCTTTAAAAAATACAAATTAAAGGAGTTTTTGTGCATTTTTTATTTTACTGATGAAAACATTGGATCCACTTTTCTCTAAAATCATTGAACACAGTTGTTTACCAGCAAATCTTATTGAAACAAGTAACTTTGGGAAATATAATTAAAAGCTAATACAAGAGCGTTTCCTCCTCCCTGGGCTGCACGGCTGTATGGACAGGAGCAGTCGGACAGCAAGAGGACGGTTGCAGCTGGAGTCAGTTGACCAGAATTGCGATCTGATGACAATATATTGGCCTACTCCACATGGTTAAGCACCTGGGACTGTATGGCAGTACTGAATACATCCATTATTTAGTTTTGGATAAAGACTATTTCTGTAGTTTCCAGAACACTGTATACTTTTAGTAGAATGCCCTACAATGCAGGTATTTTAATATATTATGCAGCAAGTTAGTAAAATGCACTCAGATGTTTCTCATGTGCTCTCACCTTCATTCCTGTCTAGGTTCCTGAAACTGTGTTTGAGGAGGTCCTGTTTGGCATCTTGCAAAGTGACCTCGCTTCAGCCTTCACATCTCCAGAGAACCTGCACCTTTTGCTTGTGGGCATGCAGAAATTCCCTGGTGTTCTGAAACCTAAGAATCTGAAGAAGCTGTTTGGCTCGCCTACTGTTGTAAATGAGGAAAATATTCCCAGGTAAGTAAGTAAGTAAGGAGCATTAAATGCAACATTCTTGGTCTCTTGACTAGCAGTGAGAGAAACGTGGCTTTCGTTCCGATATCTGCCTGCATTTGCCACTGCAGGTGCTGTTAAGGGTCAGGTGCTAACTGTTACGCGGGTTCCTAAATTATAGCTCTGTCATTTCTCCCAAGAGGCACAGCCCGCAGTGCTCAGGAAATGTTCTGTGTCCTTCAGCAGGATGAATTTGGCCTTCAGCAATCCCCTTCCAGGCCAGATGTCTCACATTATTTTCTTTCTTCTTCTAGACTTGTAGAGCTTCTGCAAAGTGCTGCCAAATCTGAGAAGAAGGACAAGAAATTGCCCAGTGTAGTGTTTGATTTGCTACAAGTTTCACTGAAGGAAGATGCCTTTGAACTGTTCTGGAAAGAAGGTGTGGAGAATGGGCTACTGAAGGAGAAATCGGGACCTGTGAGGTTTGTTTTAACATGTTGTTTGCTGTTTTCCATATTATCCTTCTGTTTCTTGCCACAGTCTTTCTGCTGCCCTGTGGTAGGGTAGGTCATATGATTTCTTATGAACAATGTGAGAACACTTGCTTTTGGTTATTTAGGTATTCAGGAGAAAGTTTCTGGGGAGACTAAATCCAGGAGTTAGTAAGGTTTCCCTTAGAATTGTGACATATAACAAATTTGAGGTTAACTTTACCTAGGACAGCACATAAAGGTGATGCACCTCATCGGGCATAAAGGTGTCTTAAATATATAGCTTGCTCCTACAAGACTTGTCAGAGGCGCTGTTTTGTAAGTGCTTGAGAGGGAGAGTCATTTGGCTTTGTTTGCTTGGTTTAAGGAGGACAGCTTCTGTCTAGATAAACCCTAGTTCTGAAATTTGTGTCTAATACTGCTGGACTTGTGCTTTGTGGGATGGACTGAATTAAAGTGCCTGGATACGTTTTGATTCTGACATGGTCCATGTTTTTAAGTAGGCTATGGCTGTGGCTGACATCGTAACAGTAGCAATTTGAGCCTCTTTTCCAAGTCTAATGCTAGATCTTTGTAGGATTATTTAAGTTGTTGGTTGAGACTCACGCTGTATAAAAATAATGCCAAATCGGGAATAGAAATCTGTGAGCATTTTGGGGGAGCATAGTTTCATCTGGACCATAGCAAGGCAGTCTGTGGCCAGGTTTAAATCCCTCTTAACTCAAGAGTTTAAAAGTTGTAGAGGTGCACCTACAAGTTTTTTTTAAACTTATTACATGACTATCACAGTGAAAGAAAGCCATTTTCCAAGCCTGGGCAGTTTAAGTCTTGTTTTACTTCTTGGGTAAGTCTGAAAATACCCTTTGTATGCTCAAAATGTAGCTTTTTTTAGCCTGATCTCCTGCAGAAATAAGGCTAGTGCTGTCTATTCCATAACTCCTGAGCCTACTGGGCAATTTTGAACAAATTTGACAGCAAGTTGCTGTCAAAACTAAGTAAATTTGTGAAGTCAAGAACTAAGTAAGTTTTTATTAGGCCTGTGGAAACAAAATGTCTGGGGAGAAGAGATCCAGAAAGTGGACTGAGGAAGGAACAGCTAGTGAGGACAAATCTATTTCTAGACAGCGGAGGACCTGCTACGCGGAGAGATGTTAGCAGCTATGCTAGTCAGAAGAAAAGCTTTGGGCAGTAGGAGCTTTGAACACAGGATCCATGAATTTTTGACTTCTGCCTTCCCGCATGCTCCATGTAGCCTGCCCCACCACTACTGCTCTGTCTTACCCTTGTGTGTGGCTTTAGTGCTCCACCTCTTACCTGAGGGAATCTTCTTTGTTTCCCCTCAGTTACATGTGCTACCGGTTGCTGGGCAGTGCTCTCCCCTTGTTGTCTCTGGATCAGCTACAGATGGTTCTAAAAGGGAAGGTGATGCAGCACTATGGAGAGCACGTGGTAACGACTCAGGTAGGTCTTCTGAAAGTACTGGTGCTCGGGGCTAAAGGCTCAGTCCTGAGCAGAAGTCCTCTCCGCCCCCCTTTCTAGTTTCATGTTGTATTGTATAAAAAGTTTATGTAATTTTAGAACTTGGACTCTTACTAAAAACTGGTTGCAGTGGGCTGAGTATAGGCTGTGTTTAATTGTCATTGCCTATTTCTGTATTTTTCGTTCAGGCTTATTTTAAGGGTTTTGAAATTGTTCAGCACTGACCCCATCTGCTTTCATTGATGTTGCTGAGAAAGCTCTAACGATACAAGCAGAGGAAGGGCAGCCCTCAGCATATTGACAATGTCATATGTCATCCTTTAACAGTCCTTTTGATTTTGCGTGTCCAGAAGCTCCTTTTTGTCTGTCATTGTGCTGGGTGTTGCATGAACATTTGAAGTCAGAGACAAAAAGGGACAACTCATGCTTTTGTTTATGTTAGTGCTTGTTAAAAAAAGTTAAAATAAAGCACATATGAGGTTTAAGCCCTAATTTTATTTGGGAATCGGATTTTGGAACTCCTCTTCTTCTTTCCCTCCTGGGAAGCCAGCAAACAACACAGCCCTGCAATAAAGGGAGGAAGAATAAAAGGGGAATACTGATAAAAAGAGGCTTTGGTTTGGCTTTTTGTGGTAACGTAATTGTAAGCTTCCTCAAGTGGGCCAAGAATTGTTGCCCTCTCTTGGGAGGGACAGGACTTTGCAGTCTTCCTGTTCTGGTATCAAAGCAGCAACAGATGTGTGGGTTTGCTCTGAAAAGAATGCTTACCATGGTGCCTCCCTGTATGGACCAACTTTCTCCAGGGTTTATCCACTGACTTAGTTGTTTTCCTGTTTCTTGCTTTTTATGCTTGTTGCACGGTGAATTAGGCTGTGTTCTTCCATGTGCGTCAAAAAATGTGTTAATTCCTGCCCAAAATGTACAAATTCACTGAAGACAACTATTGACTAAATGGAAGGATAAACCCCTAATATTGTTGATGACGAGGAAGTAAAAAACATGTTAGTTTGAATTTGTTGTTGTTTTGTTCCTTGAGATGGGTTGTTTGTTTTGGAAAGCAAATACTGTTATCTTGTACTTTCTAATGGGATTCTGGTTGTTGCTGGAGATGGAACTATACAAAGCTTGAGTCTGATATTTACTGACAGTAACATTCCTGAGTCTACTTTGTTTCAACAGGGGAGCAAATGTACTTGATTTGCTTTGGTTGAGAGATGATTGATGAAACCCCTGTTGTGAGTTATTAGCCTGTTTACAGCAGTGCCTCCTGGAGTTTTCCTCCCAGTTTTCGTACTGATGCACAAGTATCGAGTTCTCCAACAGTGGAAGCAGGAGCTTGCTATGTTGTGTGAGATTTCTTGCAGGGGTGTTTGTGATATTGTATGGATTTGTAGATAATTAGGAATTTATAGCTCCTTTATTTAAAAGAACAATGTTCCCTAGACTTTCATTACTGTTTCTGCTCTTGCCAGGTCACTATTGATCGTGACATCATACCAAACAAGTTGTTTTACTAATTTATGAAACTCGCATTGCATTATTGGATGAAGCCACAGCTTGCCCTCTTCAAGGTTTCTCCAATTATGCTTCCCCCCCCCCGAATAAAAGAGTGGGATTGAACACTGTGGGCTATGAAAGAACATAAGGAAATGGGATGTGTGGTGAGATGGGACATGTCCTGGGGGTCTGCATGCTGCTGGAGAGTGTTCCAGGGCCAGCAGCCTGCCAGCTGTGTGCCTTGCAGATCAGTGGCAGGACTGAGGATAGGACTTAGCACAAACCAGCAACACCTCAGGATATGGTTTTTAGGTTAAACATGTCAACTGCCCCTCCAACCAGAATTCCTCAACACTTCTGATATACCATGGAGAGGAGGTGGGGTTTGTTCTACCCACTGTATGTCAGCAGGCTCCAGGGCTGCTAGATGACACCGGAATTGATGTGGGGGAGTTTCCAAATAAAGGGAAAGTCTAAGGTAGATGATGTGAGAAACACCCTGGACTTTTACCCAAAATAAGAGCCGATTGGCCTAGGAGCTTAGCTGCACTGGCCAGCATGTGGTCCAGCCCGCTGAAGCCTGACTTGGAAGGTGCAAATAAAAGGGTCGAAGTTGGTACATGGCAGGATTCTGTGGTTGCTCCTGTGTGAGGAAGACCATGAGGTGAAATTGATGACCTGCTGTATGCCTTATGACAAATGTTCAAGCACGTGACTTCAATTTACTTACTGCAGTCAAATCTGTGAAGTGATTTGTACTTACAGAGACACTCAGACTCAGTGTGAGGTTCCTAACCTGCTTGTTTGACTGTTTTTCAGCTTCCAGACCGATTTAAGTTTGCTCCAGAGATGGAAGGATATATAGATGAATTTCTGAGCAGCTGTGATGACCTGGAGAGGCAGCTGGCGGTGATGATCGGCTTCTCTACTCTCACCAATCAAGGCTATCCAGTGTTGTCCAGTTCTTCCAGGGTAGTCAGACACCTGCAGCCAGTGGCACTGCAAAAATACATTGACTGGCTCAAAGACATGTTCCTCAGGCCAGACCTTGACTCTTGTTCAGACTTCTCAAGTAACCGGCAGAAACAGAACCCGGAAAATGCAAACATGTGAGTGTATAGATGATGCACCTTCCTCTTTCTGTTTTGTGGTTAGAATAGCTACCTGCGTGACGTCTGGTTTGGACAGCCAACGTTTGCTGGTTCCCTTGCCATGAGTTGACAGTTGTCCCCCATTCTATTTCCTCTGTCCCAGAAGGTTTAGCCCCAGCATCTCCCTCTTTTGCTGGGACAACGTTCAGTTCTGCAAGTAGGAGCAGACATGGTGAGAACTAGCCAGCCTGGCCAAAGCAGGCTGGATCACCAAAGGAGCCTTTTCTCTAGCTTTTCTAGCCCTGACGGCTGCTTTAGCAAAAATGTCCAGTGGCTTCCTTTTTTACTACAGACTCTCAGGTCTTTGTAGGAATTGTGCATCCCTTTTATCTGACTATTAAACTGGCCTGAGTGCTCTTGTCTCCTTGGCCCAGAGCAAAGCGCCCACTTCCGTGTCTCAGGAGTAGCCTGTAAATACTGACATCCTTGATAGGCATTTGTAGCGATTTCCAGCTAGGAAAACTTCCCAAGAGAAAGTTCTATCCTCCTTGGCACTGCTGCTCGCTGAACACACGTGACTTGGTGCTGTGGGTACTGGGTTACTTGCAGGGATTTCTTCCAAAGATGTAAGCTGTTAAAACAGCGTGTCTATGTGTCGCTTGTCAGTAGACAAGTCGTTAAATGCACTACTGCAATTCTTGGAAGTGCTTTTTGGTAGGCTGCAGTACCTCAGAGGGGGAAAATAGACTCCTTTGCATAGTAAAAAGCAAACTTGGGAAGATTGTATCTCTTCTTAGGTACCTCTTGCTTTCTTGCTACATAACTTTGCCATCTTTAATGTAAAGGCTCTGAATATCTGAAAGTCACCTCTTGCTGCAGTGGGTCGTGTGGTTTGTGTTCGTTTTGGGGTAGTGTTCAAACTATTGATTTGTGTCCACTTCCTTACTGAAAGAGCACAACATAAGATTGGTCGACTAAGAAAATGGATCATCCACCGACTTGCTAACATTGTTGAAAGCCCAGCGGAAAAGGAAGAGAGCCTCGTGATGGACATTTCCAGGTGAGAATGATTTAAAGACTTAATGTCACATGTGCTTAGAATAATTCTGTTTAGCTCGATAGAAATATTCCACGTAAGCTGTCCCCGTAACACTAGGCAAATTCATTAGTGGAAATATTCCATAACATAAATAGTTTAGGAGACTAGGTTCTGTTTTCAAAATACCTTCTGCAAACTTCGACAAGCTCTTTCCATAAGTAGTTCAGGCACTTAAAATCATGTCAGTCCCATTTGTTTTCAGTAAATTTTAGGTTCCTGGTTACCTAGACTGCTTGAAGATATTCTAATTTTGCATCAGATCTTACTAAGTATTTGTCAATTTAAAAGTCTTGGAGAATATAACCCAAATCTGACAGTCTGAGTATTGTATTGTGTGGCCTCAAGTGTTGGCTCTTCAGTTTTGTGAAGTCCTGAATATCCTTCTCTCTTCTTTACCCCGTATACCTTGAGGAAAGTGTCTTATTTTAAATAGTGATCTTTTTTTCAGTGCTTGGACGTCCTTTAATAAAAATGTTGTGAATATGTGGTGCTATTTGGTTTGCACATGAGCTGGTTTTGCTTTGTTAGGACCAAGCTGGCTGTTAATTTTGGTTTTGCTTCTGTCGATCCTAGATTTTGCTTCTTCCATGCTTTCTTTGAGGCTAAGAAAAAGACTTCCCAAATACGTGAGGCGAATGTCCTTCCATCAGAGCCGCTAGATCAACAGGCTCATTCAGTGACAGAAAACTACTTCTTTGGGTATGGATTTTGCTTGCATGTTTAAAGCTTGGAAGTTTCACATATTCCTGAGGATAAGATCAGCCTGCGAATGGCAGGGCAAGAGGTTTGGGGTTGTGAGTTGCTATTGGAGCATTTGTGTGGCTCCAGGACCAGGGGGTGGCTTTTTTAAGGAGATCCTGGATGGATTTCCCACAGATCCTCATGTTTTATCCCTGATTTGCATGGCAAACCGGCTGAGTATGTGTGTGCTGATCAGGTAGGTGTAGAGTTCAGCTCAGACTGCTTTTTCTCATAAGATTTCTGTTGCCTTTGTTGCAAGCTAGAGGTGGAAGGACCCAAGAGAGAGGTGGTGTGGTTGTGCAGGTTGCTGTTGGCTTTCTGTCCGCTGTGCATGCAAACTGCTGATGGCTCTGCAGTCCTCCCTGTACTAAGGGAGATGGAGCTGGTAATAACAGATGCTTTTAGGTGATTGGCAAAGCTGGTGCTCCAACCTCAGTAAAGGGAAAGCAGAGGACACGGTGGGACACAGAATGGGAAACAACTGAGGATAATAGTGTCCTTGGGGGCACGAGGTATGCTTGGGGACACCGAGACAATAGCTGTACATTACTCTGCTTGGATATGTGCATGGGTTGAAACTTAGGCCCTGTGCGTCCAGGTTGCAACGAGTGAGCACAGCTCTGGGATGAAAGTGCTCTGCTGGTGGCCCTTTTCTTTTTTTTGGAAAGTGTGAGAAGGCCATCTGGTTCCTCTGACAGTAGCATGCTGGCTGTTTTTCTTTGCAGGTTGCTTCAGACTTTAAACTCCTTGCCTGTTTTGGGGGATACAGCAAAGGCTGCAGCCTTGAGGGAGAAGCACATCCATGGTGTGACTGCAGATGGGAAGCTGTGGATCTCTCTCCTTGTTGAGTATGCCAACAAGCTGCTCTCAAGTGAACATGTCAAAGCTGTGAAGCCTTTTACCAAGGGACAGAGGGATGCCTGGGAGAGGTGAGGTTGGGCCAGTAAAAGAGAAACTGTATTCTCTCATCCTTGTCCTGTTGTTCTGGCCACTGTAGCAGAGCCATTTCGTAGCAGTGGCAGTTCTGTTTCTTCCCTTTGAGTATCCTGCACCTGCGCCTGGGTTTCGGGATGCCTCTCTCTCTTATCGCCCCGTTCCTTTCTTCCTGTTCCTTCTGCTTGTTAACTATGTGTAGGTGACCATGCCCTTTTCTATTTTTCCTTCTAATCCCTCTCCCAAACATGATTTTAACTCTGCTGATCTTTTCCCCTAATAATGCCTGAACCAACTTTTCAGTGAGTTTTTTCTGGTGCTCTTTTCTGAGCTTGAACTTCTCGAAAGGTCTATGCCTTGGCTGCTGTAGTATTAGGAATCTAGCCTGTGCCCAGGTGCACAGGTTTTTATGAGCCATGCAAAGTGAGATGCTGTTGCTGGGGTAAGATTGTATACTATATGAATGTCTAAGTTCAATAAATTGAATGTTAAGTATGGAAAATGATACTATAGATTTGGTCATGTTTTAGTCTGATCATAAGAGAGGATTTACTATTGTAATTGTGAAGGACTCAAAAGGGTTTCTTTTTTCAGAGCGCTTCAGTCTGTGAAGAATCTGCAGAAGAAGGAAAATAAATCAGACAGTGCCAAAGTTGTTGCTTTCCAGCAACTTCTGCTTTTAATGGCCATTCACCTTTTCAAGGTAAGACCTCTAAAGCCTGTTTGAGTGGTGTAAAATGAGTTCATAGCTGGGCTTTCTGAACACGGAGCTGGAGAGTTTCTTTGTGATCAGAGATCCAATCTCTCACAGCCTCTGGCTTCTAGAAGTGGGCAATTGGCAGCTAATAAACTGTGATTCTTACGCTGACTGTAGACAACTTAAAGGGGCAAAGCTTGGCCTGAGCATTAGTTTTGCCCTTGATTTGCTGTTGAGTGGAACAATTTTACTTAGATTCGTATTTTTTTCTGCAAAGGGGTTGTAGTGTAGCTGATTTTAATATCTGTACCTATTTAGAGAGGTCCTTAGATTTGGGGTATATTCCTTCTGGTGGTAGTGGGGAATTCAGAGAGTGTGTTTACTGTCTACTTGTGATCAAACAGAATCCATCTGAAACAATGGATGTTCTGAGTGACCTTCTGAACTGCACGGAGAGGGCATTCAGCAAAGAACCTAAGAAGAAAAAGGCTGGTGAGTCCTTCCTACAGAAAGAAATGGAGTGGGATTGTTAATGGTCTGTCAAAAGACAGAAGATGGCCTTTCTGCATTAGTGAAGCGCTCTGACTGCACCAGTTCTAGCCTGATGCACTTATCCCCAGGAGATTCACCTGTCCTTCATCCTCTTTCCTTGTCTTTCTAAGTCTCATGTCTCTTGTTCCCGCTTTCTGTCCACATCTTCAGTCGGTTGTGTTCCTGTGTGCCTCTTAAAGGATAGGTGGGCTTCAGAGCTGGCCGTTGTTCAGATGAGCAGTGTCCAAGGGAGTTCACTCGTTTTGAGTCCTTGTTCTGTGCTGGCCAAGAGCTTGATTGCAGTGGTGGTATCTGCCTGGGCAAAGCCGCGGGCTCTCCTAACAGCCAGCAGGCCTGAAACGTGGTAGATTCAGAGCTCAAGTTCTGAGCAAACTAAATGTGTCCTGTGTGTAGACAAAGCTTGTAGCTTATTTTAGGCTAGTCCTCACTTAGGGCCTGCAGAGCTAGGTTGGGACTTGACCAGGAAAGAACCTGGCTCAGTCTTTTGACTTCCTCTCTAACTCCGGTCTTCTTGTTGTCCTTAAATCTGTGAGTAAATTTGAGCTGCAGTTCTGTGGTGGCTGGGTTGATGCAGATCAGGATTCCCAAATGTTTGGACTAATAGAGCAGTTTCAAGTGTCAGCACTTTTCTTGGGCTGCTGTGACTCCTGATTTCGCAAGAAACACTATAAATATATATACCTTTGCTGACTAGCTGCTGATTGCTTTAATGTGGCCAGGTAGATGTTGCATGATTTGCAGAACTGATAATCTAATGAATAAGTTAATTAATATTAGGTTTTGTGAAGCGGTAAGGCTTTGCAGTGGCCTAAAGACAATTTCGGGCCTGTTTCTCCCTACAGTTAGTAGCCTTCCAATACAGCTACAATCTCTAGCTTCACACTGGATTATTTCTGATCTGTGTTGCTGAATGAGTACTTCTAATGGTCAGCTAGAAGCGCCATCTGTTTTTTTCCTTGGTGAATTTTTCTGCAGTCCGTTATCGATGTGGCAGTGCAGTGATTTTGCCCCTTCCTGTCACTGTTTGTTTCTTCCTGTGCAGACAACGCAGAGCCAGGATGGGTTGAGGTGATGGTGGAAATTCTGCTCTCCCTCCTTGCCCAGCCCAGCCTACTCATACGTCGGATTTCCAAGAGCACGTTTGTACGAATATGTCCTAACCTGACCAAGAGGGGCTTGCAGCTGATCCTGGATGTAAGTGAGGCACTAGTAGGGCATTGTACTGTTTGCCTGTCTTGTCCCCAACAGATACACAAGCATGTCTCTATTTTGGGATTAAATAAAAGCCTTCTTAATTTAGAAAATGTCTGACAATGTGTGCTACTGAATTCTAGATGTAGCTCACAGAGAGTTGGCTTTTGAGTTTGTTTTTTGTTTTTTTTTTTTGTTATGGGAGAGTGAGATCTGCTAACTTTAACCTGTACTCTTTGGTAGTTTTAGGCTGAAGAAATTCCTGGGTCAGTTTATATAGCTGGTAGATTTTATATGTGAGTGTAAATGCTAACAACTTCTTTTTTCTAGAAAGGCTAAGCACAGAGGCGCTCAAAATAAGTGACACTGGAGATCTGAATTGGTTGTAACACTGAATAAGGTGCTGTCTTCTGAGAGAGTAGTATGTGGATTGCAAAGATGTGCCATCAGGAACGTTATATGATGAACCTAATATGTCATTTGTATCAAATGTGTGATGTCACCAACCTCTTCAGTTTTCACCACCTTCTTTGTTACTTATAGAAAGAACTTAGCATATTAGCAAACATGGTATTGCAAACCAGAAAGGTGAATGCCCTTACTTACTGTTTCGTTATCCAGCTGGCTTACTGTGCTGAATTCCTGTACATTCCTGTACACAAGAAATGCGTCAAAACAAAACACTGAAAAAACACAAGTCCCTCTTTCCTACAGGTTCTTGACCCATACCAAGAGCAAAATGAAGAAAGTGCTGTTGTTGTGATGGAAGAATCGGACAAAAAGATCAAATCTGCGCAGGATGCGGTAATTGATGTGCCTTTGCCTGTGACAATTACTCTTCATACCTTCACTGCTCAAAAATAATGTTTCTCCTGATCTGTGATAATATATGTAATTGCATTTCTCTGTCTTGAGTAAAGTGGCTGTTGCTCTAGGAAGATTTATTTTAAAAGTGCAACGCACAAATGTCTTGTTGGAAGTGCATGTTCATTAGTCCCTTGGCCTTGAAGGAAAATGCTGTTGTAGGTTTGGCTGTTTGAATAGAAGACTTCCTGAGAACAAATGACTGCATCCTGAAATTAGCACAGGCCTCTTTTTTGCAGCCACAGACTGAATCGTTGCTGCGATGCACAGCTGTCTGAATTCAAGATCTCCGGGTTTTCAGAACTGCAGAGATTCAAGTCACAAAGTATTACAAGCATTAGCAGAAAGGAGAGTCAGATGGGGGCTGTTACTTCAGATGTTCCTTGGAAGCTTCTTTTTGATACTCATTTAATATGACAGAGACGTCTGTATTGTGTTCTGCTTTTAGCTCTTGCGAATATCTGGTATCTTGTTATCTGAGGTGTCTTTACTTGAATCTGAAGGCTGGAAGCAAGGCAGTGGGGTGAGGGGAGGCTTGAGTTTTTATTTCTGAACATCTGAGTATTGAGTAGGGCTTAAGAACGGTGGGGTCAGGAGATGAACTTTTCTTCCTCAGGACGAGGAAGGAAGTGAGGACTCCTCAGATGAAAGCGACACTGAGGAAGAGAATGAGAGTGGAGATGAGGAAAAGAATGAAGAAGTTGATGATGATTTTCGCAGTCAGCTGATGAACGTTCTCCAAGCAGGGAATGCATTGGTATGTTTTTGCTGCCTCCCTTGATACAGTTACCAGGAGGTTTGGGGTGGTGAAAAATTATCTAATACCCACATCCTATCTGAGCCCATGCAGTGATAACCCTGGCAGTCATCTTTGTATGGCATTTGAAGCAGGAGGTCAGGATCTTCAAAGCAAGCTGTGGCAATAAGTCACTTGTTCTTTTATTTATTGTTAGTGTCTTGAGTGCTTGTCCAGTCTAGCCTGATACAGCGTGTATTTCTGCCTGTAATAAACGAGATTGATGTGAACAAAAGCAGAGATGCTGTTACATGGTGCCTGTGTTGGCTGGCCTGTGTGGAGGAGGTGGAGGAGTGTGATCCCTGTAGGCCACTGTAGAGACTTCTTGTAGCAGCTTTGGAGTGGGATTTAATGATTCCTATAAAGGCTACAGACGTAGCAACATATTAACCTCTTCACTGAAGGAGCAACAGCGCTGGGAGTCAGTGTCAAAACCTCAGTTTCCTCCCTCTCCCGATCCTCTAGCTCTGTGTGTTAGTTCTGTGCAGCCAGGATTACCTGAGAGGAAATATGAGCCAGATTTCTCATGGGTCTGAGCATCTGTTTTCCATCCCCATGTTGTTATTCTGGGTCTAGAGGGAGTTACATCCCTACTGAGAGTCTGGTCTTGGCTGTGGTTCTCTCCCCACTGTCTTTTTGAAGTATGTGAGATGACATGTCGTTTTTGCATCCTAAAAACAGAAGGGAGGAGACGAGAGTGATGAAGAGCTGGATGATGAGGCTATGATGGCTCTCGACAAGAACATCTCAGCCCTTTTTGCGGAGCAGCAGAAACGTATCCAGGCAAAGAAGAATGAGAAAGACAGGATGAGGAAAGAGAAGATCCTACGGAGGGATTTCAAGATTAAGGTGGGAGATGAGCATTTGGTGTGAAGACCTCTGGCGTACTAGCATGTTAGTTGTAGCCTACTGCATGCCATGAGCTACTTAAGGCTGAACAGCTTGGACATTCATGTGTGTCATAAGCTCCTGGAGGTTGGGGCTGGATTGTTCTGGCTTTGTACAGCACCTGGCACAGCAATGTTGTCATCAGTGACTGGGGCTTCACAGGCCTATTTCAAAACAAAAAAACAGGACTGTGTTTTCAAAAAGTAAATTGTGGTTTTCATTTGGTGATCTAAAATGCTTCAATTTATTAGATCCTTCCCCACACCTACCCAAAGGTAGGTGCCTGTCAGTTTTTGTCAGCTGGACAAGCTTGGTGTGCCTTAGTGTGACATGCATAAAGTTCCTCTGGTAATTTTGCAGTGTAAGCTTTTCTGGGGGGTTATTGTGCTAGTAAAATTGGGAGGATTATGATTAACGCTCCCTGGTTATTTGTGACTTGTAATACTGACTTCAGGCCACCTGGTGTCAGCATGGACCGTCCAGGGACAGCTCCAGCTGCTCACATATAGAAATGTCTGGTGTCAGATTAGCCAAGATGAAGGCTGAACAATGTAGTGAGCCATTGGCTTTATTGCATTTTCATTCTGATGCTGTGCCATAAGAGGCTGATTTTATGCTAATGCACTGTCTGGAAGTCAAGGTGGGCTGGCAGGGATGAGAACTATCAGTCAATGGTGCTAACAGAGGTCTGTGCTAAGTTATCGTGACTGCAGGTCTGGCCAGGTGGCAGTGATTCCCATAACTGCTGTTTCTAAATGGTGTCATTGCACAAAATAAAGCTGAAGTCAACAGACAGCCTTTAATCTTCAGTTTCAATTTTTTAATTTTCAGTTTCTCATGCCCTAACAGTACAAATAATAGCAGAAGGTGTACAGATCTCAGCTGCAAATAGTTTCCTTCAGCCCCCTCCAGCTGCTGTGTAGCCTGTTCCAGTCTGAGGGAGCTGCTCTGGCTAGATCCATCATGCTTCCCTGTCTGCATTAGTTCTCACGTCAGTAACGCTGTGTTGGCAGGTGCTGGATCTGGTTGAAGTGTTCCTGACTAAGCAATCAGATAACCCCTTGGTGTTTGACATCATTGAGCCACTGCTTCGGGTGATCGAACAGTGCATGAGCTCAGACTCTGACAAGCAGGAGGTTGACTTCCTCCAGAAAACAGCCAATATCTTCAAGTAAGTGTCCTTAGTCCTCCTGATAGTAGGCAATGGCTTTTGATGGACACCGTGGTGTTTGCTGAACCCCTGAAGTTGGTCTTTCTAAGACTGAAGGTGATTGCTATGTGTAGAATTAGATTACCAGCACCACACATGCCCACAATGCTTAGTCATAACTGGCAGGAAAGAAATTAGGATCTAGGTTTTCTAGTCTAAGGGACTTCAAGTGTCAAACCTGTTTGCAGGTGGAAGCCTTAAGAACAAACATTGGTATTGCAGGCACGGTGCCATGTCACTGAATATCTCCACAGGCCTCTGACCTCCGAGTCAGACCGTACAACAGCTCCCTAGGCTTATGGAGTCGCTGTGGCTGCCAACACGTTATTACTGAGACAGGCAGAGTGCAAATTCTCTCTGTTCATGGCCAGAAGTGAGGCATGGTACAAGCTAGACACAGACATAATGCACGGTGTGTGCCATGATGTGTCATCTGCACACCGCTCCCTGACATCTCCAGCGCTGCTCTAAAGCATTTTCGGTGCTGGCTCTCTACTCCCTGTTGAGAAGCAGTTCTGCAGTAACAGGGTTTGAGGCAGCTAATCCCCTTTGTGGGAGCTCTGGAGGAAAGTTGATTCTGATGCCTAAACAGGTGCTTGAAGGTGAAGAGCAGTAAGTCTCCTGACCTTTTTTGCCACAGCAATGACTGCCTCCTTTGCTGCCTGCAGCTGGCACCATTTCTGTTCATGTGTTGCCCTGAGCCCAGTGGTAGGGTTCATAGCAGTCTGTTTCCCAGGGCTCTTTCTGTAGGTTTGGGTCTGGTTTTAATGCTCTTTCAGGAACTCATTGTGCCGAACTAAGCAGTACTGCAAGAGACTGGATGCCCTCCAAGAAGATTTGCATGCTTTTGTGGAGAGGCTTGTGAAGAAAGCCTGCAAGCACACTGACTCTTCAGTGGCTCTCTATTATTTCAGGTGAGTGTTAAAAAGGAGCATCTCTACTTGGTGCTGTAGGCTGGTCTGTAAGCAGGCATAACGTTGCATGTTAAAATGGTTCAGAGAAGCAAGAGACTTGATGAAGGCTGGGTGCCAGCATCTGTGTCTTACATGAGGACTAGTCAGTCATCCTGGCAGTCTGAAGCATTTTCACAGATGTCCATTTTTTGGTGACCATCTTTTATGGGCTCTGTGTTACAGATATGGTCTGGTACAGCTTTGCTGGTAGTGATGGGAAGCTCTTTCTTGAGGCTTCATTGGGGAATAATGAATTGTGTGTGATTCAGTGCAGGGATGAGTGTAATTTATACAATCTGCAATGTTCGTTCTGTAAATACAGTGGTTTGCTGTCTCCATGATAGCACAGTGAGGATAATAATGATTATGAGTCCTGGTACGTACCAGTATTCACTCCTTTGCTGCTGAATACAGGTGAATTAGAATAAGTCATATGTGTATTTCTCAGGAAACCTGGGCAATCTTGCTGTTTCCTGGTTAAATGTGAGTGCCATTTACCGGTTGGCTCTCTTGTGACTTGCAGGCAGTTTCAGGAGGACTTTTGCACTCCGCCTGGGATTTCTCAACACAACTGTGTATGCAGCGGGTACCGTGTTGCATGGTCAACTCAGTGCCATCGGGCAGCGTTGGCTCTGCGGCACACCTGGCTCGTGGCTGTGCAGGAGCCGTGGTACATCCTGGCAGCACAGGGCTGGCTGTGCGCGCCGCATGGTTCCCTGACAGCTTCCTGGCAGTGGCAGCCCTGAGTGGAGCTGTGCCCAGTTAGTACAACGTTTCACAAAGGCAGCAAGCTGCCTGCATGCTCTCTCAGCTGATGTGCCCGAGGCCTCCGGGCACAGAGCGGCCTGGGCTGAGAGGGCTGCGCTGCAGCGCTGGCTGAGCTGTGCCGGCTCGGAAATCCTGGGCAAATGTGGAGGTCCTCAAGCAGTGCTAGTCAACAGCATGAGCTTGAGGAAACCAGGCTGGTAGTGGGGATGTCTGACTGCAGTGACAGATAATGACCTGATGCAGCCTTCTAAGGTTTATTTGTCTTTAGGTCTGGCAAGAATGGGTTAGACTGAGAGAAGGGGCCTTCTCAGACTCTTTAGCCCTGCCTAGTACAGGATAACCTGCCTGCATCACTTGGCCTCTGCCCTCAGGTGGGTTTGCAGAGGCACTGTGACACTGGTAACTGCTATGTTCTCCCCTTTTCCTTTTCTTTTTTAGTGCCTCATTATACCTGCTCAAAGTGTTGAGAGGAAACACGCCCGATAAGTCATCAACTCCTCCTACCCCACTGCGAGAGAAACAGAACACCACCAAGCTGCAGGCTTGTCAGGTAAGGCAGCGGGCTGCTCTGGAGGCAGTGGGTTTTTGCCAGTAAAGTTGCATTACCCGGTTTCGCTGAGTGGACCTTGCTTATTCAGTCTCACTGTTCCTGCTGCCTGCAGATGCTTGTCTACACGATTTCTTTTCCATAAAGCTGTCAAATTCCTCATCCCCTTCTGGCCCTCACCCTCCTGCCTTTGCAGTGCCTGCTTGCCCATAGCCACCAGGGGCTGCTGATGTACAGTGGATCCCGGGTAACTGCTGAAGAAGCCTGATGTATATTTATGATGCTCTCCTGACTGATTTGCTACGTTTTCCATTAAACTCTTGGCAGTCACTCTGAGTTCTTTCCTGGGAGGGTGCTGAGGAGCAGGGAGGCACAGGACAGTGGTGGATGAGAGCGAACTCTATCTCTGTGGTTTGGGCTGAGTTACCTCAGGGTGAAGAGTATGAAGCAGCCCTGATTTCAGTGGTGGTTGTTTGCAGGGAGACTCCTCATTTGGTTGTGTTATGGATGTCTGTTACTTGGGGAGCCTTACTGTCTTGTTCCCTTTCGCCTGTCTCTGCTGGATTTCACAGGTCTCTGAATTTGGTGGCCCTATGTACTGGGCAGCCCAGTCCAGTCACCTCCATAGGACCTAGCAAGAAGTGTTTCGCCAGCTAGCCTGATACTTGCCTCTGAACCTCTCAAGTTATGTGCAAGAATTAGTGCCATAATCCTGTTGACATTTAGGAGGGGAAGGAAAATAAACAGGGCTACCTCATGACAACAGAGGGCCTGGGAATTACAAACACTGAGATATTATTAGCAGCTGAAAAGATAGCCAATGTTTCTAAGGCTTAGTGAGAGATTGAGAGTGTTAATTCAAGCAGCTCTTGTTCTGTGCTGGGCCTTTTTGGAAAGAAAAACGAAGTGGGAGGTCTGTGGGGAATACAGACAACATACTGGACATTGACCCTGGAGTGAGACATGCTTCACAGCATCCTTGTGCAGCTTCACAGGGAAGGCTATTATTCCTGCAGGAGCAGAGCTGTGGTCTTGACCAGCCAAGGACACAGCCAGCAGCTGGAGTGAGTTGCTGCTTTGAGGGAATTGACACAGTTTAGTTTGTGTGATGCTGCTGGTGCTGACATTGTGTCCAGGCTGGGAACGTTCTGCAGTGGGGAACCAGAGCAAAGGTGTGGTGTGTTTCCAGTGAGCAGTGCTTTGTGAGTATAATCTGGAGCTTTCCAGTAAGCAGCCAAGTGGAACTCGCGCAGGCCCTATGATGCAGTGGTCAAATTTCTGGAAAAGCCTGTTAATAGAGAAGAAATTTTTTACAGCAAACATCTGCATGGGAGGAATCAAAATTTTTAACCTGCAGATGTGTATGTCAAATAAGTGCTAAGAATAGACCCTTGACTAGGAAACTGGAGTCATGTATTTCAACATCCGTCTCCCCTGTTCCACTCTGGCCTGTGTTCAGCTGCAGTAGCGCTGGGAGTTCAACCTGAGAACGGGGCACAACATTAACATGGCTTTAACTTACTATGGGGCCATGTTAAAATTACTTGGGCAATGGTTCATAAAAGGCACTTCACTACTGTGAAGATCACAGCTTTGACCTCCTAGGCCTTAATTTTTCTTTCTTCCCAGAGAGCTGTGCTTCCTTGGCAATATGAGAACAGTCACATATGTTGGGATGTGATGCTCCATGCTTCGCTGTTCATTCACCCCTGTGTTAGTTTAGATCCATATGGTCTGGATAGGTCTCAGCTGGTTGCTGCATGTCTGGGTTTCTTGTTCCCCGCCAGAGGGGGATATTAGAACATTTACACAGTTCTGGGATTGCTGGATCCCTGATCAGAACTAGGGCTTGTTTGCTGGGTACTTAGAAATCCTGGGCATAGCTGCTAAGTGTGTGTAGATCAAGATATCTACATACACTAATATCTACAGATTCAGAAAGCTCTACAGCTGAGGACACCATGTGCACAGCACGGCTGCTGCAGGGTGGTCTTTGAGTGCCCTGTGCGCCGAACGTGTGTTAGACATGCCCACCACAAGCCGAGAAGTACAGCCCCCACAATACTCCACACTAGATGCAGCGTATGTAGTCCTACTAGAAAGCTGTGCTGCTCTTCACTAGCATGATCATATGGCTATCAGTACTTGGGAGGGCGTGTTTGGGGCCCACTTCGTTGTTTTTTCATGGTTCTGTATTGCATAAGCTACCCAAGAATATCTGGTTGTTGGAAAAATCTCTGTGCACTGGTAGAAATTAATTACTTTGTTGCTAGTGATTCGCACTTGCGTTTCACTGGGAACGTTTTTTGTTCTGCTTTTTCCCTGTAGGCTTCAAGCACAGGTTGTTTGGATATGGAGAGGGTGACTGTAATATATCAGCAAGCGCTGACACAATTCTTGACTAAACGGAACAGTGCTCTTACAAGCTCCATGTTCCACGATCTCTTCACACGCTTCCCGGTAAGTCTTGCTGACTGTGTGGTGTGTTGTCTTCTGGTGGCTCCACAGTACCGTTGTAATGCTGGGGAAAGTAGGGAGGGAAGCTTCACTTTATTGTAGGCTTTTAAAACTGCTGTAAGGTCTCCTAGGATCTTCACCTGCTCACACTCTTAATACTGTGTGTTTCGGTAGCAATGCTGCAGAAGGCCAGGATCTCATTTGTGGTTTCGACTGGGATACTGCATGGAGGATACAGATGAACAGAAGGCTTCTTTTTAAAGCATAGTCTAAGAAGTTCTAATTTTTGACCAATATTCAAGACAATGTGGATGAGCAAAGTTTGCACAAAGGCAGAAGGGGCCAGCTTGTTTAAACAGCTAATGTAGCTCCTGACTAGCTTTGCTCTGACTGCGTGCTCAGTTTATCAATTTTCTTCCAAGAAGACTGTAGAGCATAGAGTCTAATTAGAATCTAATCTGCAAGGCAGGTGTTGGGACAGTGTCAGTGTCTGAAATGTTTGAGGTATTTCCTGCAAATTTGACCTAGGCCTGGAGCTGGTCTCCACTCTGAGGACAGCCAGTTTTTAAGAAACAGGCCTTGGGTCTGCATGTCGTACAGTTCTTCAGGGATTTTTAGGTCAGAGTGAAATAAAGACAATTGCCAGAAGCTCCTTCTCAAGGGTTTCAATCTTTTAGAACTGATGTCGGAAAGGAGGGTGGGAGGAGGCACAGACTCCCGTAACTGGGGGGAGATGCTTTCAGACTCTGAGGGAATCTTGCAGGAGAGAGTTCTTTTGCATATGAGGTTTCTTAGGACGCCAGTCCACAATGACACCTATATAAGTTAGTGAAATAAAGGGAAGAGAAGGGTTGTGCGCTGCCCACGTGGACAGCAAGCTTAAGATCCCATCTGCAGGTTTCTAGAGCCTGCAGCTCTTCCTTGCAGCTATTCCTTGCAGAAAAGTCTTTTACAATCTTTAAGCTCATCCCTTGTATAAAAGAAAGGTAATGATATACAAAGATACTGGGTAGTTTAAAGCTGGGCTTTGCCAACTTGCTAGAGCTATCTGTTGTTTTAGTAGTCTTCCTACCCCCAAAAAGAAGCCATTTCAGGTGTTGTGGTTGGAATAACCACCAGCATAATATGTCAGTGAACTGTACAGCAAACTGCTGACAGCTTTGTCAAACATGCTTTGTCAGGGCCAGACCTTCCAGAGCCTGATAGACATTGGGGGTGTGCTAGTAAGGTATCTGCAATCCAGATGCTTTCTCATTTCATGTGTCTGGAGTCCTTATGCCCCTCAGATTGGAAATATTTTGCCTATAAACATAGGAAATGGTGGGTTAGGCCAGAACAGAGTTTCATCGCACTTTGCTGACAAGTATCCCTTCTCTAGAAAAGCTGGTTTGATTGAGACTTGTTACTGGGGACAACTTTAAGTTAACCTGTCTCCAGGGAGGCTTTCCTCCTGACACAGTTGTTTCTGTCCCTTTAGCACGTGGGTTCAGGTCTTTCCCCAAGCTCTGACATTCTCAGCAAGTTCTCCTTTGCCTCTTGGACTCTTCCTCTGCGCAAACTGAACTGCCTACGTAAAGTATTGGGCAGAGGCAGATTTAAATCAAGAACCAGGCAGAACACAGGAGATGAAACCTTTGCCTGGTTTTTTCCAGTTTGAGTTTTGCTGCTGATTTGCTTGTGGTCAAGATTTCGCTCAGGGCTAGGGTGACCAAAGCTGTTAATTTTCAAGTAAACTGTTGCTGGTCTCTAGGCACTTTTCTTTCTTGTGGCACTTTCCTCTCACTCAAGAAGCTGAGTAAAATATAGACTGCTTTGCCTGAAAAACAAACCTGTCTGTCAGCAAGCCACTAATAAGAGACTGGGTCTTTCTTTCTTACAGATCATGTGTAAGCCATTAGTAGATATTCTTGTCAAGTCTATCACAGCAGGAGCCAGGCAACACCAGCAGGTAAGAAGGAAAACAAAGAAACAAAGATATATTAAGTAGTCAATCGGAGAAGTCACTTATTAAGCATCGTTTGAGCTGCTGTGAATATGTCTATCAGTGCCTTTAGGGCTGCCCAGTTTTGAGAATTGGGCTTCCTGCGGGGAGAGCTTTTGCAAATACGGCCTTGCTGCTTCAGGTATGTGACTGAAGTTGTGGAAGTAGCTTATATATTCACAGTCACAGGGTTTCTTTGGTAGCATCTCGTTTAAAAACTACCTGCAGCTTTCAGGATTGAGCCCTGATTGTAGTAGGGGTTGCCTTCAGTCACTTATTCCTTGATTACTTTCTTATTGGTAAGATGTTCCTGTGTATTAATGCAGCATGTTGTAACCCTTGCCTCCTAATGCTAACTCAAGGTTAGTCTCTTGAGTCTGTTCCATGCCTTGCCAGCTGTCCTGCATTTTCTAGGCCCTGTGCTTCTGTGTCTAGTTTAAAACCACCTGTATTATAGATCTGATTTTTGATGGTTGATTGCATGTGCCTGATGAACACAAAATTAGTTGAGCCTTATCAATAAAACATTGCAGGGTGACTGCACAGCTCGCTGTTGCATGAGCAGGGAATGAGGCCTGTCTGGATTCTCACTGCAGCATGCACTGCAGTGGGGGTGCTTCCACGCAGTTAATAACCAAAACCCCTTTAGGCCAGCAGCACCGTCTCTCACACTTTCCCACCCCCTAGCTGTAACACGCATCTGTCCCCTGCAGAATTTCATCCTGGATTGACCTTTCTGTTTTATAAATAGTTGTTTTATTGTTTCTGATCGTTGTAGGGAATGTGGAGGGCTAGGTAGGTGTTTGTTGTAAGGCTGCTTTACATTGTCTGTGTAAATTGCATTTCACGCTCTTTCACCCAACAGGAATGGCTCTGATTTAAAAAACAACAAAAAAAAAAGAATTAAGCTGTTAGTAATTTCAGTGGATAGAAATAAGGATGTTATACAAATAACAAACAAATTAATTATAAGGCACATACTTGACCCTGTCCTCAAGAGACCAAGAACTGCATCCCAAGCAGACAGCTTCATTTACATGGTATCTTTGCTTCCCCACAGGGAATAGCATTGTCCTTCTTTCAGGGCTTCCACAGTTATCTGCTCAAGCTTTGTTTCTAGAGCCTGCTTATTGTGGGTGGGAGGAGATGCAGTGCGCTGTTTGTGGGAGACTGGATAGAGAACGTGGATATGCTACTGTTAAAGGCAACATGGAGAGTAAGCTTTGTAAAGCCTGTGGAATTCAGTGTTGCAGCTTTGTTTTTTGCATACTGCGTCCTTTTCAGGAATTCTGGCTTCGCCTTATCAAATATCTAATTTGCCAGGTTTTCAATTAATTTTTCCCACTGATTCTCAATGCAAATGTGCTTTGGTGGTGTCCTAGGGGGTAGGGTAGTGGGACAAGCTAGGTGGGTCTATGTGACGAAGTGATGTCATGGGTGACTTCTCTGGAGTCTCTGCAGCTTGTGGCAGCCCCTGGGGAGCGAGGTGGAGGGGCTCAGCTGCCAGAAGGGCTGTCCTACCTTAGAGACCCAAAGACACCAAAGGTCTCCTGCTACCGTGGCTTTGGCCGGCCCTGATGGTTGAGAGGCAAGTGGGGAGAGTCTTCTATTTTCAGCCCCCAAATGTTGGCCTTTAATCATTAAACTAGCTTAGTCCCAGAGACATGAGGCTTAATTCCCCTTCTAACACTCCTGTTATTAATGCTGATCCTTCTGGCTATGCCTGCTGCTTCTGTATGAACAGCTGATCCCACTGTGATTTTGACTTCTTGGCTCTGCAGATCCCTTTGGAGAGAGTCCTCAGGGCTGTGCTGGGTAGGGAGAGCGGTGCTCTGCGTGGGAAGGTGGAGGCTCACAGCTCTGGCCAGGTGTCTTGTGTTGGCCCGGTGATGATCCCTGGGGCTCTGGCCCAGCAGGGCTGCTGGCCACTGTCGCAGCTGGCCTGGGGGAGGCCCTTCCCGACGGGGTAGGAGAAGCGGATGCGCCTTCAGGTTGGGCTTTTAGGTAGTTCTGAACAAAAGGAAAAGTGTTTCATGAGGAAGATGTAAGGGCGAGGGTGTTTCTTCCTCCTCACCCTGGGTACCTGGGCGTTTGTGAGAGCGGCACGGAGGCGGGGGGGGGTCTGTTCCATCTCTTCTCTCAGCCAGACTGGTCCCTGAGGTTTTTTTAAGGACTTTAAGGCAAGATTTTGTGGCCACCAGCATACATGTCCAGCTCTTACTTCAGGGGTCTCTGCTCTTGCTGGGGCCTCTAGTGTAGTCAAACTTGATTGTGAAGTGATCGTGGTGGACTAGCCTGGTTGAGGTGATTTGCAGCACGTTTCCCTGTGTGATCAGTAAGCCACACAACGTACAGGGAGTCCTGGACTGGCCTGGGCTCTTGGCAAGAAACAGCAAACCGAACTGTATGTGAAATGTTGTTCCTGTGCCTTCTGTTGCAGGCTGCTGCAGGTCTGTCAGACTCAATTTCTGGGCAGGTGTGACTGAGAGAGGATCCTCTAGGAAATGCAGGAGCTGTTCTAATGCTGCTCAGCTGGCGTTGGCTTGGAGAGGAGCAGTCTGTCCTCTTCCACCCCAGCCATTTGTCCTGACCCTGGGGACCTCACTATCTGTCTGGTGCCCAAGTGTTCATGCAGTTATGGCTCAAAACAGCCATGATGATGATTTGGCTTAAAACTTACCTTCCCCTTGCACACATACTCCCCACCCCTTTTGCTGTGTTAAAATGTGATCAATTCACTGGTCTTGTTCAGGGCACAAGGATAGTCGGTTCAGGAGTGGCTGGTTGAAAGCTGTCATCTATTTCATCAAGCATCAGTGTTTGTTAACATGAAATTATGGCTTCTGTGAAGTGAGTACAAGAATATTCGAAAGCAGAGTTTGTCTGTGTGGACTGTTTGCTGCAGCTGATGACTCGGGCAGCTGGGTCTTGCATTGCTGCAGCCTTTCTGTGCATCCTGTCTCCCTCAGTTGCTCACCTCAAACCCAGAGAACACTGAACCCTCAGCAGCAGTGTTGTGACTGTGAAGAGAGGGATGTTTGTAGCTATCGGATGGGTGTTATATGCCTTTCTGGGAGGTGCGTTTCTTTGGCCTGTGTGATTGCTGTATAGAAGGGTCTTTTGGAGATATGCAAAGGCAGGTGGTGCAAAGCTTAGCAGAAAAAAAAGAAGCTTTAGAACAAAAAATGTAGATAGTGTGACATCAAGTCCGCTTTTTTTCTCTGACACTGTTTCTACATGCTTAAAGCACCAGTAAGGTTGTTCACCTCCATATTGAAGTAATTTATGAGATAAAATGAACAACACTTTGGGGGGTGAGAGCTCTTAAGGCAGTTTTAAACCTGGCTCACAGTGGTTGGGTTGGTACGTTTCCTAGCAGTAAGTTCAACCTGTATAGCAAGTGTTAAACTGGAAAGGTGAATTTGCAATGGTCTTACTGAGAGTGGACTTGAAACTGAAGTATGTACATGTGGCCAAGTTCTGTTCCTCTAATGCTACTCCTGGAGTGCGGATCCCTGCAGGAGACAGTAATACAGCAGCTTCCTTGGAAAAGGGAAGAGCTGGCGAGACTGGTGTCATTATGAGTGGGGGAACAAAGGGCAAGGGATGCATGACCAGGGAAGGGGGGTTGTCATCCCACCCTGAATTCACTTAGTACCTGTTTAAACCTATACATCAGAAAGATACAAGACACTGTCACACTGTGTGACAGTGGATCTGCAAAATCACATTGTTTCAGGGAGTTCATGCATCTGAACGGGGCTTCCCACCTCTTGTGAGACCACACTGGCTGCAGGAGACTATGAATCATATTCTGCCAGTTCAAATGCACTGTGACTCTGGCAGCTGGTGCTTTGAATGCTTGGTGTTACCTGTTGGCTGGCCTATTTTTCAAACTCTGCATTTCTTGAAGAGTGGAGCTAAAGAAGAAAGACTGCTGTCCCAAAGGTACCTGTGTGCAAGTTAAAATGCTTCAGGCTTTTAAAAAATGAACACACTAACGTTTGTACATATAGGCAGCTCTGATAGCTTTCTCTTGCCAAGGAGTGCCACCTGAGCGAAGTGCAGCTAACGTTTCTAGAATTGCATACCTGCATGCATATGTATCTGCATACTTACACGTGCCCCAAGCAGCTTAGGTACACATGGCAGCTAGGAGTGTAGTCTTCAATGATAAGTCTGGTATGGGAAAATGACAGGTCATCAGAAATGGAGCTTGTGTTATACTTTTGAGTTGACCTAGTGCTAATGAACTGTATTAAGCTTCTGGCACAGACGATCCCATTGGCAGTGCAAAGCCTTGCAATTAGCTGAGCAGAGTGTGTGTGGTGCTAACAGGTGGGGGAGGCTTGCGCGGTTTTGTTGACAAAGGATGTTGCTGTCAGTCTGATGTCTTCCACAAGCACTAAACACGTTCTCTCAAATTCTGTTCAGAAAAAAATTGTGTGTGAGCTTGTCCTCGCTTCCTCCTTTCTAAATGCAATTTGATCTTACTGCTGCAATTGTTTTCTAGGAGACCCTGACCTTCAGATTACTTCCTTGTGCCCTTTTTCAGTGGGTGCAGTGTTGCTTTCTCAATATGCACAAAAGGCTTGGGTTTATTTTTTTGACTTGTGCCGATGGAGTGTAAACCTGGGATCAAGATGTGTTTAAATTAATGATTATTGCATGACTCAGCGACATACCAGAACCCTCCTGAGCCTTAGGTGAGGAATGTCTTCCTGGTTTATTTTTAGCAGCATCGGTATGATGAGCATAGCTACAGTAATGTCTCGTTCTGTAGCTGTGTGTGGTCTTGGGTGACCCTCTGATGCTTTGATGCCTTTACAGCCAAACCCCTCTGTGGTGCATTGTTAACTGTGGTGAGCTTCTTACTGTGGTGCCCACCATCCTCACAGCTGCTGGGGCTGCCAGAGGCCTGGATGGGTCCGTGAACTAATGCTTCTACCCTAATAACTCAATTCTGTTAGTCTGAGGATCAGGTGAAGAAGGAAGATGTGTGGCTGGTTGCACTGCGGTACCCAGGCTTACTACTGATGCAGGGTTGTGCGGGCAAGTGCATACTCCAAGTGCCAGCTCTGAACTGGAAACAGGCTGAAGCACAGCCTCTCTGGAGCCCTGGACTGGAACAACCATGCTTTTTCCTGGGAAATCCAGCTTGTTGACCAGCGGTATTGGAACCAATTTGGAAAGGAAGACTAGTAAATGAAACATCCACTGCTACCAGGAATAAGCTGTTGTCCCCATCTTGCTTGTATTGGCAGCCACTTAGACCACTTCTAGTCTGTAACTTTTTTTTAGGGTTTAGGCAAATGATTTGATACCTGTCCCTTGTTCTTTTCCTTTGGGAAAGGCACTGGGAGTGTACATTTCAACACTGTAATGAAGAGCCTTTGCAATTATTTCTGCACTGTGATAACACATCAGTTTGGATACATCCCTGTCTTCTTGTTTACATTTAAAGCAATATTGATTGAGGATGTTGCAGTAGCTGGGAGCATAATGGTGCTATATTTGTCCGTCAAGTGAGTTTATTTTCTATGATTTGGCTAGAACTCTGCAAAGCTGATGTAAGTGCAGAGCCGTCATGAAGCTAATAAAAGTCACTTTACTTACTGTGGAGATGAGAATGGGCACCGAGACAGAGTTCAGAATGTCATCTTATGTCATATAGATTCATTAATTTTCAAAATGTGTTTTTATAAAGCAGTCTGTGACAAGGAACCCTTTAAGATCTATCTAATAGGGAGTGTATTTTAGGTAAGTTGCTAATTAATCTTGGTGCTTTGGCAGTCTCCCCAAAGGGATCAAACATATATAGACATAATTTTACAAAACTGAAGCAATTCTGTGCCAGAGCTACCATCACCAAAAGAGTAAAATATGATCCCAAAGTCCTGCCAAAGAGGTCTTGGCTGGCTCACAGTTATCCTTCTGAACGGTTTATGTTCTATGTAAATATCTAAGTTAAAAAGTAATTAAACTTTAATACAGCAAGCACAGTAAAAGCACTGCAAAGCATCAGAAGCCAGCACCCCTCTGTGTGTATATGTGGGAATATTCCTCTTCGTGCTGTGATGGATGAATGGATCACTACATGAATGCACCTGTGCCTTGCCTGCATTCTTATAGAGAGGTTCCAGCAGGTGGTATAGCAAGGACTTGTTATGGAATATTTTGCATAAGCTGTTACTAATAATGAAGCAAAATAAACCTCCCCAGACAAGTACCAGCACCAGTTCAGCTCTACCTATTCTGTATCAGAAATGAAAACTGGGCTGCTGGTTCCAGCTAAGCAATAGGCCATGACTGAAAGGTACCATTTCTTCAAAGCGCCCTCCATCCCCTCGGCAGAGGTGGGACTCGGTGCGCCTGCGTCCTCTGTAGGGGTGTCACTGGGGGAGGGCTCATCCCAGGGTCTGGCTGAGGTGAGCAGACCTCCAGAGGGTGTTACCCACAGGCGGTGGTACCTTCTTGTGCAACACAGCGTCACAGCGGCCGTTGCCTGCAGACTTCTTTTTTGTCTCCCTCTGTTCAGCGTGCACCTTCTCTTCAATGAAGATAAATCATTTGCAGCTGGAAAATGTATGTCACACTGACATGCTTTGGCTCCAGTCAGTGTCCTGTTCCTGTTTTTGTTTTGTGTAAGGTGATGGTCAAGGAGACCCTGTGTTTTGCAAGGTAAAGCTGAACTATGGGTGGGCTCTTGCACATTTTTGAGCTATCTGATCATAAGCCAGCAAAGCCCTGTGACATGTACTAGCTCTAGGTATGTAAATTGTCCCTCTGAAGTTGAAGGGGGAACAGCTGAATGCTTAAGTGCTTTGCTGGGTCAGGGCCAGAGTGCTCTACATTTTTGTGTAGAGATTTTTAATTCCTAGACCTTTAGGGTGGCTGCGGATGTGGATTATTGCATCCCATCCTTTCATTTTTTGAGCACGTCTCTTGCAATGGGAGAGCTCAAGGAAACTGTCTTCCCTGGGGGAGTTGGAGGATGTTGACAGCATCTATAAATAGGCTCTGATGTCCTTCGGAAAGGTAGCGCGCTCTGTTTTATAAGCCATGTTTCTCTCTCCCTTTCTTCTCACTTGTGTGAGGTGGTTGAAAATTTAAAAAGATCTGTTTACATTTTTCAGATGCTCCTGCCTGCATTTAAGCCGAGTGCTTGAAATCCCGTGGCATGAGTTTTTACTTGTATTTGCATTGAGAACTTTGTGTGCTCGTGGTGTATTTCAGCTGAACAAGGGAACCCTGTCACCGAGTCTGCAGGGTCTCTTTGGAACATCGTGCATGTCGTTAGCTGTTTACATTGCTTTTTTTTTTTCTGTCATATCGGTGGTTTTTGGTTGTATTTCTTGGCGCCTTTTAATGGCCCCTGTGTCTTTTGCAAAAAGTGTCTAGCGGCAAGATGCCTGCCTTGCCCACCTACAAATCTGTAACGATACCAGGCATTACCTGACTGGCACAGAGAAACTGCCCTGTTAGCAGTCCCAGCCTTCATATGCCACTATGCAGTGCAGCACAAACAGAACGTGAGAAAGCCCCTCCTTGCCTCTTTATTTTTATTCTGGAGGTACAGACTGTGTTTATTCTGCTCACTACTGTTCATCTGATGATGTTGTTGATCATCTAGCAAATCCTCAGTAATGGAGGAACATTCTAGTCTGTTGCTGGGAAGAAATAAGAAAATTAAAAGGTCACATACGCTTTAGTTGTTACTGCAGACACTGCTGCTGGCAGGAGCTATCCAAGGATGGGATGATCAGTAGCATTAATGGCCCTGCAGATTGGATGGACTTGCTGAGTTAGATATATACCATATTGCAGTGATTTTCCAAGACTAATTTCCTACCCTACTAAATTAAACTTGCCATTTGACATTTGGGGAGTTGATAGTTTTCAAAAAGAGAGTGAACCACCCAAGTGTGTTTTGCTCAGCCTGACAAACATAGCCCCTTCGACAATTTGATGAGTAGATATTTGGGTAGAGCAAATGGGAAAGGTTTGCTTGGAGGCGAGGTCATTGCCATGTATTTAATAACAGCATAACAAAAACAGGAGGGGAAGAAGCGTCTGTGTTTGTGATGAAATTGGTGACTATCTCAGTCATATGGGCTCGAGTTATATTTGTGCTATAAAATATAAAAACATCAAGATAGAATCCTGTTTTGTTGAAGCTCTGGGTAATGAGTTTGGTTGTGTTCACAGCGGGCTATTGGATCTTGGTTTGGAAATACTAGCGAGTGTGTTGGAAGGGTGTTTTGTTGGCAGGTGAAGAAAGATTAGGGCTTCTCTAACATAAAATGAAATGCCAACCTGGGCTGTATTCACTGACAAGGATGTTCTTAAGAGTTCGTGTAGAAAGGGGTAGGTCCCTTTTTGTTGTCGTTTGGGGATGGGGGAAAAAAGGACTTTGGCTGCTTCTGTTTCTGCTTTCCCTTGGCATGTATTAAAATGCCACTCTGCAAAAGTTAAAGCACAAGAAAGGAGTTGGGATTTCTCAGCAACCTCCTAGAACAGGGTCTCAAGACACGTCCCTCTCCCCGAGGGCAATGTGCAGTCTGTCACCTCACGGTGCTTCTCTCAGTGGATTCTGCAAAATGAAAAGATCTGCTGGCAAGTGTCCGAATCGATGAACCTACAAAGTTCAACCCAGTACAATTTCCAACTTCTTGTTTTTCTGCTTAGCGATGCTGTTTATTTCAGTGTTCCAAGCTAACAATTTTACTGACGTGCGAGTACTTTATTTTTTGTTTTTTCTGCTGCTTGAAAGCTAAACTTCAATAGTTGATGTCTGAGTGAATTGGAATTCTAACTTCTCATTATCTGCTGATAAACGTTCTCAAAAGATGAAAACATTTGTCCTTGCAACTTCAAGACTGGTCTAGTGAATCAGGGACAGTAGCTAAAAGGCTCACAGCGCCTATGCAACATGGGGGTTTTTTTGAATGCGTACTGCTCTTAAATCTTCTAAATTATTAAATTTGACTTTAGCAAAGTCTCTTTAAATAAGCTGCGTTATGTAGTAGCTGCCTTCTGAACAGCCTAAGGAAAATCCTATTGCATGTCTCTCCTGAATTGAGGAAAATTGGCTTCGTTGTGCAGAGGAGGTATCTGGCTTCGAAAGTGTCGGGAGGAGCAGCCAGGAGAGGGAACTGAAAGGGGTGGGTTTGGTTTTGGTTTTACCAATGTGTTTGAGTACCTTGAGGTGTCAGTGGAGCTTCTTGATGTTTGATAATACAGTGTGTATGTGTGTAAAATAAAAATTTAAAGCTTTGGGGATAGGTTGGTTTGGGTTTTTTTCTGTTTGGTTTTTGGTTTGTTTTTTTTTTTTTTGTTTGGGGGTTTTGTGTGGTTTTTTTTTTTTTGTTCCCTCAAGAGGAAAGCCAGGGTCGAGAGAAAGGATAGTGTCACAGGTGATTTCACAAGAAGTTTCTTGATGTTTGGTAACGTTTCTTTGAGCCTCAGCTACTGGGACGTTCTGTGAGAATCTTCGCTCTTATTTCTTAACAAAAGGGCATTTCTTGCTCTGGTGTTTAGAGTGAGGAACTTGTAAAAGAAAACAGAAGTACTCCAAAATAAACAGTGCCATAATAAGAAACTTAATTTTCTGAGATTTTTATTTTTTTAATGTGACCTTGTTCTTAACTTGCTGTTCTTTTCTGCGCTGGTCTCAGTATGCCCTATGGTACCAATATTCCCCACCAATGTTTCAGTCCTGTAAGTGGGCATTACGGAAAGAGCAGAAAACATCAGTGCTCATGGCCGCTAATCTGTTCTGCTACTGATTTATCTTGTGTTCTCATGGTTCACCTAATTGTGGCATCTTTTTATTCTTCAAGAGTTTAGGATAATAAGGTATTGACTTTTATTTTTTTGAGGGAAACATTAAGACTGATTGGCCTTTCTGATATGGTAAGTGGTTACCCTTGGGAGAAATGAATCTCCGTGTTCACCAGTGCAGCAGACCGATATATAGATTGTTCTGTATGAATTGCTGTGTCCTGAGGGTCTGCCTGTTGGCCTCTGGTTGAAAGAAGAGCACAAAGCGAATAAGGTCTTCCCTGAATGGTCACTAGGTGTATCCTTGTTGTATGCAAATGAAATATTCAAAGCTAGTACCTAATACCATCAGCCAGGCCTGGCCCGGGAGTCCAGTATGTTATTTTATATATTGATTGTTTTGACTGCCCAAATGTTCTGCAGACCCTTCATCTCAGGCAAAAAGCCTGCCAGTGAAGCCCAGTATTTAATGTGCAGATATCCTCTGAAAAATTGAGGTGTCAAATCTCCTCCCTGTGTGTATTGACTCATATCTACTGCCTTTAAAATCTAGCAACATCTTATTTCAGTCACTAGTTCTTGTTAGATTGTGGTGACCGTAGGAGGGAGCCTTGATTTGTCATTATTATTATTAATTTTTTTCTCCTCCTCATTTCCCAGCTGCCAACAGAACAGGGCTGAAGGAAGCAGCTGTAGGTGTACCCACTTGTATTGGGCACGAATGTCCTGCTGCAGCGAGCAGGCTCTCACAAATGGGCTCCTCTGGTTAGGTAAGGGCAAGATGAGGCTGCTGCTGTGACAAGAACATCCTCCAGCGCACTGTTTGTAGAGGAACCAGGCATGGAGCAAATCCACTCCTCAGTAGCAGTGGAGAGACCATGATTTGCAGAGTCCCTGATTAAACAAATTAAGTAATGATGTTTTAAGGCATGAAGAAACCTGCACGTAAGTGAGGACTGTGTATGTGCCCTGGTCTGCAGACAGGCTGCTCCAGTGTCTTGACTGCTAGTGCTCGGTTTTCTGCTGGCTCAGGTATATTTAAAAAAACACACTGGTGTGACTTTGCCAGGGAAGGCAATGACTATTTTTACCTGTAGAGCTAATGCTGACGTAACTAGTGTAGGTGCAGCTGCACTATATAAAGGTGATTCTGTGGGGTGTAGCTCGTTCCACATTTTCAGCCAGATTGAGCGGTGGTGGTTTAAGTGCTTGTGTCTTGCAATAGCTGTTGTCATGTTGTGGAGGAGGAGATGTGCCAGCATGGCTAATGTGATAAAACTTTCTGTAGTGTAGACAAGTACTGAGTAGCAGGCGAATGAAGTTAACAGCCCATCTGATCGATGCAACAGCTGCTGTTGAGAGCCTTGGGAATAGTAGAATTGTATAGATTTCTTAACTTCTCATTGCTCCTTCTTAAAGCAGGACATCTGAGCCATGGGAGAAGAGGTTTATGAAGGATAATAAAAATAAAGAGGAGAGGGAAGTCAGCAGGAAGGGTAGAAAGATGGAGATATCTCCGCAGTCAGTTTTGTCTCAATTGCTATCTTCCAGGGAGCTTTGTTCTTTTTCAGTAAGCAAGGCAGTAAAACCTCAAACGCAAAAGCAGAGCTTCCAAAGTGGGGACCAAGATGTGAGTGTAGCACCATGTCCTGTGCAAGTTTTCCCCTATTTGATGGCACTTTAGCAAGAAATTTCCACCATCCCTGAGTCACTGGTGCTGAGCCTCTCTCATGCAGGTGAGACCCAATTCGCCTGCTACTGAAGGGACGTAGCACTCTGCCTAGCAGGTGATGAGCAGGTGATTGCTTTTCCATTTTTTCCATCCCTGAGATAGTGACTGGGAAGTTGGCCGGCGCTCGGAATTACTGGGGTCATATGTTCCAGCAGCTTAAGGGGACACACAAACCCTTTGTCTGCAAACTCTTGTTTAGAAACTAACTAGAGCGAGGGATGTTGGCTGTTTCAGAGGTTTAGAAATAAAAGTTAACATTAAAAAAAAAACAACACAGGCCCAACAGAGTTTACTGATAATTTTTTGCATTCGAGAAGGACTAAACAGATCATCTACATGATGATGATCAAATGAGTGAAATGTGTCTTGTGTGACAATTATTTTCACTGTGCTAATATGCAAGCTGTCGCGAGTTGTTTAAGGGCTCCTGGATGGAAAGTATCCTGCTGTACCTGTGAAATCTGCTTTTTTACTAGGAAGGAGGAACGGGTACGATCTACTTTGCGTGAAACTGGGTTGCAGTGCAGGTTGGCTTATTCTGAAATGTTGAAAATTGCAAGAGCTTGATGACCTAGGATGTTTGGTGGGAGTACACTGAGTAAAATTGCCTTTCTCGTCCAAGGTTGTAAAAAGTGATTTAGGTGTCACTTGAATGCTTTACATGTTGTAATTAACTAGCCTTGCAAAATTTTTCAAATCCATTTGTCCCAGGAATTTAATTTAAGCTCTAAAATATCTTTTGCTTTGATCACTTTTTGGCAAGGAGAATTTTGTTCCTGGGCTCATAAATCTCCTATTTGGTGTTTTTTTGGCAAGGCCAGACTGAGGGAGGGCTGGGAGGAAACTGCCTCCTGGCCCAGAGCTTGGCGAGCAGGCACAGGGAAGGTGTGGGAGCATGGGGTAGTGGTTGGTGGGTGGAGGTTTCTGGTCAGCGTTCCTGCATTGCTGAGCCTTGTCTGTTCCTGGAGGCAGGAGGGCAAGTTTGCAGACTTGGAAACTGGCATCTGGTAGGACAACTTCTGTGTTGGCCGAATTGGATCCTGCTCACGTTCTGCCGCCCTCAGACAGTAATATTGGACCTTGTCAAGGCTGGCTGAGGGAACGTCTTGAAAGAGCCGATTGATTAGTCTGAAGACACTGGATTGTAGCAGGAAGTATTGAATTTGGCTCCCGAGCCAGATGATCAGGCAGAAGAGATTTTCATGGTCTTCCTAGGCCAGCATGAGCACTCCCTGACTCTGCTTGCACCAGGAATCTGTGTAGTGATGGATAATGCAGCTTTCGGGCTGAGAGCCGGCCACGCAGCCGAGGCACCGCACTGTGTCGGTGCCGTCACGCAGGCCTGTTTTGCCCGTGTCCCCGTGCGCAACAGGCCCCGCAGACAGGAGCTCCGTGCAGGAGGCTTTCCCGTACGGGCGGCTGCAGCGCGGCGTACAGCAGGGCTTGAGGCTCCGCTTGAGCCTGGCAGTGCCCCTGAGCCAGGCGCAACAGAGGAGGCAGCCAGGAAGAGGGTGCGGGAAAAGCACTCCCTGGGTCCCTTAATCAGAGCGGACAACAGGGTAAATTTGGGGTAAAAGTAGATGTCCCATTTATGAAGCTGCCTTGGAGCATCAGCAGCACATTTTAAAACCTAGAAATAGTTATGGAGATGCTCAGGTATCCGGGCACGGGCAGTGCTGCATAACCAAACAGCCATGTTGTCTCAGCAGTCCCACTTATCCCAGAAGGCGCTAGCACTTGCCACTCTGAAGCCTTTAGATAGAGGCTAAATGAGAATCCGGGCTTCACTGCTTGTGTGCGCCTTGTTCCAGCAGTGCTGAGGAGGTTAAAAATTAATTTTTGTTCTCAAAAGTAGCTTGTGGGTTGTTTTTTTTTTTAAGCCACAGCCAGGGCTTTGCCTTATCCTCCCTTCCCCTTGAATTTGAAACACATATGGAATGTGTGCGTGTGCGTCATGTGTGAAATACCGCAGTTGCAGCTTGTGGATTGAGGAAAATTGATTTGGCAAGTGTTTCTTAATCACCTCTGGTTTTCACTTTTTACCTCTAAAGCCTTCAAATAAGTTTTGTATGTTTTAAGTAAATAATGGGCATTTGATGCTTGTTCGGTGAGGAAACTTGTTAAGGATCTTGAAGGATAATTTTTTGTTTGTTCTTAACTTAGGAAGGAGTCCTTTTTTCCCCTCTTCGCGCATCCCCCAGAGAATTTGCAGCTCAGCTCGGTCCTGTTAAGGTCAACAGGCTGTGTGAAACTGCAGACTTTTAAGTTAGTCACAAGTTTAAGTTCTCTGTTAAGTAGTGTCATGTCAGTTCCTAGCCAAGAAGACTGTCTTGCCCAGCGTTTTGTAATTCTGATTATCATGTGTCAAGGAATGGCCACATTGAACGGCCATTGCTTCTGTACTACCCGCTGTGAATTCGCTGTACAGGAACAGGGAGCACCATTGTTGTGGGCCTTGTTCTTCTTTCCCTGTTGTAATTTGCTCTTTTAAATAAGCTTCTAGGCTGTCCTAGCCTAACAAACTTCTAGTTTATAAGCTCAGAAATGCTCAAATTGCACGAAATAAATGTGGTAGAGAAATGAAAAGCAAGCCTTGAAACCTAACTGTTCTGTGGAGCCTTCCTTTCCATCCCACAGCCAGTGTAAATGTAAAAATAGAGTAGTTAAGCTGTGGGAGAAGAAATGGGGATGGATCAGCACTTGCTTCATGGCTTTGCATGCTGTTTGTTTTCTTTTTACAAAAGCTTTGACAATAATTGGAAGAGACTTTTGCTGTGGTTGCTCTAGATATCCTGCCCTGTGTGACAGGTTATAAGTGACAGGTTATTCTCCTATACCAAGAGTCCTGGTAGCTGGAGCTTGCTGTGGGTTTGGCTTTTGTGGGTGGGTTATTTGTTTTGGTTTTTTGGGGTTTTTTTGGTTTGTTTTAAACATGTAACAAATTGCAGATAGCCGAGGAATTTATTTCGTAGTTTGACTATTAAAATTAAAAGAAAGCTTATTTAGAATTTCCCATATTTTTGGCATGTGTTCTTTTACCCCAGCTTTCTGGTAGCATTTGTCACGAATGCAGCGTGTGATTCATGTGATTGCAGTCTCAAAGGGCTTGGTAGGTGAAAATTTCTGGAAGTGCAATTATTTTTTCCATATCCCTATGGCTGTAGAATAGTCTTAATGCTGAGGATTACATACTGCTGTTTTATAACATGTGCTGGCACTGAATCAGATGTGCTGGCAGGTCAGGTTATGCTGTAGCATCACTGCTGTAGCGTGTATGCCAGAAGGGAGGCTTCAGTGCTCTGAAATACCAGTAGCCTGTGTGGTGTGATACCACCTGTATATTTTTTTGTCTCCTGGGCTTCCAAGAGCAGTGAAATGATGATAGCACTAATGCTCCTGACGCTTCTTCAGTTCTAAAAATCTATTCAAGTTGCACAAACTTGTAATTTTCCAGGTAACATTTTCTTTTTATGTGTATATTATATATACATAAAGGCAATAAGAAGCTCTTGCCATGCTGGTGACGTGCTTCATGTTGATAAAACCATGCCCACAATGCAAAAATGATAGTCATAAGGTGGGGAAAATCCATCTTGATGTTTTTGATAAGCATTTAAACTCCCCACTGCTCCTGTTAAAATGTGCAGGGAGGTCTGCTGTAGCTCAGATACTGTCCTGGGTCAGACCTAATGAGGCGTTTCTGTCCTGCCATGTGCTTCAGGCAAGGCAGTTAAAATTACCGCTTCTCTCCTGTAAGCTGGAAGTGCCGTAAGGGAATTTGGAAGGGTTAATCAGCTGTAACCTGCAAGCTGCTTTGAGATCATCCGACAAAATGGCATTGTGAAAACTCAGGCTCGGTGTTTGGCGTGTTGCAGTGTGGGCACGTCTCTGGTTTCGTGCTCCTCCGATGGTGGCAGAGGGTGACTGCTGATTTCAGTGCCTTTTCTCATGGGAGCGTGTCTGTGTGGTATCTTTTCTCACTTGCAAAGCCACCTCCAGCCAGCCTCCTGAAACACTTGGGACTGAGAAAAGAATTGCTTTTCGCATCAGAAATAAGTGTCTTCTTATTAACAGTGTGCCTTTCTTCGAAAAACAACCCTGAATTTAGACCGTGCCTTCACCTCTTCCAAATTGCAAACAAAATCTGTACATCACTGCAAAGGCTTGTTTATTTTCTCCTTCACAACCGCAGTGACTGAAAGACATCTTGATCTATTCCCCTCCATCCAGCTCACCTGGAGGGTGAGCCACCTGGATGGTGACCAGGGAGAGCTGCTGTTCTGACCTACGCAGCTACTCTGCCTGCGCTAGATAAGAAAGCCTGTGCTTTCAATAAGAAACAGTGGCTGAATTGGTAGGGGTTAATCTGTTGCTTGCCATTTTAAATAGTCAGCCTGCACGTCTTGTCCTTTACTGTGAAGGGTAAAGGCAGGTTGGACAACCCAGCAACCCCACCGGCTTGCACTCCTTTTTAGCATCTAAATAAGGTAGGTGAGCACATCTGGGAATTACCAGCACATCTCGGTTACCGCAGTGAGCACGTTTAGTATTTCAGAAAGAAATCTTAACCGTTTATACTGAACAGCATTTGTGTAAGCATTGTAGATGAGAGAAATAAACAAAGCTGGCAGAAAATCAGAGGGTCAGCACTGCAGTTAGTTATTGTTTGTTTTCTTCTCCCACATGGACTGACAATGAGGGTTTCTGCCTCATTTAGTCGTATCGTTGATAGACATATGTGGGAGTGTATGTATGTATTACCCTTGCTTGAATAGACGTCACTTTTATTTGTTTTTGTACTATTTTATGGTCTTTCTTCTTAAAAACTGACATTAAGGAGAAAATGTTTTGATTAGGCAACTGGATGGCTCCTAGAGCAGAGGATGGGCTGCAACATTCTCCTCTGCCCTTAATGAAAAGCTCTAATGTGGCTGTCAACTGCTTGTAACTATCGTCACACATGCTCATTTTAGAGACTGTGCATATAGGGGGACGACAGCTTTGTCTTCTGAACTGGACTGGAGTTTGGTAGCTGGGGCTCTTGGGTATTCTGCTATTTTTGTCCATTTGTGAAGTGTTGATAATACTTGGCTCTCTCATAGTGCTGTGAGCAGCACAGCAGGCTTGATTTGGCACTGAGAAAATGCAGAGAATCCTCTATGATATTCTGGGGAATAGTATTCTTCTGGCAGCCTCCAAAATTGCCAAATGCTTATAAGACATGAAAAAAAATCAGTGGTGCTGGGGAGGGCAGGAGGGACAGGGACAGAACTGGGTAGTTGTTGAGCTCCAGGTCTGTGCTGAATTTTGTGGGAGTACTTTCCAGACGTTTAATTGTGTGATGATAAAATGTGCAGCTATATAAAAGACATGCCGCGAAGATATTAAGGGTAAATGATGGACTGTGAGGAATTATGGGGGTTGATAGTGTTCTGATGCAAAAGATTTGAACTAGCTGGGGTGGCTTGGCTCCTCCTAACGCGTTCTGCGCGTGGCCTTGCACTTCAAAAGCCCTGCTGAGGGGGTAGGAGTTGGTTGCGTAAGGTCGGCGCCTCCTCTAGTGAACAGATCCCAACTGCTTCTGGGGAAGCTGTAAGAAAGTGGACAGGAATCAGATATGTGATTGGGAAAGTTTCTTTTTACTACTGTTTCTTTTTTCTACTGCTCAACAAGGAGAGAGCTTGTGTCTTCAAGCACAAGCTTGTAAAATGCTGCTTTTTTTAAAAATATGTGTGGATGAAAACGTTGCAGGCTTACGTTCATGTAATTTTCTTGCACACATGTATTTTCTTGCATGCACGTGCACACACACTAGAACCTTTTTCACAGAACAGAAAATAGGTAGATTTTGTGACTATTTTTTATTTCTAAAGGGTCTTTTTGGATTACTGGTATTGTCACAGCAGCACCACCAAATGGTAGTGGCGTGTGTTTTCAGAAGCGCCTAGCAATGGAAAGACCCTCATTCCAGGAGGTGGATTGAAATATCCTCTGAGCAGCCTCTTTTTTTTTTTTTTGAGGCTGTTTTCATAAAAAACATTGAGTGTCTGGGCTCCCAAAAATCAGGCTAGTGTGATGTGTCAAGGTGGGCAAGTAAGATGGCTTGTGGTATCTGGAAACTCCGACTAGCCCTCTAGAGCAGGTGTGAGGGGGAGATGAACATTCACTTCCAAAGGCATAGACGTTCACGCCTCCAGCGTGTCTACTTTCAGCTGCGTTGTGTCCGTTTATCTGAGAAGATAAAACAAAGAAAGTGAACTGCAAAGAGAGAGCGGCTTCTTTGTGTTGTCAAGGAAGTGGCTCCTAGAGATCTGCCTCACTTCGGATCTTTCCTTATTTTTGCAAAGCACTCATACTCTTAGACCCTCTTAAATTAGGTGGTAAAGTATATGTTACCTGGTGAAGCTCCTGGAGGTCATGAAAGTGATTCCTCTTTGAGTGTTTGAAATCCTTTTTGCAAATCCTGCCAGGGACTATTCTACAGGGACCTGTTTCATGCCTTTCCAGCTGGTGGTTTGACATTTCTGAGCCCTGACAGCAACTTGCTGCTGAAAAGCCATTGCTGAGGACTGTTCCTTTGCAAAGTGATGTGGCAGCTTTGTGGTCCTGGTTGCTAGATTGTTTTCTCCGCGTACATTTACTTGCTAAGCAATCTTCTGATGACATCCAGGATCCTTTTTCACATGCTGGTAGATGGTGTGATGGTTGCACCTCTTTCTAAAGAAAAGACTTGCCGCCCCTCCTGTTTTGGCTTGAACTTGCTGAGATGGGATGGCATCAGCTGGAGGAGTGGGAAGTGCTGTTTCTTACTGGGTTTACCCTTGGACTGGGATTGAAGAACTGGGTTTCGGTTTTTGTTCTGCCCCTGATTTTTCTGCCTGACTCCGCTGATGCCAGTTCTTCTCCCTGTGGTTTAACTTTAGCTGTTTAACTGTGCAGTTTGCTCTGGAAAAATAGGCTATACGAGAGCTACATGTTAATAACTACCTTTAGGACTAGAAGAGTCACCGACTCTGTGATGAATATGATAACCTTAAACTACAGCATAGCATGGTACTGGGCACTGAGCACCTTGTAACTATTAGTGTCACGTTTGCTCTCTGAGATGTTCTTAAGCCAAATTTTATTTCAACCAGCAAGTAAATATTTTATTTTCTTTTTATTCTTTCACATGAGAAAAGTCATTCATGCTTAGTACTAAATTATCATTGGGTTAAAAAACAATGAGGAAACACAGGATTGTGGTGAGTACAGCAATAGCAATGTTTTAATTATGTGAAGATCGGAACATATTTTCTCTTTGCTCAAATCTAATACATGGACTGGAAGCGTGAAAACTGAGTGTGGCAAAATTACTAAAGAGCGATAGCACCAGCCAGAATTCTCAGATGACCGGGTGTTTTGACTTCTTCATTTATGATACGCAGAGGGAATGTTTAGTGGGTTTTTTCCTCTCTTTTAAAATTATTTTCAAGCTTAGTGCTTACTGAGGACTAGATCCCGTTCAGAGTCTGTTCTGTCAGTCCGGTGTTTGAGTCTCAGGTCACCAGAGCTCCTTGTTCTTTCGGATGGCTTTGATTTCTTTCCAGTTCTTTTCCTCATTGACTTGCAGCGCTCCCACTCACTGCTGACTGGTATGACTCCTGAGCGGGCCCTGATCACTGTTGCCTCTGGTCCTCTGTTCGCCTCCTGAGGTACTATCAGGATGGCGTAACAGGACCCTTCTCTGTGCTTTGCACCCACTTGCAGTATGAGCGCTTTTGTAATTGTCAAAGAAGAGACGGTGCCTTGAGGTTTATGACCCTGCCTGAGCCTTTCAGAATGAATTATGGTCTTTCATCTACTCCGAGGGTCATGTTCTCTGTGTAATTGCACTGAAGTGACTTTCCACTACATTTGGTACATGCATGCAGACATGCCATAATTTGTTCTGTAAGACACAGCCTCCTCATAATTACAAGGAATATGTAAGCTTGCCTGCCTCAAATGTGGCATTAGGGTGCGCTCTCTCATTAAATCAACATAAATCTTTTAATGGAGTCGTGTTGGTTCCCTGCCACATTCTCTCCCTCAAGTAAAGAACAGGATTTCTGTTTGTGAGTGAAAGCTTGCTGTTTGGATAATTCTCTTCATTGGCCATACTGGTGCAAACTGGAGGTAAGCTTACACAGATGTGTGACATTACTCTGGTCTAACACAAATACGAGTGCTGGAATTATCCTGTGGTGGACCTGTGTTCAGTGTCCTGTCCCCCCTAGAAGCCTGGAGTATGTTGTATAGGAAACACAGACCTCCTTGAGCTTGTTAGGTGTTCTGTTCAACTGCCTACAGCTTTGGATGGTCTTATTGCTCTCAGGAGACCCAGCGATTTCTTCTCTTCCCTCACTTTGAATTCTTCAGTAAATAGTTCCCTAAAAATGCCCCAGTAGAAATGTGGGTACCATACGACCAGTTTTTTTTAGCCTCCTGCTTCCTTTGGATGCAATGGGTATCTGGAAGCCAGGCTGGGTATCACCAGGCTGCATTTTTTTCTTGAGGCCTCTTAGAATTTTGATCTCCATGGTGTCTTTGATAGAGTTTTACAAACTCTGCTCAGTTGTTTTCTGTAGGGTGGGTTCAGCTGCGACGTGTGGTTAACAAATAGCAGCCCTTGCTTTCTCTGGATGAGATTAACTCTTGATGTAATTCCCAATGATTTTTGGTATTTACACCTGCATTCAGTTTTGGTCTGTGTGATGGCAGCTAGAGGCAAGATTTTTTTCTTTATATGTGGGTAGAATATGCTTGCTAATTCCATGCTGCTACAAAAATTTTCCCTTTAAATCCTCTAAACTATTTGCACTAATCCTCATTAGTATATTCTGTGCATTTCTGTAATTTGCTTTTGTCTATTGCTGTGGTTTTCTTGTACCTAAGAAAGCCTTAAAGTAGGAGTTCTGGAATAGAAAAGGACTTGTAAGAAGATTGCAGATTACTGTTGGTTTTCTAGTGGCCACTCTTTTCATTGCTGTGTTAACATAGAGACTTAATGAGCAAGTTTGACTCCAGGGCAAGGCTGAGTGCTGCTCTGAACAGCAGTTTCCATCAAGGGTTCCTTTGAAATGAGGCATTTGCTAACCTGCCAGCTTTTATTTTTGTTTGTGCCTACTGCATTCATCAGGGCATGGTAAAGCGTACAGTCACACAAAGGGCTGCCTGAAGACTATTGGAGACTGGAAGTGATGTACTCAGAGCAGCTACTAAAGCATATTTTGGATATTAATGCATCAATCTAGAAGGGGCATGATCTCCCCCTCTCCTTTGACCTTCTCTTTTAAGTATGTGCATTCAACCAAAACCCACCACCCTGTTTCCTGAGGAGTGACTCTCTTAGGGTTTAGAGAATGTTTTTTAATGGAGCAATGTACATGTTGGTAAGGATATGCAGCATCTGTAACATGGCACTCATTGGATGCCGTGCTTAGCTGTTCACTTCAGCGAGGTGTTTGCATTGCTAACACCTTCCCTAGAGAGTGTGGAGTTTCACGTCTCCTCTCCCCTTTCTCTTTCAGGCCCAGGCCTGTTTGCTTCTCCAGAAGGTTCTGCTACTTCGTGAACTGAAGCCCTTCATGACAGAGGAGGAGTGGGAGGAATTGATCAGAGAAAGCATCAGCCAAGTGACAGAGGTAACAAGCTTCAACATGTTAAACGTGTAGATAGCGCCTAATGGGTGCTGCTTTTACTGGCATGGCGCTTGTTCTCAGAGCTGGAGACTGTGGCTGTGCTCAGCTTAACTGATCTTAGAGGGGTTGTGCCTGCTTGCACCAGGTCTGAGTAGTGTCCACCAGGATTACAGCATTCTTGTAACGCCGCTATTTAGATGTGTTTTCAGAGTGCAGAAGACGTGCCTGGTACAGCTCAGCGGTGCCTGTGTATGGATCCAGGAGGCAGAGCTTGAATTTTAGGGAATACAGGTCAATTTAAGGTGCTTTTAAAATACAAGTTTTGAATTGAAAGGTATTGTGAATGTTTACTTAATTTCAGAAAATGTCATGATAGTTCTGTATTTGAATGAACTTCAGGGCCAGAGAGACAGAGCTGAGGTGCACTAGTCTTCTGACCCCTGGTGCGTTGCAGGCCTCTGGACCAGACTCCCTTGCTAATATTATGGGTCAGGGAAACCTTAAAATACATTGGGAAATAATTTGTACAGGAATTGTTGTGCAGAAATTTGTACGGTGACAGAAGCTGCAGGGCTCCTGATTCGGTGGCAGTGCAGATTGTACCTGAAGATGGTTTTTGGGTGCAGCTATTATGTAGGAGGTGGTCTGTGGGACAGGAGACTGAAGAAGCAACTGCCATTCAATTATAGTCTTGTGGATTGACGTGGGGGGAACCAGCCAAATTAATGTTATGATGTGGTGATGAAACTTGATGACAAGGGAGATGCCAACCTTGGTGTTCCTACGTAACTGTAGTATTGACCTCTTTCTAAGTGTAGCTTTCATTCTTTACTTACTTCTTTAAATGCTGGTTACATGGTAATTTAGGCCGTTCTATAATTTACTGTAATTGAACAGAATGATTAGCTCTGTTTTCTTTTGTCAAGGAGGGACAAAATCTAAGCAAGTTTACATCAAGGAATTCAGAGGTGCTGTTTATAATTCTTGAGGAAGCAGGTAATCCTGGGTTTCATTAAATAGCTTTTATTTAATGGTTACATGAGGAATCCGAGGGGTGGAGTTAGGTATGATTTTATTTTGCAGCTACATAAAACGTGCCACTCCTTCCAACCCGGTCGACTCCGTGTTTCTCTCTAGCAGCTGAATACCTGCAGGACTCAGTGATTCACTGGGAAACCACAAACATTTAAAATGCCTTTATGTTGTTCTTGTCAGGGAAAGTTTAGCAACTTGCAACCCATCCAGTATTTTAATGGGCTTTGCTACCAAAGCTTCCTCGGTGCCTCTCATTTCGGTGGTCGTCTGTGTTTAAAGAAAAATTCCTGGGAAATACTGTCAGTTTGTTTGGGCTGGCCAAAGTATACCCTCCAGGCAGGAGGCCTCCCATACTATTAGCTGGCAGCGCCATATAGGTGCTAGCTGGTTTTTTGGCCTGGAAAAGCCCTGACGTAACATTTTTACAGAGTGCTCTGTTGGTGGACACACACGTATTGGGTTTAGTTCCCTTCTTCCTGCTCCTGCCTTGCACTAGCACAGTGCTGGTATGGCTCCTTGGAGCTGGGGCAGCTGCATGGCTTTAAATGTTGCTGTAATTAGGAGGGATCAAGGACTTTATAACAGATCTAATTCATAGCCAAAGGCTGACACTTGCGCTGTGAAACTTTCTAAAGCTGCAAAAGGTATTCTGTGTATTTCTGGTGGCACAGAAATGCTCACTTGTCTGAGTAATAGCTGTAAAAATATGCAGTGGATTTATGGTGTAGTAGAACAATACTCATATCATGACTGATCTCTTTTGGAGAGAGTAAAAAATGCCTTGTAGCAGAAATCAGAGGCTGGAAACTGAGCAAATTTAGAATCTGTAGAAAGTATGTGTTTGTCAAAGAGATTAAGACACCACTAAAATAACTTGCTGAAGAGTTTACGAGCTCTGAATTGCCAGGTGGAGATTGTTTGCTTGACTGAAAGAGAAGCTGCAGGTTGGGTGGAAGTTATGGGCTTGATGTTGAAATTATGGGGTGAGTTTGCTTGGACTCTGTTAGGCAAAAGCTTGGGCTAAACAATAGCCCTTTCTGTCCTTGATCTCCACACATGCCTCTGCTTAGCTAGAGGGTAGGGAAGGCATTTGCAGAACAGAGAGTTTCTCCTGCAGCTCAGTCTTGTCCCTTTTCATCTGAGACCTCTTTTGGTGGGCCATTACAGGTCAGCCATGATTTTGGAAGTGAGTATGTAAGTAGGTAGATGTTGGCATGTGAGTGCTTGCCCATGAGGGACCTTGACTCTCACCTCGACAGAAAGCAGTAGTTCATGATGCTTTGAAAAATGATTAGGTCTTGTTGCCCTACCTCTAGTTGAAAGGTCTGCGTTTGCTCTCATTGGCCATTCCTGCCACCATCCCTCACAAATAGCTGTTTTAAGAGGAAAAAATGATAATGCAGAATTTTATACCTTTCTTTGACCAAGGGAGAAGTCTGGTATAATGTGGGAGGGCCAACTCTTTAACTGACTATGCTGATATGCACTTGTAATTCCAGCAGTGGTACTGTTCACAAGGAAGCTGTCATCTGAAGGCTTTGCTATGCTCTCTGTGTCCTTGGTCAGATTTGCAGCTATGGGGCTGGTAGCTCCTGAAGCGCAGGATTGCTGTTGCAGGTGTAAGGCCGTAAGAGAGGATAGGATGCTATCCCCTGGTGTCTGCTTTCTCATCCTGTCTTGCCTCAGTGGTTGCGCTGTGTACCTGCAGATCACTTGGTGAGGAGCAGGGAGCCTGGGATGGTTTTAGGCAGTGATATGTCCTGGAACTGGGGAAGAAGCAATGTGAGAAAACTGCAGTCTTGGATATCATTGAATTATGCTTGTAAAACTAAGAGGCAGATGAGGGAGAATCAATGGCCAGGAACTTTAAATGAAGAGACAGCTTCCTGAAATAGCAGCTCCAGCTGCTGCGAGGCAATGGCTCTTGTGCTTACATAAGCTAACTTGACCTTATTTGTTCTTAAAATTTTTAAGCATGCTTATAAAACATATATCACAGTCATGAAGGATTCATATTTGCCATCTCCTCAGTGTCAGCGAGGGAAGTCTCGATATCCTAGTGGGTACTTTGGAGTTGACTTGTTCTTGTGAGAGCTCTGCTTGCTGTTGGTGCTCTTGGCTTGTTCTGCTGGGTCACCTGGGCAGAAAGCCTTGTTCACAAGCTATGGGGCTGCCCTGTGAGCTGTATTTTATTGGACAGCAAGCAAAGCTAGGGAAGTGGAGAATTAGTTTTAGCCTCCTTGGTCCTAGATACTTTAAACAAAGCAGAACCTTGCTATGGTTGTTCAAGTTTATTCTAATGTTGCCAGTCTAGACAACTCAGTTGTGTTTACAATATAAAGCAATAGAGTTGCTTCATGTTGTAAATGACAGAGCTCACCTGAGATGCTAGAGCATCTGACGAAGAGTTCTTCCTCTTCCAGAGCTTTGTTCTTTTATCAGTAGGTCTCAAGTCACTTTACAAAGGAAATTCAAACCAGTGAGTTGTTGATATAATGAAGAAGGTATTTTGCAGAAACCAAAGAGCTAATGTATTTAGTTTACTAAAGTCATTCACCCTGTTTTACAGATGACCTGCTTGGCTGGGAGCTGAGCCAAGAATCAAAGCTGGGTCTTCTGAGACATCCTAGGCACCTTCCTTCTGCATGGGCAATCTGTTTCTTAACTTGACCTGAGAACATCCCATTGTGTTGGACAGCAACCTCTGTCCCGATGTTATCTAAGGAGGATACTGGCGGTTGTGAGTCCAGACTGCCCGGAGTCACGCAGCAAGGCTCATGGCAGAACCTGAGAGGCTCAGCTTCCCCATCTCATGCAGGGAACCGGGGCGTTGCTGCGTTCTGGCTCTATCAAGCACCTCTCAGTTTGGTCTTCGGTTACAAAATTGTGGTCTTGGCTTTAGAGTGATCTTGAAGCTGTGCCAGTTTTTTTAGGAAATCACTGACAGATTTGGGGTAGGAAGGCCAGGATCGGAATACATAGTTTCATTACCTTTTTATGTCATCCCTTTCCCAGGGGCTGGCTTGCCCTCCTGAACTGAGGTGCTTTGTGTATCTCCCAACTCATGCTGAAACTCCCAGTTACAATGTGAAAATCGGAGGGAAGTGAGAAAGGATTTTGAGGAATATTCCGGCAAATGTATATTTTTATGTCTGAGCAACCTCAAAACAAAGCAGCCCTCAGAAAACTGTTGTTAAAACTGCTTTCTCTGGCTTATACACTGCAGTTTCCTGAGGGTTTCCTTTGTCTGTCTTCTGCAGTAAGTACCTCATAGGAAGGGCCCAACTTTACCACTATTTTTTTCCCTTTGCTTGGTTTGTCAATGTCATGAGGGGCGGGCAGAGCAGAGAGTGTTCAGGTTGGCTGTTTGAAATCAAAATGGGATCAAGGCAGCCTGGAATGTACAAATGCTCACAGAATCTGATACCGAAGTTCAGTGTAAGACCAAAGCACTCCAGGTCACCAGTATTGGAGACTTCCAGATAAATACACAGATCATCCAAATGAGACGCATGTGATGCCTCCTTCCACGTAGGTGGTGGGCTTGGACCAGGCAGGCAACCGTGTTTCCCTAGAAAGGCGTGAATGTAGACAGACGGGATGACGTGGCCTGTGCAGGGGATGGGATAGATAACCAACACCTCTTTTCCAAGCTCATATCGCTTGAAAGTTACTGTATGCTCTCTGAAGGCTTCTATTATATGGCATTAGAGGGTTTTGTTGCTATTGTGTTGTTCAGCTAGGGATTTAAAATAACTAGCTGGAGCTGCTCAGAATGTATGTGGGAGAGAGGGATATAGCCTTCCAGTGCCCTTCATTTCTGAAGGGCGTCACATCTGATTATCAGTGTCTTAATTTGTAGGGAGATAAATTATTAACAGTGACTTCATCAAATCTCAAAAAAAGCCATTCTTCAATTTTTTTCTTGAAGATTGCCTGAACTTTTATCTGTCCGTCTTTATAAAATCTTAATTCATTGCCCTTTCTCAGCCTCTTAGCTTGTAAAATGAGGCCACTAGTGATTGAACTGATATCTTTGACGTGCTTTCAGAGTACTGGATGTCTCTGTGGAGAATTCATTCTCCTCTGTTCCCTCAGCTGTCCTGTATGGTTTTTCCCTGCTGCATTTTCATATGGTCTATGGAAAAAAAAATCAGATTTTGAAACTTGGGAAAGCATTGACATTTTCTGTGAGAATGGCTTCTGGATTTTGGGCTCCTCCCTCTAATAACAGCCAAAATAAACATTGAAACTAATGCCCTTTAGTTAAAGCCTCCAGCATGTGGGTCTGCTTAGTCCCCTACCTTCCCTCTCTCTCTTGGTCAGAGACAAGCAGAGACTCGGTGGTTCCCTTCCCTTTGTGAGCACTTCTTGATGACTTTTTTTTCTGCTAGAGATGCAAGGAAAGTTTTGAACGTTTATACTTTCAGTCTTCAGAAATTTAGTGAGAGAGAGCGGAGGGAGGAGGGACAGTCAGTGCTTTTTTCCCCTCCTTTCAGTGGTCTCGGCAGCAGCTGCCGTGCTTTTCAGGTGGGTGGTGTGAGAACCTCTCCTTGTGTACCTTGTGTACCTTGTGTACCTTGTGTACATGGAGCTGGAAATGGATCTGGCTTCTTTGTCTTCCGTTGATTTAGCCTGAAGTTCTAGCTTGGTTTCTTCTATTGTGTAGTGAGTATTGTCATGAAAGGAAGTATTTGGGGTTGGCTTGTCTGGGTTTTGGGAAGCTCAGAGTTGATTCCTGGCACTGTCTTGGTCTGTGTGACTCAGTCATGTTACTTGGCCTCTCGGAGCCTCTTCAAAATGGAGGGAATGACGCTGGCTTACCTCTTACCTCTCAGGAGAAGTGTGAGAGTAATTACAGGTGAGGTGAGGGTGCTTACATCAGATAATAACAGGAGCTATGAGCATACAGAATACTAAAATACTTCATTTGGTTGTCAGTTTGTTATTAGCCTCTAAATAGCAGAGGAAAGCTGTGCCCCTCCCAGACCTCTCGGCTTACCTGTATGTGGACATGGGAAAACTGCATTGGCTCAGGGAATGGGCAGGCTCTCACAGGGTCCCAAACCCACTTGCTGGGGCCCCTCTGGGTGTGACTCCACCACAGGGACCTGAGCCACAACAGCAGCGAAATGCCAGGTTGTGTCTTTGCCCTGGGATCCTGCATGCAGCATGGAGCTAGGGCAAAGCTTTAGCTTTCGCAGGCAGTATGAAAGCGGTCAGCACACTGAGTTCAGACCTCTTAAGCACTTTCTCGTCGTGCCTGTGGACGTTCAGTAGAGTGGAAATTTTGCTGAACTATTTACTGCCGGAGAAGAGAGTTTACCTTAGCAACCTTGGGCTGTGCCAGGGGGTGTAAGGTGGTGCAGGGTGGGTGGAGGTATGTGTTTTGCAGAAGGCACTTGGCACTGTATTCAGCCGTGAATCTGCACATTTATCCATCAGCATCAGGTCTGTTACGGGGGAGGAGGGGGAATGATGGAGATAGCGCAGCTTGCGGAAAGAATGCAGGTTGGCCGGGCTTCTCCAGCTCATGGAGCAGTGATGGATCTGTCAGGCTGATCCCACGGAGGGGAAGGGCTGTTTGTTTTGAACAATGAAGTAGGCTGAAGGACGTGCTGGGAATGCATAAATATGAAATGGTGTTTAAACTTCCAGCTAGGAAATGTGCTCGTCTCTTGGTAGCAGAACACTTGTCTGCACTCTTGAGATACTGCTGGGTCTTGTAAATCTGGGCTAAGTCTGTCCCCCACTGTGGTACCTGTGAAAGGGGAAGAAGTGCAGACAGGCTGAGATTGCAGGCAGGTGTGAATGTGGAGGCTTCCAGAAACATCGCCTGGCTCCATCTAACAGCATACTGCCATCTGCCTTGCAGGAAGAGCTGGGCAGTGGCTGGGATGCTGACTTTGGCTCTAGATGCACATGCACCACTTTTTGCTGTATTGCAGGTTTCAGGGGAGTCTTGGGCTTAGGCTAAAATCCTACCAGGGAAACCGAGGCATGGAGCTGTGTGGTTAACACCTCTTTCTAGCTGCCAGCCCTCTGTCCTACTTGTATGCCTGAGTGACCGCAGGTATTTACCTCCTGTGCTCTAACAAACTGGTTTTATACTTTGTGAAGATGAAGGAATGCTGCGAAGTGCAATGAGAGATGGAATGAGGGTTGGATCCTGCAGTAGTTGGGATACCTTCATGTGTGATGCAGGAATTAGGAATATAAGAAAAAACCCTGACTGATAAGGTGCCGGGGGTGTGCTGTTCTCTTTGTAGAAGTCTAGAAGCAGAGAACTTGGGATCCAGGAGAGTCATCCACCAGAAACAGCCAGAGGCTTTTGGAAGCAGTACGTTTGACATAACAAGACAAAACCATCTCTGCCAGCTGAATCCATGTAGGGTGAGGCAGGGACTGTATTGCTGTATTGGCTAGAGATGAGATGGGAGTTCCAGCTGTGAAAACTGCCTCCATATTTTTTCCTTTTGGAAAATGACCTGCCCAATTCTGCTGACAGCTGGGATGTACAGGCATGATTAACTGTTACAGGTATTACTGAGCTGCAGTAACTGGAACTGAGATTCCCTGTGAAGTGGGACTGGCTGTTACTGGAGGAGTAGAGTAAGAAAAGCAGAAAGTGGGAGAAAAACAACATAATCAGCAAGCGATGCAAGTGTGGCTGTTGAATATAAGCCACGTGGTCTCTCTGCTTTTAGTATTGAGTGGTTGGGTTATGTGACTCTCAGGTTGGTAATGCTTTCAGAGGGCAGGGGAAGGGAGAGTTGGTGCAAACAGCACATGGCACAGAATCACAGAACAGGTGGTTAGACAGGTTCTTCTGGGATTTTGCATAACCCTCCACCACTGACCTGTAGCGTTACTGGAAACAGAGCCCCTGCTTTGTGCCTCAGTCTTGCTATGTAGAATGGAGGTACTTGCCAACCTTTTGTGATCGAATTGGTGTTGGAGGCTCTCTTAAGGGTGCTGCAGATGACTGAGATACTACTTTTCTTTTTAAAACATGTTTGCCATGTGTTACATAATAGCTTTTGCTTTAATTTTATGATTGTGTTTTATACATTTCCTAAATGAAATCACAGTAGGCCCGTAAAAGGGTTGACCTGCGCAACTGGGGTGGCAGTGCTCATTTCTTCTTTCAGACAGCTGCGCGAGGGAGCAGGCAATGGTCGGTACCTTATGTAGCAAGAAGTTACGACAAATACTTCAGAAAGCTGCTTTTGAGGTTTGGGCCCAGTTCCCATTGAAGAGATTTGGGATTTCATTCCTTGCAACCAGTTCCCCGAGGCTTGCCAGTACCCCCAGTCTAAAGTCAGCTTCTTTTTACATAACCAGAGTGCAGCATGTTTGTACTGATGTCGCACGCTAACACAAATCCCACGGAAGCAAAGACTCCGCTGAGTACACTCCCTGCCATGGGAGGACGAGAGTGAAGCGGTGCATGCGTGACAGAAGATGCCATGTAATGCGTAATGGGGAGGCACTCTGAGGCAGCAGCGATGAGATCAGGATACGTGACACTGAGCGGAGCAGGAATGGGATTTAAGTCTTTAAGGAGGCTTGACTGTCTCAACCATACCACATACAGAGGTGCTGGTGTTTTTGTGCTCTTTGGAGTAAATTTCTTTTACATCCTTTGTAGCAGAAGGGAAAGGGAAACGATGTATTGAGAAATAGTAAGACTTTATCTGAATCCCGCTTCCTGGCTGGATTGGCTTTAGCCAATCCATTCTGCTTCTGGACTAAAGAAAATTGTGCATTCTGTAGGAATTCATTAGCTGCTGCTGCTTTGCTGCTCCTTTGGCCTCTCCACCCACTCCCACCCTCTTCCTTGTTCCTTCCCCATCTTTGAGAGCTGTTTAAAAGTTATCCGTTTCAGCAGGGACCTGTTTGTTTGCAGAGCACCTAAATTGTACGGGATTGCTTCTGGCTATTTAGGCTGGTGGAACTGTGCTTGTGTTTCCAGACTTATGCAAAACACTGCTTTTAATAAAGATGCTTAGTCTTACAGCACTGATGTCGCTAGACCTGTGATATCTTCCATCTCCAGCTGGGCAAGCCACCCTTTTTGTTCTACAGGTCTGCATGACTTTGGTTGGGCATCCCAAACTAAATGTGTGTTCCAATTTCCCAAGCACCCGAAAACTGCTTGCAGACTTCTGAAAATCAGCCCCTCAGGTGTTGTTCAGAGCTGTATGACTTTTCTGTTGACTTAGTAGGATTTGTTTCAAACCCTTCAAAGCATCAGGGCAATTCTGGGAAGTAGGAACGGCAGCAAGAACAGACAGAGTCAAGCCAGTGTGATTTAACTGCAGTCATCTACATCACCCATCTACAGTGAAGAGAAAATGCAATTTATTTTTAACACCTTCTTAATTCCAAAATGTTTGTATATTAAAAAGATGAAATGACAGTTGTCTTCACTGTAGCTCCTTCTCACAGTACTGCCCTGATTCCTCTTGCCCTGAAGAGCTGACGATCCATATTGGTTTTCTCTCACTGTGAACCTGTACACAACTTAGCAAAATAGGGATCTGAATTTAATAGCCTCTCTGAAGGCTACTTTAACCACAAGTAATGACTGTTGGCCTGACAATATCTTGTTCTGCAAATTGCAAGGAAAATTTTTATGCAAACCAGTCTGGTTTGTTTGCATTATTGATTTGATGATGATTATTATTATTACTACTACTAATAATAATTGTGGTAAGCCTAATAAATGGAGTGTGCATGGCCCATGGGGTGTTATATCCTACATGTGAAGATTTTTATTTTTTTTTTAAATCACACACCCTATATTTGTTTCTTGTTTTACCTGAGAGACTAGAGAGCTGCTGAAGTGTATGACCTTGTAGGTTAATGACAGCTCTGGAATAGAGTTGCAGTGCATCTATATCAGGAGAGAGTAATTAGCAAGTTATTGATAGTCAGATGAAGTTGCGACATGAATTCCAGCCAGCAGAAAGCGGTGGCTTTCTAATACAGAGCTCGAGTGGACCATCCTGGTCAGGAAACAACTGTGTCTTTGTTATTTAAAAAAGATACTGGCAGGGTGTGGAGCCTGTACAGATGGTAAATAATCCTACTTGAAGGCAGCTGTTCCTGCAGATATGTTATCTGTCTCCCCACTTTTTCTGCTAAAAGTGATCCTTACGCTCTTGCTGGCCATCACTATTTTTCTGTTGTGGGCATCATTACTGAAAGAGCTTGCTTTGGGGAATAAATTTCTACTGTCAGTGTCTGCAAGGATTTTTACTTTATTTGCCAGTTTTATGCTGATATAGATGGAGAATAGTTTGCTCAGAGTCCTTAAAATTACTTCCAGACTGAATGGAGCAAAAGCAATAGATGGTATAATGGGAGAGATTGCATCTCCTGGTGAACCTTCCACTGCTGGGTACCGGTTTGGTGCAGGGGTGTATCAGCCATGCATGTTGCCTGAGGCACCGAGGGTGCTGAGCCGGGACGGACCTTGCCCGTTGGCTGGGTTGGCATGTTCGAACTCCAAGCGAAGGCGGGCTTGGCCACAAGTGCAGCCCCCTCTAGAGAAGCAGGCTGTGATGGGGCATGCCACTGTCTACAGTAAGCTTGTCCCTGCAAATCCTATCTCATGTTAGTGTGATCCGTGCAAGCTGCAGGGCTTGCTGTGGTGTGTGCATCCACACACAGCTATGGCAGGGAAGAAAACTGCCATGTACGTGGGGCTGTGAAGACCAGCTGCAGGCAGAGGATCAGTACCCCTGAGCCCCTGGGCCACCTCTTTGATCCAGCTGCTTTTTTATGGCTATTTTCTGCCCTTCTCCACTTGTAAATAACTCTGGCTTTTGTTTGACCTATCTTTGGAGTGATTTTCCTCTAAGCCAGACCTTTCACTGTTTCAGAAACCCTGGAGCACATAAAGGGAACACAAAGAGATGAGATTTTTCTCTCAGTCATTTCAGTGAATTTAAGCTTGATTGACAAGCTCTGTTCCAGTGCTGGCAACTGGGATTTCCTAGGCGTAAGTGTTAATGGATTTTTGCATTAGCGCTTTATGTGTAAATCCCAGCTTCTGCAGCTGAGGAGCTGTTGTCCCTCAGGTGAGTCTGTTGTCTGGCAGCCGCCTGGCCTTTCCAGGGCGGGGGCGGATATTGTCTTTCCTGTTTTTCTCCACGAGGCAGCAACATGTCTCCAGTTGCGCGTTAGCTTAGAAACTGGGGAGAGCGGCAGGGTTGTGCCTTTGTGGTAGGCTTGCTCTTATTTTGTCCAGTTGTTTCTTAATTAACCTGGACATCAGCAGCTTCCACCGTGTACCCTCCTGAGCACTTCCAGAGTTTGGTGGGTTGTGTTCCAGAGTTATTTCGGTGACAGGTTAATCCTGCCAGTCCTTACTTTTCTGCTTTATCCTGAGAAGAGTCATTTGTTTCTCCATTTAATTTGCAGAGTTTGAAAATGGTCGGCAAGTGTATCCTGAAGGCTGAGAAAGAGAAAGCTGCAAAGAGCTTGGAGCTGCTGAACGTTCTCCTCAAAACTGTGACAGAGGAGGTGAGCGTGTGACCTGATGTGTGGCAAATGGCTGCTCTTCCGAACACCACCGGGGCCTCTTTTCAATGTCGTGCTTGGATTTTTACCTTGTGACTGCTCCATCGACACACCCCACCTCATTTCTTACCGAAGGTGCCCCTGGAGGGAATGCCTAGCTGGGTTAGACGACAGAAGAGCCCTCATGTCTGAAGGAGTGATCCGTAGCTCTTGTGAGCTGATCTCCAAGAGCTTGTTGAGCGTTTGGGCAGTGTTCCACAAATGCATGTGGCATCTTCTTTCTTATCAGCAGAAATACAGCCTGGGGTACGGGGAGGGTGAGCTGCGTTTTGTCCCAGATGATTGCTCTGTCCTCTCCACTGAACTCCAGACATTTTAGTTTCCAGAACCTGAGACTTACTCAGAAGCTTTGTGAATGGGAGTGAAGCTTTGTGCTGGGGCTTTGTTTTCCTTACTGAAAAATGTCTTTTTTTTGAACATGAGAAGATTTTCTGTAGGTGACAAAATAAGTCTCCAATATAGTCTTATTTACTGGGGCAAAATAACACAAGCAGCAGAATTGCTGAAGCCCAGTTTCCTACTGATAAGCACTGAGCTCACACCACAGCCTGTTTCTTTGTGAAGACCTAATAGGAAAGTGGGTGGAGGAGAGAGTTTATTTCCAAGGCTCTTGTAGGAACTGAATAGCCTTTGAGACACTCCATTCTGTCTGGTTTTACTGAAATTATCCAGTGGGTTACGGAAGTTGTAGAGGCAGCCAGACAAGGCACGATTGTGTCCTTTAGAAACCAGACTGAAAATGCCGCTGCGTTTGTTTTAGATAGGTACATAGTCACGTGTCTTCTTCCCCCTGCTCCCAGCCGTGGACTGAAAGGGAAAGAGGACCAAAGGACCTTTCAGTCCCTTTTATGCCAGTACAGTTCTAGCTGTTAGACTCACGCCACCATACTAGAGACCCAGTTTTCAAGCAAACCCTCTACCCGTGGCTCACCAATGCCCCCGAATTGAAGTGGTCTTCAAAGGGGCTTACGGCAGCAGCTTGGAAAACCTGAACAGGGTTGGTTATTCCTGCCATGGTCTTATCCCAAGGGTGGCCTGTGCCCTGCTGCTGTGAGTGCCTCTTCTGCGTTCGCTTTGCAGATTGTCTGTTTGTACTTGCCTCTTGCAGAAGCTGCGTGTGAATTTGACGGAGTTGGATAAAGTGCTGGTAGCTCTGAACCAGCCAGAAGGCATTGGGAATTCTGCACGTCTCGACTCTCTCTACTGGAACGTCATGCGCTGGCTGAATTATACGTACGTATGCTTGGCACTCTGGCTTCTTGCCTTGCCTGGGGGACTGACTGCCTGTCCTACTTGTCTTCGTTCATGTGGGGAAGTAGGAAGAGGAAGGAAATCAAGGCACTAAGCTCAGGCTGGAGTTGGAGTTAAATGGACCTCCTGGGTTGGTGAGGTTGAAATGCTTGTTGTTTTGCTCGTTCGGAATAATGCTAGGCTCATTGTTCCAGGTGCTTTTATGCTTAGGATTGGTCCTTGATGGGAAAGAATTGTCATGCATGTCTGATATCTGCTTGTGTCTTGCCAGTAGAGGTAAGGCAGCCGGTCACCCAAGGACAGAGTGTCTGCTTTCAGCAGTCCCAAGTGGTGGCCTTGTTTAAGAGCCATCGCCAAAGTTGCAGAGAAATTTCTAGGCTAGCATGAGTCGCTAAGCTCCTTCCACATCACTGTGGATTGATTCTGCAAATGTGAGACTGGAGGGAATGAGTAGCTGTTCTGGGAAGTGACTGGATACCAGAGAGTATATGCCAGGACCTTCAATCCTCTCCAGTGATTTTGGGGCTCCTTAGTGTCTGGATCCCCAGCCTGACGCTTGGAGTGGTTGCCTTGCAGCTCTGAAAGCTGGGGAGCATTCAGTGTTTGTGCTTTAGTGCTCCTGTGTTAAATGGCAGCTGGATTTGACTTTCTCTCCGGGGGGGGGGGGGGAAGGCATAGGGTCTTTTTCTCCTTTCTATCAATAGCTTGCAATCATAACTTTTGTTTCCCTTCCTGCTGGCAGTATTTAGTGAGACGCACAGCACGCTGGATGCTCTGCTCATGACTGGGAGCTGTGGTCCCAGCGTGTGGGTGGCCTGGACTGTGGTATCTCAGCCCAGAAGAGGCTCTGAGGGAAATGCTTCCATGTGGCTCACTTTGAGAGGGCTCAGAGGCAGGGAGGAATCATACAAGGCGGCGGAAGCTGTTGTGGCCCCTTCTGATGCTTTGAACAGGCTTGCAGACCACAGTGGCCTCGCCCAGCCCTATGACACAGCCCCAGGCCCTTTCCCAGTCTCACACAGGTCCCCTGGCATCGTACTGCCAGGGCTGGCACAAGGATAAGGCTTGGTTTAGGAGCTAGTGCAGACCGCAGCTAGGAGTGGGGTTGCTAAGGTAGGAAATGCTGAGCTTGTGCGTGCTGTCTGAGGAAGGGATTGGGTCTCAGGGGTGCAGCCTGCTGTCACTGTTGGTGCCATCTTGCTGTGACACGCAGAGATCTTTGTGCAGGTGAGATGGGACAAGCCTACAGCCAGAGTGGTTTGTGCACAGGATCCTGGAGGAGCTGCTGAGAGGCAAGTGCTAACATCAGGTTGTCAGGATTGTGTTTTTCCACCCTGAAGAGATACAGCTTGAAAAACTCTCCAAAAAGCTTCACAGTGAAAGCCAGGCCGTGGAATTAGACTGGTTCCTTTTCAGGACTCCTCCGCGGGGACTGAGCTGGTGCAGAGCCACATAGATTGGGTGGTGGTGACGTTGCTGACAGACCCTGTCAGAGAACAGCAGCAGCAGTGGCTGGCTTGATGCATACAAAGGCTCTCCAGATGAGACTGGAATGGTCTCTTGGGGGTTCTTGCTGGAAGACCTCTCAGGATTGTTAGCACAGCGAAGGCCTTGCTGGGGCTGTCACCTTGGACAGACAGTCTCAATAGCCTTTCATGGGGCCGCAGGCAGGTGTGCTCAGGAAAGTGGTAAGTACAGCATTATCTGGTCTGTGGAATGGGGATTCTTCCTCAAGTCTCTGTGTACCTTCTTGAGTCCTGGTCTGGCTCCTGCTGTTCATTTAACCAGTCTCTTGTGCAGACTGAGGACCACCTCCAGGGATAACGCTCATCCCTGCGACATGCCTGTGCTTCCTGCGCCTTTCTTGCACTTCTGCCTGTTCATGGACTGCCTCTAGCATGAATCATGCTGCTCCCTGGCTGTAAACTAAGTTGCTCTTGATTTTTGGTGTTCCCTCTGCAGGAAGCCCAAGAAAGAGAAGACAGCCAATAAGCCTGCACAGGAAGCAGAGACACTTAAGCGGAAGAAGAAAGGCTTCCTGCCAGAGACCAAGAAACGCAAGAATCGCAAGAAAGGCATCCAGGAGAATGGGGTAGCACCAGTAGCTAGTGAAGATGGAGAACCAGTAGCCCCAGAGGAGCGGCCCCTGGCAACAGAAACCCCCAAGCAGAAGAAAGGCCTCATGCCCAGTAGTGGCAAACACAAGAATCAGAACAGAGGGGTCAGGGAGAATGGAGTGGCAGTGGCGGGCAGCGGGGAGGAAGCCGTTAATGGAGGAGATGCTGTGGCGGACAAGAAGAAGAAGAAGAAGAAGAAGAATATGAACAGAAAAAGAAAAGGTGATGTAGGCAATGAAGCTGAGCAGGTTCCAGCTGCAAAGAAGACCAAGGGGAGTGTCAGCCAGGAGACCCAGCAGAAGCAAACCAGCAAAGTTGACCAGCAGATGCAGAGAAAAGCCAAGAAAAAAAGAAAAGAGAAAAAAACTCTAGTGCAGCAGGAGTAAACTCCATGGACTCACCCAGGCCTGGCATGGCTAGCATGGCTCAGAGGACTGTTTTAATATCTTTTATAACTGTAGGTTTTGTGTCCTTCCTGACTCTAAATAAACCTTCCATGATGCTGAGCTCTAAAGCTGCAGGTCTGACTTGTGTGGAGGGTTCAGGACAGGGAGCTTCAGGAGGTCACGTACCCTCCAGGCTCTGGTAGGTGCGCACTCTCTCTTTTCTGTCAGTAGTGCCAAACAGCCTGTGCTTCAGAGGACGGGTTCCTGTCTCCACGATTTCCCAAGGCAGAAGTGAGAGGCTTGTTTGGATTTCTTGGGGAGTTGTGGTAGGTGTGCTGGCACTGCTGTGCTGTGCAGTCAAGCCCTGTCGGAGGTTCAGAAGTAACTCCTAAAGGCACATTTCTGTCCTGCCCAGGCCCAGCAGTACTTACAGCTTCTCCAGTCTGGGAGGTGCTGCATCTTAAATGCCTGGGGTTTAATGGGCTTGCACATGCATATTCTGGGGTCAAATATATCCAGTTTTGCCACTCAGGTGTCATCAGTAGCTACCATGATCTGCCTTTCTTGCTTTTTTGCTGCTGGGTGCAGGAGGGGCGATGGCCCCTGTGATAGCACAGGGACATCAATAAAGCAGTGAAACAATTGAAATGGTTGATTGATTTGCTGGTCTGCCAGGCCAGCAGGCTCTGTGCAGCCATGCAAGGCACCTGTTACCAGCAGGCTTACAACACCTTGCTATGAAGGTGACTGCTTGGAGTTGCATCTGCTTGTTTATCCCCAGGCTCCTGAATGCCAGAATGCCATCACCCCTTCGGAGAGGCCAGGACCAGGTTCTCCGGTGTTTGAAACCCTGCTTGTATTGTAGTTGCCTCTAAAAGCCTCCTCCCTCCTTTCCTCACCCCCACCTGCTGACCACCTTGCTCCTGGAGGCTGGAAGGTGTGGGCTGGCCCTGACGCCTCTCCCAGCATTGGAGGGAGCAGTCCCCATGAAGGCCCAGGTGCTCTCCTTCCTCCTGCTGGGAAGTTCGGTGCCGGCTGCTGTCGGAGCAGGCGGCTGCTGGCAGAGCAAAGGGCCCTCGAGCTGGGCTGTTCCTGCTGTGCCTTTGCCTCTCGTCCCGCAGGTGGGTCTGTACCACCAGACCTAGATAAGGGCACAGGAAATGTCGCGTTGGTTTTGGAGGGAGTGAGAGAAGAGCTGCAAAGGGCTGTGTTTGCCCATGGCTATTTATCTACCTTAGCAATGATTCCTTTCTCAAAAGGCATAAAACTCCCTGGGAGACGGCTGCTGGCAGCAGCGCGAACACGTTCAATTGCAGACCCCTGGGTAGGTGCAGCCCTCTTCTCATTTCCATGGCACAGCAGTGATCCTGCAAGGTCTGCTGCGCATCCTAAGGATGTGCTGGCTCCTGGTAGCAGCAGGTGAGGGCTGGAGTTACTATGCCTGTCTGCGGGCATTATTAGCAGAGAATGTCCTTCCTTTCCCTGTCTTCTGCTTTCTGCCTTCACAGCTGGCTTCCTCTGACACTCAAGGGAGGCAGAACCGATGAGCACTTTTTGGCATTGCCTTGGAGGACGCAGCCCTTGTCCATCCTGAATGAGGAGGGTACATGAACCGGAGCTGCACGCTGCAAGTCAAGTGCCCTTCAGGTAGTGGCACAGACTGGGGGACGAGGTGAAGGGGAGCTCTGCAAGGTTGCCGAGGTCCCTTATCATGGGAAGCGAAGCTCTCCTTTTGCCCACACACACTAACTGTTGGCCTGCAGCCTCAGCAGGGGTTGCAGGAAGCCACTGGTCCCCAAGCAGGGTGGAGGCTTAGGCTGCAGGTAGGTAACTGGGACAATGCAGATCAGACCTGCGAAGGGCCTGGTGCCTGCGTCTCTGTGCAGGGACCACACTTGGAGCTTCCCCACCTCAAACATCAACCAGTTCTGAGCGATTTAGGGCCGGGCTCGTCCTGCTGGATCTTTTCTCCCAAGCCACTTATTAATATGAATGTTGTTGTAGGGTCTTGGCTGGAATAGCTGCTGTTGCAGCCTGCAGAAGAGCTGCGAGTCTTTGTTCCCAGTCAGGAGGTACTGGCAATTATTATTGCCAATCTTGCTCCAAGAAAAAGGGTGTCTGTGCTTCAAAAGGGACTGTTGGCACTGGGGATGCTGCCCTGCCTCTGCCATTTAAAATGCTGCAAGCTGGCTCATTGCCTTGTTAAAACCTCAATCCCAGCTAAGCCCCTCCAGATGTCTCTTGAGTGATGACTTTTCATATATTATGCAAATGCAGCATAAAGAGGCCGGCAGGTCAGGGCCGTCCGTGTTTAATGATCCAGAGATGCTCTGAAGGGGAGCAGGGGTTTCAAATCTGAACACTGTCTTGACTAAAGATTTCTTCCCTTCTTTCTGTGCCTGTAAGCAGGACATCCTGGGACTTGGTACCTCTGCCCCTGCAGAATTAGAGGAGAAGGAGCATGCAGATGTGGTGGGTGGGAAGCAGGCAAGTGCACAGGTACGTGGGTGTGTTGGGAGTGGGAAGACGGCATTAGAGCCCACTGGGCTGTCTCTTCAGATGCGCAGCAGGGCAGCAGCTTCATTGTGTTGTGGGAGCTGAGCCTGGTGCTCAAGGCAACGGCCTTGAGCAGCCTGGAGCAGCGCCAGGGCCGTGCCGCACCAGGCTCTCCAGTTTGGAGGATGCCACCTCACTCTTCTGTGGGAACGTGAGCCTGCTCCTGGGCCTGGCAGGTGACGGGCAGAGCAGGTACTGTGGCCTCGCAGACAGGGGCTTCTGACCCTGTGAAACTTTTGGGGTGAAGCTTTGTCTACGAGTGCTCAGCTGGTGCGGTTTTGGCCCCATAGAGCATGCTGAGTTGTTTTAAGGCCCAGCTGAGCTCTCCATCACTTGCGAGCTCAGAGATACAATTGCAGCCAAGCTGTGGGACAGCAGAAGGTCCTGGTGAAAGTAAGAGCTATAGAAAGAGCCTTTCACAGTGCTCCCAGCAGAGCTGCCACAGCAGGCTGAAGCCTACTTGCCCTGCATATGGCAGGGCCAGTGCTTTTTTTGCTGGGGATAGGCATAATTTTCTGCGTCTGCTCTTTCTAGCTTGCTACTGCCAATATATGACTGGTTTAAAGAGCAGGTTTTGATTTAACAGATCACTCGAGTGGGCTGGATGAGGGAGCTCTCTCCAGGCAGCAAAGGGGGGAACCTTCTCCTGTCTGCAGGGAGTGTGTCTGCCCGGCACCCCAGAGCTGCTGCAGCCCTGCTGTGGCCACTGCTGCTGGGTGAGTCCTTGCCCACAGGAGCGGGAGCTGGGGCCACAGAGGCTGGCTGAGCCGCTCTGGGATATCTGCCAGGGTCACAGAGGTTAAGAGTTCATGCGGATCAGTCTGTCACCGTCATTTTGGGGAGATACCAGGGAAGGGCAAAGCACGAGGATGAAGCCATGCCAGCTGTTGTTTCTGACAGAGGGATGGCAGCTGGGTAGTGCCAGATGGCAGCTGCCAAGCTGGAGAGGGTGACTTTGACCTCCGCCTCGCCAGCATGGAGCTGCCATGCTCATGTGTGCTTTTAGTCTTCAGCACTTGCAGGGGAGTCAAGGGGAAAAGGGAGAGGAAAGCTGCAAGGCATTGTGCGAGCTGTGCTTCAGTAACAACTCTTTTGCCAACTAAATTACCTGACTTTAGACTGGCTTTGATGCACAGTTTATAGAAAGCAGTCACTAATCCACCAAGTCAAATCGTGTTTCACCGGCACTTATTTGTGTCTTTTAAGAATTGCAAAGGTTTCATTTTCCTTGATTTCATGTCCTGTCTGTCGCTGGACCTTTAGGGCTTTAGGGGATAGAGCATGCTTTGATTTTAATGAAGCCTTTTCTTTTCTGATGTCCTGGGCTCAGACGCTCTTTGGCAGTGATAAGAGCTCAAGGGTTCTTCTGAATGCAAGAAAATAGCCGCAGACCCTGGGGCACTGAGCTCAAGGGAGTGCTCCTCCGCAGGTGCACTGCTGGAGACTGGCCTTCGTCCCAGGCCGGGGGAGGCCTGGGAGGAGCAGGGCTACGGGCCACCTTTCCCAGTCTGGTGCCTGCTTCTTGCGTGAGGGCTGTAGACTGTTTCAATCGAAGTCATGACTGTTTGGTCCCAAGGTGCATTAGGACTCTCCCCACTGCCTGTGACTGACAGAAGGATCAGTGCTGGATTGCTAGGGGAGGGTTTGGACAGGGCGTAAAGGCTGAGACAAGGCTGGCTTGTCTGTGCAGGGGAGTAAGGCTGCATGTGGCAGCCAGGCGAAGCAAAATAAGCTTCCCTGCAAAGGAGATTAAAAATCTACCTGTCCCTCGCTGAGCTTGTGCTGGAACAGCTGTGTGCCAGTCTCCGTCCTCCCTCTGGATCTCATCCTTGCCGATGAGATCAGTGCATGGCTTTCAGACCATGGCAGGAGGCCCTGCCTGCTGTCTGTCAAGGCAAACGGTGGCTCGGCCACCTTGCTAACAAGGCCAGTGGGGAATTAGCTGCCCTTTAGTGGTGGGATCTTGGTGATGCAGGAGAAGCCCTGGGTTTTAGTGGCAGCGGTGTGTTTCTGCGGGGGGGAAGTGTCCTACAGCAGTGCAATGCACTGGCGCTGACGCGTCACTTGAGGACAACGTGCTTCATAGCATCAGTGCTAAGTGGCAACTGTAGTAGCTGTGATCAACTCAGCAGCAGCTAGTCCTCTTCCAGAGAAAAACAGCTGCAATAGCTTTTACTTTGAAGTGTGGGACAATAACAACAAAAAAGATTTTTCTGAGTTGCTCTTGTTGCCAAGACATGCATCCCAAGCTTATTTCCAGCTGTTCCAGACTTACTGACATAAAATAGGGCCTGGGACAGGCTCAGGACATACCTGGGAGACACCTAACAGACAGGGAAGCCACATGCCTGGTCTTGCCATCTTCAGAAATACTTCACTGCAAGCCCACTGTGTAGAATGGTGAGTTGTATTTTTACTTTTCTCCCTTTCTAAAGCAAAGGCAAACCTGTCCTCAGATCTTAGTGGAAGCAGGGCTTAATGGTGACACTTCCTTGCTGGCTCTTAAAGGATTAATTCCTTACATTCAGAAGCCCTAAGGTTACAGGAATTGCCTCAAACTGGAGCGTTAACATGGTTCGTGGTGTTCTGCTTTGTGCTGTGAGAGTAGAGAAACCAGCCGGCTCACCGTTCAGCAGGAGGCCAGCAGCATGTGCAGGACCAAACAACCGGGAGCATGCTGCCAACCCCAGCACATGCTCCCAACAGACGGCTGTGCTGTGAGGGGTGTCCCGGGCTGGCCAGCCATGTGGAAGCTCTGCCCCAGCACCCAGCCGGCAAACAGGTTCACATTATGGCTCTTCTTGGCAGGGGAAAGCCTGGCCAGAGGGATTTCCTCCTGACGTGCCTTGCATCTATTGGTCATCGCATATAGCCACAGAGAAGGGTGAATCGACTGTTAGCAAGGTAAATGTTGCGCCTGTCTAAGCATGTTTTCAAATGCTAAAACTTTGGTTTTATTTTGAATTCATGTACTATATGTCATATGAAGATTTTTGCCAGGGACACTGGGAGATGGTTGCGGGGTGGTGGAGTTGATTAGGAGTGAAAATGAGGTTGCCAGGCAGTCAGGGCCTCCTTGTACAAGCGTGATAAATGCGCCGGTAGCCAGACCAGGGCACCTACAGCATAAATGGCATCAGCTTGTACAAGCCAGCTCGGGCTTCACAAGGTGATGTGCAGCTCTGGTGTCAGTATGTGGTGGAGCTGGTCAGCGTATTCACCCTGCGCAAGCCCAGCCGCGAGGCTGTCGTCTGTTTGTCAGACTGCAGCTGGTCTTGGTATGAGCTCTACAGAAAGAGCGTGGGGGGGATTTATGAAAAGGGAAGCCAAGTGGGGCTGGAAGAGTGAGAGTGTGCGTGCCCGTGTATGTCCATGATAAAAAAAAAAAAACCACCAAAATGTGACCAGTACACTCATGTTAGCAGTTGTAGTTGTTTGCTGATGGAAGCTAAAGCTGCTGAGCTGCAAAGCTTAGCTGCTGGAACATCAGCATTTATAAAATTATGCTTAATCACATCATTTATACAGTATGATTAAGCTGAAAGCCCTGAGATGCACTGCCAAAAGGCGATCAGGGTTGATTGTTTAAGTGACAAATCCGTTGCTTGCAGGGGTGTCCTGGCCTGGACACTTGGCACTGCGCTGAAGGAAAAGCGTGCTGAAGGGAGGTGCTGCAAGGCAGTGTAGGCGAGGTCTCGTCCACGGCTGGTAAGGGGAGACTCAAATGCACCTTGTCTGTGCTGCCACTGCCGACCAAGGCAGAACAGGTGGGCCTGAAGCACCTGAAGCAGCAGAACCAGCCCTTTTGCTCCTTCTTTTGCCCACAAGTAAGATGCCACCACCCAGTGAAGCTGGCAGGCATGGCTAGTGCAGAACCCCTGGCGAAGGGCAGCCTTGGTGCCTGCCATGGCTGCTACCTGGGGATTAATTTCCTGGCCTGATTCCTGCCTGTCTTCGTGAGCACCCAGCCCATAGCTACCACCACGTTAGCCATTTCCATCAGTTGGAGCAGCCAGGTCTTTCAACTTGTGCTGTGCAGTGAGGAGCCTAGGAAGAGATGGAGCAGGACCCTGCCTCTGAGCCCACCACTGATGCCTCCCCCGCCTGCTCTGGTCCTCACAGAATGGTGGGGGTTGGCAGGGCCCTCTGGAGCTCACCCCGTCCAACCCCCTGCTGGAGCAGGCACCCCCAGAGCAGGGGCACAGGACCCCATCCAGGCGGGGGGGGTGAATGTCTCCAGGGAAGGGACCCCCACAGCCTCTCTGGGCAGCCTGTGCCCCTGCTCGGGCACCCGCACAGGGAAGGGGTTTTACCTCATATTCAGCTGGAACTTCCCGTGTTCCAGCTTGTGCCCGTTGCCCCTTGTCCTTTTGAAAAGAGTCCAGCCCCATCCTGACACCCACCCTTTAGATATTTATAGGTTTGATGAGCTCCCCCCTCAATCTTGTTATCTCCAGGCTGAACAAACCCAGGTCTCTCAGCCTTTCCTCATAAAGGAGATGCTCCAGCCCCCGATCATCTTGGCAGCTCTGCGCTGGGCTTGCTTGAGCAGTTCCACATCTTTCTTAAACTGGGGGGGGGTGGGTAGGTGGGTTGGGGATGCAGCACTCCAGATGTGGCCTCACCGGGGCAGAGCAGAGGGGGAGGAGAACCTCCCTCGCCCTGCTGGCCACAATCCTTTCCATGCACCCCAGGGCACCGCTGGCCCCCTTGGCCCCAAGGGCCCGGTGCCGGCTCAGGGTCACCTCGCTGCCCCCCAGCACCCCCAGGCCCTTCTCAGCAGAGCAGCTTTCTAGCAGGTCAACCCCTAGTCTGTACTGGTGCGGGGGGTTGTTCCTCCCCAGGGGCAGGACCTGGCACTTGCTCCTGTTGAATTCCCTGAGGTTCCCCTGGGCCCAGCTCTCCACCTTGCCCAGGTCTCGCTGGATGCCAGCACAGCCCTCTGCTGTATCAGCCGCTCCTCCCAGCTGGTGTCATCTGCAAACTTGCTGAGGGTGCGCTCTGTATCTTCATCCAGGTCACTGATGACTATCTTGAACAGGACTGGACCCAGCACAGACCCCTGGGGAACACCACTAGTGACAGGCCTCCAGCCAGACTCTGCTCGGTTGATCACGACCCTCGGAGTGCTGATCTTGAGCGAGTTCTGTGTCCACCTCACTGTCCCCTCCTCCAACCCACACTTCCTTAGCTTGCCTGTGAGGATGCTGTGGGAGACAGTGTCAAACGCCTTACTGAAGTCAAGATAGACAACGTCCACTGCTCTCCCTTCGTCGACCCAGCCAGTCACGCCAGCACAGAAGGCTGTCAGTCAGGTTGGTTAAGCATGGTCTTCCCTTGGTGAATCCACGTTGACTGTTTCTGATAACCTTCTTTTCCTCTACATGCCTGGAGATACCCTCCAGCATGACCTGCTCCATCACCTTCCCGGGGACGGAGGTGAGGCTGACTGGCCTAGAGTTTCCCAGGTCCTTGGCAGGATCCTGGCAGCCAACTCAGAGGGCAGAGGAGGCTGTCACCCACCACCCTCCACTCCCTCTGACCTTCCCTGCTTGTGGTGTTACTTTTTAAATGCGCTCCAGGCAGGCTGGTGTCCAGGTCCGGGTCCGCGTGACATCCACGCCAACGTGTTCCTGGCAGGAGCCGTGTGGCTGGTGGCGCTCAGGGCAGCCTTGTCCCAGGGACCAGCCCTGCCGACAGCAACCATAGGAATGCACGCCAGGGCAAGAGCTGACACAAGAAATGGAGCCAGGAGGTATGTTTTAAATACTTTTATTTCTTAATTTACATAAAGGTATATATTTGGCTTATTTATCTTTTTTTATACTCTGAGATTCACAATCAATTGCCCTTAAAAAATAAAATAGTAATTTGCTTCTGAAAGAAATCAGAAAACTATTTTATACTGCTCCCTTGTATAACAAGAAAATACACTGTATACTCCCGTACATCACGTAGCAAAAGTGATTGTAAGTGCTGGTTTACCAAACAATAAAGCAAACAGAGAAGAAAACAAATCATTAGGACGGGGATGCAGAAAGGAACTCCACTTTCCAGAGTACAGGCATTCATTTATAGGGCGTAGTCACCCTGAGGTTCTCTCTTAGGTAGTCTATAAAAGGGGAGAGGCTCTAGGAGGCATTATAGTTACTTGGGCGGGCAGCTTGCTGCTTTTTGGGGTAATTTTCTTGCCTCTCTGTGCAATTCCCATTACCTCTGTTCCTCCTGCTGTGTACAAGCTGCCTAATTTCTTCTGTAGTGGGTGCATTGGTGCAAATGCAGTATTAGCTGTGGAGGGAGTTCATGCTTGCTTAAAAAAAAACAAAAGGGGGTTTATGAAGTGGAGTAGAAGAAAGCCCTCATGATTAACTGAGGGGCACCCTGGACCTTCCCCAGGGCACTCTGGACACCCCGCACCCTGCCCAGACCCTGGTGAATGCAGTAAGGCTGCAGCTAACGTCGTGGGTCCCACAGACTGCGGGGAGATTGGAAGGAGCCTGTGTCCCGCAGCAAACCATCAGTGTGGGCGACCCTCAGGCAGAGGTGGAGAACGGGGGCAGAGCACTGGGGAAGGACCAGTTGCAGCCCTGAGGAACGGAGTGAGGCAGCAGGTACCAGGGAGTGGGGGCAAGACACAGCAGCACCAGCCACTAACCTGAACACCTTTCCCCTCACTTGGCCCCCTGTCCTGAGGAGACGTGGATGTGGTGGGATGGGAGGGTGTGAGTAGTGCTCACTGCCTTTTGGTAGTATTTTCCCATATGTTTTCAGATGCATTCAGGGGCTCCTGTTTGCATAGTCTAATTGTCAGACGTTCCCATGAAGTGATTTTGTGTGCAAGAAATCGGTGGCTTTAAAGTTATTTCTGTCCTTTTTGAGACTATTTAATTCTGTGTTGAAGGTTAAAACCACAAACGTAAACCTTAATAATCTGCACAACACCTTATTTAAGTGGCAGGCTGGAATCTTACTTCACTAAGTGTGATGGGTGCTAAAATATGTGGGTACTTTATTAAAAACATAATTAAAAAATTTCCTATTAACAGCCTTTCTTTATAAAACCAGAAATACTAATTTTAATGAGGGTTGTTACTCAGCTTTGGATATAAGTAATGTGTGTTCAGTCTAGACTTCTATTCTCATTCCAGAAACACTTCCTATGCATGTACCAAAAATTGCGCCACTGCTCTCTCACTGCTCCACAAGGTCAACAACCAAACGGCCCTAACAGCTTCCAAGCCTGGTTACATCTACACCTAAAATGCAGTCACAGGGGAAGCCAGCCCACTGTTGCTTGCTAAGTCCAGGGTTCAGCACCAGTATAACACAATACTGTAAGTCTTTTCTTTAACGCTGGGGAACAACTGATCTCTGCTAGAGTTCAGGAACACAGCATCGCTTGTTCATACAGCATCTCAGCCGCGAGTATCTCAGCCTTGCATATAAAGAAACTGAGGCCGGGCAGTGACCCTCCCCAAGTCATACACTAGCAGAAATGGGCTGATGTCCTGGAACAGTATGTTAGAATCCGGGGAAGGGGCTTATATGGCAGCACAGGTCCAGTTTTTGTTCAGTAATACATACATTTCCCATCCAGACTTGACGTACCTGGTTCTGCCATAATCTATGGACCCTTGATGTGAGTGAGCTGGTTTCCTTCTAATAGACCAAGTACATTTATAGAAGCACCAACTGAACAAGTCTTCACAGCTAAAACAAGAAACAGTCAACAAGAAATGCAGCCTTTCAGCTTCTGGCCATTCGAACAGGGGCCATCAGCGTGTAAAGGAGCAGCAGCATCTGCAGGAGGTGGAAAGCCTGAGTTTCCTCTCCCTTCTGTTCATCTCCTCTGAGCTGTCATAGCTGCTGCTTTGGCTTCCCTCTCTGAGCCTGGAACGTGTGGGAGCAGGGATTCAGGGATCCCTTTGTCTGGAACTGATGCAGATAGGCCTCACTTTTCATGCCCTGGCTTGCTCCCTTCCCTCTTTCCATGTTAAAAAAAGCCACAGCGATTGCCTTCGTATGCACAGAAGATAAAGCTGGCCCCTGTAACAGCGCTGCGCTTCTCTAACAAGGACTGGGGCTTGTCACTAACGAGGAGAACTACTGAAATTACGAATAACGAGGAGAACTACTGAAATTACAGAACACTTAAGTTCCCTTTTCATTGTTGACTCCTGAGAGTTAAGTTAAGGACAATTCCTAATCTCTGAACTTTAGCAGGAATGCTTATTTTGCTGACAGTAACTGCTACAATAGAAGAGCCTATCAGAAAAGCAGATCAGGAAATGTGGCTAATCATCTTTGGTCTCCGAGATGAAATGACTGATTGTTGAGTTGCTTTTTGTTTCTTTTTAAACTGCTTAACAAGGAATTTCTTACTTGGACTCAGAAATTGATGTGCCTTTAAAGCCAAGTGTTTTGGCTCCCAGACTACAGAGGCAGTATTTCCCCTCCAAATGTAAATACTGGCACGAGGTGGGAAATGAAGCATTGTTCTGGCTTTGCTTTGCTTTATTATTTCTAGCACCCACTTGCTGCTCTCCAGAGGATGCCCAGGCACTCGAGGAAAATTTCTGGCTCTAATTGTTTACCCAAATCCTAAAGCTATTGTTAAGGTGTTTTAGGTGACAGAACAACCTTTGCAGAAGAGTCCTGTGGAGTTTGATGAGGAGGAAAGGCTGGCATTGTTCTAGGAGTCACCCTCAGAACCCACCTGCCTGGGCAGAGACTGGCTACGCAGTGAGTATTAACCAGTTTGCGCATAACTGGAATTACGGACCATCTCGACTACAATGCTGTACTGTAAGTCCTAACGCATCCTGGAAGTGAAAGGGAGATAAAACTCAGATTTACTAACAGTACCTTCCTGCGTCTCTGAACAAACTTACACCACAATCAGACAGCCAGCTTCCAGGCTTAACTCGCATCCAGTCCTGGCTTGGCATTTCCTTTGCTGATTTAGCCCTGCTTGTAGCCCAACCACAGCCACTTGTTAAACCTGAGCACAAGAGTGCGGTGCATTCACCTGCTCAAGATGTGTGCTTAACTGGAGGGGAGTAGCTAAACTGTGGGAGACATCTAAAGAGAAAAAAAGGAGTGGGAGTTCGCTGAACCAATGACCTTTCTCTGGAAGCCTGACTCTTTCTCCAGAGCCTGTGCTCACCTTCCTTCCTCACGCTGTTGCTGCACCAAGCTGACATAACATAAATTTGGCTTGTGGAGGCCAAGTGCAGGAAGCAAGACTCTAGTGAAATGTCACTCTGCTTTACAGACACGTGCTTGTGCGTTGGAGCCTAACACAGTTCAGACACTGGCCTTGTATATTAAAGATCTCAAATGCATCATCATAAAGATAAAAGTGACGAACTGACACCCCCCCGTAGGAATAGTCCGGGGCTGGGCACACATTAAACCTAAGCATTGTTCCAAAGGAAACAGCTACGGTAGAGTATCAGCCACCTGCTTTGGAAATACTGACAGAGGGAGAATTAGCACTGACGATGTATGATACGCGTGTAAACGAAGCATGATGTCACTGGCACAGCAGTATTGCACTACCGGGCCCTAGGTAAAGCAATTCAGCCAGATGGAGTTCGGTGTTTTAAAACTCTGTGAGCCTCCCAGGGAAGGCTGAATTTAGCGCATGGAGCAAACTCTAGAGCCCCTAAGTATTTCTGTCCAAAGTTCTTCTGGGCCTTTCTGTAACAACCACCAGCATACCCAGTGCAGTGAAACTCTCTCCTCTGTCCCATTGCCCAGCCTCAGGTGACAGGTCGTCATCCACTGGAAGTCTTCCTATGGTGCCCTTGCAGGGCCCGATACCAGGGCACTGAGATGAGGAGAGTTGTGGACGTTATTCATGTCTGGTACGGTTGCACAGGCAGCTCCAGATTTTAAATGTTTAAATAAAAACTGTTTATCTAAATATATATATATAGATATATCTGTCATCTAATGTCTTCAGCAGAGATAAAGCATCTTATGACATATTTAAATAAAAAATAATAATCTGAATCGAGCCTTCAGTGTGAAACAAAAGGTGATGTACAGAATAGGTCCCCAACTAGTGCAGTCTCTGGGTGTGGGAGTGCTGCCAGAACAGCAGCATTCAATAGGACGTAAGGTGCCCTACAAACGATGCAGACTTCATTGGCTACAACTAAAACCATATACACAATTGACAGTCACTCACTTGGGTAGCACGTTGTGGGTCCAGTGGACAGTTGCTTTTGATGCACAGAGGAACCTGTGAACGTCCTTATGGTCAAGAAGTACTTGTGTTCCAGGCTGCCCGGCTCATCTGGTGTGTGACCCTGCAGGCTGGAGTGGTGTGATTGACTTGGTGCAGGATAACCCTTCCAGGGTGGTGTGGAGCTGAAGGATCCACCGGTTTCCAGTACGGAAGGGCTTTGGGCTTGAGATTGGGGCAGCGGTGGGAGCAGCAGTCCATATGTCATTTCCTTCACTGGCAACTGCAAACGAGGGAAGAGAAGAAGGTGGTTAATGGGGTAGTCACAGGAGTGGCTTGGTAATGGTGACCGCATGCACCCCCAGCGTTGTGGCAGAGGCCAGCTAGGAGACCCCTTGCCTCTATGCAAGTTGGAGGCTAGCAAAGCTTGACCAGTGCAGAGGCAGCCCTTTGGGATGTACCGTAGGCTTTTGGAATGGGATACACCACTACGCTGTGACCCAGGCACACGCTGCTTAAGAAGGGGAACCAGTAACAGGTTTAGACTCCTGTCCATAGTATTTAAGGTCATCGACCACATCTTGTTTATCGGTTGTGTAGGTACAACTGTTGGTGATGTGGGTTAAAACAGCTCAGGGATAATAGAGTTAATTTTTGCTAGACTGTTTTTAACCGCATCAGTTTACTGAAGAAGCCAGGGACCGCCTCTTGCCTTAAATTGTCATTTTCAAAACTTGTCCTCGCAGAGCCGGGGGCGGGGGGCAGTCCAGCATGCACATCCCCAGCAGTAGAGCTCAGCTGTCAGTCTTGCTGCTAACAAAGCAGAGCAGACACTGGCTTTCTCCCAGCATGCTGGTGGTATACATTTGATTTAAAGAGCAACATCAGCACATTTATTGACTGGTGAGATAGCACTTGTGTGTGCTGTGGCATATCTAAGCATCCAGCAGCTTTCCTAGATTGTGTGGGAAGGATAACCCGTTCTCTCACTGCAGGATTTCCTGTGAGAGGTTCTGTGCTCCATGGTATGCAGGAAATTGCCCCTGATCTTAAAAATCAGTGACTGCTGGATTATAGAAAAATTCCCTGTAGCAATGGCCTGGTTCTTCTCAACCTGTATAAAACTGGACCAAAAGAGAAGAAATTACAGTGGCAAACCTAAGTGTGCGCAGGACCCAAGCGTTCAGTGTTTTACAAGGCAAGTCTCAGCAACACCACTGTTGCTGCCAGATCTTTTTGATGCTTTTTTTTTTTAAAAAAAACCATTTTGCCTAAAAACTACTGATAAATAATAATGTGTGAGTATGAGTACACATCCAGCCCAGACACTGCAAGGTACAGGCAGGCCTATTATATCCTTAGCCTGTACCAGAATATACCCCCCTCTGTGGAAATAACACATCTGCTGTACTAAAGATTGTATTAAAAATCTTTTCCCCCGAAAGGCCATTCTTCAGTGTGTTACTGAGGTCCGATTTTTATGATTACACTTTCAATGCATTTAATTTATGGGAAAGCAATCTCTTCAAAAACTTAATTAATTTTGGCTACAGTAAAATGCTGGGAAGTGTTTATCAATCGTTGCAGCTCTGAGCTGCAATGCTGTGAGTGTTGGTCAGTGATAAGAATAGCACGAGCACAAGGGAGGGGAGAAGAAAGGGCAGCGGGAGTGGGACGCTCCCTCTGGCTCGCTGCCGAGGCCTCAGCCTTGCCACCCTGGCTTGAGGGCTGCAATGGGGACAGGCCTAGCAACAACATGCAAGGCCATGCGCTTCCAGAAAGCATTTTTCTGCAGAAAATTTGGAACGTGCTAGGAATGCTCATGTGATGGCGCGTAGATGTCAGACCAAGAGCGATGCAGCGGCAGGTTTTATGCCTGCAGGTCAGTTCAGGCAAAACCTAAGTTCTGGCCTCAGACAATCACCCCTACTCGTGGTCAGGTCGATAGGGGCTGCGTGGCCTTGTCTGCCCAAAGACAGGAGCACCAGGCTTCTGTAAGGAACTCAGTGCTATGAAGGATGCTTGAGTTGACCCCTGGTTGCCTTGTTTTGCTTTGCTCTGATTTGGGTTGAGGGTGCAGACCGCGGCTCGCTAAGGTTAACTTCTTTCCAATTTATAAGGAAAGAAATGGGTTGATGGGGTTTTAGAGCGGATGGGTAGCTTGAAACCAATTGCTGGTTTGGGTCACTCACCGTCTCAGACTTTCACAGAGGCTGGTGGCATCACAAGTTGATTCACCCTGGTGAAGGGAAAACAAAAGTGACATGTGAGAGCTGCAATTAGCCTAGAAACAGGCTCCTAAAAACACACCAGCCTATTAAATCCAGGTTGCTGTTGCTTAACAGTTTCTAAAGAGATAGAACATTAATAACTGTCCTGCACAGTGGTATAAAGCCGAAACCCTTTCACAGTGGTGTCTGATAGCAATTCTGACAGTTGCTGGAACATGACAAGTAACATTGCTGACGCTAATTGACAAGGATTTAGGAAGGTCCCAAAGGCATTCAGACGTAGCAATTGTTTCCCTAAGCCAGTAACAAGACTGTTTATACAGTGGCTGTTGAATGGTGTCCTTCAGAGCGACAGCATACATGTAAACAGTCACCACTGATAAAAACTAAATTAAGAAAAGAGTAGCTGTCGCTCAGGTTTCAGCTCCTGAAGGCCTGCTGCGGTTCCAGACAGCTGCTCCCAAGCCACGGATGGAGACCAGTGGGGACTGCAGTGCCACCGGGCAGAACCTGGTCTGGGCCACGTGCCCTCCTGCACCTCCCGCTGCTGGGGGTGGCGCGGGGGAGGGCTCCTGCGTGCTCTGTGAGGTACAGAGTTCATCGCTTCTGCGGTGTTCCTAGCTTTACAGAGCTCCTCCCTGCAGCATGTGCCCTGCGCAACTCAGCCTCCCCCGGCAACAGCCCCCCTGCTGCAGCAGCGCGCCCGCTGCCCCCCACGCTGGTCCTGCCTTCCCAGAGCGTGGCTACTTAGCGACAGGAGCAATCGCCTTTGCACAGCGGGGCCTGTGTGGACTGTAAAAACGACAAGTCACTCTTGGACCCTTAAGACCTTTGAGACTTGCTTTCTATCTTGGATGCTCGCTGCTGTCAGTGGGAACTCACGGCTTCTCAGTAACACTGGGAACCACCCACCTCACCTAAGGACTTGGCCTGATGTTGCCATGTTTGAGTGTTTTCACTCAAATTAGGTATATTTACAGGGAGGATCCCAGACACCGTCACCAGCTGAGGTCCTACCAGGTAAGAACTTCTCAATGAAACACCATTTTCCAAAGGAAAATGATGATTCATTAAAATTCATCTGTGGCTTTTCACCAGACTTCATATGTGACCCAGGACACTATTCTTTGCTGAAAAGGGGTGATGCTGGCTTCAGACATGAGTTCCAAGATAAAAATTAACCAGTGGTTAGGGGACACCTTTCAAGAAATCTCTGCGCCAGAAATCGGCCCAGTTCAGCCTACGGCTCCCAGCTTCACACCAACCCCACAGAAAGCTTGTCTCCAAGCCGCATAGAAGCGTCTGTGCCTTTTCTGCTTTTCAAGGCTATAACCCGAAGTATTTTTGATGCAGGAGCTGACCCTAGTTTCTTTGTAGGCTTACCATTCTTGGTAACCCTTCTGCATTGGACATTACATTGTAGTGAGCATCATAACTCTGCTTTACCTCTTGGAATACATCAGAGACCTAAAACAGATTACCTTGTACCGCTACAGACAACTTCAGCAGTAGAAAGTGAACTATGATATGTTATGAAGCTATCATAGAATACTAAAACTCCAGATGTTTGAATGAGCTGTAACGTTTGAAAGTCATATCCCTTAACAGGTAATTCATTCCACATTTTTACAGGATACAGAATATATACAGAAAAAGTTAGGTTTGCCATTACTTTCTCTTTAGCACAGGGAACCCACCTGTATTACTGACAGCTGAATCTTAAACACACACGAGACTTTCTTCCTTATATTATTTATAATTCAGCCTCCTAGGGGACAAAATGTACCACCCACAGAAGTACTTATGTTGTCCCCAAGTCATGAGGGTTGCGCGTTCTTTGCATCTTAACATGTTTCTCTCAACTTCTGTTTTATCTCTCTTTTACAGATGGGAACACAGGCCTACAGGGGCTAGTCCTGAAATGCAATTAGAAAATTTCATGGGAAATTAGACCCCACATGACTTGAGAAGCTGCTGGGGAGGGAAGACTTCCAGGGATCACGTAGGACGCTAGCGGGCAGGGGAGAGAGCTGAAATAGCCGCCCAGATTTCAGACAGTGCAGTCTTCTGTCTGAAGCACTGTGTTGTAGACGGTGGCGCACCGGTGTCTGCACAGCCTGATTTCAACAAGGCTCAGCTTAGAGGTGGCAGCAGGTTAGCTGTCTATTTATTTATTTTTAATCAAAAACACTAATAATAGATTTTAGATTCTCTTAAGTGGTAAAATGTAGTATAAGGACTTAAGCTAACAAGGCTTAAGAGCATCTAAATCCCTGCTTAAGTCCCACTTGCCTTTCTAATAACGATAATCCTGAATAGATTGTCGCTTCCGATTTGGGGATATCTGCTGACTAAACATTGGCTCCTAAATTGGTCTATTTTCTCTGCAGTGTTTTCTCAAGATTGTGAATGTTTTCGTTCCTTGAAAAGAGTAGGGTGGGAACCACTCTGTTATTTCCTGAGGGAGAGGAAACTTACCCAAATTGCCTTTCAAGAACAGAAGCTGTACAACTTTTTTAGTTGTTTTTACGGGCTCCTCCAGCAGTTAAAAATGTGGCTGAATCCTCCTAACCCCATCGTTTCCTCCCCTGTCAAACCTAAATATTTCGCCTAGATCCCATCAACCCATTTCGATGTAGTGTGACAGCATCTATAATTCTGAAGTATTTATAAAACTAACTGTTTAATATTAAACTACATGCTGTAGAGCTGTTAAATATTTATGCTATGTAAAATGGATCTAATTTCGTAGCACCTCAGCTGCTTACAGAACTGCATAGGAAAAAGAAGATGAATTTAATATAAGAGATGAGTGGCCAGGATCTTTTACAGGTCAATTATAGTTTCAGGAATTGTGCAGAGGTGCTTCTCCAAATGCTCTGTCCCTTTCAGTCTAGCAGGTCACCAAGCCAACAGATACTGGAGATCACAGTTTGTAGCACCGCCAGCACTGCTGTACAGTTCCCGGCACGACTGGGGCCTTTGAAAGAGATTTTACTGCCCACATCCACGCCAAGACTGCTCTGCGCCACCCTGCGCCAGCAAGAATAAAATCCAGATCTCCCTTCTCACCTGCAGCTGCATCTGCTCCGGCAATTTAGGGTGAAGTGAGCAGCAGTGGCAGGATCTATGGCCCATAAGCAATGAGCAGCTGAATGTTTGACCTCCATGACTTTACATCTCTGCTCACAAGCTCAAACTCAAGCAAGCAACAGGACGTCAAGGAGAACACACTTGCAGGCTAGCGTGCGAGGCACCCTCATGCCCAAGACGCTGAGAGAAAGGCTCTGCATAAATGAAGCTTTTGTGAAACCTGCCAACACCGTTTAATGTGAAGTTTCATGCCTAACTTAACCAACACACGTATTTCGGTACCCTACAGCTTTCCAAAAGCCCTGTTTTCGTGCTACCGAAACAGGTCAGGCTCTGGCTTTTGTAACAGAGAAGCCTAGTAGGCAATAATGTCCTGATTTTGACAGCCTGCTGTACTTAACATCACTTAACTTTTACAACCAACAATAAAATACTTTGACGGGGTCCTTCTAGCCTGCAAATTTTTTGACTAGCAGGAGCTCGTTCGGCAGACAAGAGTACCAGGGCTACGGGGGAAGCTAGGTCTCTGTACTTAGCAGCAACTGCTGCCTGTGATTAAGGATCCTTCTCCTTCCTTCATTTCACCGGAGTCAATTCTGTGTTTCTGAAGTACTGTGCAATATGCCATAAAGCGCCTGTCTGGAGCAGTGCTCTAGGAAGGGATACCAACATAACAGCCCCTAATGGCACCCTTCAGCAGATTCCTCCCTGTCTGACCGCTCTCAGACGTTGCTGGGGTGGGGGGATAAACCTCTCCAAACGGCCTCATGAACATACTGAAATCAGAAATTTTAGGTGATGAAATGTTTACATGGACCGACATCCTTGAAAGGTAATGAGCCTTTATGGCCTTAAATCTATGAAAAACAAATCGCTTTTTCAAATACAGCTAGCTAAAGGGGTTTTTTTGGCATCAACGCGTTAGAGCCAATGACACACCCCACCTGTGTATGAGCGACGATTAGCAGCCCAGCCAGGTGCAGCGGTCCGCAAATCCCACTACTGAGCCTCATCAGTAGCATTCAAATCTAATGTTGCTGTCTGAAACCGTGCAAGAAAAACAGAGGCTAAGGATTATCATCTGTAGCTCCACACCTGTATGATTTTCTGATGTAACAGTGAATTTTTGCAACTGATAAATGAACGCAGGCAGTTACTTGCTATTGTTAGCACTGTAGTCCTGCAGATAACCCACAAAACACTTATGGAGTAGGAGAGCCGGGGCAGCTTTCCACACTGGGTTTCTTCATCTTCAGCTCTACACAAACTCAGGTCCATCACATAAGTTAAAAGCCTAGGGCAGAAGTAATACTGTCACTGTGGTCTCCCTGACACGTACCAGAGGACAAGCGTAGCTGCAGCTGGAAGGAGGAAAGCGATCGCTAAGGCAGAGGAGCATAAAGCGGGCTTAGCCACAAGCCAAATCCTCTCTCTGCACAATAACCACCGCTTAATTTACCAGCTGTGGTTCAGAAGGGGAGAAATGTCAGGAAAGTGTGTTCCACATACTCGCTTCATCCACCACCTTGTTACTGCAGGGATCACCTGCCTTAAGTAAATCCTTGCTGAAGCCAATTGCCAAAGCACATCAACATTTTAGTAAACAAAGGTGGGAAACAGACCGTCCCACTCATATTTTCCACCACTGTCTGCTCACTGTCATCACCCTCATCAGCAGAGTCAGCTGCAAGAGGATACAAAGGTTACTGCCGGTGGCCTGCCAGCAATACCAACAGCTAACACATGACCAGGAAACACCTTAAAAACACAGCCAGCCACCCCTCATAGCTTATCACACCTCAGTCATACTCTATACAGTCCCTACTGCTTTGTCTCACCAATATTTCACCACATGGGGACTTATAGCTGCATTTCACTGGGATTTTGTCACATTTCCCTTGAGGCCTTTGCATCAAACTCCATTAAATGCACCAAGTTTCATTTGGTAATGCACAACGCTAACAGGGCCGCGCAGGTGGGCCCTGAGTTCACGCAAAGCTTTCTGCCCCTGAAACACATCAAAGAGTTTGTGGCTGTTTGGCTTTCTCTCATTATTTTGCTCACTGCAGAGGCCAAACCCAGCTTGCCTGCTCTACTGCAGAGTTCGCTTTCAGCTTGGCTCTCTACCACACTTGTGAGCGTAACATGCTGGTCCCAACAACGCACCGTCTTTTTGCCAGACACTTTACGAAGAGCAAAACCAGCAGGCTGGAGCCGCCAGCTGAAGCGTGTACCTTTTACGCCCTTCACTATACAGAGATTTTAACCAAGCGGTGCAGTATGTAAATACGTTAGCCATTACTGTCCTCCAGTAACTAAGTACAAGTGCCATTTTCACCTGCAGCTGGAAGGCGCGGGCTTTGGTTCCCCACTCTACAGCAGAGCTCTCCCGGGATGCTGAACAAACTGCTAGGTGCGCTTGTGCCTCCATCTCCTCCCTAAAAAATGGGCGCAGGGCATTAAACCTTAGTACACCCTGTCACCTCCTGAGCAGGGTGTAAGCACAGCCAAATCAAGGATCGTTTCCAGAGAGCATGTCCTGTTTTAACAGAACTCAAGCTATTTCAATAGTTAAGTCAGTAACTTTGGGACAAGACACCCATGATTAAGACCATTTATTACTGCAGAAACTCAGTGCTTTGATTTAAAAGGCTCCTAGTATGCTGCAGCTGAAAACAATGACTGAGAGTGCGCACAAAAGGTCAGCAATAATACTACATCAACCTAGAAAGATCCCAGTGAGCAGTACAGGGACAGGACTGGCACAGCTAAAAATAGTCCATGCACTGAGCTTCCTGATGCGTCATGACAGGGTCGTCCAGCCTCCCAGGAACAGGGTCCGGCTGACGAAGCTGAGGTCAGTTTGCTAAAGGAAAAGGATGCTAAGCAGCACACTAACAAAATTTAACAAAGAATCAGGCAGAGGAGTAGCTTGCATCGGAGTAGGAAACCGTTGCTTTATTTAGCTCTGCTGGCTGCTTGTGCTCACTCATTTCGACGCAGAGAGGAAGCCTGGGGCTTGTGTAAATCCAAAGCACTCCAAACCAAGGCGCAAGCAGGCCCTGGTTGTGCGCAGGCACCGGCAGAGAGCTGCCCTTCCCTCTGGAGACAGAACTGGTGGCTCAGGCTGCACCGAGCAGCGGCTCTCACGGAGACGGCCCGACGGCAGCTCCGTGCTGGTAGTGACAGCTGCTCCGCCAGCTGCGCTAAAGAAACAAATTGGCTTAAGTCCCCTTTTCTTCCTGCACGTCAGTGGATTTAGCGCACGGAGTATGATAATCATGGACAGCAAATACATTTTTTTCTCTCTATTTGGTGCAGCCCCTTAAAGCTGCGCAGACTCTGTTAGTACTTTCCATCTGTTAATTTAATCTAGGTGCTGAGCCTATTTGCCTCCAGAGGAAGGTCAGCTTCTATTTTTCACCTTTCGCAGGTCTTGACAGAGGAGAAAACTGGCATAAAGAAAAAATCAATAACCTTTCCTTCTGTTTTTCCAGGCAGTTGCAACAGATGTGAAGACAAGCAGTTAACAGCTCTCATTAGGTACCAAGGACTTGGATGGAAATGAACTCCAGCGACAAGTCTGCCTTCCTGCTCTGAGGTGGTACGCCAGTGTGGACTCCTGAGGCTAGGGAAGATGTGGGTCCCTGAAGCCCTCGAAACTTTATGCCTGAGTCTGTCTTGTATGTCTAGTTCTGCCAGATATTGATGGACTCGGAATTAAGGTGTTGAGATTTTTAGTGCCATGGAAGATGTGGGTAACATCGTGCTCTCATGTCCTCTGAAATAATGGAGGAAAGAGGAAGTGGAGGGTCTTGCATTTTTCTTGGCATGATTGAATGGGAAATGGGATAAAGCATGACATAAAAAGCCGGTATGATCTAATTAAATCTTTAAACAGAGAATCCTGTAGAGCCTCCTAATGCCACTTGATTAGAGACATACTTCTCACCCTCCAAAGTAACCGCCTTGTGATACAGCTCTTTTCACCAACCAGGTATGGGAAACACCCTTCTGTTTTGCCCCGCTGTAAGTCTGGGCAAATTTAAATAATGAATTTTTCATTACTTGTTCTGTTTCCTTGTGTCAGAAAGGGTTTCTGGCTTGGAAGGCTACCTTCTGTTCAGTGCTCCAGTTACCTGCGTGGGATCTGATCACATTTCGTATCTGTGCCAGGGCAGCCTTAGCAAAGAAACTGTCTTAGCGTGAGTTCAAAATATCTTCCTGCATAATGAAGTCCCCGCATGCCAAGAACTGTCCTTTGCAATGACAATGCAAATTGACACATTGAATCCACTGGAAACATATGGTTAAGGGCCCCTTGTACCTTGTGGACAAGTGCTTTTTAATCCTGTTTTACCGCTGATGAGCGCTTTAGGGACAGCATCTGGCTTCTTGAAGGTCGCAGCAGCAAGTCAGTAGCCAAGACAGCAGTAGGACTCCGAGTAGTTCTTGATCTGGTGCTTTTCTTGGACAAGTAAGCTTTGCCTTCCTATAACTTTAGACACATGGAGGAATTCCATACTTGCCGTTGAGCAGCACTTAGGTAGCTAGGAATAGTCTAGGAATATTGTTTTCCTTTCTCCATGGCACAGGAGATTAACCTCGAAAGGGCAGTACGTGTGGGGAATTGATGGGCTTGGAGAACCATGAAGTTCTGCCTGCAGCCTCTTCCACAGCTTGCGGTTGGCGAGAGTGTGCCAACACCAGCTGGCTCAATCCTTCTGCCTGTACTTAAGCAAAGCTCCTGCTGCCAGCAATTAACTTGAACAGCATATTTCAAGTGCCACAAACATTTTGTGTAAGAACCGCAACTGAGCTCAAAACGTCTGTGAACAACCAAACTGACCTTTGACATCTTCCTACCTAACCTGCTTGAAATCCACAGGTTGACTAAAACAACAGAACGAGTCAGTATTTCTTCTATACGAGACCATATTTTCCATCTGCATGAAACCAGCAGCTCTCAGCTGAAGAAGGAAGCCAGCAGTTAAAATTCAGCCAGTCCCAAGCCATTACATTCTTCTATTTTCTATTTCCATTTATGGAGTACGAACATGGTAGTAAACAGGGGAGAAAAACCCCAACTCTACAAGCAGGCCTTTTCCAGCCATAATAAAACTACTTACATTTTCACCACCTCTTCCCTTCGTATTCCCAACCCTTTGATTCCATCTAAACCATCTCATAGTCTAATCTTATTCCACCTGCAGTCTGTGCATCTTTATCATGCCACTCTCACATATCCAGAACACACTCCTTGCCTCTCATCTTCCATCTTTACAGATCCTCTGCATCCTAATCTGGAATTTTTGCTGTAAATTCACACGCCTTCAAAGGCCAAGGACATCTTATGTGGGCTAAAAAAAGCATTGTGAGTTTTTATCACTGTAGGAAATGTTTAAATATCGGTGTTCTTTTGTAAAGTAAAAACCAAAGCACTCATATTATTCCCCCTAAATAGCTGAATATCAGCAGAGTGAACTGTTCCTCAAATACCCCTTTATGGGGGCTGTTCGATTAAATCCACTTGCTGGCCCTGAAATCCTCAAATTCAAACTCTGCTTCAATGCAGCACTGAGACGTCTCTCTACAGTAAGTGACCAGCCTTTTTAAAAGAAACCCTCGCAATACATCTTAAAATATTTCATGGAAGAAACGCTCTTTTTAGTAATGCAAACTACCAGACTGGAACACGCTGTGTACCCTTCTAGCCTGCCAGTTTGATACCCGTGACACTATCAACGGAGGGGACTCGATCCTTTGCTGGCGACAACATGGGGTCATTTGATGGGTCCTTTCTGTCTCTAACTGCTGCCACAGAAAAGTCAGAGAAAAAAGAGGGTTGACAGCTCTGCGAGTCCTTCCCCTGCCCCACATAATCGAATCTGCAAAGCAAAAATAAGGTCAGACACTTTCAAATTTCTGCAATAGGAGAACTGGGAGATCATTTTATATGTAGTTCTAGAAGAGGCTAAAAATAAGCCTGATGTGAGGCAGCAGACAGAGTCTGAAAATGGATTATTCTCATTTTTCCTGTAATGTAATTTGCAGATGCGCCGCGTTTAAGACAGCAGAAAAGGTGTGCGGCCCAGGGATTGTTCTTTTTGTGGCTTGCACTATATAGTCTGGAATGAGTATTTTTCCAGTGCTTGTACCCACCACTTTTAAAATGAAATGCTAATCAGCACTGCTATTTAGCAAGAGTTTTCACACCCAAAGGTGTTAAGAGCAAATTTTTTTTTTCTTATTAAGTGTTTAACTTTAATTTTAGGAGAGATGAAAAAACCTGCTAGAGCTGTTTAACTAACCTGATCCTTGTCATGTAAACAAATGGGTGAACTTTATGCTTGAAGGTCTCTGTGAAGTGCCGAGCGGTAGCTAGTTAAATACTTAAATTCTTTTGTTCTGACCAGCTGCATCAGTACAGCTATTTATTCCTGTTCGTGTCTGCACCAGGGATACACACTGCAGTTGCATCCTGCTGCCTGATCTGCATTGCTGTATCTTTGGCAAAAATATCCAGCATATATCATGCAGGATGCAGAGAGGGACTGAACAATTAAAAAACAGATATCTTTCTAGAGCATCTTTCTGTACCTCTGAGAGGATGTGGGGAAAAAACAGAAAATCTCATGCTTCCAGGTATAAAATCAGAGACCAAATTAAAAAATTATTAAAAAAAAAAAAGTCCTTTGAGGGGTAGCGTATTCTACACCTGCACAGGGTGGTGTTCTGCAGGAAAAATCTAGGTGAGTTTGGGTTTTCCCACAGCAACAACTGGAAGTGGCCGTTGTTGGAGCAGGACTGCAGAATCATCCTGCGCCTGCTGCAGAGCATCAGTGGTCCTACGGGTCTGTGTCCGTGCAGAGACGGAGACTCATTGCTCAGCAACGCTCCAGATGCTTAACGCTCACGCTGACTGCCCAGAAAAGAGTCATGTTACACGCTAATTACATTACAGTGATTTATATACCCTGGCACCCAAAAGTTGTCACAGCTTGGGGAAAGGAATTTTTTTTCTTCTTCTTTTCATAATAAAACCAGTACATTCTTCCCAATTACTGGTGAGGCCATTGCTTCTACTAAGTACCAATGTAGGCGTTTCTTCTGCGGCGCTCTAGGGTGAAGCTTTGGTTTATTTCAAGTTTTCTGCATTACGAGTGAGGAAGAGGACACAGACGGTCCGCAGATGCAATTCTCAGCAATGCTGGGTTTTTACATCCGCCAAGGGAAGTACCTGAAGTACTCCTGACCTCTGAAAGTTGCCTTCTGGCTGGTGTCTGCCAAGGCCACACAGGTATGCGTGACGGAGCTAGGGAATAAAAGTAAGGTCATCAGGTTTCTGATCCATTTCGGTAGGGCTCTGCCATGGCAAGATCCTGTACTTGTACGTATCGTCTTCCAGAGGACGTCAAAGTATAGCTTGGGTCTCACAAATTTTCATCAAGCAGGTAGGAGAAATACAGTCTAGAGTGCAGTAATGTTTGGAAATAAAATACAACTGCTTTAACCCTCTGCTGCAGTACTACAGAGCAGGAAAGGAACAACAATATAGTCAAGTGAAACCACAGCAGGAATTGTAGTTGAGTGGTTTAAAAAAGAGCTATTTCTTATTACTAGTGCATAAGAGCTCTTACAGAAACCATTAACAACTATTAATCTGAACTATTTTCTTTCTCTTAACACTTTGGAAAGGTAGGATTAAATTCACGTTATAAAAATGGCACCAAAAATGATTGGGTTATATTACAGAGAGATGTACTGTATCATGTTCTCTGCTAGTCCTAAATTTACTAAAAGCCTTTTTAAGCTGTCAGACTCCTGAAGCAGTATGAAAATAGTTATAAAAGAATGGTGATTTAAAAAAAAAAAGAATTGCTGTACAAAGTCATTTTTCTCATGAGTGTTTTTGTGAGGGGGCAGCCTTTTTGACTGGAATTTCTGTGCTAAAAACGTAATCTACAAAGTATGCCAGGAATTGTGGCAATGACAAAAGTAGTGTAAAAAAGTCACAAGGCACTGAAAGCCTGGAAATTCTGTTTTTGAAAGGAAGTGTGGTGGAAAAGGGAGGAAGCTTTACAGGAAAGAGAGGTTGCTATCCTGATACTCCGTCCTGCCTGGAAGAAGAAATTATCTCTAATCAAACGCCCAGAGACCAGTACACAAAGGAACAAACAAACGAAAAAATCCCAGCAATAAAACCCTGAACTACTTTTCACAGAAACACGGAAATTAAAGCAGGGAAAGCTTTATTTCCATAGGCAGGGCTGCAGAGAGCAGCGTTACACTTCTTTGCTTCCATATTAGTTCATTAGAGACGTCTGTGACATCTGGCCTGCGTGCCCTGACCCTACTGGTGATGAATGGGTTTAATCTCTGGCGTGTGACACCAGCGTTTGCGATTCCTGCAGGTTAATTGATTTCTTTTGGCAAAGCACGTTTCCAAGTCCTGTTGTCTGAGCAGCATGACTGACTGCAGAGGGAAAACAAGGCATCTCGAAAAAGAAATCCTCCCATACCCAGCAGGTAATAGGTAGGATACGCGGGAGGACTGGCCAGGCAGAAAGCCATCCTTGCCAAAGGTGCGCAGTGCCAAGTGCAGACGGCCTCTCGCATAGGTGGGAGCTGGACATCGGGTCTGGAGTCCAGCACGGAGTTTTAAACCGCTGATAGCAAAATGCTCTGTTGTCTTTTCTCTTACAAGCAAGCACGCAGTTAGTACCAAACAAATCCTCCCCTCGGAGCTCTTCTGAGATCACGGAACCCGTCGGCAATGGCAGGCGGGACCCAGCCCACAGCACAGACACCACCGCATGTGGCAGGGAGAGGGTCCTTACTCCGCCGTTGCCAACCCTATTGAAGACACTATCTTACTCTTCCGTAATGTCTCAAACCTGAAATAAGCTGTGCTCTCCAGGAATCTGACTGTAGGATGCCAGGCTATTTTTAACATGGGAGCGGGCACATCCCAGAAACAGTGCAGTAGGAGACATTTGAGAGAAATTATTTTGTTAACTATTGTTTATGACAACAGCTCTCCCTCCGAACCTGAGCCAGTTTGCAATGTGACGGATCTGTGGCTGAATAAGATAAAATTCATAAACAAATATAACTCAGACAGACCGGGAAAGGGAAGGATGCTGAAAGAGAGAGCGTAAAAACCCCAGGTCTGGATCCTGACTGGCTGGGAAGCCGGTACGCTTTGGACGCGAACAGAGTACAACCAAATCCGCTCAGACCAGACAGCAACAGACAGAAATAAACACTTTTGAGCAGGAGAAAGCAGAGCTGTGGGATTTGATCTCCCTCCCACAGTAACACTGCTGCAAAGCTGGTGGTTTGGTGCGCTGTAAAACCATCCTATAAAACATGCCAGAGCTGGCACCCAAGCAGAGTCAACCAGTTAGCGACCAGCCTGTGACCTGCAGTGCCTCCTGAGAGAGCCCTTTTCCTTGCGAACCCGGCTGGACCTGTGATTCCGGCTGGATACCACAGTGCATTGCCCAGTATAAAGGTCCAGGTGGGGTTAGACATGCTGATAAAGGCTTGAGTGACCCGGAATTCATCAGTACCTGAATACTGAAATCCTCCTTCACCACCTGAATGCTGTCATGCCGTGCTGGCAACACACGTGGTGCAAAGGGACATATCTCCACTGTAATTCTAAGGAAGCGGAACAAGCGAAGGCTACCGCTATGGCTACACGAGGGGGATTTCATCTGCTGCGTTGTATCACTACCCTGTCACCAAACAGAACTTTTGGCTCCTTGCAGCAAAAAAAGCCACCCTGAGCACCTAGAAACGTACGTGCATCTTGCCACATCCCCAGGTGATCACTACTTAGACTTGCATGTACAGCTTATGTGCACAAATACAGAAATAGGACTGGAGGTCAGCCAGGAGCAGTTCCCATCCTCCTCCCTCCAACCGAGCCAGGGAGGCCTTCAGAAACACAGGACAGCTTTCGTGTCTTCCCCAAATAATCTGCTGTAGAAATTACCCTTTTTTCCCCTCTTAGGAAGTTCTTCCTAACATCTAATCTCCAATTTCACTTCTTGCAGTTTAAAGCCCTTATATGCAGATAACAAACCAGGTACACATCAGTCACATCACAGCTCCAGAGCCATACTGAAGTTCAGCTGTGCAGGACTGAACCTCCTTACGAGAGATGTGATGAGGTCTTGTTTTTTCCACAGTGCTTGAACATCTCATTATAGGGGGAAAGTATACATCTAAAGGCACCAGGAGGCAGAAAACCTTTCCTTTCTCTGCAATTTGTGCGTGTTAGTAAAAAGAAGGTAGAACTGCTCTTACAGGGCCACAGCACCATCTGTGGTCCTGCTTCCAAGTCTCTTGCATCCATCTGATATGACAGTGTGAGCCAGAAAGCATCACCCAAACTGTCCACGCACTTATGTCAACCTCCAAACACCTTATTTTCCTCCTAGTTGTACTACGACTAGTGACAGTGATATGCCAGGGCCCCTCTCCTTAAGGTTCAGCAAGGTATACTCTGCTTGCTTTGTCTGCAGCATCGTGACAGGCTGTTAAGGTCCACACGTCTCCCATTCTCCCAGTGGGAGAAGGGCAAAGGCAACTTATAGTCAACACCAGACTCGTCACCTACCCACATGTTCAGCATGCCATTATACATAGATACTCTATTTTTTGACAATTATGAGAAAGAGACTAACCCCAGAAGTTTGTATGTCATGTGGAAGCGTCTTCTGAATTACTGTAGTTGCCAACCGTGAGGTGGTCCGAATCGGTTTCTTTACTGAAAAACAGTAGCTTTTTTTTTACAGGCTGCAATAAGGGACTGGGAAAGACTATCTTTAGCACAGTGACCCTTGAGCACGTACGTCCCCACATACACAGCTTGCTTCCTTCTTGCCTGCTGTTCCTGTGTATTGGAGGCAGTGAGCAGGGCACAGGGGCTGCAATGGGGCTGTGGGCTCACAGCTGACACCAAGCCCTGTAAAGTATCTCTTGCTCTTCACCTGGTGGTCTACCGCTTCCAGCACACGGCAACCCCTCACCACAGGCGGCCTGGGCTGTGTCATGCTCACGCACGGGTAAAAGGGGCCTGTGATCTCAAGTACTGTGCTCCCCTCCGGGTCCTATGGCCAACAACTGAGATCCACCAGAGCAGAAGCGTGTAAAGGATGCCCAGCCAGCACGACCCACACCCCTGTGCTTCGTGCAGCCTCATGCACTCTGCTGAGCCCAGGTTGTTAACACACAACCTGACATCCTTTACCTGGAAGGACCAAGGCCAGGGAAAGAGAACAAGCATAACGTTCAAGACAGAAAACAGGCTTCGGTACCTCCCCATTGCTATTGCCAGGTTACTCACTGTTGTTCAGCTTTGGCTCGGTCACTTAGGAAGAAGAGGGCTGTGGCCAGGAAAAACATCCCTCCTAGGACAACGACAAACGGGCAGAGCATGAGTGCGTACCCCAAGCTGAGGAACTCCCAGACTGGGGACTCCTTTGTGCTTTGTCGTATCAGGTCTGAGATCTAGGAAAGAAGGGCAAAAAAATAAGTCACTTAGATGGAAAAGAGACACGATAATGGTGAAGAGAACACGATTCCCTAAACAACCACCCACTGAACATGTGCATGAGGTTTAAAATGGAACAGTGCGTTCAGTAAAGGCTGAATGTCCTTTGCACGCTTCAGCCTTCCGCATACCGCTCTGGAGCCTGGGCACCTTGTGCTGTGAGCAGCTTGGCAGGGCTCCTCCTCTCCCTGTCGCTCTCCTGGCCGGATCTATTATTCTTCCCACAGCCTGCTTCATCTTCTCCCTGGCTGCTTCACTGACTGAATGCGTGGGGGTCCAACCTCGCTGTACTGCCCAAGCCTCCTGGGGTGCCAGCAGGGCCACACCGACATTGCGTCGTGGGCGACGGAGAGATCAATCTTCTCAAATTTCTAATAAGTCCTGATCACCCCTACACCTTACCTACCTTTCAGCAAAAGGTGGTACTAAATTCCATTTCTGTGTATTGAGCGGGAAGGAAGAAATGCTTTCACAGAACAAAAAACCAGAGGTCCCATCTGATTTTCAGAAACAGAACCCTAACGTGGTTTTACGCCTGTGTCAGGTGCAGGCCTCATTCCCTCCTCTCACCTCCTAAGCCTGCTGCCCTTTGAAGTCTAATTACGTGCAAGATGTGACTCTGCCCCCCAGGCTCAGACAAGGCCTGTTGCACAGGGGCTGCACACACACCGAAGAACCGTGCACCACCACGTTTATGGGCTAAGGCACCCTGCATCTTCCAGCACCCAGAAAGTGTCATTACACGAAACTGAACGCCAGTTTGCGCTTGCGCGAAGGAGCAGTGACACGCAATTGCAGTATTAAGTTAATTATGAAAAGCTTTTGCTAAAACTCAGTAATATTTAATGACTGTCTGTAGCTAAGACAATCACATTTTAGTATTTACTGTCCAGCAAACAACTTTACTCTCCATAAATCCAACCCAGTGGTAGCAGCAGTCGCGACGAGTCTCAAGGCATTGGGTATTTAAATGTCCAGCTCTGTTTTTATCTGTGACCTCTTGTTGAGGCAGAAATACTAGTTTATACCAAAATGCTGCAGGAAAATTGCGGCATAAAATCCTACCGCTGTGCACACACACAAATTGGTTCCAGAAATAGTCAAAGCTTGTGCAGCAACTTCTGAACTGCTACGTTACTGCTAGTGGAAAAGGTGGCGTCAGATGCAAACTACAAGCAACACCCAACATTCAAGGCTTAAATCGAAAGAGACTTGAAAATCAAGTGAGGAAATGTCACGTGCAGGAGAAAACACCAACTCAGCCCTGCAGCCAACCGTAGCCACCTGGAAGGTAAATGCATGTGGTGAGATGCCCCAGCAGAGGCCAAGCGCAAGAGAAGGTGCCGCAGAGGTGACGCTCGTGGGGACTCAAATGAACAGGTCGCAGGGTGTGCTGCAGCAGGGAGGCTCTGGAGCGTTGGTGGTCTCAGTGCCCTAATATCTGTCTTACAGCTCAGCCCGGCTCCTGCTGCAGGGAAGGAACGGGGCAGCGGGCAGCCTGATGCTGGAGGCGAAACCCCTGCACACAAAGCAACAGAGGACTGTCTTTCAGGACGGAGCATTCCCAAGTAGAGAGGAGTGGATGAACACTGGAAGAGTGGATCTACAGAAAGAATATAAGGTTTTTAGTCAGACTTCTATGTTTCGTCCCCTGCCATAGAAAGGAGGAGAAGAAAATTTCAGTGCTTGGGCTATAGCTAAGGAAGCGTTCCTGTCCTCTCAAAGAGAACTTTATTCACAGTGTATAACACGCCCAACAAAAACCAGGATTGTTATGAACAAGTCTCATGAGAACCGATGATTTAAAAAGTCCTTAGACTGAAGGCAAATGACAGTGGCTATTAGTCTGAGAGACTTATTAAAAAATAGCAACAAGGCTTGCATGTGTAAAGAATGCACTCACAGGCAATCAGCAGAACATGCACTGCACCCAGGAGGCAGGGACATCAGTTGTTAATTTACTCCCTCTTGTATCCAGACACCTTAATTCCCAACATTTCCCTCACTCTTCATTATGAACCAAAATCTGGCACTGAATCAGCCCCTCTCTGTGCAATAGCCAGAACTGAGGCTATTCCAAAATAGAAATTTAGAAATTCTAAACCACTTCTCATTTTTGGGAATGGATACAATTATCCTCCAAAAGGACTAGACAATAAATCACTTGACAAATTGATGTGATAAATCAGCAGTAGAGGATGAAAAGCCAGGCATGTGCTCCCAGTTGCTTTCTCTTACGGATGACATGACATTCTAAGCTAAAAACAGCTTTGAAAACTTAAAGTCTCCAACAAATAAAGCTCCCAATGCAGCTTGCCCCACACCTTCCCTTCTAAGGCATCATGTTTATTTTACACCAACAAATCCTGTTAATATCGAACCTTCTACCTTTTTCATTTTTAACCCAACACATCGTTTAAGTGCACATTTTAGAAAAAGCAGTGTTTCCTCCCATCCCAGGTGTAATTCTTCCCACCAAGCCAGCTGGGCTTTCTCATCTAGGTTTCGTATAATCCCCTTGCCCACATCTGCATCTCTTAACTCTAGAACTTTATCAGGGCCCACATATATGTGCTTTTGCTGTTAACTTAGAGTCACTGTTCTTTGTTGGGTTTTTCCACTCAGTGACAAGCCACCTGCTAAGACTGCAACTTTGGCATCTCCTCTCAAGGGGACACAGGACATAATTACAGACTTGGGCTCCAAGAATGACAAACTGTCTGCCAAATGGTCCGCTCCGTACTGCCAGTTTGGGGCTTTCCAGACTCCTTGCAACGATAGCATCCCGAGCCTGTCTAACTGTGACTTGGCAAGACCCAATCTAGCATCATATTCCGTGTCTTCTCTCTATCATGAGTAACAAAAAGTGGGGGTTGCAAGCGCAGCCAGTGCCAGTTCTTCGGCATGGAGTCGCGTGGGATTCCCTTCTTTGTTCTGCCACTCGGTAGGTGGCAAAAAACTTCAAAACATTTACCCAAAACTTGGGGACGGAAAATCAATAAGGAAGTCCTTCTGCCCTGCAGTCTAATAAAAACTCTTTGATAACATCCAAACTATGGAAGTTCACATCTTTTCCCTCACTGTGTAACACAGATCTCAGACCAAGAGGAATGACTTTCTTAAATAAACTTCAGCTCATGGCATTTTTACAACAGAATACAAATGGCACGTATTCAGCCGGCGGCAGCCAACTGGATGGCGTCCAGCTAGGGAAAACGCCCGCTTGCTGGAGAGCAGGCAGTACAGCTGCAGCGGGCATGAGCCGAAACCCCCACATCTCTGAGTGTGTCTCAATCTGAGTGCACAAGACTATGAAGGGAAAACGGGGAACTTCATCAGACTTCTTGGGAAGCACGTGCTGTGTTTTTTAGAACACTGGCCAGGCTCCTGAGGTAAAAAAATCTCAGGTGGGCTGAAGCCCCAGGAAGACGGCTTGCTTCTGTGTTACTGTCCCTCCTGAACAGCATGAGTGGTTAAATTAAACTGATTTACTAATTAGGCAGTGGAACGGTAACATCATCTTTCAAATCACAATTTCATCTACCCTGTCTCGTTGCTGAGTCATGCATCTCAATTCCTCTGCGCTTGCTTGATTTTCCTAAATTCCTGACATTGCCTCTTGGGCACAAATCCTGCTACAAAAAGGATATTTCCGCTGCAGTATCTGGCACAAATACCCGATTTTCATGGTTACCAATTTGATACACGCCAGGTTCTCCCTGGCTGCTCTCTTCAGCGCAGTTCCCTAACACAGCACTCCCTGTAAGCCCACAGTGTCACCACAAAGGTTTGAGGTTCACCCACTCTGAATTCAGAGATATTTGTGAAAGGTTGCCTTGATTTTTTAAAAAAAAATCTAATATGAATGCAAATGAAGACTAGAAACAAAAAGAAGGCATTTTATAACGTAAAAGTACACAATTTGCTGGACCTGTGGGGGAGCACAAACATTTATACTGTGCTAAATGGCATGAGACACACATTATAAAAAGAGGAAGTGAAGACAACTATTTTATGAAACTCATTCTGAAAGCCACAGAAAGGCAAAAGCTATTTTATATTTGAAAAGTTATTTCAATTTTAACATTGGCATGTTTGGGTGTTGGAGGGGAAAAAAGCGAAACATCCTGTTCATCTTAATTGTGTCCTTCTGAGATCGCAACCAGATTTAATACTTGGCTGGTGACAATATCGATACCTGCGTGGGTGCGTGGTACCCGAGCCTGCCCCTGCAGTACCTGCAGCAAGGATCCCCGCGCTGCTTCCCCTGTTCATGCCCTTGTACCCCCTCCCGGGATTACCAGCCTGCATTAAATAAGTGGTGCTTCCTTGAAAAGGCTGCAGTAAATGAAGAGACTCAATCAAGGGTTCTGCTTGCAACGCTAGCAAATGGGTTTTGTACGTCTCTTGGTGTTGGAGCAACATTTGCCTCCAGAAAACATGTGCCCTGGGGAGGGCTGAAAGTCTATTTCCTTCATGTCATTAACTGCCTTTCTCTCCAGGTCTGGTCTGCCCAGGGGTTTTCTAAGTTAACACTGGGCTTTCTCCTGTCCCAGCAGGAGATGCCTTGTACCACGGGGAACATGGAACTGAGGAACGTGGTTCACGCAGACGTACTTCAATGAGTAGCGATGGGGGGTGCCCGCTTACGTGCAGAAATAAGGTCTATGGCAGAGGAGCATGGGTTGGGAGCACACCCTTTAGGGGACATCCCTGTCCCCCCCCTCCCCTTGCAGCGCAGGCCCCTTCCCTGGCGGTACGTCCCAGGACAAGGAAGTCATCCCCCATGTTGCAAAAGTTGGACACCTCGTTCTGAAAGGTGTTCAGCAACACAGGAAAACTCTGTGCCTGTATTGGGAGCGTACAGGGTCCCTGGCAGCTCAGAGAAAGAAGCCACTTATTTAAAGAGATTTTTAGTGCACAGAAGGAGTGACAGAACAGATGGGACAGAGCTTGAAATACGTGAGTGAAAATTATCAACTCTGGATTTCGGGGCTTTCTTTAATGAGATATTTTTACATACTTTAAACATCCGTTTATCAAAAATACTGAGAACCTGCAGCTCTAATCAAAGTCACGGGAAATGACAGGTGCACAGCAGCTCTGGAAAAAACCCAGAACAGGCTGTGAACCCTTGGCAAAGAGCGTTTTATATATGGGAAGTCTTTTGGTTTTTTAGGGCAGATTTAAATCTTGTCCTTTGCTGAGTCATTAGAAGTAGGAAGCTTGTTAGCTCGTTGCAATGAGGAGATAAATCCTACGTGGACTGGTCTCTAGGTGCTTAATTCTCCCCCTTTTTTGCAGCTGACAGCCATGTCAAAGATTTGGCCTTTCTACCCGGTATGAAAAAGGCTTTATTAAAAGCCAGGACCAGAGAAATCCTCAACTTAAAGTTCCTGCTTGAAGAAACAGATAACAAGGATGAGGGGCTGGGGGCTCTCTTCCTCAGCACGCTTCCCTGCCACAGGTACCTCCGATGCTGGACTGCGAGGGCAAGCCCCACTGCCCCCACCACAACCTGGGTCATACGCAAGCATGAAGGTGGGGCAAGACCCCTGCAGGAGGAGCGGTACCGTTAGGGCTACAGGACACCAGTCATGCAGCTGGCGCTTGGTAAAGAAAGAACAATGAAAACATAAATGTGTATCACATTTCATCTACTATCTCCATCAGGTGATGGAAGATGCTGCCCGTACACACTCATTTATACTGTAAATACTGGAACATGTAACATGCTGCAAAAGGCAACAAGACGGAGACCTCTTGTTCCATCCTTAATCCCACAACAGCAGCGGAATAGCTTCTGATAGTCCATAAAACAGAGAGCGGTGCTAGGAGAATAATTTGCACGTTTTTGTTACAGGCTACGCTTGCCTTTTTGACCCCAGGCTCACCTCGCACCCTGCTCTGGCGGAAGAGACGGCACTGGGGAACCACCAGCGAGCACATAATGGGCCGTATTTAAGGAACGGCCACACAGGTCAGACAGGGACAAAAAAACCCAGGCTACAGCATCACATCGCAACAGTCCATTTTATTCCACTGCTCTGCTTTTAAGTCTGGCAGCAGTGGATTTGAGCCCCAACAGGCTGTGGCCTGTTTTAATCTAGCAAACTACATTGGGGAAAAATGATACTTTACAGTAAGCATATCCACAGACCTGCTCTGAAGTAGCCATAGCATTTAAAACCATAAAATACGAATTTTAAACCGTAATACATGAATTCCGCTTTCTCAGGTGGGCAAGCCTTCACACAGAGAACTACCTTCTCCACATATTTATTTACTGGGATGGGTAAACACCTTTGAAACCAAATCAACAAAAAGGCTGTCTCAAACCAGGACGAGAAGGCTGTGAAATCTACACCTCCAATTATAACCTTCATTAAAAAAGTATCTTAATTGCTGCATTTACTACAATTTTCCTTTAGCTGCCCCTAATCAAATGCTGATCTGCCTTCCCTGATACTCTGCACCAGTGATAATTAACACTGTTCTGCTAACTTGCTAAAGGAAGGTCATTAGCATTCGTGCTATTTAAGTAGCTCATTAGATCTAGTTTATCAACCCACTCACATAAGAAAGTTGGGGAAGGGTGAAAAGTGACAAGCAAGCAGCTTATTAATAAAATTTTTCCAGGTAATACTAGGAGTTACACAAAACCCCTTCAAAACAAAACAGAACAGCTCAGCTTTGTTTACAACTAATGACAAGGCCGCTCACGCTCAGACCCCTTTTTCAAGAGGAGACCGTTCAAAGAGGAGAAGCCTGCCCGGACACTCGTGGTCTCCGCTGCCAGGCGAACCAGCGTGCCTGGGCACCGCAAACCGACACGGCATTCGGTGGCGGGGCCTCCAAGAGGAGGCCGTTAGAGACCCAGCAATTCAGGTAACGCTGCCATTTTCGTAACAGAGAGGGGCAGACAGGGAGGGCTTTCGCAGGGCCCTCAGCACGCAGATGAGTGATGGGGGTCTCCCCTCTCGCAAAGCCCAGCTGCCAGACCGTGGAATACCGTCCTGCCGCTGCTTGGCTGGAGGCCGTGCCCCTCAGTAAACTGGAGATGCAGCAGCCAAGGAGGTCAGGACAGGTGGGTACCGCCACCAGGCGAGGACAGGGAGGAGCTCCTAGCCCATCAAAAGGTGCTGGTGGAGGAGGGCTGATCTCCGGCACTTTAAAACACCATCCTCACACACTGATGTTGCCAGGGGAGATAAGAAAGAATTTAATAAAGCAGGAAGCTAACAGGAGTGCCAACAGCACCACGGCAGCAAGGACAGTGTGTGCCCACAACGCAATTTCCCTGGCACGCGTAGAGAGAGCAAAGCCTGCAGCAGGCGCCCGTTTCTCATCACAGCCAGGGCTAGGGCAAGGCAAGGATGGAAGAGGAAAGCACTGCTGTGCTCAGATAGGAAGCAAATGACAGACTTGGAGGAAGCAAAGAAAAAGTACCAAGGCACAGCCTCAGAAGAGAAAAATCACTGCCTGTGCTCGGTTTTCCTGAAGCAAAAGAGTACGTCGGTAAGTGGAGGGAGACCCGTTTGTGTGAAGCAATAATGTAAACCCTGAGTAGGCAAGACAGGTTCATGCGCGCATGTGCACAGAAGTGCAGACTCACTGGCGCTTCTTACAATTGTTTAATTTTAAAGGGCAACAAAGATAGAACCAGAATTAATAATACAAAGAGCTGGAGCTACGATTCAGCCTGAGAAGAGTTAACTGGTTTCACATTCTGCTGCTAGCTACCTCTACTCAGGCCCTCTGAGCCTGAAACGCTGCCTAGGTATTAGGGCACGGGAAGAGCAGTTAGAAGACCTTTATCTGATACTCAACACGAGTGGTGAGATTTGGGGCATTTCTCTTAACTGTTCTGTGCTTCAGCAACCATGTGTGCATAGTGGGACCATTCAAAGACGGAGAAGTACTAGAGATATTGGGGTGTAATGCACTGAACAGGTGAAATTTCTCACTGACTACCTCAAGAATAAAGCATGGAGTTATACCTCAAGTTATTAAAGAGGAATTATTTAGACTCTGCAGGTTATCACAAAGGTCCTGAAAAAGTTACAGGAATAAAACCTGTCTCGTCTAATGAAATACTGCAGCAATGCCTATCCTGATTTGTGAATGAATAGGCAGCACTGATTTATAGTAATTGATCTCAGCGCTTGGCAGGTAGTAAAACCTTACGCAAATTACAGCTGCCACCCCAAGACTGCATTTGCATAACTTCTTTGTAAGTCAATCTTAAGCCTTTTTACCATAATAAAAGTTATCAATATTTAAAGAGGCATGAAAAATAACCATACATACATGCTTCCTTCCGCCTGGCTTTTAAACACTAATAAGTATTTAGTGCTTTGGGTGATTGCAAGGAACTGCACTGCAAGATTTGGAACTGTGGGAGATTACAGAAAAAGCTGAGTCTGACCTTCAGCTCTTAGGACACACCACAGAGCAAGGGAGCAATCACACACATGAGGCTGCAGCTGTTAAGCACCTTCTACGTTCCACATGAGGATTATAAGATCAATACAACATTTATTGGTACCCAGCAAACAGAGACAACTGCCTGCGACAGCTTATTCCTACAAGGACACGGGTATCTGATTCTTTATTTGGAGCACTGCTAGAGGGAATCTCACTATGAACTCACTAAAACTGCGTAAGAGTCCAGCCGTATTTGATCAAAACACTGCTAATTTACTGAGGGAGCTGCAGTCGAATTTTGTAAGCAGTCGGAATGGCAGACCTTCAGGATCTCAGGTCAACCCCGAGTGATCCAGAAGCTGGGTTTCACCAGTTCTGAGCATGCCTCTTACTGCAGCTCATTTGATTTATCCTGCCTTCTGCCTCTTGGTCTGCTTCATGGCAACTCTGGAATAAGAGCAGTGTGAGTTGATGTCCTCAGGCTGGGGATTTGCAGAGGGACTATGGGAATTGTGTTCCCAAATTTCCCTTAAAGCCAACACGAGTAGGTTGCTTAGCTCCCATAGACTGCCTTGAAAATCCTAGTCATAATCCAAGCCACTTCTGTAACCCGCCCAAGTGAGATTTCAGACCTGCATGAAGGTCTCCATCCTACAACTCAGCTGGACAATTCCAATGACAAGCACCTGCAGCCTTTAACAATCAAGTTGAGTGCTTGTCTTAGCTCTGGTGGAGAAGCTGGCTGTTTGTCCCTTTGCTCTAAATAGCATTTGTTTTTCTGTGGGATGTGAAAGCTGCAGCTGACCTTTCCATCACTGTAGCACAGGGAGCATGAGTCAGCCAAGCTACAGGCTACAGAAATGGATGCTGGTGCCTTCCATGACATGAGTGCTTCTCTCCTGCCACAGAGCCTTGTACTTGAGTAGTCTCCTCCCAGATGAGAACTGCCCAACAAGTACAGCATTAAAAAAGAGTAATTCAAAATCATAATTAATATTTCCCAGTCTAAAGAAAGCCTAAGGCAGCTATTAGATTGGGGTTAAGCATATTTCAGGCAGGCATCCTTAAGTAACTCACAACTTGCTTGATCTCTGAATCCTAGAAGGGCAAGGCACATTATTTCCTACAAGCAAAGTCCTTTTCTTTCAATCTGTGACACTAAAGAGCCCTAGGCAACTTTCAAGATTTATTGCAATCATTCAGGGTCCTTGCTATTCCTCCCTCTTACGTAAGAAAAAGAATGAACACGCAGCAGAGTCACCTGAGACAGCCTCGCCTGCATCTCGGACCCTGCCTCTCATCACTGGCGCCTGCCTTCAAAGCACGCTGGCTTATTTCATTCTCCTACTTGACATTCCCCATGTCGCCTGCCCTGCACAAAGCAGTCTCTTCCAGTGATTCCTTTGTTCTTGCCACTTTCAAATAATTTCTAAAATAATTTCTCCCTGGGTGCCCAGAACATTGAAGCAAATAAAGAGTAAACCAAATCGTACATAGTTAATCTCTTGAGACATTTCTCATTTCTTTGGTCTGTTCAGCCTTATCTGTATCTGTCTCTTCATGTACGCTTCAGAGGGCTACAGAGCAACAATATAATTTTTGGGAGCTGGCATTCAAGAGTAAATATTTATGTATATTTAAACATATATACACAGAATTAAATATATATAAATAAATATATACAGATACACACACCAGTGCCTATGGGATGAATAGATGAGAAATGACATTTTTTAAACAGCACTGGAAAGCTGTAGCACCTTCAACACAACGTGAGCAGTGCCACTTAGGACCTTTCTTTAAATGGAAGCTACTATGTTGTATAAATGATGGTCAGTGTTCTCTAAAACTCAACGCATCGAGCTCCACAGAAGGCTGCAAGGGAAAGAAATTACCCCAGTATATCTAGATTTCTTTTCCTCATTAAATTTCCCAGGCCTTATATTTTCAACTGTGAATGTTCTGATTGCCAGCTTTTGGAGCAGGGTCTTCTGTTTTGCTCTGCACGAGGATAATGGTGGCATATAAGGGAGATCTCCAGTCAGGCCAAGGCCAACAACTGCAGCAGTAATAGAAAGCAATACTAATAAAAACCCCCAAAACATACACACCCATCCTGCCGTGGATTTCACACCATCATTTATCATCACACAAAACAGGTTCAAAATACCAGCAGGTCAGAACAGCTGCATGTTCCTACCCATAAATAGATATTTGGTTTATGAGACCAGATTAACAGTTAAACACACACGCGCGGCCCTGTTCCAATCTAATTTCTAATGGACCTCTGTCCACACCACAGAGGCAACCGCTCTCCCTTTACAGAGCTGTCTAGAAGCTTTACAAATGCCCTAGGCTAAAAAGATTTAGAAGCTCACTTCTCATGCCCAAGTGGTCCTTCCAGGTTTGAACTGTAGCCCGCCAATAACGTAAGCATGCACAAAAGTTGCATTGCGCTGCACCGCTTCCCATTCTGCTGATAAATACAGCCCATCCTTCCCTAGCGTGGTTTAGCTTGGCATTTTTGATAAGCAGTTAGTAAACAAAACCGAACATGGGCAAGCAACCCTGCCAAAACCTGCTGTGAGGACTTACAAATCCAATCAGATAAGGACTGCCAGCATCTCCCAGGAGGTGTGAAGTGAAGCTCTGCAAGGCCACTGCGGTTGCACGGCGGGTCGGAATGACCACATACTGCAAAGGAAAAGGGAAAAGGGAAAAAAATAGATGAGGAAACTGAAGTAAGAACCTGTCCAGCTGTCTCGTATTGCTCAGTTTATATCCCGGTCAGGGCAAAATAAACAAGGTCCCCCAGGGGTTGGTGGCAGGCACAGCCACTGTCCAGTCCACGGGTGGCTCAGGCAACTGGGGAGCCCAGCTACCCTTCCTGGCTTTCTAGTACTCCTGACGGCAGGTGCTGAGGGCAGGAAGCTCTCTCCGGTGTGCACCCCTCTCAGCAGCACTGAATGCATGAGTTTGGCTCACAGCCTTGCCCACAAGACACTTTGCTTTTGCTCCTCAGCCTGTACTTGCTCGGCCGATGGGGAGAGCAAAGTGCGAGGCTGCCTGCAGCATGTAACTTGCCCAGCACCACCAGCCTTCCAAACGGGGACTTTGCTGGAACCTGGCATATTGTATTTTTTCCATATTAAAGATATAGTTTTGTTTCCTAAACCATAAGCAATTCACATCAGCATGAAAGGTCACACATCCTCCCCCTCTCACTCCATCTCTAGCCATTTTATATTTTTCTCAGAAATTTGCAATTCCACTTGTGCAAAGTGACAAAGACACACTAGGAAAATTTTCCATAGCCAAGCTGCTGTAGTTTGGTCTCCACTCCTCTAACAGGACATGACACCCTCAGCTGGGTCGTGCAGAGTCAGTCTGACTACACAGGATCAGCAAAAACCACAAATTACTTCCCTGCTAAGGGACCAAAGCTCACAGAAAATAGAGCCCTAACCATGGAAAGGGATGAAAGAATAAAAAGGATAAAAAACCCCAACAAACTCTCATCCTGGAGAATAACCTTAATTTTATAACACATTTAGGAGCAGAAAAAAGTAGTCGTCTCCTGCATAAAACTTGTGAAAGAAGCTGGCTGAGAACATCTGCATCAAGTTCACATATCCCGGTTTATAAATTGTTCTTGTCTTGATTTAAAGGCTGTAAGTAATCAAGAATTCAACAGGTCTCTAAATCCAAGTGAGCTTTGTTTCTACTTCTAAGCACTGACTCTTGTTCTGCCTTTTTCTGTTGCGCTGAAGAGCCACCTACCCTGCCAGAAATGGCTCTTTTTCAGCTGTTTGTAGACCACGATCCCTTTTACTCATCCACTTTCTCTCTGCTGGGCTGCCTTTAGTCTTTCTTCAGAAGGCATGCCTTCCCAGACTTCAGTGCTTCTTGCAATCCTTTCCTGAAGTCACTTATTAATTAAAGGTGACATTTCAGGACTGGCATATCCCCCCCGGCCAGAGACACACCGAGATCAGTTTACCTTAGCTGGGGTAGGGAGGACTCACTGCTCAACAGCGACATATCTCAGGGCACAGGATCTGAGGCACTGTTTCAGTGCTGTAACACTTCCTCTCAGGGAGGTGAGTTGCCCCGTCCGCAGTGAAAAGAGTCAGCCATAAAAAAAGGAAAGAAAAACGTGGAGAAAATCCACACTAGAAGAGACCTGATGCCTATTTAGAATGATCTTCTTGTTCCAAGCAGAGACAATTACGAACAACGGGTAAAATTAGATTAAATGCTTTTCCTTAGGGTTTTACCATGTGCTTTCCGAATGACCTGCCAGTTCTTTCATTACTGGTTTGACAAAGCTGCAAATGCACCCACTGCTAATGCACTTTGATGCCACGTATTAAATGGGTACCCTGTTAAACTCCTGTTGTGCCACAGAAGAGCAAAACATGATCAGATCCGCCGCAGCCACCTGGCTGCGGATGTTAGACGCTGTCCTCCTTTTGCATCCAGGAGCTCAAAACAAAAGCTCACAGAAATCCCAAGAGGAAAATAAAGTCTAGACTTTATTAGAGACACAGAAACACACTGAAGGTCACGCTGTGAAACAGTGGGAGAGCCACACACTTCATTACCATTCCCCAAAGATGCAGAGTAATGGGTGCAACCTGGATAGATTAAACAGAAGAAAAGAAAACATAAAAAGAGTGAGTTGCTGTTCTTCCCACCTGACCCCAGTTCACACAGGTGGAAGCATTCTGCAAGAGCTGCCTGAGAAAGGGCATCTGAGAAGATAAAGTGAAATTCTACCTAATTCAAGAGTCCAGAATTGTGTATATCTGTGAAACGGAATTTTAGACTTACAATATTTTCCTTTCTGTAAAGCTTATGTTAACAAATCTGGAGAATAAAGCTTGCCTGGATAGTCTATCCATTTTCTTAGCAAGATGCCAAATGAAATGGCAAATTTATTAAAAGCTTACCATTTTCAGGGAGTGGCAGTGAATTGGTGCCAACTGGATAAAGAAATTTGAATGATACCTGCATCATACGTGTGTGTGTGTGTGTATATTTATACACTTGAAAACACACTAACATGTATATCACACATAATTTTGCATGTATATCTGTATTATGCATATACATAATTTTACAAGTAGCAATACAATTTCCAGCAATTTTTCAATTTGCCTAACTAAAGAAGTTACGGATGGTCGAAACCATTGATATGGTTTGGCACTTTAAAGTGCCAAAACTTAGTAAACTTAGTCTGGGATTCAAGTGACAAACACCTCCCCCTCCAAACCAAAAACCCAACATGGGGTAAGCAAATGAAAATGAGGTTTTTTTCCTCCTCCTCTAAAAAGAGAGCGGAAAGAAAAAAAGGCTTAAACAAGCATCCCCAAAACACCAAAAAATACTCCACACTGTCCCTACTTAAAAAGCTTTTTATTGTATGGAGAGGAAGTAGTTGGTAGCAAACATTATCTACTGTTCTAGGAAGACAGCAGTAAATTACAGCTCTAAATGGGCATTTTGATACTAAAATAGGCCTAAATTCAAACCATACGTGGCCTGGTTTGAACATCCCACAGAAAGTGGAGGTGGGAGAGCCACAGCAGCCGAGGCAGAAGTCCGTGGGTTTGCCCCGGCTCGTCTCTGAGTCCAGGGTCAGAGGCAGGCAGCACAGAGGATGGGCAGGGAGGCTGACCAAGCCGCTTTGGCAAACTCTGCTCTTTAAATAGAGGTGCAGAAAGGCCATGGTTTACTGCTGACACCCCCTTCCTGGAGCGAAACCAGCAGGATGAGTTGGTCTGAAGTAAGTTAACCGGGAAAGCTAAGGAGAGATCACCCTTCTGCAAGTAAAAGGCCATGTGCCAGAGTTGAGTTCTGACGTTTATGTCTCATCTCTGATAGAAAACTCTACTCTCTGAAACACTTTGCTACCCCTTCTGGGTCAGACAGTAATCTTCAGGACAATGCATACTGGCCACTTTCAGCACCAAAGGCAAAGGAAACACATGCTAACCCTGTTGTAGCCACCGGCAGAGCCTGGAAATAGTCCAGGTCTCCCTGACGCAACTACTGTTCAGAGAAGGCAAAGGCTCTGATGCGGAGGAACCAGCCTGAGAGAGACCCTTCGCTCAAGCTAGGCAGACACTGACTAAAAAAATACTTTTAAATGAAGTAAAAAGAGGCTGACCTGCCCTCAGATCGCGGCACAAGATGGAGCAGCACACACCCAGCTGCAACCCCTGGCCCACAGAACTGCAGGGACGCCCCGTGGCACGTCCTTCCCGGTCGGAGCTGGGCTCGAGTGTTTCCAGTGGGCTGTGTACCTCCATTCAAAGCACTCCTCACCCTGCCTTAAAGTCTAAACCACAGCACTCGGATTACTGATGTGTGGAGGCACACCAAGAGAAGCAACAACGAGAACAACGGAAATGCTATTTATCTTCAGCTGCCAAAAGGGCAGTATTATATTCTACATAAATAATTGGCTTTTATTTATAGGGAAGGTAATCAGAACAAAAGCGACATTCCTCCATGCTTATAGCATGGCTAAGCACCAGTCTATGCCTGTTTCAAGCCTAAAGGAGGACTTTGACCCAACAGCAAAACACCAGAGCAGCTCCTCCATGGCAGCTCATGATCATGTAAAAAGAACTAATGTTTTAAAAGAAAAAAGAAATATGCAGAGCATTTTTTTGCATGAGTGTCAGGACTTTGCATAAACTAGAGGATGGCTTTTCTTAGCAAAGAACTAAAGAGACTGTGATCGCAATAGCTGAGGCCCTTTAAATTGCCTACTGGCTCTCACACAGAAATGCCAGCAAGCCTCTGCTCATCATCTTTATTTTTGAGATGTGCTATGGAGGAAAAACCCCACTATTAGGGCCAGATTCCACGACACCACAAGCACTCAGCGTGTCTCAGAATATTATACACTTTGCTGCTGCACTGAAGCTCATTCATTATTGCTGTTACAAGGCAGTTTTAATGCTACTTTGGGGTTCTGGTAATTTTGAGGCCAATTTGCAAAGATGGCTGATAAAATCTGTTTCATAATTAGCACGCTCCATAAGCGCCATCCCCCCTTCCCTAAGCACCATCTGAGCATGTGCTTGGGAGGAGATTTGGAGAGTTGTGCTCAGGAGAATAAGGCCTGTTTTGTACAAATTTGCATTTGGAACAAATATCAGCCTTTTAAAACCTCAGGCAGTGCAGTACATTCGGCAGTGCTGACAGTTTATCAAACCTAGCACTCAGCACCTTTTACTGCAGACAATTGGAGAAGCTGCACGCCCACCGTTACACTGGCAAGAAGAGGAGATGCAACGGCAGCACGACGCTATGAAGAGCCAACAATTAAATTTGCAGATCATAAGCAAACATCCTTGTTTTGCCAAGGAAATTAAACTTGCAAAACCTCTGAAGATGCTTACTGGCTTGCTCGATAGGGTTCTTAAGCAGTCATGAGATCTGTACATCTTGGGAGAGCTATGATCAGTCATTTGGGATGTAGCTTCCAAAAAGCCCCACTTCTGGCATAATGAAATCAGTGGGAACAGTGTTCAGCCAGTATTGAGAGCTTTTTATCCATGAAAACAGGATAATATTTATGTATATAATGAAAGTGTTGTTAAGCTTACACTAATAATGCTTTTAAACTCCTTACCAGCCTCAGGCAAGAACAGACACACTTCTGATTACACTAAATAAACAGCAATCAGTAGAAATTAATTTGCCAGACATTTAAAGTGCATCTCACTAAAGCATATCCACACCTTTCTCTGCCTAGGAATTCTTATAAAGCTGTCTGTCCAACATGGTTATAGCCCTGGCTCTCACCTATTGTCTGACTAAACATCCCCTCAAAGCCCTTGTGTACATGAATGCACTTCAGACCATCTGTTTAGAGGCTTGCATTGACCTAACTGGATGTTTACATGTATTTGTATAGCACTTTTACAGGTCTACTCGTGCTGACAATGCATTAAGCTGGGCATTCTATATGACACTCAGTTCGTTTGTGTAAACAGACAAGAGAACAGCTAGTATAAGAGTTGCAATCAATTACCGAAGTCTAATTTTCAACATCGTTTTAGTTGCTTTCCCATGTTTCGGAAATTTGAACAAAGAAATTATTTCCAATCATTTCCAATCATTTCTTATGGAGTTCTTTTGCACTAAAGCAACATAAATAACTGCATATGCATCCCTACAAAATGCAACTGACTATAGGATGCTGCTAAGACAGATGGCAAACTCTATAAAAGCTATTAAAAAGCTACAGGATACTGAAGTCACATTGAAATCAACACAAAAAAATCTCACTAATTAAAAGGGGACAATGACGGCACCCTTAGTACACTCGATATAAAAAAGTAGTTGGTTGAAAACTGTCTTTTGGAGTTAGCTTGAGACAACGTTGGTCAAGTTTCAGCTCTCTCTGGCACAGATATTCTGGAGGGCCTTGAACATGTCCGACAGGTACCCTCCCTGCAGCTGCGCTACGTTGGCAGCAGAGGTGACTACCTCAGCTGCTCTTTGAGAGTCACTGCTGAGGACTGCAGATGTGCTCCACGGCCAAACCCCTACCTGTTTCAGCCAATGCTAGTAAGGATATAAAGGATCTGCTACTTAATCCCGTGAGCTAATTCTGACCAGAAAGAGCTGGGAGCGCTCCTGGGAACATCACAGCCAAGGGCAGGATGTGTCAGGAAGCTCTGGCAGGAGGCAGTAATGAGCAGCTACAAATATTGTACTATAATTTCTTCCTCAACACAGCTGTCTGTAGACTGCACATCTGTCTAAGTGTTGAGATACCACTTAATGAACAGCCACAGCAGCCCTGAACTCAGCACAAGCTGCAAAACCCATGTAAGCACAGAGTAAACACCCGTTCAGTCCATGCAGAGCTCTATCACGCTACAGCCAAACCGGTAGGAGGAACAGACCTCGGTAATTAAGAGCTATCTACACTGATAACCACCCCACCCCACCTCCCAAAGTGTTCTCTGCACAAATGAGTTCAAGATTGAAAGTCCATCAGGCAACGCAATTATGGCAGCTACAGAGCTGCCTTCAAACATAAACACAACCTTGAACTTAAACCATGAACAGAACTGAAGCGGAAGCTTCAAGTTCTTTGCTGAATCAATATACCAACGCCATTATCTTTACGTCTAGGAATACTGAGCCAGATTGTTTTCTTGTTGATGTTTGCATAAGCAACAAATACAAGTCAAGGGAGTTTTCTATTGATGCCAGACTGATTATATTTTTAGTTCTGTAAACAACCTGCCAAAAGGCCTCGGGCAAGTCCTGTGCCCTAGTTTCTTTCTTTTTCATACAATAAGCAACAAGTAACCTCCCTCACAACGGGATTTCAACATATGTTGGATAGGCTCCATACCTCTCTGATGGAAGCATCTACAAAACATGCAAGGCTCTCTAACAAACATCCAGGCTATTTCATATGAAAATCTAGCTGCTGAGGTCCGCTTGCTGATTTGAAAGACTTAAAAAGCTCTACGGTGGAGAAAGAATGGAAAATGAAGGACATGAGGTGAAAAGTTCCTGACAGTTTCCTCCTGGACAAGGTGGACATAGTCCAAAAATTCTTTATACTTTCTTTTCCTTTCTCCTCTCCCAGAGGTGGTTTTCTATTGTGTATGTGTTGAATGGTAGGTTTGCTGGAGTTAAGCCAAAGAGAGAGGTAGATGGCTGCCTTTGTGGTCAGAGGAGGGAGGGAGGGAAGGATTTCCTATTACAGAACAAAGCTGAGTTATTGATAACAAAATCCACTAATATGCTGACTATGAGGAAATGCTGGCTGATTTCTTTGCGTATGGGGGTTTGTGCAAATAGTTAAAACTTGGGGAAACTATTTGAGTTCAGTAACGGTGTCCCTTGTGGACATTTCCTCTCCCTGGTGCTCAGAACAAAGGACAAGAATAACCCTTTTTTCTTTCTCTCTCTCTATCTTGCTTTCCTTTTCATTAAGTTTTTTTTAAAAAAAAAAAGAAGGAAAAAAGAGAATAGGCTGAAGTAGGGGCTAGGCATTTGGAAGAAATGGTGAACTTCAGGTTGTTCTTGCAAGCTGACAGACTGCTCTGGCCACCAGAAGAGAAAGATGCTGTTCCAAAGTACACTCACCATTAGTATGTCTGCTGTGATAGCCCAGTTTGAAAACAGAAGAGTTTCTCCGATAAAAATGCAAATCTGTTGTAACAAAACACACAAAAAGGAGAAGATTTATTCACTTGACATTCAAGGGAAAAATAACCTGTCACAAACTTTCCTTTGTTGCTTACTTGTCTCAAACCTACTCAAAGGATTCTTCTGCACACAATACACTCCTGGTTACTGTTGTGGTTTATCCTGAATATTAGAGAACTATAGATTTTTATCAGAGCTCTAGAGGGTTGGCCTGCAACTTCATTAGTGTAAACTGTTTATGACCTACAGAGCAGCTAAATAAAAGGCTGACACACTTGGTAACAGAAGAATATGAGACGCCAGCAAGAAGAGACAGCCCTGAGCTTCCATACTTAAATCATTCTGCTCCAAAAAGCCAGTTAGAAAAGGCAAGGCGGCCACAGCTCCCCAAAGCACAGTCATTTTCATCGCAAGGAATCAAGTTATGTGTTAACCTCTGTTGCAAACCAAATGAGGTTCTCCGCCCCCTATGAGCAAGATCCCTTCCCTCCCCTGCTGGCATATGGCTGTCCTTTTTGTGGGGCACACAGGTCCAGGCACTACAACTCCTCAAGCATTACAACGGTAATATCTATGTACGGTCAGAACAGGACTTAAGTATGGGTTTTGCAACGTTGGTGTCTTACGGTGAAATGTAACTCTTGAGTCTGTGGAGATGGTCAACAAGATATATTAAAAGCCCTGTGTATGTATTGGGATGAGAGCTTCTTTTTGTGTTGGTGTGGTATAAACAGCCACCACATCCTTTCCTCCCCTGGCACTCCCTCCTCACTTACTCCCATCCCATACTGCCTTCTCAGTTGTGCTGGTACAACAGAGCCAAGCAGGGATTCAGATCAAGAAACTGAAATGGAGCAAAGAATCTTTTTGTTGGTATGGAGGTAGGGGAAGAGGGGCTTGTTTTGCTTATTTGCTTATTTTAAACCCAAATCAGGTCCCTGGTGCAGTTCACTAAATGGTTCTACAAACACTTACAGCAGCTGAAGAACTGGAAATGATCAAGAGAAAAACTAATTTAACCTGGCCTCATCATTAAAGGAAACATTCATCAAACTGAGTCCAATGAAGCAAGGGTGACACAGCTTCAGGAGGAACACAGCCTTCAAAAAGCTTTTTACCCATATTTCAGTCATGAAACTATTGCTTTTATGCTGTAGGTTAACAATTTAACAAAGAAATGTAGGTTCAACAGGATGAAAAAACAAGGGTGGAAAATCTTCCATGCATACATTTCCCTCTTCCTTTGTGTATTATGAAGAGCGGAACACATAGACGAAGGGCTACGTAAATAACCAGCTCCCCTGTTGCCCACCAGCAAGAAGGCAAGCAAAACTCCTTTACTAGATATCCCCCCAAGAGTTGCTTTTAGCTTAGCTAACCCGTTTCTTTTTCTGGCATCTAGAGAGGAAACATTACTCCTGGAATTCCTATGAGTAGTTGGAGATAACAGCTACGGAGATTTGGATTTAGGTAATTGAAGATTCTCCCTTTAATTGCCTTATGCTCGGTTTTTGTTATGTTGAATAGGCTACAATTCATTGATGAAACAAAGCGGGCAAGAAATACATGGTACACTTTGCTCTGAGGAAACATTCCGATGGATGTCGGTTTGTGGTGTTCTTGCAAGCTTTGATGGGCTGACAGTCCCAGTCCCTGTCCCAGTCCCCGTTGCTTGCGCAGGCGCAGTTTGGGCTGGGAGGAGGACCTCCAAGATTGGCAGCTATGGCTCTGATGTGACCACCGCAGTTGTCTTTCCCACACACTTGCTGAGTTTGCCTAAACCCCTCAGACCATCATGTCACTGCCATGAATAGTTTGCTTTATTTAGCAAGTCTTACGCATTGACCTACAGAAAGCTTCCTCTATTTGTTTCTAAAATTGTCTTTGTTTCCCACATATTCTCCCTCCCTATCCCCTCTTTTTGTGACTGGATCTGCTTCCTCTGTGATGGTGTCTGAGACAGTCATTACGGCCCAGCTGGCCAGCTAGGAAATCTCCTTTTTCCATTTTCCCACTGTGCACTGGTCTGCCTTGAACTTGGCTCTCACTGGAAATGACAACTGCCAAGCTAAGAAACACAGATCTGATGAATGAAGGTGCTCACGGGTGTTGAAGCCATGTGTCATGTAGCAAGGGCATCCCAGAGCCCCAGGTGGGCTCTCAGGACTCTCAGGACCTGCTCTGAAATCTGTCCTACTACAGTTTGCAGCCGCTGTTGCTGGGGTTCTGTGGCCGGACAGATTAAACTGAGCTTGGGAAAGATGTAATCGCACCTCTGAATGCGGCATTGATATGCCCTGCCTGTTCATACAATATTATAAACAGGCAACTGCTTGCCTTAAGGTTATATAAATTACACACATAACACACGTTGAATTGTTACACGCAGCAAGTAAGACTTGCCCGTTTCTGCAGGAATTCAGCACAAGTCCTGTAAATAAATCCCTGAAATGCTACAAACTTCAGAGCACACCAGTTTTGAATTGTTGGATGTGTATTTCACCCAACGCGTTTCCATGAAACGTGCTTAATATGTGGATAATGCTGAAAGGAAAAGAGGAACAAGAAGAAGATCAAAAAGTAGGACAAAAGATACCAACATTAAAAAAAGGCTGTCCTTCAGGTGCTAATGGGGATTTATAAAAATGAGTTCATCCACTGCAAAGGGCGTATGAGGGTATGTGATATTTCTGCTGGAGCGAGACTCTAGGGATGCTTACTGCAAATAGGGCAGCCTCCAGAAGAGATCAACAGCTCCTGAAATGGTCATGGTTTTGACTCCTCACACACTTTTCGAAGCCTCATTTTACACTGAGATTTCAGCTCTAGAGATCTATCCTCTTCTGAATCCAGCTGTGTTGCATAATATCTCGCCATCTCCATTTGGTGCCCAGTTGCTCCTCTGTGATGAGCCGATAGAAGTTATGTTCCCCTCAAGCCTTCTGTTCATGTGATCAGTTAGCAAATTCTGATTCCCAAAAATGATAAGTAGTTTCAGAGTGGTCACACCAGCAGCTCTCACAGCAAGATCTAAGCAGGTTATAAACTCCTTCCATGGCTATTTACAAAGTGCGTATCTGCCTACATCTTCATTACCTGTATTTCTCTTTGAAATGGCGGGTAGGGCTCCCACAAGTACTCTTGAATTTGAAGCAAGTCTAACTCCATCTCAGTGTTGGGCAATATCGATGCCACAGAAGTAGGTAAGTCACCCACCCCATGTCAACAGAAAGTTCCTGGAGTTGACCCCGAGATGCTGTAAAAACTCTATGGCAAGGCTTTACCCTGGGAGTTGCTGTTTCTGCAAGATCATAAAATGTCTTTGAGGAGTTGAAATAGATGTTGAAATTGAGGTACAACAGGAACTTAGAACAGTGTCAAAAGGAAGGCAAAGCAAAGCCTCTCTCTCCAGTCATTTGGAATTTTAAACTAGTCTAAAATCTGCTATTGAAATGTCTGAATAGCGTGATACAAGGATGCCATACAGATAATGGGTTTCAAGAGACAGGCTTGAAAACCAACATTTCAAATAATACATATTTCAGAAAAAGTGGGACCTAAAGATATGCAAATTACTGTTTTAAGGAGCCAGACTACAACACACAAACCCACACGCTGCAAGGAACACAGAATAAGAACTGACTGGACTATATGGCCAAGCAAGATAGTAAAAGACAGAAATACAAGTGTCTGGGCAGCTAAGTGATATAGACAGCTGTTTTATTCTACCTTTCCAGCCGCTTCTACCACTGGTAATAATTTACTGGGTTAGTATAAAAAGATTGGATGGAAACAATAAGTCTGCCTACCTGCTCCAGGTAGGAGTGGCTGCTGCAGAACTGGCATAGCCGCTGCCCGCAGGGACCAAAACCACCCGCAAGACAGGACTGAGCAGGGGAGAAAAAGTACGCATGTTCACGGGAGGAAGAGTGCAGACAGTTGACAGACTGTAAGGGACAAGGTGCTCATGCCAAAGGATCTGCAGGTCCTTTCCAAAAAAAAACCAAAACCCAAAAAGCCCAGAAATTAAAAAGCAAGGGCTCTGCTGATTCTTGCTGGAGTTCTGAACACTTCATTTATGTTGATGCCAGTACCAGTTGGAATTAAAAACTGTTGACTGCTGCCTAGAGCAGGGGGGGAGACGGTGATCTGGTCGCCATCACAGCTCCACGTGAGAGAACACCATCTCATGGGGACCCATCCAAATGGTTGGAAGTGATAATTTTAAGGCTCTGAGCCAACGAGGGGTCCAAACCCAGTAACCCTTCAATTTTAGCATGGTGTGATCAATGACAGAAGTCTAAGGACAGTGACAGTAGAGAAGGTCTGGAAACAGCACCATGTTGGGGAACAGACCAGAACATTGCTCTTGCCTTTAGAGTCATACAGAACTCAAGGATGCCGTTTCAGGATGAGAATCAGGATACAGCTGTCAAGAAAGCTATCAGAGATGAGAAAAACCACCCATAAATTTTACTGTATTCTTTCCAGAACAAGCTATTATCGTGGATTTTGAGATAAGGAAGGTAACTTAGTCCATCGTGCTGTCCACCATACCTAGGTGTTCCAATCCAGAGTCAGAGAACAGTGCTTCATTTTGGACCAATGAGACTTAAAACAGACAGTAATGAGAAAGTGCTACACCATGCAACCTTGCAAGCCAGGTCTCCTAGGGAAGTACAAGGGAATTAAACGCTCTGGAAATCTGTGAGATTGCAATAGCATTGAACGGCATGGAAAAACAAGGGCTCGTGTTTGAAACTTGCCTTGAAAAGTCAATTCATCTGATACATAGCACCACCGTGATAATACCTTGTGTTATGAGACATTGGTAGCTCCGACACAAAGCTGTTCTCTCAGTGGGGTTAGCACCTGTAACACTAAACAGCAACCGCAGCAGGTGCTCTGTCATTGATTTCTGTTTATATTAATTTATAGTGGATGGCTTGGCCACAGATTTCTAACTCCAGGTGATTTACAAACATTAATGATCTAAGCTACCCTAACCCTTTGTAAGTTAAGAATCCTCATTTTTGCAGAGACAAAACAAATACCTTGCCCACTATCACATGTAAAATCTGTTAAAGAGAGTTCAGATCTCTGATTCCCCAGCTGGCAGAATAACTAGACGCTTATCTGCTTTCTATGCACCAGGTTTCCAGCAGCAGAGAAAGCATATTTAGGGCTATAGAGAGGCAGTGCTACCTGCAACAAATGTATGCATCTGCCTAACAGCATCAAAAAATCAGCTTATATTCCTCATAGCCCCTCCATATGCAGATATAACTTCCTTTGCAAATCATTGACTCTAACAGATTTACCGCTTATGCATAAAAAGCTTTTTCTAAGATTGGTTAAATAATATAATCTATATTTATATATTTACACATTGCAGAATACTCACACAGCTATTAAAAACCAAACACCTAATAAAGAAAGATGAAAATGAGACCAATAACCACCATTTGCTGCAAAATTTTTGAAAACAGCATTTCCAGCTTAGAAAGGGAGGACCTTCTGCACAGAGACTACACACCACAGAGAACACGTCAGCCATCGGGTCTGAGAAAGGAGAAGAATCACAGGGCTGGCTGCACAAAGAGGGGGAGGGGAGGGGCAGCCGGAGGGATGTGGCAGGTCTCTTCGCTCGGAGATGGCTGGGGATGACAGGAGGGTTAATGCTTGGCCAACCAGTAATGTCCTCTTACAGGTTGTCTGAGGTGATAATTTTTCTGGTGATCACTGAATCAAAGGTTAGTTCTAGACCATGCCACAAACCAGAGGACTGAACCTCCTCCTGACACTTTCGAAACAGCCAGAGCAGGCATTCTTCATTCTGTCTTAAGGTTTTTAATCTTTCTTCTTGTGCTTCCCCATATCAATGGCAGTTATTGAAATACTCAGAAAATAACCATGGCTGGGCTAATGCTAGAAATATAGAGAAACAAGGAACCACAGTAGATTGGTTGACTGGTTAATTGTAAATGAATTCTCCTCATGGTGGAGTGTGCACTGCAGCGTGGAAACTAAGGGTGGGCTTTCACTCAAACCATCTCATGCTTCCCCTTCAAAAACAAATTGAAGAGTGTCCAGAGGAGGCCACAGAGCTGGGGAAGGGTTTAGAGGAGAAACTGTACAAGGAGCAGCTAAAGCCCCTTGGGTTGTTCAGCTGGAGCAGAGGAGGCCGAGGGCAGCCTCATGGCGCTCTGCAGCTCCCTCCCGAGGGCAGGAGGAGGGGCAGGGCTGGTCTCTTCCCTCTGGTGACCAACGCCAGGCCCCGAGGGAATGGCAGGGAGATGTGCCAGGGGAGGGTTAGGTTGGGCGTTAGGGAAAGGTTCTTCCCCCAGAGGGTGGTGGAGCCCTGGAACAGCTCCCCAGGGAGGCATCACAGCACCAGCCTGGCAATATTCAAGAGGCACTTGGACAAGGCCCTCAGAGACATGGTGTGAATTTGGGGTGTCCTGTGCAGGGACAGGAGCTGGGCTCGATGGTCCTTGTGGGTCCCTTCCAGCTCAGGGCATTCTGTGATTCTATTACATTGAAAGAGAACCCGGGACCTGTGCGGTGTGCTGGATTTCCACTCTCCGCTGAAAGCATGATTCTAGCCTGAGGCTGGATTATTATACTTGAGTCTGAAATTTTCCCTTCAGTCTATTTACCTGGATCTGTCTGATGTGTTTTTATATCCTTTGACTACAAACACTCTGGGAGGGGCCATATTTTCATCTGCATTTGTGCAGCATCAAGCATTGTGGGTTCCTGGGCTATAACTAGGACTTTCAGGTGCTACGGTAATACAGATAACGACAAACTGAAATTACATAGTAATTAATATTGGTCTGCAGCAAGCTACCTAGTTATGGAAATTAATGGTACTTATAGGTAGCCAAAAGCACGCCCACAGACAAATTATACCATAATTATAATTTAGTACCACTGCAGCTACAATACCTTTATTGTAAGGGAAGTAGCCAATTTTCCTGTACCAAAACATTAGGCAAGAGCGATAGAGGTATGGATAGAGGTTTAGATAGAACAACCCGAAGGCGGGGAACTGTGAGTTTCCATGCATGCGCTACATCCCCAGCTCTGAGTTCTGACGACAGCAAAAGGGGATAAGCAGCTGAAATACCATTTTCCCTTCAGGCACGTCTAGATAGTGCCAAAATTCCAAAGGGCAAAATGAAGGACATTCAGAAGGGGAAAAGCAAGACCAACATCTCAGGCTTCCTCCAGGGGACAATGCACACAGTCTTCTAAGGAGTTTGGTAGAGGGAGTAAGAGGGAGAATGGCATATGCCAAGGATTATACTTACATAGGCTCCCACAATACTGTTCTTGGCAGCAACGAAGATCAGACAGATGAAGATGGCTGATCCTAGCATGCCGACAGCACAGACAAGAGGATCAGCTCGCTGGGTTTTTAACCGGCACCATTTGGTTGCCCCAGCCCCTGTGATTACACCCAGGAAACCAGTGAAGCATGTGATTGCTCCAAAGATCAAGCTATTAAAAAGAAAAAAAAGAAAAAAACAGTTGTTTTTTTGGGTTGGTTTTTTTTCTAGTTTTTTCCCAAAAATGGTCATGGTCTTTGAACAAATGATTTGGGTAAACTGACTAATGGAAATTGCACATTGGCTTTGCAAATTTCGAATAAAACAAATGAGCTCCCCCGCCAAGTGCCTGGAGTTTTAGCACTCTTCCCCTGCAATTAAGGAAAACACAGCATATGAAATTCAGCCTTGTATGCAGGCATTGATCAACACGCAAAGAGGTGCAAAGGACTCATACTGCTTCTTTGTGTGGAACCGAGCTTCCGATCAAGTGCATTGTACAGCTAATTACACATGCACAAACCTAAGTATTAACCTGGATATTGATCGTGTAAGGGGAAATCATGGACAGAATAGGCACTGGGAAGCTTAAGGGAAAGGAAAGCTAACAAGACTCTAAATACTGGTGACTTTCAACACACTTTGACTTTCTAACTCCTTTCAGACCACTTCAAAGAATCCTGATTAGACTCTCTTGCTGTTATGTTACACATCTGAAATGGGTTAATTTAAATCTAAAGAGCCAGGAGCCGTTAAGGATTCTTCTTATTGTATGTGCAGGACTTGGATTACAGAGTCTTTGGCAACTACATTACAGTAGCTCCAGGGCAGCTCAAAATATAGGTGTCATCAAGGAGTGGAAAACTTCTCTTCGTAAACAACGATGGGCAGTCTGACTGCAGCTGTGTTTTCTGCTCACTGCATTTTTGCAGAATAGACTGAGACTGCCCGCTGGGTGCTCTAGTTGATGGTACTCCAAACCTCTAAGTAGTTTACTTGAGATGGGATGGTGTCGGCTAGAGCAAGAAGGTTTTCCTATTGTTATTTTTCCCTCACAAGCTAAAAAGCAAAAGAGCTGACAAAAGGCAGTTTTTCGTATCTTTTATTCACCTGGAGAAATGCTTTTTTTTAGAATTTTATGGTTTGTGCCATCATGGTAAAGCAGAAAACAATGAATTACTTTTCACAGCCTATGGGCTGTGAGTGATATTATATAACTGGGACCAAAAAACCAAACCACCGTATAACATCAAGCAATCCAGACCAAAGTGTCCCAGATCTCTGCGCTATTTTTCAGCGAAACTCAGCATACGCAGTGCTGTACAGAGCAATGAAACACGGGGAAGTCTTCCCTCACACAGAAACAAAAGTCTTCAGGGTCAGGCCCTGCAGCCTTTAGGGAACCCTGAATTATAGCCACCACTGTGGTACCCAACCTGCCAGCGGATTCTGCTGCTACCACAGAAAACAGTGTGGGTCTTAAGAAACCGAACTGCCGGCTCTCCAAACACCTTCTAAGGCAAAGTCAGCAGTACCTTTTCTACTTCTGCACTATAGGCTGGGAACTAAGACAGAGCTGAGGTCATTGCTTCTCCCATGGTTTGACTTCACGCGATGAAGAAGAGAAATGAAACCTAGTTTACAACCCCAGCATTTCCTATCATTGTTGCAAAGACCTAGAGGAAATTACAGACATTCTAGTAACTTGACTCCATGGAACTTGCTGTTTCCTCTGGTAAATAAGCCCCCACCCCCTTTTCCCCCTCTTTAAAGCAGCACAGTATGAATCTCACCTATCTTTGGTGCTGCAGGACTGTTTGTCGCAGGTCTCTGCTGTCTTCTGCACGACCTGTGCTCTGTGAAGGTAGAGAGGGATCCACATGCCAAGCGCCCCTGTGGCAAAGGAGACAGCTGACGTGGCCAACGATGAGAACACGTAGCTGCGGCTGTGGAGATGCGAGAGGCAAAACCAAGAAAAAGTTTAGTGGGAAAAGTGAGAGAGCAGGAGCCCCAGGACGGGAGCCAGTGCTTCAGTGGCAAAACACAGCATTCCCTCAGAACAGCGACCCCGTTGCCAAGGGGCAGAGATATGCACGGTACAAAGCAATGGAGAATGAGAGGCATGGAATATTTCTTCATACATGATGCTCCATTGATAATAGTGTACTTAACTCTTCAGAGGTGTTTCAAAGAGACTGTTTTTCAAGGGACTGTTTCAGAAGACAATCAGTATTTAGTCACTGAGACATGATGTGTGAATTACAGGGCCTTCACTGTAATATCACCTGTTTACTTGGAGTCCCAGTTTCACTTCTCCCTCCCCATCCATGCCACCATATGATTACTACTTGGATAAACTAACAAAAAAAAAAAAGTAACACAGAAATATTGATAAATTAGCCATCACCACTTTTCATGGGCCGTTGATACTGGCTAACAATACCAGGAAGGCATTCTAGCCAGCAGTTCTAAAAACGAAGGACACCACAAGTTTCCCATCAAAATTCTCATGTAACACTGAATTCATGAGTGCAAGTATCTGCACATTCACAGGCAAGCTTTCTGGAAGCAAGGGCAGCGCTTAAATGCTCATGAGCATGTGATTTTTTTATGCACATATACAGGCACCCAAGCACATTCAGTGCTCGTGCATTCAGTCACATGTGGTTGTATAAACGAGTATTTTTAAACTTGCCAAGTAGTGCAAGCTTTTGTGTATTTTCTCCTCTTAAATTGCTCTGGTATTTAACTATCTTTTACCCCTCAGCAGAGTACCTCTTTCAAGGAAGAAAAAGGATATAAGCATCTGAACAACAGTGGCACAACAATTAATACAGGAGCACAGCAATTTCTACACTTCAAAAGCCTTGATTTGTCTGAAGTATGAGCCAAACAAAGCACACTCTCTCTTAGATCTCCATCTTGGAAAGGCTAGAGCAAAAGTTGGAATCCATCATTATCACTGCAGTCGATATCTTGTGAATATAACTGTGATGTTCTTTCCCAGGTCAACAGACTAAGCTTCCTGCAACTCCCTGCATGTTGCCACTTTCCAGTCTCACAGAGGTAAGCAGCACAGGTCATTGGATGTTCCAATTAAGGATTAGAGGCAAAACATGCTTTTTCCTAGAGTGCTCTTACTTTCTAATCAGTGCTTTCATGTCTCTTAGCCACGAGGTCCGAGCCTTCAGCTGTCCCCCAAGTTGTTCAACATTTCCTCTTTTAGCAGTAGGTACAAATATCAAGATGAGTGTCCCTGTTATCATTCCCAGAAGTGGAGACACCTGCAAGAAAGGAACAGGGAATTAGCACAGGAGTCAGCAGGGTTTGCTTTAGCAAATCAGTAAGAAGCAGATTACATTAGTTTCAGCAACTCAGTTCTTTACAGCTAGCCAGAATCTGTAAGCACGCTGAGGCATCTGCTCCTTTCCTTCCTCCCTGTCATTCCCTGGATTCTCTTATCTCACTCTGGAAGTATGCAGCTTGAGAATACTCTGATTAAGGCAGTCCATTTCTTTGTGTTATGAAAGTACCAGCATTCATCTAAATACGGTTCTTCAGTGATGTTTAAATCTTTGGAAACTTACTCCCAGCTGGGCTAAAAGACCAACTAGTTCCTGGGAGAGTGCAGCGGCCTTTTAAAGGCAACGAGGCCATGTGAAAGATTTCTGGATGTAGGAAGCATGCTGGCTTTGAAAATCCTTGCTTGACATGCATCCCTCTTCCAGCTAACCTACGATGGCTTCCTATTTTCAGGCAGCTTCCTCAGGTTACCTCAGCATACAGCAGACCAAGAAACACTGAAAATTCAGGCTGGAAGATAGGAAAAGGACACATTCAAGGCTTAGATTTCCCAGTTTCCAACCCTTTCTCCCAGTCACTAGGTAAAAATACAAAGATCCCATGGTGTTTTGCAAGCTACAAACATGATTCTTGTTTTGATGCTGAAATTCCGTCATTGTCAGAATGGAAAATAGCTCTGTTAGGAAAACAGGAACACAGATTTTCACCAAACTATCATCTCTTCTATACATGACAATTTAAGAATAAATTCCTGTTTTAAAAAAAAAAAAAAGCTTCCAATAATAACCTGAGAATGGCCTTTACACATAGAGAGTGTTTCACATCCAAATATGACAAACCCAGAATTCTGCTAGGGAAGGGAAGACAAAAATATTTCAGAATTGGAGAGGCAGGAAAATCCCTCATCCAGGGCTAAATGAAGCCTGATACCGTATCCTTATTACAGTTGAACTCAAGACACAGCACTGGTAAAAAAAATTGAAATGCTGGGATTTTCAAGGCCCATATAATTTAAAGTCTCTTTGATTTTCATCTTGATTTTAAAGGCTTAACCCCCGACAGGATACTCAGCAATGCTCCAGTGAAACACGGACATTACTGCTAGATCCAGAGACAAAGCTGCCACTTGCCAAAGTGTCATTCTGTCTTCTTCAGCCCATTGGAGTACAGATTATTCCTGACCTCCTCCGGATTTGGAGACCAGAGGAGATCACAGAAGGAAGCATCACCTAGGGGAATCTTGTACATCTTGTAAGAGAACAATAATTGCCACAGGGATGGAGGCTGCTTTATGCTGATGTCTGGAAGCTTTCAACCTGTGCTGACTGACTACAAAAACCAAGCAATGCTGCCCAAAGCAACCATCATAGACGTGTGCAGCTTGTCATATTCCATACGATGTTGCACGGTCAGGGAATCATGCATCAATGTGTCATTTATAGTGGAAATCATGGCCTCACGAGGGGTAGTCTTGCAGATAGCCTGGATTTCTCAGGATAACTATGGACAATTCATCTCAAGAGAAAGATGCTAGTGAGGATTTCTTTGCACAAATTAATCATTTGGGTTTTCCAGATAGAAACACAAGAACGCTCCAATGTATCAACCTCGTTAAAGCCCACTGACGAGGAGGTTTGGGTTTCTTATTCCTTGTGCTGGCCTCTGCTCAAAAGTTAATTTTACCCTTAAAGAATTTCTGCTACTCAGTGAGGTAGCCATCTTCTTGGTGTGAAGCTGTAGGCTATTAAACTTTTCATTTCAGGTTCACAGCTGGAAATTACTCCCCACTCTTCTAGCTACGGATGAACTCTTCACGGAGATTTTCCTGGCTTTGCTTACCCTTGCTGGACAGGGAGGGAATGGCCTGTGTCACAGAAGGGCACGTTTGCTTGAGATGGGAACCCATGTGTTTCATCACCTGCTGTTATAAACGGTGTTGGCCTGAGCTTCATGAGCTTCATTGTCTTCATGAAGCGCCAGAGCCAGAGAATGCACCTCACGGGGGCTCGTGCCACCCAGACTGCCAAAGGTCAGAAAACAGTTCTGCTGGGCCACTTCCTCCCAGCTCTTTCAAGACATCTTTGGGTGCAGGATCTGTTTGTGCGTATGTGATTGGAGTGTATTATCTTTTCAGCACATTTATCAAGGTCCCAAGAGGTTAAAATAGAAGGAAACTGACTGTCTCAGGGCAGAAAAACAAGCGGAAACTGGAACAAAGTGTTTTTTCCTCAAAGCAGGAAGCCATTCTCGGAGTTTCTTGACAGCACAGGACTGAAAGACTGTGGAGTTGATTTAAGGCCAATGCCTCGTCTCCCCATCCCCATCAAGAAATCATGGTTAACTGATAATAAAGTGATTGGAACATTCTTGCTCCCAGGCAGGTAAAAAAACAAGTGCGACAAGCCAAAACCACATAACTTTCCCATTTGCTTAGAGAATGCATCTGCTATGCGCTTAATAGCCATAGATGCCATTTCCAATCCTTTACCTTCTATGTATAACAGGGTGAGGAACTGCATGATGGTACTTTCCCTAACACTGATCAACTGATGCAACTGTTAGTATGACGTTACTAAGAGTCGCTTACCCGCAGCGCCCAGTGCCAGTCTCCAGCAACCTGCTTCACACTTGAGCCGGTGATGTATCCCAAGCCACTGCAAGAAGCACAAAGGTGAGAGTCAGAGTACCGCAGCCGTTGGTGTTCTTAAAAAAATATTTAAAAATTGTGTGTCCTAGGCTTTCTACTCATGCGGGAAGGAACATGGGGGATGAAGCTGGTGGTGGCTAATATGTAACTCTTCTCAGCACTGTTTATCTAAAAATGCTCAAATCCGATGGAAATTTGGACACTGATCTCAAAGTTTATAGCTGACCTTTCAACCTACAGTGGATGGAAACAAAACCACAAAAAGAATTTACTTCCCAATTCGATTTCTACATCAGGCCGTTCTGTGCAGTAATACAAACACCTAACAATTTTACATTCAAGCTCTCAGCAAGAAGTGCCCTTCAAGGACACACCATATTATATAATGAATTTTTTTCTTGCCATTTAATAGTACTTGGTTCTAATTACTCATGAAGAGACCACTTCCCATAAGCTTATAAAAAAACCCAGGAAGAATATGCAAGACAGCCTCATAGGAGAACATCAGACTTGAACCTTGGAAATCCCCTCTGAAGATAAAGCAGCAGCATGACCTTCAGCTACATGCTAAGAATTTCACTGTGGTAACAAAAGGTGGCTCACGAGAGACTAGATGAAGGTGAACGTAGCCACGCTTCTCTCAGAGTAAACTGAATGGATGTGAATTTCCTTTGCCTGCTGCATTCGTTGCTGAGATTGCCTTGGCTCAAAGTTGCCAGAACTGCTGCAGGGCAGCTGTCAGACATCCCATGCCTTTATTGAACAGCCTGCTGAGCTTGGAGGTTGCCATCTATAACCACCCCCAAACTGGGCTTTTTACACAGATGGGCTCCAAAATCAAGCCATGGATCCAAACCTCCATTGGATATTGAGAGAATTATTCCCAGAATCAGGCTCGACAGGATGAATACTTCTCACTTCTTCCTAGTCATAGTTCACTGAATTCTCTTTGTAAATATTTGGCATCCTTAGCCCTCTTGGGAAAATATTCTTTTCTCCAGTTGAGGATTTGACTAGTGCTTTTTCTTCAAGAGCAAAGTGATATTTGTAAGTTTTATCTCAGGGATAAGTGCTTTAAATTGTAAAATGCACCACGCTAAACCAGAAGTTTTCCCCTGAGCTGGGGAGGAGGGGTAAACTGCTGCCCACGATCTCTCTGCTGGAAATGAAGCTGTGATGCCACTTTTGCACAGGATGTCCAGCTCTGGGAACTGGAATGCAAACTATGTGAACCCACCCTGCCTACAACCTCACCACGGAGGGTCAGCCGTTATTTTAAAAAAAATAAATCAGAGATTCCCTCCTGTCCCAACAATCAGATACTGCGTTGGGCAGATAAGGGAACTCAACTGAAAGAAAGTGCCAGAGGAAATAACTACTCTAAATCTGACTCTCTGTTGCTTTCATCAAGTATCTATGGGCTTGACTGTCCTCCACTGCTCTGCGTTAAGACTGGTTGTGAATGATGATTACAGTTTCTCTCTTCAGCCTTGCCTGCACTAGACTTCACAATTTCTCCTAACTGCTGTTTCAGTGGCACTAGCACCAAAATGGACTGGCCACTGCTATTGCAACTACCAACCCATCTAAGATTGGCTTAGCTCTATTTTCCAAACTTAGCCAGATTGGCCAAATTCAAGGTTGGGCAGAATTTGAGCTTAAAGTAAATATATTTTTAAAAGTCAAAATTTCAAACTTATATATAGCATACTCCTCTTGACACCTCTGATATTAAGACTGTCACACAGAAGCAGGTATCCATTCGCTCACTGTTGAAAACTCAGCCCAGTGTCTTAAGATATCTTGATTTCACAGTAACCTGAAAGACACTGGCTAAAGAAGGCCTAGACCTCAAATGAATCAAAGCAATGATTCAGAGAGCCAGTATAACATCATTCAAAATGACAATTTAATTTCATAATGCTAACAAAAAAAAAAGTCAGCTAAAATATTTTTATTCCATTTACACCTCATTGCTGTAAAAAAACCCCAACAAACCTTCCCACTTTTTCCCGAAAGTCACACATGAACAGTGGCAGGGCTAGAAAAAGAATCTAATTCCTGCAACTAATTAGTCACTGCTCACAATATTTTCCTGTCTAAACCATTCCAACCAAAGACAGAAGAACTCGTTGGCAACCTAGGATCTGTGTGAGCTTACTTCAAGAGAAAAGCCAAAACCAGATGAAAGAAGCATTATGTCACTTACCTGCCAAGAGGAATTGCAAAGTAGAAAACAGACAGCATAAGGGTCCTTGTGTTTTTGGTGAAAAGGTCTCCTATGATGGTTGGTGCAATAGTGGAGTAACTCGCTTCACCGATGCCAACCAAACCTCGCGAGAGCACAAGCAGCCAGAAATACTGAGGAAAGAAATGAAACGCTTCAGCAGGTCTCCCCTTGCCTTTCTGAATCCAGGATGGACAACAGTGAAAGCTATGCAAACAGGGAAATATAAACGCAACGGGACTGGAAAGTGACCTCCTTATATGCATTTATTTTTTAAAACCTCAGGCTCTTTTCATTTGTTTCTTGCTGGGGAGGAAAGAGACTGTCCTTTTTGTGAAGGTTTACAGGCATGAAAGAAAAGTAGTAACAACACATGTTTACCCAGTGACACTCAAGAAGGTATTCTAAGGCAGGCAGAAGACCCTCAGTTTATTCTCGGGATGCGGCGCTCGCTGTTGTTAAGCCCACGTGCCAGCAGCGCTGCTCTGACAGAGGAAGGTTTGGGCAGGCGGGTGAGTGTAACAGACCCCACTCCAGGATCCAGAAAACGCAATACCTGCCAAGCACAATCCCAACCTCCCCAGCACATCAAGGGACCAGCTAAGACCGGTGAAATCCTAAAAGCTCTTCAAAGCTCTGGGAGCTGAACTGCAATCCCCCAAACGCTCGCTTTTTTCCTTGATGAGAAGCTACTGAATAAGGGAAGTTTTTCAAAGGTGCTAAGCACCTATCTCACTCCACTTGCCTTGGAAAAAAGCATAAACCTCCCCCTCACAGCAGGAAGGCAGGGTGGGCCAACACTGAAAGCTTCTGAAAGACCACAGGAACATCAGTGTGCTCGGTAAGTAGTACCACCGGGTGAAAAATTCAGAGCCACACAAGGCAACGACACAGGCTGAAAAGGCATTAAGCTGCCCAGAGAATTACATGCCCTTCTGAGTAAAGGGCAATCCAACAGAATGAGGAGACGGACTTCACATTCAGCACAACGCAGCCTAAAATTGACAGAAAAGAATTGTTCATCTAATAGAATTTCCTCCATGGCCCATTTCCCTGTTTCAGCCAACGCTTTCATACACTGCAAGGACCTGATTTTCAAGCTGACCTCTTTCACTACGCTTGCAGTTTGCTGGGTGCTGCTGTGTGAAGGCCTAAGGTACAATACTTTGATGCCTAAATACCTGATACATGAGCACAATCAAGTTCTCAGACATCTAAGTAGCTTGATCTACACCCAGAAGTAATTGCAGGTGCAGAAATTAAACAGTCAACTGCAGAAAACTGTAAGCACAGGGAAATCTATTTCTACAAATATAACCTCTAGAAATCCTCATTTTACTGTTATTAGTCTATGGATCATTTATGAGAAGAACAGCAGGGGTTATGATACGTCCTTAAACACAAAAGTGCTTTGAGAACCATGAGCGATTACTGATTCCCCTTCTTCAGATGGGAAAAAGTTGAGTTACAGTGAAGTGACTGTCTTTGCGCCTTACAGCAAAGCTAAGCCAGAATACAGGGCTCATTCACAAATATGGAAAATGCCGTGCAGACACCAAGCCATGCGCCTCAGTCATAAATATATCCATCAGCAGACAAAAATCTACCACTGACACGTTTTCATTGTTTTTAATGCTCTGGCTGAAAAGAATGTCTTGAGGATTCCTATAGTCACACAAAACAAATACTTCTGCGCGCTCTTCACTTCCTCTTATTTTGACGTAAATTCTGCATCAATACCTATTTTCTGAGTGCATACAAGTTCCTTGTTTGCCGGCAGGGTGTCTGCAGTGCTGCTGTCATTCATATATCTCCCATAAGCTGCACATACGTAACAGACACATGTGGGTGTAGGCAGAAAGAGCAATGCTGTGACTCAAGCAATTTAATTTATGCCAATTACCCAATGCCAAACTACTCCACTGCAGAAATATGCTGACAATGATTGGTGCACAGGTAACCAATGCATGTGGAATGAGCAACAGTATTTATAACATGCTGAACGACTTAGTCATGCAGAATTAGAAAGTGAGGGAACTGGAGGCTGATTTTGGTTTCTTCTCAAATATAAAATACCTACATAAAAGTGACACAAGTTGTGCTCACCAGCCAGTATCACTCCCAGTGAATGCACTGGACAGGAATTTCCTCCACATAATGCTGTTATAAGGTCCCTCTTAAAATCCTTGCGTAAAGCAGGAAAACCGTACAAAGTTTTCCTACTGTGGTAAAGAGTAACTCGGGTCCATCAGTGCCATTGACTCAGAGTCCCAGTACAATGAAATCAGCTGCAACAAGTAACATGTTCACTCTCCTCCTCCAGTTCCTCCTCAAATCGTCCTCCCTGGCTTATCCCATGCTTTCAACACTCCAAATATCTGTTTAAAATTTAAACCATATTCTCTGAAGCAGCAGTATCCAAACTTAAGTCATGAGATTCTGACTTCAGTTGGCAATAAAAGCAGTCTTATAAAAGCATAATCAACATAAAGACATGAATGGTATTGCCCTTCTGAGATCATATATTCAAAGACTACAGAAAATGCAGCTATTTAGGTGTAACAACTAGGCAAAACAAAAAACATAAAACAACATTAGGAAATTATTTATAGTCAGTTCTATGTAGTGCCTGGTTTTGGAGCCCTGTATCTATGATCAAAGAGCTAATGCCTCCTCTTATCCCGCTGAAAGATCTCTTCCAGATCTCTGGCTAGCATGCGTCCTATTGGAACCTATACAACAAAATTATGCATTAATTTGTTACAGGAAGCTAGAACCCCCCATCTTCCATCTCTGATCAGTCAGTCAAAACTTATGTTTTTGTCATCTCTGAAGAGGGACGGCTGGGTAGCTCCCCAAGACAAAAAGTGGTCTTTTCTGAGAGAGGCCTAATCTCTTCATTTTTTATGTAGGAAGGAAAAAATACAAACAACAAAAACGACTCCAAAACTCTCATGCTGCTACTCATCTGGGTCACAGACATACCATGAACCACTTAGAAACTGGCCCCCAAACCACTATGTATGCAATATAGACAACTGCTATTTTGTGTGTGTGCGTTTTGTACACGTACACCCATACACACCTCTCTCCCTCTCTGAGTGCATGTGAACACGACAACCAACACAAACAAACGGGGAAGTCAGATATTACCCACGCAGAGGAAGCACTGTTCTCCTCCACAGCTGTAGCAGGACACTTCTTCCATTTCCTCCACCCTAGGTTTTCCCCATGTGCTTTTTCCTCTCTGTCCTACCCCAGGATTCTCAGCAGTTTACTGAGACAAAAAGGGCTGACACCAGCCAAATTCTTCTCTACATTATCTGTGCTTAAAGGCAGTACAGGCAGCTAAGACTTTTAACTGAATTTCACTGTTCCCCAAGCAGAAATTGATATATATTAAAGAAGCTTATTCCTTTCAACATTACTTTGGAACTCTTCCGTAATTCGTTCATGTGTGCAAATAGTTCTCACTCTGGCAGGAAAATTGAAAATATCTGAGTCAGCTTTCAGCACGTGAGCTTCTTCCTCTTCCATAAGTTAAGCCCAGCAACCTCAATACTTCAATGTCTTTTTTTCTGTGTAAGTGCTTGCAACTAAAGTTTTTTGAAACAAAGAGCTATTACAGCAAACAGTTTATTTATGTCTTTAATTTTGGTTAGCAGTCATTTCAGAGGTGTCTGTGCCTCCATGAGAGCTGCCAACATCTCCTGGTTTGTAGAGTCGCTATGGTCTTCTTCAGATGACCGTATGGCAGAAACCTCCCTCCCTGCCCGTGCTTCAGCCCGACGTGCTACGCGGTATCGCAGTCACAGTCACGCTGCAGCAGGGCTCCTAGCACCAGCCCAGATGTG